>NC_133325.1:422273625-422873625 GCF_042186555.1 Aquarana catesbeiana
CATCAAGAGAGTTTAGAGTTCGTTATATTTGTCATCTTCTGGGTCATGAATGTGACTCAAATAAAAAAAGGTACCCCATGTATGAGGAGAGTGGCCCTGTTATAGGTGCCTAGTGTAGCCCAGAAGAACCCACCCTGGGGGTAGTCCCTCTCCAGGGGGGCGGCAACGGGGCAATTGCCCCCTCTAAGAAATTTGTGATTGGCAGGCCAGTCAGCAGATGAGTGAGCGGGCAGGGGGGCAAGTGTGCGGGTTAATGAGTGGGCCGGCCAGTCAGTGGGGGTCGGCAGGTGAGAGGGAGCCAGAGCGGGCAGGTAGACATCGAGTGAAGGGGCGGGCCGGTCGCAGGTGAGCGCAGAGTCTGGCCAGTCAGTGAGCCGGCAGGCGGGGAGCAGAGAGATGACATCATCTCAACGCCCGCTCTGCATCACTGCAGTTCCGCCCTCACTGTACAGCCGAGAGATTACACCATCTCTCTGCTGCCTGCCTTCTCTGACAATCTGCACCTTAGCAGGCCAATGACAATAAGCAACATGTGGCAGGTGACGAGGCAAGTGTATCGCAATGTGTGGCAGGTGACGTGGCAAGGTGTAATCCGCAATGTGTGGCAGGTGACGTGGCAAGTGACAATCCGCAGCTTGTGGCAGGGACGTGGCAAGTGACAAGCTGCATCTGAAGGCAGGTCGACGTGGAAAGTGACACACTCGGGGATCCCACTGATTCTGCATTATGGTGAGTTGAACCATTTCATTTTAGGTTACAATGTAATAATAGAAATAAGGCGTTTCAATCATCTGACATCATAACATCCATGGTGCAGTGATGATGAAAGCACTAACACCAGCCATTGCCCCGATAAATTGCCCGCAAAAAAAAAAAAAAAAGTATTTTCTGGCAGTGTCCCTCCCGAGGCTAGACTCTGGATCTGCCTTGCACCCAACAAATTAATGGGGAACATGAGGAAGGTCTGCCATCAACCACCTACACTACCCCTCTCCTTACAAGTGAGTCAAGTCGAGAATCACTTCACTAATCAGTAAAAGACCAAGAATATGCTTATAACTTCTGTGCTGATGCGCCATACATTACAATCTTCAGCTATAAACCACCACAGAAAAAAGGACAACTGTCTTCTTTAAAGATGTAGATTCCAGTGCAGCTAACCCAAATCATATACAAGGTGAGGCGCGTAAAATCATTAGGTGCTGGCAATTGTAAATTTTTAATTCAACAAATGTATTTTGAAGTCCCTGCAAAATTGTGTAGATCTCATCTCAGTCACATAGTACAATCTGTAAGGATTTGCTTATCCAAGCACAACTGATACGCCTTCATATGTACATAACATTTAGCAAATCATGCGCAATGTCTTTCTGAATTGAACTTTGTATGGGAGCCGTGTGAGGTCTCTTGCACATGGGCAACTAGCGGCTTCAAAGTCCTCTAGCAAAAAATCCATGTCTCTTTCCAGTGCCTGGGGAGCTGCAGATGCCTCGTACTGCTACCCATACAAGTCAATGGCAGCCATACTCATGTAAACTCTAATGGCTTCAGCATCTGTGTTTACACCTACATGAATGTATGGCTTATTTACCCCAAATGCACCACTTCCACATTTGGAGAAATGTGCTGTACACACAAGCTTGGGTAACTGGCAATGCAAAAGCCAGAAGTGTTTTATCCTGTCCATTGATTGTAGCTGGGGGGTCTGAGAGCTGGCAATCATTCTTTAACCCAGGATTAGTACTTGGAACAAGTAGGAAACAAAGTTGAGTATTTTTTACTTTTATCATTACCGATTTATTCTTTTTTACATTTTATTTCAGCTTTATCCATTTCTACATTAATCAATACAAGACTTTAAACCACTGGAGCTTTCCGTTTCTGCACCCATGTGTATCATTGATGACTGCCTGAGCAAATGTGAATGTAAAAGACCAAGCACTGAATTTGTGAGAGGCAAGTCATAATCGCAATGGATCTGTGTCATAGTACTATCAAAGCGAGAGAGACAGATGCATGGAATACTCTGATAGACTGGGCTGTTTATGATCTATCATTAGGTTAATGGTCACACGTGTGGTAAGTGCCATTTCAATAGATCTTATGGTTAGAATGCGGGACATTTCAAATGAGAAGCATTTATGATAAATTTAAGTTTATGAGACTGCTATTACCAAAACATACTTCAACACACTGTATTCAGCAACATATTTTTTTACGGTAAATAATATAAAGGTTTTGCAATCATGTTCTAGTTATAGCCTAACTTCAAGCAAAAATGTAATTTGGACCAGTCACAGAAGAATTCTCTGTTCCCTAGTCACTGGCTGCCTACAGACATGCTCGCATCAATGCCTACACCTGAAGTATTACCCCCACCATGAATCTCTTGTACAGCTAAACCATTTTTACAGCCCTTTTGATGATGTCACAGTTGTAAAAAGAACAAAATGTTTTGTATTTTCTACACAAGTGGTAGTCAACTTTGAAATTATGGAGAGCCTCAAGTGCAGCCCTCAGCATATCCAGAATGCTGCACATTGGCAGTATTTTTTGTGCATTGAAGTGCATTGTATTGAGTTTGGGAACATACAATATAGGTGGATTGTCTATTATCTTTTATACATTTTGCAAAACAAATAAACATATTGAAATTAAAAAACGAATGGATTATAACACACCTTGATGCCCAGAATTTTTGGTCCTGTGGCATTTTTTTCAGTGGATCGCAACTCATGCTGGCAGTAATAGTAACTCTGATGCCAGTGGCTGCAATAGTACCCCCAGCTTTGGTGTTAGCAGAAGCCATAATAATTCTCAGCATTAGTTTCAGTGGCCACAAAAATAACCTTCTTTATTGAGGTCAGTGACCACAGTAAACCCCCCAGCATTGGTGTCAGTGGCAGTATTATTAATAGTGTATGACAGTACAGTACAACGCTCCAGCGCCTTGGTAGTTTATTGAGAACTACAAGCCTACAACCGCAAAGGGTGCCGTGGCTTGTAGTTCATTCACACACAGAGCTGTGTAAATGAATGTCGCTGCTGTGTGGGTGGAGCTGATTTTAAAAAGTGACAGCTAGCATGGGGAGCATGTTACATGTCCCACCCTAAAAAAGGAGAAGAACATGTAACATGTTCCCAAAGGTGAACCTATTCTTTAGCCCACATTCACATCGGGCCGTTTTGACATGTCAAATTGGCGGCTATTTCCGACAACGGCATCACCCAAATCAGTGCAACGCTGCACCGGTTCCCAAAAGTAGTTCCAGGCCAATTTAGAATGCGATTTGACATGTCAAATCGTATGCCAATTCAGCGGCTATTTCTGGCAATGACACCATCCGAACCGATTCCCAAAAGTAGTTCCTGTACTACTTTTGGTGACTTCAAGGGCGATTTCAATATACATGTGTGCATGAACCTGCATAGATGTCTGTCAAATTGCCCCCGAAGTCAGACTGCATTGCCGGATTTCAAACCTGCATCAGTGTGAACCTGGAGTCAACAAACTTTGATGCAGATTCCTACCCAATTCTGCTCCGTACTAAATATGTTTGGATGTTGGATACTGATTCTGAATGAGACTGACTTTTTCATTATTAAAGGATAATTCCACTTTTTTGGGAAAAAAATAGCAACTAAAAATAATTACTTTAATATATACAATTGTTACACAAGCCATGTATTGAATGTTATTAAAAATGACTTTTTCAATCTGTGAGCTGTAATTTTCTGTAATATTCAGTGTGCAATATGGCAACCTGCAGACATTCTGTACACAGGTGGTGTACAGAAAGCCCCTCAGAAATGTAATGTCCTGCTTGTGTAATGGGCCAATTGATTTCCTAGAAGTCTACAATGCATACAGGTCATATTTTAGGTACCCTCTGCAAAAAAAAAAAAAAAAATAATATTTTTGTTGATACTCCCAAAAGGGATAATCATATCTAAAAGGATGTTGACACCACAACTTCATATAGCTTATACAATTGCTACATGACTATATTGTCATCGAATGTGATTAAAAATTACCTTTCCTTTTCAATCTGCAGTGCTGTATTTTCAGTAAAATTCAGTGTAATATGGCAACCTAGGGGTTAATCACTTCTGAAGGGATGTTGACTCTGCAACTTTCCTCATTAGAAGATTGCAATTCATCAGTTGATTGATAATGAAAAAGTTAAATACTATTCAGAATCTGTACTCAATGCAGAAGCAGCGCTTTCTTTCAGTGCAGAAACAGGTAGAAATCTGCAACAACGTTTGTTAAATTCCATGCAATGTACATAGATCACTCAGAGGGGAATATTTTTTCTTAACAAAAGTGGAGTTACTCATTAAGTATATCTTGGTGATTTCAGGAACCTACCAGAAGGTAGAGAGGCAGGAAATGGGACTGATGGTTCAAAGTGCAATAGGAGTCGCCAGATGACACAAGGTTCTCTTGGGTGCAGTGGATTCAAGGGGTGCACAAGATGACACTGGATGCTCAGGGGTCCTTGGATGACACAGGATGTTCAGGGGTCTCTGGATAACCAGAGGCTGGAAGGCTGGCAGAGAGTACAGAGGAGGCTCAAGGGCTCAGGTAAGTACTGTAGCAGGAAGGGCTTCACCGGACGCGCAGCAGTGTGTTGCTCAAACGCCAAACCACTTGTGTTGCTTTTCAATTTAAAGGCCACAGCAATCTGTAATCTCCTTATTGGCACTGATCAGCAGAGCTATCTTCTGATTGGCCATAGCATGGGCCCTCCAGGTGAAACCAGAGAATAGATCCAGAGCTGGATCAGAGAGGAGGAGAGTGTGACAATACCAAAAAAATCAAACCCTTATAGAAAATGTAATCATCAATATTTATGATCTAATTGGCTTTATGATTATGCTGCAAACCTCACCCATATCACACTGACCTTTTATTGTGTCAAGATTTTACAGTGCCCAAAAATTTGCCCAGAAAACTCTGTGCCTAAAAAATAAGAGAGACAGGATTCAAATTTTTTAATCCTTTAACATAAAAAAAAAAAAAAAAAAAAAAAAAAAAAAAGTGCGCCTATAGGGTGAAATAAAAAAAATAGCAGCTAGTACACTATTAGATACAAAAAAATTGTAAAAACACATAAAACAAATTAGCCTGGGTTTACATGTCTGTGTGAGCGGCTCACAGCAGGGGTGCAGTGCGTTCCTCTTTCAGGTCTGAATTTTTGCCTGAATTCAGACCTGAAACAGACCAGAAGACGCACAGAACTCCTGTGCAATTCGCACTGCAGCCGTCGCGGAGCTGTGTGAACCGGCTCCATTGAGAGACAGTCACAATCTCCTAATATGCGAATTGGATGCGGTAAAACGCACATTTAATTCACAATAGTGTGAACCCAGCCTAAAGTGCAGTGCTTGTAAAACAAAATCAAAACCTATATTAATTTCTCACCTCTACATTTTGGTGCAACGACTTAAGGCTACTTTCACACTGAGGCGCTTTACAGGCACTAAAAATAGCGCCTGTGAAGAGTCTCTCCAGTGTGAAAGCCCGAGGGCTTTCACACTGGAGCAATGCATTTGCAGGACAGTAAAAAAAAAATCCTGCTAGCAGCATCTTTGCAGCGCTGTAAGAGTGGTGCATACACCACTCCTAAAGTGCCCCTGCCCATTGAAATCAATTGGGCAGCGGCACTTTGTGTGTGTGGTTTTAACCCTTTTTTGGCCGCTAGCGGGGGTTAAAAGTGCCCCACAAGCGGCCGTATAGCACCGCTAATATGATGGTAAAGTGCCGCTAAAAATAGCGGCGCTTTACCGCCGACGCCTCAGTGTAAAAGTAGCCTAATGCCCTGTACACACGATTGGATTTTCTGACAATAAAACCGTGGATTTTTTTCCAAAGGATGTTGGCTCAAACTTGTCTTGCATACACACGGTCACACAAATGTTGTCGGAAATTCCGAACGTCAAGAACGCGGTAACGTACAACACGTACGACAAGCCGAGAAAAATGAAGTTCAATAGCCAGTGCGACTCTTCTGCTTGTTTCCGAGCATGCGTGGACTTTTGTGCGTCGGAATTGTGTACACACGCTCGCAATTTCTTGTCGGAACATTTGGGAACCTGCTCTTAAACATTTGTTGGCGGAAATTCCGCCAACAAATGCTCTATGGAGCATACACACGGTCAGACTTTCCGACAACAAGCTCACATCCAACATTTGTTGTCGGAAAATCCTATTGTGTGTGTACAAAAGGCTGTCTAATCATTTACACATGTCCAGCAAGGGACATTAATGACATGGGATGATGGTTCATGAATATTCAAATTTCAGATCAAAATGTTCACATTACCACCAAGACAACTTTTTTTTTTTTTTTGGGGGGGGGGGGTTTACCTTTATTTCCTGGCCCATAGCCATAACAGGAAGCAAGAGGAAATCCCTCCAAAATGAGGGAATCCCAGGGTGTCAGCAATGGAAGATTTCCCCTCTATTGTGTACTGATGTCGACCCAACATTTAGGATTTCCTTCTACTTTCAGTAGTAACAGTAAACAGGACAAATAGAAGTTTGATCAGTCTCCATTCCGAAACTAGAAAAAAAAATAAGTTTTGCCTTTCGGTGACACGTCAAAGTTGAACACTTGGATAAGTGAATATTGTCTCAATGCTTCAAGATCATTCAGATTGATAGGAGCGAAGCGCGCCGTGGCAAAAAATGGGCGTGGTTTACGCGACATAGTGGGCATGGCTTAAATGGGCGTGGCTCAAGAGGGTGTGGTTAGAGTCTGAGATGAATGAGGGAGGGAGAGAGGGGGAGAGGGAAATGACGGGACAGCAGCCCCAGATCCTACACAATAAAAATATGTGTATTCTAGAAAGTTTAACAATCAGCAGATAAAGACACTCCAAACACCTGGTGTTAGCACTTCAATCATCCCGGCACCATGGTTGTTATGCTGTCAGGATGATTGAAGTGCATTATTTCTATTATTACATTGTAATATGAAATGAAATCATTCAACTCACCATAATGCTGAATCAGTGGGATCCCTGAGCGTGTCACTAGCCACGTCGCCTGCCACCAGCCGTCCGTCCTTGTGTCAGATGTCCCCGGCGGAGCCCCCCTCACACCAGGAGTCCCCGGCGGAGCCTTGCCTCACAACAGGAGTCCCACAGCTGTGCGCCCCCCCACCTCAGGTGTCCTAAGCTTGGCTAGAACCCCCAGCCCCTTTCCATATCAGACTGGCAGTGGGGCGGGGGAGTAGGCGGGGTGAGGCGAGGCGGAGAGGGGCAGAGGGTGGGCGGCGACGCAGGAGCCCCGTCTAGCCCCCCCAGCCGTCTTCCTGAACTTCAATAAAATGTCTCCGCCGGCAGCGGACCTCCAGCTCGGGACATTTCCCGGGACACCACAAATTCGGGAATGGAGTCCAAGTCCCGGGAAATCCGGGACAGTTGGCAACTATGCATTTTGACCAAAGATGTGTTTTAATTTTGGGATTCAAGATCGCTTAAATCTTGGTGTGCTTTGTGTATTTCTTCTAGATCTGTGCAGTAAAAGAGTGTTACAATTTTATCTCTGTGCAGGAGCTGCCTGTAATACAGACCAGTCACTGCTACTCTCTCTCCTTGGGGTGGTGTGTCTGGTCTCCACCCCTACCACTGCACAGGCTATGTACAGACCAGTGATGATGTCACTGCTAATTTTACATGGTAATATCTGGGTTTGCAAAAGTATTTGGTGCACACAAAGTAGGTTTGTATACTTTGTGGCTTTTATCAAAACATTTTTTGTGCCCAGAGTTCAGCTTTACCAGGGCAATTTTTTAATTAAAAATATTTCAGGTGATGATACATAATGTTTGAACAAATATAATGGGGTTTATTTACTAAAGCTGTAGAGTGCAAAATAAGGCTCAGTTCTGCATAGAAACCAATTAGTTTCTAACCTCAGCCTCCTTCACACAAGCAGATCGGGTCCGCCTGTTTTTCAAGCAGACCCGATGGGACCCTCTACTGTCCTCTTAGGAAGGGCGGGTGTAAATGAAGACGTTTACACCTGCCGATATCCAATCTGCTAAAAACAGATGGAGGTTCCCCTTCCGTCTGGCAGATCGGATTGGTTGGCAGTCAGGTAATAAAACAGTGAAAAAGATCCCCCCCCATGTACCGCAAGCTAGAAGCGGACCTATGTACCTGGTCTCAAAACAACATGTCTTGGCTGGGGAGGGTGAATTTGATTAAAATGATGCTACTCCCAAGATTATTATATCTTTTCCGCTCTCTACCCATCGCCATCCGGAGGGACCATATTAAAGCTTTCCAAAGCAAACTTCTGAAGTTCACTTGGGGCAAGGCGGGCTATAGAATCCCCCAAAGAGCCCTATACATACATAGGAAAAAAGGAGGCCTGGGACTGCCCCACCTCTACAAATATTATCAGGCTGCCAGATTAGCCCAATAGTCAGTAGTTTACTCCTAGGTTTGAGAAACCCAATTGAGTTCAGATAGAAAAACATGCAGTCCCTAACTTCACTTTAGACTTCTTGCTTTGGAGCCCCCACCGAAAAACAGACCCCCAATACTCGCACCTACTCTGTCCCACTCCTTTGCTCTCTGGGACTCCCTACGCTCATCGCAGACTCTAGTCTCAGCCTATAAACCCCTGACTCATCTATATAATAACCTAGACTTCCCCCCAGAAAAAGTGTCTTGGCCTTTAAGTGGTGGGTGGACTCTATAGGATAGGCCATTTCTTCACTGCTGTAGGCCCCTTCACCCTAAAGCACTGTATCAAAAAGCTTGACCTTCCCAACTCTTAACAATTTTCTTCAATCTCTATGTAAAGATAAACTTCTTCTCCAAAATTTACTGACTATGAATTGTGGCCATAGATCAGAAGGGGGGATCTCGGTAATCTACTTGTCGCTTACTTCTACTGCCTCAAAGGCGTCCTTCATGGAGGCCTGGGAATCCGATCTCCAATTCCAATGGAACCTGGAGAGCTGGCAGAGGGCCTGTTTCAAATCGTTCAAAGGTATCCTTAACACCACCCTGATAGAAGCCAGCCTGAAAGTGATCTCCACATGGTACTACACTCCTTCCAGACTGGCTTCTATTTTCCCCGCAGCGGATCCTCTGTGTTTCAGGGGCTGTCAACTCACAGGCACGATGTCTCACATTTGGTGGGAATGCCCCAGAATACGTTCTTTTTGGAAAAAAATATTCAACATAATAGACAAGCTGGTGGAGACTCGGGTTCCCAGGACTCCTATGGTGGCCCTCCTAAATGCCTCGATCCCACGGATCTCCAAATCTTCTAGTAAACTGGTACAGTTTCTGCTACTAGGGGCTAAACTCACAATTGCCAGGGCCTGGAAACAGCCAGGAATTTCTCTCCTAGCGGCAAAAGGGAAAATATCCTGGTTAATGTCCCAGGAAAAGCTATTCAGTATTGTGCAGGATACAGCCAAAAAATTTGAGACTACCTGGGAACCGTGGACTCGACTGGTGGGCATACCCATTGGCCCCTCTAATAGGTCAATATAAAACGCTCTCAGAATGATTAGTGATGCTCCTCCCCTTTCCCTCCTCTCCCCCCCCTTTCTTTCCTTTCCTTTTCCTTGGTCCACTCTGGACCTTGGTTTTAATTATACTTACTCAGCGTCTTTGTTAGCCTAGACGTGAATTTGAACAGTTAAAGCGCTGAGATATAGGTAAAGAGTTGATAACCCTCCTGATTTTTTTTTTTTTTTTTTTTTAGCTCTCTGATCTATATGCCCTGACTAGGGATGAGCTTCAAGTTCGAGTCGAACCCATGTTCGACCGCTCGTTGAATTTCGAACGTTATGGGCCGTTCCCGCCAAATTTGAGTGGCGCGTCACGGCATAGCATGAATCTATCCATGGCCGCCGCTGCCACCCCCTATTCAGGCGCTCGGCCCCTTTTCAGGTGCCGGGCACCTGAATTACAGCGGTGGGGGTTGTTTTTGAAACACCCATTTAGAGCCATAGCCTCCACTAGGCTTCAAAAAAGGTGACCGGCAAGCGCCAAGGAGTGTTAGAACAGTGAATGAATATTCGCTTTCCTAACACTGAACCGCCTCTCTGCCAATCAGATGCTCACGTCTGTTACCCGTCACCTGATTGGCTGAAATGACAGGCGCTGTGATTGGACACCTATCAGACGGCGAGCGGGCGGGTCACAGTGGCAGCATTTGATGTTTTGGGTTTTTTTTTTCAGAATTTCTCAGTTTGTTTGCACTCCCCAAATTTTGAGCACCAGCCCCCACTGACTACAAGTGCACTTGCAAGTGCAGTCGCTTTAGATCTGAGGGGGAAGGTCTTGTTACCTGATTTTATTTAAGATTTAATATTTCAAAGATATGATGTGGGTTAAATGAGAGTTATTTGACCAAGAGTGAAAGCTTTAAACACAACAACAACATTTATTGGTGAGTAGTTTACCTATTACACAGCCATCTATCTATAGTCTACACCCAGGAAGAAAATATTAGGTTAAAATAAAAGAATACAGAGTATATTCCTCAATAGATCGAAATACAAACAGCAAACAAACGACAAGCAGGTATACCTTAAGTGCTGGGAGCTGACCTGATATTTACCAGTAGTGATGTGGGTGGGCCCACGTCAGACTCAAAACTCCTTTTCTTCCCTGTGGGTACCTTACACTAATATAGGCCCATCTCTCATTGACTTGAACAGAGGCCCCCTGATTGGTGGAACAATGTTACCCCTCTCCTCCCTCCGGCATATCTCCTCCAAGATTGGACAATTTCCCCTTCATTTAGCATAGCTCAGCCCCTCACTAGCACCTCCTCTCTTGGGGCGATAATTAGTTAATTAAAGAGAAGGTCATCACCTTCTCTTGAATGTGGCACTTAACTATGCATGGTCATAGCCGTGGGGAAATTGTCCATTCATGAACAGATCAAAGAAATATTTTCAGCATATCAAACACCCTCTGAAGTGGAAAAAATGTTGGTTAACACGGGGGACTACAAGGCCTTTATCTAGCTAATGAGTCCACTACAGTATTTAACTCAGATGGTATCTCTTCCTTGCATCTGAATTTAAAACGCGTAAATAGAGCATTCTCCCATAACACACACCTAACATTCCTGCAGATCAAAAGGACCTGTTGAATGAATTAGGTTCTCAAGCTAAAGCCTGTCATATGTGTACAGCTAGCTAGGTTAACCCCTTACCAACAACACTATTTCATACACACTAATCCTTGTTTCTTATTCTATCCAAACACACACTCCCAGTTGCTAATGGAGATTACTCCTTAAATCCTCATAAGGCAACAGTCTGAAATGAGGGCAAGCTCTGCTGATTTTATCATCCAATCATGTACAAGCAAAAATGCTGATTTTTATTTTCCTTGCATGTCCCCCTCAGATCTACAGTGACTGCACTTCTAAGTGCACTTGCAGTGCACTTGTAGTGCAAAGTGGATTTGCCTTTAGTAAATAAACCCCTAACTCTACATGGGATTACACTCACTGGTCCACACCTCCTATCATTGGGTGCAACATGTTCAAGGGTACAAGCATAGGCGTAGCTTGAAGCTTGTGGGCCCTGATGCAAAAATTGACCTAGCCCCCCCCCCCACCACCACCACCACTACTTCCACTGAGCGTGCTGATACAGTTTTGAGTTCCCAGAGTTACTCCTTACGTCAGAGGACAGGAATCACTGCTGGAGAATCAGAGGACATAGACCCCCTGGCAGGTCACTTGGCAGAGCTCCTTTCCCATCCCAGCACTGTATACAGCTCCCCCCCCCCCCACACACACACTACACAGAGACAAAATCACATTCCTTTATACAGTCTGTCAGTCTTCACAGGTTGTATCTGGCTTTTATGTTGCCGTTCAGACCTGTGAAATTCTCTGGTCGGAACTGCAGTATAGTTGCAGTAGGCAGATACACCATGTACAGATCGTGGCTGACTGGCTGTTTTGTAAAGGAATGTGATTTCAGCCCTGCAGGGGAGGAGCAGTATAGAGTGCTGTAATGGGAAAGGAGCTCAGCAGCCAGGCATGGCATCCAGGGTGGAGGGGGTGGTCAGGGGGCTTTGGGGGCGGGGGCTTCACGAGGTGTTAAGGGATTTTGGTTTAGCAATTTCTGAAGATTTCTCTGTCAGTGTTGGCAGGTGTTGGGGGAAGGTCACTTACCGGAGATGTGTGTCTTTTCCCTAGGTGTCAGGGAAGTGGGGTAAGCAGATATCACTGGGTGGGTGGGGGCAGTACAGGGAATCCCAGCTGGTGACTAGGAGACACTGAGCGGTGTCTTACCTCACCAGTGACATTGGTCGAATCATGGCTACAGGACAGCACTCTCCTCCTCTTAACTCGCTGAGCTTGGTTACCATTCCATGTTGCCAGATACTTCCCTGGGCTGTTCTCACCCCATTCAGGAAATTGCTCACAGCTTCTTCCCAGCCAATGAGAACAGAGGGGTGTGGACTGTGGAAGGCAAAGTGGAAGCTCGGTATTGGAGCATGGCCGTGGGGCCCTAGGGCAGATCGGAGCTTGACTTTGTTGACCATATGATAATATGACAGGGAGGCTGCAGGGGCCCTCTGGAGCTAGGCGCCGTGCTGCAGTTGTGACCCCTGAAACCCCTTATGCTACACCCATGGGTACAAGCATTCCTTGGTTGGGGTGGGGGATGCAGGGTGGGTTAGGGTGTTTTTTTTTTTTTTATGGGGGTTTGTTTTTTGGTTTTTAAAGGGTCCTTTATTTTGTTTATTATTATTATTATTATTATTATTATTATAAGGGATTTATGTAGCGCCGACAGTTTACGCAGCGCTTTACAACATTAGGGCAGACAGTACAAGTACAATACAATTCAATACAGGAGGAATCAGAGGGCCCTGCTCGTTAGAGCTTACAATCTAGGAGGGAGGGTCAAGTTATACAAAAGGGTAATAGCTGTGGGGGATGAGCTAATGGAGAAAATAGTGCAGTTGTTAGATGGAGGCAGGATAGGCTTCTCTGAAGAGGAAAGTTTTCAGGGATCGCCTAAAAGTGGATAAATGTGGAGACAGTCTGACAGATTGGGGTAGGGAATTCCAGAGGATGGGCGAGGCTCGGGAGAAGTCCTGGAGGCGGATATGGGAGGAGGTGATGAGGGAGCTAGAGAGCAGGAGGTATTGGGAGGAACAGAGATGGCGATTAGGTTAGTATTTTGAGACTAGGTTAGTGATGTAGCTGGGGGCAGAGTTGTGGATGGCTTTGTAACTTATTGTTAGTATTTTGAATTTAATTCATTGGGCGAGTGGTAGCCAATGGAGGGATTGGCAGAGAGGGGTAGCAGACACTGAGCGGTTTGTAAGGTGGATGAATCTGGCAGCCGCATTCATGATGGACTGAAGGGGGGATAGTCTATTTATCTAATGGTAAGCCAATGAGGAGTGAGTTGCAGTAGTCAAGGTGAGAGATAACCAGGGAGTGAATCAGGAGCTTTGTGGTTTCACTGGTTAGAAAGGGACGTAGTTTAGAGATGTTGCGGAAGTTGAGGCGGCAAGCTTTGGAAAGTGATTGGATGTGGGGCTGAAAGGAGAGTTCAGAATCCAGGATAACACCTAGCACCCTGACATGTGGGGACGGGTGGATGGTTTTGCCATTGCTCTTGACAGAGAAGTCAGGGAAAGTCTAAAGTGTAGCTCCAGCCAAAAAATCTATTTTTAAGCTTTTTGGAAAACATAGGGAAGGGTTATCACCCCTGTAGCATTTGTTTTGCTGTCTGTGTACCTCTTCAGAAGATTTCACCTCACTTTCTGTCCCAATGACAAATGTTTTTTGAAAATTTGGGGTTTTTAGTGAAAGAAAGATTGGTGATAAAGCATCAGTTGAGAGGAGACACGTTTTTCCCATATTAACTCTTACAGGAGAGAATTTCCTTTCCTAGGGGTAGATTTCATCCCACTTCCTGCTGTCTCCTTCCGTTTGCAAGTAGGAGTCATTTGTAAGTTGGATGTTTGAAAGTAGGGGCCTGCCCTATATACTCTGCAGAAATTGGGGCCTTAGCTGTTGGTGTTGCCACAACACTGTAAGCCCTCACAGTTACTCTTGGTGGGCGCAGGAACGGGCCCTGCTGTGAAATATTAGATTAAGAATTGTAATTAAATGCCATTATTGAACAGTGATATAAAAATTGGGCCTTTGGTGGTGGTGTTGCCACAACACTGTAAGCCCTCACAGTTACTCTTGGTGGGCGTTGGAATGGGCTCTGCTGTGAAATATTAGATCAAGAATTGTAATTACATGTCCCTGTTTAACAGGGGCAGAAAAATTGGGCCTTAGGCACTGGTGCCACAACACTGCAACCCCTCACAGATGCTATAGTTGGAACACAGGAATGAGCCCTGCTGCAAAGTATTGCATCAAAAATTGTAATTATACGCCCCTGTTGAACAGGGGCAGAAAAATTGGGCCTTGGCCACTGGTGGCAGTGCCCAGAACCAAAAATGTACTTACAAGCTATCAGCATGAAAATAGAGGAGGAAGAGGATTGTCACTCAGCATAACAGGATAGTCACTCAGCATCAGCACAGGCAGTCTTGAAGTGATCTCCCAAAAAAAAAAAAAATTGGTTACATCAGCATCAGGTGCCTGATAGCTGGTGATCCAAGACTGATTCATTTTTATGAAGGTCAGCCGATCAAACGATTCAGTGGACAGGCGCACCCTGTGATCGGTTACAAAGCCTCCAGCAGCAAGGAATGTGCATTCCGAAAGAACGCTGGATGCAGGACAGGCCAGTAGCTCAATTGCATACTGTGCAAGCTCTGGCCAGTGATCCATCCTCAAGACCCAGTAACACAGAGGATTTTCAGTGGGAAAGATGTCCAAGTCTGATCTTGCCCCTAGGTAATCCTGCACCATGTGCATCAGATGCTGGCGATTGTTGCTGGAACTGATCAGACCTTGGGGCTGCGGACTAAAAAATTGTCTGAATGCATCAGTCACCTTCTCCACCACTCCTTCTGTGACTGACTGAAGCCTCAGCAACACATTGTCCAGGAGGACCAGGAAATTTTAACCTCCCAGGCTCTGGAAATGCGTTGCGCAAACCTTTCTGCAAGGCCTCCCGAAGATGTTTTGTCCTCTGCTCCCTCTGCGACGGCAAGATAAGTTCCACAACCTTACCCTTGTAATGTGGATCAAGGAGGGTTGCCAGCCAGTAATCATCCCTCCCCTTGATACCACGAATGAGAGGACCCTCCGCAGGCTTTGCAGGATCAGGGAGGCCATGCAGCGTAGGTTTGCTGAGGCATTCGGTCCAGAGTCCTCTGGGTCACTAAGGACGACATGATCCGCAGTCACCTCCTCCCAGCCACGTACAAGTCCATGGGTTTCTTCGGACTGTAAGTGATCCCTTGAAGACTGCTGCTGATGCTGAGTGCCAGGCTCCACCTTCATGCTGACACAATCCTCCTCCTCCTCCTTGTCCTTTTCCTGTGTGATCGGTGGGCACGCAGGAACACTGTCTGGATAAAAGGGGGCCTTGAGAGGTAAGGAATTCCTTTTCTTCCTCCCTCTGTTCTGCCTCAAGTGCCCTGTCCATTATTCCATGCAGCATGTGCTCCAACGGGTGGACAAGAGGGACAGTGTCACTGATGCATGCACTGTCACTGCTCACCATCCTCGTTGCCTCCGCAAATGGTGACAGGACAGTGCATGCATCCCTGATAATAGCCCACTGGCATGGGGAAAAAAAAAACAAGGTCCCCTAAACCCTGTCCTGGTGCCATAGTCGCATAGGTACTCATTGATGGCCCTCTGCAGTGTGTGCAGCCGCTGCAGCATGGCCAACTTTTAGTTCCACCTGGTGGGCATGTCACAGATTAGGCAGTTCTTGAGCAGGTTAAATTCCTTTTGGAGGTCAGCCAGCCGAGCACTGGCATTATATGACCTGCGGAAATGCACACAGACTTTCCTGGCCTGCCTCAGGACATCCTGTAAGCCCGGGTACCTGCCCAAGAACCGCTGCACCACCAAGTTAATGACGTGAGCCAAACAGGGCGCATGGGTCAGTTGTCCCTGTCGGAGGGTGGAGAGGAGGTTGGTGCCATTGCCATCTTTGTGCCTGCATGCTTGCGTAGCCCCTTGAACACCTACGGAGCACCACTGGTTCCGAGGACAAATCAGCACAGGAAGAGGCCATGGAAGAAGAAGAGGAGGGGGTGGAGGAGAGAGGTGTGTCAGAATCACCACTAGTAGAATTTTGGAGGCGTGGTGGCGGAACAACCTCCAACACTACTGCACCCTGTCCTGCATCCTTCCCAGCTGCCAGAAGAGTCACCCAGTGCGCGGTGAAAGATAGGATATAGTCCCTGTCCATACCTGCTGGACCATGAGTCAGTGGTAATATGCACCTTACTGCTGACCGCTCTGTCCAGCGAGGCCAAGACATTGCCTTCCACATGCCAGTAGAGAGCCGGAATCGCCTTCCGTGAGAAAAAGTGGCATTTGGGAACCTACCACTGAGGAATCGCAGGGGGCAGAGTCTACCAACTGAAAAGGCAGCAGTTGAAGTGCTAGCAATTTGGCCAAGCTAGCATTTAACCGCTGGGCATGTGGATGGCTGGGAGTGAACTTCTTTCGGCGGTGCAGCAGCTGGGGCTGGGAAATCTGCCTGGTACAATCTGACGTCAGTGTACCGATCGCAGATTGCCCTCAAGTACTTGGCTGTGACACACCTAATTCTACACCTTCATTCCTCTCTGTGCAGGTTTCAGAGAGGACTGAAGGTATAGGGGGGTTGGAGATCCCAGCTGATGAGGAGCAAGGAGAGGTCCGCTTTGTTCTTTGGTGTGGGTCTTTTAGGTACGCTTGCCAACTAACTGCATGGCAGGTCGACATATGACTGGTCAAGCATGTGGTGCCCAAGCGGGTGATGTTTTGGCCGCGCGAGATACGCTTGAGACATATGTTGCAAATAGCAGCGATGGGATCTGATGCACTTGTCTCAAAAAAGGCCCATACCAAAGAATAACGCGTAGAGACAGCAGTGCCCTGCACATGCTTAAGCTGGCCCCTGGAGGGCATCCTGCCTCATTGGAGATGTGCCTCCTCCTCCTCTCTCCTATCAGGCATCCACGTGGAGTCAGTGACCTCATCATCCCTTCCCTTCTCATCACTGGAGCAAAGTTGGCAGTATGCTGCAGCTGGGGGAACATGACTGCCAGATTGCTGTCCTTCTTGGGCACCCCCTCTCTCTGGGCTCACGTTACTGCCTTCCTCTAGCTGAGTACCATCATCGGAGCCTTCAAAATGCAATCAGCACTGTTGCCTCTAGACACAGAGCCTGCTTGCCCTCTTTTATTGGCTTGTGACTGTCTGCCTCTCCTTGTTGGCCTTCCAGACATACTAATGGCCTGCAGTGAGATGTAGCTGCACAAAGCTGGGATGTAGAATATATATACAGTGGGGACGGAAAGTATTCAGACTCCCTTAAATTTTTCACTCTTAGTTATATTGCAGCCATTTGCTAAAATCATTTAAGTTCATTTTTTTCCTCATTAATATACACCCAGCACCCCATATTGACAGAAAAACACAGAATTGTTGACATTTTTGCAGATTAAAAAAGAAAAACTGAAATATCACATGGTCCTAAGTATTCAGACCCTTTGCTGTGAAACTCATATATTTAACTCAGGTGCTGTCCATTTCTTCTGATCATCCTTGAGATGGTCCTACACCTTCATTTGAGTCCAGCTGTGTTTGATTATGCTGATTGGACTTGATTAGGAAAGCCACACACCTGTCTATATAAGACCTTACAGCTCACAGTGCATGTCAGAGCAAATGAGAATCATGAGGTTAAAGGAACTGCCTGAAGAGCTCAGAGACAGAATTGTGGCAAGGCACAGATGCGGCCAAGGTTACAAAAAAATTTCTGTTGCACTTAAGGTTCCCAAGAGCACAGTGGTCTCCATTAACCTCAAATGGAAGACGTTTGGGACGACCAGAACCCTTCCTAGAGCTGGCCGTCCAGCCAAACTGAGCTATCGGTGGAGAAGAGCCTTGGTGAGAGAGGTAAAGAAGAACCCAAAGATCACTGTGGCTGAGCTCCAGAGAGGCAGTCGGGAGATGGGAGAAAGTTGTAGAAAGTCAACCATCACTGCAGCCCTCCACCAGTCGGGGCTTTATGGCAGAGTGGCCCGACAGGAGCCTCTCCTCAGTGCACGACACATGAAAGTCCGCATGAAGTTTGCTAACAAAACACCTGAAGGACTCCAAGATGTTGAGAAATAAGATTCTCTGGTCTGATGAGACCAAGATAGAACTTTTTGGCCTTAATTCTAAGCGGTATGTGTGGAGAAAACCAGGCACTGCTCATCACCTGTCCAATACAGTCCCAACAGTGAAGCATGGTGGTGGCGGCATCATGCTGTGGGGGTGTTTTTCAGCTGCAGGGAAAGGACAACTGGTTGCAATACGAGGTAAAAATGAATGCGGCCAAGTACAGGGATATCCTGGACGAAAACCTTCTCCAGAGTGCTCAGGACCTCAGACTGGGCCGAAGGTTTACCTTCCAACAAGACAATAACCCTAAGCACACAGCTAAAATAACGAAGGAGTGGCTTCACAACAACTCCGTGACTGTTCTTGAATGGCCCAGCCAGAGCCCTGACTTAAACCCAATTGAAAAACTCTAATGTGGAATGTGGCGCTGTTCAAAAGTGTATAATAGTAGGGAGTGTGTGGTGATAATATTGTGAGAAAAACCATGAACAAAATATGTCATGTGTATACCATAAATATCAAACATCACATAGTGTAAAAAACAGAAGTAAAAATGCTTTGTAAATAATCATAAGAGATACATGCACTCAAACAAGTAAATTATCACAATGTGTAAATGTGCGTAGTGGTGACGTGAGTAAGAAAAAATGCAAGAAAATATGCACAAAAATATCTAAAAGATGCACAAATAGCAGCAATAGTGTAATAAATGGTAAGTGTGATGGTGCACCAAAATAGTCATAAATCAAGTCCAAATTGTGTGAGTGTCCAAAAAATAAAGTTCTACGTAAAAAAGGAGGAAAAACAGTGAAAAAGTGTTTTGGCAATCCAAAACATTTTTTTGAAAGTTGTTATTGTGATCGTGGTTTAAAACTCTTCTTCTGGAACCCCCTCTTGTGTCCCCACTCACCGGAAGACCCAACCCCTGCAGGGGTAATGGGCAAGTGAAAATAAATCCACTGATGGAATTCGATCAGTGTCCCCTTCTACTGATCCGCAATCCCCTTCCTGTTGTGGGTTGTCACTGCTCCTTTAAAATAGTCCACCAGAGCGTATCCGTATGTATGGAGAAAGAAGGAGCCAAAAATGACACCCCAAAATAGATTCTCCTACTCCTCCTGAGTACGGCGCTACCACATGTGTGAGACTTCCACAGCCTGGCCACATACAGAGGCCGAGTATGTCTTGTTTGAGTGCATGTATCTCTTATGATTATTTACAAAGCATTTTTACTTCTGTTTTTTCCTTGTCAAAAGAAGTTTATTGAGTATACAATGTTATAAAGATACATAAAGTAAGTTTACAAGGATCTATAAAGTAAGCTCATTGTTTTACAGTAGGGTTTATATAGGTAAATATCATGAAATTTCAAATATTAAACATTGGGTTTACGTAAACCTAAATTAAAGATATATATCATTTCCTTAGTTACTTTTGTAGGTATTTAAATGATTTATACCTACTATACATATTGTTTACAAGTAGAGTGTATATAGGTCAAATAAATTCTGATAATGAGCTTTAATCGTAAGGTGGAGAAAAGGAAAGAAAAAGAAGAAAAAGGGTTGAAAGATAGAGGCATGGTCCACAAGGTTGTCCCGCTCGTCAGTTTATTATTCTTTTTAGTTCTCTTTGAAGCCTTAGAATGGGTGTCTCTGTAAGTCATTTAATCTGTTACCATGGCAACAGGACAGAGTCATTGAAGTTTGACAGGAACTGTTGTTTTATCCAAGGATGCCAAAGTTTTTCAAATTTTGGAATTTGATTTTGATCGATGGCTACCATCTTAGCATGGGACATTGTATTATTCATTCTGTGAATTGTTTCTGCTAGTACCAATGTAGGAGATTTCCATGCCTTGGCCACTGTTTGTTTTGCAGCCGTTATTAGTTGGATCATAAGTTTGAATTGAGAGAGTGTTAACCATTCCGGTTTTAGATTAAGTAAAGTTAAATATGGATCTGGTTGTATTATTTTTTTAAATATTTTAGATGCAATCACGAAGACTTCCTTCCAGAAGGTTTGGATTACTGGGCACGTCCACCATATGTGTAAATATGTGCCTATTTCTGGGCATCCTCGAAAACAAAGAGCTGAGGTATTAGGTGAATATTTTGCCACTCTAGCGGGTACAAGATACCAGCGAGTTAGGACTTTATAATTTGTCTCCAGTGCTAAGATGTTGGGTGAAGATGACTTAGATGTGAGCCATATGTTAGACCAGTCCGTGTCTTCTAAAGTTCGTCCCAGGTCCTCCTCCCACCTCTGAACGTAAGAGGGTCTATTAAGATTTGCTACTCCATATAATTGATTATAAAGTGATGAAATTGTACCTTTAGCAAATGGATCTTTTGTACAGATTGATTCAAAAATGGATAATTGGGATAATGGTGTATCCCCCTTTAGGAATGGTGTATAGAAATTTTTGATTTGGAGATATCTAAATATCTCAGAGTTTGGTAGATCATATTTTTCTCTAAGCGATGGGAATGAAAGGAATGATTTAGATGCTATGAAGTAATTTAGTGTCTGAATGCCTGATGTTGTCCAAGCTTTAAAAGAATTTGGGTAGATCCATGCTGGATAAAAGGCCGGATTTCTGATAAAAGAAAGGAGAGGATTGTGTGGAGATTGTAACTGATATTTGGTTTTTAGTTTATCCCAGAGAGATAAGAAGTGTTTAGTTATGGGATTATGAATTTTAAAGCGGTCTTTAGGATCAAGCCATAATAAATTTGATATTAATAGAGGGTCATTTTCTGAAGCCTCTATAAATACCCATAATGGGATTTCCTGTTTTGCATGGTATTTGGACAGACTGGCCAAATGTGCTGCTCTGTAGTAGTTAGTAAAATTAGGGTATCCCAGGCCTCCTTTATTTTTGGGAAGATGTAGTGTGTGTATAGGTATACGTGGTTTAGAAGAGCCCCATATAAACGAAGTTGCTCTTTTTTGTACTATTCTCAAAAAATAGGAAGGAATTGGAATAGGGAGGACTCTGAATAGATAAAGCAATTTGGGTAGACTAGTCATTTTGATTGCATTAATCTTCCCTATCCAGGATAAAGGAAGTTGCGACCATTGTTTTATTAGATTTGTGATCTGTCTTAATATAGGAGGATAATTGGTTGAGAATAAGTCAGAATGAGATGCTGTTAAATGAATTCCAAGATATGGGATTGATTTTTCTGCCCATGTGAATGGGAGTGCAGCCCTAGCCGGGATCAATTCCATGTTTGTGAGTGAAATATTAAGCATTAGGCATTTCTTAGGATTAATCATAAGGCCGGATAGGGCTGCAAATCCATCAAGAGCTGGTATTAAGTTAGGACCAGAGACCTGTGGTGATGATAGAAAAAGTAATATATCGTCTGCAAATATACATAATTTGTGTGTAATACCTCCTACTTCAATGCCAGTTATAGTTTGGTTTGTTCTGATGTATTGGGCCATGGGTTCGAGTATAAGGGCAAATAATAAGGGAGATAATGGGCAACCCTGTCGGGTACCTCTTTCGATATTAAAGGCTTCAGATTTGTATCCAGCATATTTTATATAGGCTTTGGGTTTATTATATAATGCTTTGATCCATGTTAAAAAGTGGGGTCCAAAACCCCATTTTTGTAATGAATATTGCATATATTGCCAGGATACTGTGTCAAATGCCCTCTTAATATCGAGAGATAGAAAACATAAAGGGATTTTCCGTTTTTTAGCAATATGTGCCAATAACACTGCCCTGCGTATATTATCGCCTGCCTGTCTATTTGGCATGAAGCCTACTTGATCTCTATGTATTAATTTTCCTATAATGCTATTAAGGCGTTTTGCTATTATTTTTGCTAATAATTTAATATCGAGGTTTAACAGAGAGATAGGCCGATAATTCACACAGGAAGTATCATCAGAAAGGGGTTTTGGGATCATACAAACAATTGCCATTAGTGTTTCTTGCCGAAAAGAATGTCCATCTAGAAGTTTGTTAAAAGTTTCAGTGAGAATGGGAGAGAGTATTTCTGAGAATGTTTTATAGTATAAAGCCGAGTAGCCGTCTGGGCCTGGTCTTTTGTTAAGTTTTAGGTCTTTTATGGCGTTAGCAACTTCATCTATAGTTATAGGCTCATCCAAACTGCTTTTTTGATTCTGAGATAACTCAGGTAAGGTTATTTTTGAGAAGAAGGATTCAGCCTCTGTAGGATTAAATTCATTGTTTGTCTTGTATAAAGTTGCGAGATGTGAGTGAAATTTATGGACTATTTTAACTGGATTACAAGTGTAAACATTTTTTGATAATTTCAAACGTATTGGTTTGAAAGATTTGTTAGTTGAATTTAATGCCCGAGCCAAATATGTACCTGGTTTGTTTGTATTCATGTAGAAATTGTGTTTGGAGCGTTTGAGGGATTTATCAACTGACTCAGTGAGAAATAGATCGTATTCCAATCTAGATTTTTCCAGATGAGATTTTGTACTCTGAGATGGATTATCTTGAAATGATATGTAGGCTGCATTAAAATTGAGTTCTAGTTTTTTTGCTAGATTTTTGCGTTCCCGTTTAAATAGTGCCATTTGTCTTTGTATTGTACCACGCAAGACAGGCTTATGAGCTTCCCACAGTGTTATTGGGGAGATGTCTGTTGTATTATTAATTGATATGTATTCCTTTAAAGCTTGTTCAATGGCCATCTGATGTAGTGGGTGTTTGAGCATTATGTCCGGTAAGTACCACGTTGGGTCATGCGCTTTTGGTATGGCTGAGGCTATAGTAGTGTATACTGCATTATGGTCAGACCACGGAATCGGAATTATATCTGATGCAATAATTTCTGGTATCATTCCTATTGTTAGAAAAATATGATCTATTCTGGTGAAGGTTTGATGAGGGTGCGAGAAATAAGTGAATTTCTTTTTCATTGGGTTACTTTCTCTCCACGAATCTACCAGATTGTATTTGGAAAGAAGTTGAGAAAAAGGTAATCTAGAGGTTATTTTGGATGGTGTAAAAGGTGATTTATCTAGAAATGGGAGGAGGACCTGGTTCGAATCCCCACACATTATCACTGTTCCTATTTTGTGTGTATTAATCACTTGTAATATATGTGAGAGGAATGGTGTAGGTTGTTTGTTAGGAGCGTAGTAGGAAATCACTGTGATTGCTGTATCCATTATATAACCCATGAGTATCAGGTATCTACCTTCTGGGTCTTTAATTTCTGATGATAAGGTGAATGGTGTGGATCGGTGAAATGCAATTAGAGTTCCCCTTTGCTTGGTACAGGCAGAAGCCGTGTAAATTTGTTGATAAAAAGGAGAAATATATTTTGGAGTAGAATCTTTGGTGAAGTGTGTTTCTTGGAGGCATACTATGTGAGCCTTCTTGTTATGGAAAGTACGGAAGGCTTTGGTCCTTTTTTGAGGGACATTTATTCCCTGAACATTCAGGGAAAGTATATTCAGTGGTGCCATGGCAACAGATCAAATAGTTTTGACTTACTTTTTGTTATGCAGAGCTGACTGCGCAGATCAACCTGTGTGGACTGAAGAGATGAATAGATAGAAAAGAAACCAGTGAATTCTGGAGTAAAGAGTAAACAAAAAACATATGAGATTAGATGATACATTGTATAAATTATTTTTGCAAGTAATCACAATTTACCCGTGAAAGAGAATAAATATCTCTCTCAGGGGAATAAGTGCCTTCGTCACACTCCCACATAATATGGTTGGGAGAATGAGGAGGGCTAATGGGGGTACACGGATCTTCCGCTTACAGGAGAGAAGTGCTATGTCAAAAGACATCAAAATGATGTTTCATTAATTGGAGTGCAGAATATAGTTTTTGTTGAAATTATTTATTCCAGGGTGGTTGTATATGGTTAGTCTTGCCCTAGGCTAAATAATTCAGTTAGAAAGGTACTGTTAATAACTTTGGTATTGATGAAGATAGTTTGAATTATTTTGGGATTTTAACCCTTTTAGAGTAAACAATTACATATTTTATTCATATGTAACTGTTTAGATATGTTAACTCATAAAATTGAGGTTGTATTGCTTCAGATTAGAATAAACAAAAACATAATTCTAGGAACTAGTTAGGTAATAATACATTTGTTTTAAGAAAAGAAAGAAAAAGCTTCCATTACTTCTGGATTATTGAACATATTTGTCCTAAAAAGTAATAAATCTATTGTTATTACCTGATAATATATAACTGAACAAGAATTTCCTTATTTCACTTATATATTCTAAGGCTATATGAATCAGAAGTAATAAGAAATATAACTGGAATGTAACATGATCCCACACAGTGTGTGACTATCAGAATGCAGTTACATTCAGTTATAAATATAGGTTTTTTTTATAGAGAACCATCTCTTAGTATAATAAATGAAGAGATATCAGGAATTAGGATGTCAGTCCATTGAATCTTCTTGGTCCATGGATGATGTGGCATAATGGCCTCTTTTGTGAGAATGATGATTCCCATTTTGTTCTGAAATTTTCTGGGTGCTGCCTGAAGGTGAAGATGATGCCATTCTTCTGCGTGTGGGAGTGTTGCTGCTTGTGGGTTCTGTCAGATTTAATTTTAAAAGGGTTTGTTGTAGTTCATCTGCTGATCTGCTTCTGTAAATTGTACCTTGGTAGTTAAATCTGACTGAAAAGGGGAAGCCCCATTGATACATAATGTTGTGGCGTTGCAGTTCCATTAGTTGGGGTTTCATGGATCGTCTTTTAGTAATAGTAAGTTGGGATAGGTCAGCAAAAATTTGATAATTGTGTCCTTGAAAATTAAGTTCCTTTTTTTCTCTTGCAGCAATTAGTATTTGTTCTTTCGTTCTGTAATAATGAAATTTTGTGATTATATCACGTGGGGGTCCATCTTTCTTTTTGGCTGTGAGGGCTCTGTGTACTCTGTCCAGTTCTAAACGTTTAATAGGGATATCTGGCTTTAGTTCTTGTAATAGAGCAGTAATAGTAGATTGCAGGTCTGTCACAGTTTCAGGTATTCCCCTTATGCACAAGTTTGAACGTCTGGCTCTATTTTCGTAATCTTCGAGCTTAGTTTGAAGTATTAAATTCTCTTTTTTTAATTGTTCCAATTCTGTTATATTTTCTTGGGTTGTAATTTCAATTTCATCCATTTTTATTTCTAGGGCTGCGGTGCGGTTTCCCAGCTCTCTTATTTCTTTGGTTAGGCTTTTTGTTATTTGGTCTGAGGTTTGTTTTAAAGCCTTATGAAGCATCTTTTCAAATTGTAATAATATTACTGGGGATGCTGAGGAGGCTTGTGGAGAAGTTTGTGAGAGGATTTGTTCTGTATCTGACTCAAATGGAGAGTCTTGCTGTGACATTTTCTGTCTGTGAGAGCGCCCTGATGCTGTATCTTGTGAGGTGACTGGAGCTGCTTCAGCTGCAGTGAGTGCCTGTGAGCTCTTTGTGAGGTGATTTTTATTTCTGCCACGGTTTCCTCCCAGTACCATATTTCCTGCCCAAACTTTCACAGTTTGTTCCCAGGGGCAAAAAGGTTCAAATGGATACCTTTTGAGCCTGCAGGCTCCGCTTTGTCCTTCTCTTCTCTCCTCAGCGGTGTGGAGCTCTAACAATGCATGTCTGCTCCGCTAGGCTCCGCCTCCTGCCCCTTACTTCTGTTTTTTACACTATGTGATGTTTGATATTTATGGTATACACATGACATATTTTGTTCATGGTTTTTCTCACAATATTATCACCACACACTCCCTACTATTATACACTTTTGAACAGCGCCACATTCCCCATTAGAGTTTTTTTAATTATTTCTTTGGATTTCACCTCCGTGTTTTTCCATTCTTTGGGGGGGCTGCAGTTCTTTTTCATACTGTCCTAAGCGCGGAACATTTTAGTTTAAACCCAATTTGGCATCTCTGGAGAGACCTAAAAATGCCTGTCCACCAACTTTTACCATCCAACCTGACAGAACTGGAGAGGATCTGCAAGGAGGAATGGAAGAGGATCCCTAAATCCAGGTGTGAAAAACTTGTTACATCTTTCCCAAAAAGACTCATGGCTGTATTAGATCAAAAGGGTGCTTCTACTAAATACTGAGCAAAGGGTCTGAATGATTAGGACCATGTGATATTTCAGTTTTTCTTTTTTAATAAATCTGCAAAAACGTCAACAATTCTGTGTTTTTCTGTCAATATGGGGTGCTGTGTGTACATTAATGAGGAAAAAAATGAACTTAAAGGGGTTGTAAAGGTAAAAATTTTTTCACCTTAATGCATTCTATGCATTAAGGTGAAAAAACTTTTGACAGTACCGCCGCCCCCAGCCCCCCCGTTTTACTTACCTGACGCCTCGAATCTTCGCTGCTCGTGCTCGTCATCTTCATTGCAGCTCAGCCTGGTCGCTGATTGGCTGCAGTGGATGGATTGAAAGCAGCGCAGCCATTGGCTCGCGCTGCTGTCAATCACATCCGATGACGCGGCGCGCCGGGGGGCGGGGCCGAGTGATACAGCGAGCGGCTATAGCCGCCGGCTGTATCACGGGAGCGCGCCCGCAAGCACTCACCACCGTGCGAGGGAGCTCGCATGAAGGTGGTAAATGCTTGCGGGGAGGAGCTGAAACAGCCGCCGAGGGACCCCAGAAGACCAGGTTCGGGGCCACTCTGTGCAGAACGAGCTGCACAGTGAAGGTAAGTATAACATGTTTGTTATTTAAAAAAAAAAAAAAAAATAACTTTACAACCCCTTTAAATGATTTTAGCAAATGGCTGCAATATAACAAAGAGTGAAAAATGTAAGGGGGTCTGAATACTTTCTGTCCCCACTGTGTGTGTGTGTGTGTGTGTATGTATGTATAATAAATATATATAAATATATATATATATATATATATATATATATATATATATATATATATATATATATATATATATTCCCAGTTGCTAATGGAGATTACTAAACCTCCTCAACTCCCTCATAAGGCAACAGTCTGAAATGAGGGGAAGCTCTCCTGATTTTATCTTTCAATCATGTACAATCAAAAATGCTGTTTATTTTCCTTGAATGTCCCCCTCAGATCTACAGCGACTGCACTTCTAAGTGCACTTGTAGTGCAAAATGGATTTGCCTTTAGTAAATAAACCCCTAAATCCACTACGGGACTACTCCCACTGGTCCCCGCCTTCTATCATTGGGTGTAACATATTCAAGGGTACAAGCAGAGGCGTAGCTTGAAGCTTGTGGGCCCTGATGCAAAAATTGACCTAGCCCCCCCGCCTCCGTCCCTACTTACACTGTGCATGCTGATACAGTTTTGAGTTCCCAGAGTTACTCCTTACATCAGAGGACAGGAATTACCGCTGGAGAATCAGAGGACAGAAATCACAGAATTAGGAGGACATAGACCCCCTGGCGGGTCACTTGGCAGAGCTCCTTTCCCATCCCAGCACTGTATACAGCTCCTTCACCCCACACTACCCAGAGCTGAAATCACATTCCTTTACACACAGTCTGTCAGCCTTCACAGGGTGCATCTGGCTTTTATGTTGCCGTTCAGACCTGTGAAATTCTCTGGTCGGAACCGCAGTGTAGTTGCAGTTGGCAAATACATCCTGTGCAGATCGTGGCTGACTGGCTGTGTTGTAAAGGAATGTGATTTCACCCCTGTGGAGGAGCAGTATAGAGTGCTGTAATGGGAAAGGAGCTCAGCAGCCAGGCATAGCATCCAGGGTGGAGGGGGATGTCAGGGGGCTTTGGGGGGGAGCAACTTGGATATAGAGGGGCAAAGCCATGTGACAAAAAATCTGGAGCCTGCAGACCCTCAGGGGCCCCTCAGGAGGTGTTAAAGGATTTTGGTTTAGCAATTTCTGAAGGTTTCTCTGTCAGTGTTGGCAGGTGTTGAGGGAAGGTCACTTACTGGGGATGTGTGTCTTTTCCCCAGTTGTCAGGGAAGTGGGGTAAGCAGACATCTCCGGGTGGGGGGGGTACAGAGAATCCCAGCTGGTGACTAGGAGACACTGACTAGTTTCTTACCTCACCAGTGACATCGGTCGTATCATGGCTACAGGACAGCACTCTCCTCCTCTTAACTCAGTGAGTTTGGTTACCATTCCATGTTGCCAGACACTACCCCATCCTGGGCTGTTCTCACCCCATTCTCCTCTACTCTCCATTCAGGAAATGGCTCACAGCTTCTTCCTAGCCATTGAGAACAGAGGGGTGTGGACTGTGGAAGGCAAAGTGGAAGCCCAGTACTGGGGCATGGCTGTGGGGCCCTAGGGCAGATCGGAGCTGGACTTTGTTGATGATATAATATGACAGGGAGGCTGCAGGGGCCCCCTGGAGCTAGGGGCGGGGTTGCGATTGTGACCCCTGCAACCCCTTATGCTACGCCCACGGGTACAAACATTCCTTGGTTGGGGTGGGGGATGCGGGGTGGGTTAGGGTGTTTTTTTAATGGTTTGGTTTTTGGTTTTTAAGGTGCTTCATTTTGTCTGTTTGTGATTTTGACATTAGATTTTATCTGATGCTTTAGGTATGTGATTCTGTAATGCGCAATTTGCTCTATATATGTACCCTTTACAACTTAGGAGCTGGGCTGCTGCCCTTGCGAGCATGTTTTTCACCTCATTTTATCTCTTCACCTTCCTGATGTCTCAATTCACGGTAATTTCCTGGAATGTCCAGGGTCTAAACTCCACTGTTAAATGATCCTTGGTGTTCCGTTTCCTCCAAAAGCATAACCCACGTATTTGTGTTCTGCAGGAGATGCATCTCCAGGGGTCTAAAACCATCTGCCTTAAAAAAAAACATTGGTCGGGCCTCCATTACCATGCCACATATTCCACTTATGCTCGCAGGGTCCGCATCCTAGATAGAAAAACTGCCGTTTAGGCTTATTGAAGTTAAAATGGACCTGGCTGGTAGATACGTGGTTCTGCATGCCCACATCTGACAAAACTGTGTTGCTGGTGGGGATTTAAGTTCCACATCTCATTATGCAACTTTTGGTACAGTTTGATACTGATGCAGTCTATGTTATTGGTGACTTTAACATGGTCCCCTCCTCTGCTCTGGATAGATTACTCACTTCCGCTCGTGACCCCCCCGAACCTCCGGCAGTGGGAAGACACCTTTGCCCTTACGGATGTCTGGAGGCACATACCCCGAATTTGAGAGAGTTCACTTGCCACTCTGCCACGTATAAAACCCTGTCTTGAATAGACTTTTGCATCTAAAGCTGCTTTGCGGTATGTCCGGGGCATATCTGTACTTCTGACCATCCCCCCTGAATCCCAGCTTTGAAGATTATCCAGATTTTGGGTGAATGATGAATGTCTACAGGAGCCAATAACTGCTTCTATTTGTAACTACTGGACAGACAACCAAGACACCGCCTCTCCACCTGTGCTATGGGACTCCTTTAAATCCTGGGCTAGGGGGGAATATATTTCCAAAATTTCACACATCCAGAAGGAGGCTGCCTGTTCCCTGGAGGAGCGAACGTCTAGGCTGGAGGCCAAGTATGTTTCTACCCCGGATAGAGATCACTATAGAATATGGCAGCAGGCCTTATGTGAGTTATTTACCAATAGCGTAGCCTAGACTGACAAGGCCCTTTTGTATTCGGCCCAAAAGGTCTTTGAATTTGGGGGGGGAATTACTCTCAGATTCCTTGAGTTCTTTCAGGACCTATACTTACTCCTTTTGGGCTGGGTTCTCACACTCCGATCTCTCCTCTTTTCTTGATCTCATCTCCTTCCCACACTTAGCTGCAGTAGATAGGGAGAAGTTGGATGCGGACATCACCCTGGAGGAGATTCAGCTGGCAATGGGGAGGTTGCAGGGTGGAAAGGCCCCCCGGGGCAGATGGGTTACCGTCTGAGTTCTATAGCAATTTCATGGATCTACTTGCTCCTAAACGGACTTCCCTCCTTTCTGATTATTAGGCCCTAGAATCGTTGCCTGACTATGAATGAGGCCATTATTGTGCAAATTCCTAAGGTGATAAAATCTAAAATTTCATATTAGACTAATTATTATACTATAATATAGTCCAATAAAGTACAACACAAGCAAAGTGTCCAAACAAGTGAAAGTAAAATTGCTCTTCTGAAAAGTGATAACAGATTCTAAGTTCTTAATATAAAACTTCGCAAAAGCTGAATGCTCAGAGCGCTTACCTCCATTACCTCCAGGAGTATAAACAGCCTTGAACGTATCCTGTAGTGGGAGTGGATACTCCGCGGTAGGTCTCCAGTTGATAGCTGTACCAGGAGTTGTTTTCAGGGTACTAGTGATGTCCAGCCAAGCTCTAGTCTCCCTTCACTGATGGTCCGCTACTCCTTCAGACCTTACAGTGACTCGGTGCCACTCCGGTTCCGACCATTAGAGGAAAGATATTGTTCACTTAGTAGCCTAGGGACTACATTTTACAGGCCATTATTGTGCTAGTTCCAAGCTCGACAAGGACCCACAGGACTGTGCATCTTACTGACCCATCTCTCTCCTGAATGTTGATGCCAAGATTTTTGCCAAGGTCCTGGCCAAACTGTCTATCCCAGGCGACTGAGGACCTGGTTGATGTGGACCAGACCAGATTTATGCCGGGCAAGGGAACGGACATTAATATTAGATGTCTCTATTTGAACCCAACTATCCCCCATGATAATCGATGCTCTAGAGTGATCGCCTCCTTAGATGCCGAAAAGGCCTTTGAATCTGTGGAGTGGTCACATCTCTGGGAAGTCCCTCATCGCTTTGGGTTTGGTCCTAAATTTATCCATGGGATTCAATTTCTTTATAGTGCCCCTAGGGCGATGGTCCGCATGAATGACTGGCTCTCTGACCCCTTTTGTATTTTCTGTGGTACACAGCAGGGCTGCCCACTCCCCCCCTAGTTTGTTTGCCCTGGCTCTAGAGCCCCTGGCCATTTCGATCAGGAACGCTCTGGATGTTCTGGGCCTTTGGCTGGGAAAGCTGGAAGAGGGGCTGTCCCTATATGCTGAAATAAGCTAAGTATCCCAAACAGAAGGGACAGAGAAAAGCAGGGTTAATGAAAGGGCAACATACCAATATTATCTCAAAAAAGTATGAATTTATTGATTGTTGGGCATATACACAAGTAGCAAAAAAGGTAAGGACCCAGTGGTATACTGTTCCTGATTAAAATTGCCGACCACCTGGATAGATGGATCTGTCGCAAACACAGAGAGACAGGGGGAACAAGACAACATATAACATGAAACAAATAAAACAAACAGCATCCGGACGCTAAGTCAAATTGGTGTCAGCCTTGCTGTCCACCATGGGGAATCTCCAGAAATTGCTGGGTAAGGCTGCGAGGCTGACACCAATCCCCTGGGTGGATCACATTAGGAATATGGATACCACGTGGTTGTCCCAATTCCCAAGAAGCAAGAGGATGTTCCCCTGCGGGCACTGCCAAGTATGCCCATATGTGCACAGAACAGCAGTCTTCAGTGACTTCCAAAACAAAACTGAGTTCCAAATAAAGAACCTTGTCAACTGTGCCACAACGAGGGTAATTTATATGATCACCTGTCCATGTAACAAGATGTACATAGGTAAAACGAAACGACAGCTTAGAATTCGCCTTGGTGAGCATATGAGAGAAATAGGGGAGAAAAATCCAGACAAACCGGTAGCCAGGCATTTTGCCCAGTTCCATCAGGGCAAACTGTCCGGCATGCGAGTCAAAGGTATCTATGTTCTCAATCTCTCCTCCAGAAGAGGAAATTATGACCAGGTACTTCAGCAGAAGGAAAAATGGTGGATTTTCCGGTTGGGCTCTCTTGTGCCCATGGTCCTCAACATGGAACTAAATCTACAACCTTTCCTGGCAACCTAGACTAATGGCCCCTGGGGACTTCACCAATCGACATGGTGGCATAGGCCACCATGTCAATCTTGGCCTATGCATTTTTTTCCGCAATTTCTTATGTCTAGAGGTGACTGTGTGAGTTTCTGGGTCAATTCCGACTCGGCTCACACACTCATGCTCCTGTGGCCTGTCCTGTATATGTCCCTATGTTTTCATTCCCCTTTCCTCTTTTCCCTTTCCCTGTTCCTTTCCCCTTTTTTCCCATCCTCCCTCCCCCCCTTCCTTCCCTTTTGATAAGAGTTGACAAAGCCTTCTATGCACGATGGAGGATTATTTTGTCCACTGTCATCTTATATCTATTTCTAGGCGTCTTACTGTCAAACACCCTGCGGGGATCCCTAACCTCCTTACATTAATGGCTGGTTTGGATACGAATAGCACACAGAATTGAAAAGCTCTAACAAGGTTTCAATCTAACAAGGCCAAAATAAACCACAGCTTTCTGGTGATTACCCGGTTCAGGGGTAGTTCCTCCTTTCAGCAATTAACCCCCTTTGGTGGGCGTATCCGAGGAGCGAACACTATTCATAAGGAACCCTCGTACACCACCAACTACGTCCAGACAAAGCTACACACCCCCAAATGTGAAACGTGTTGACGTCATGTCCGCCCGGACGCCACGCCCCGACGCTATTCCCCATTGGTGCTTGTGAGCTCGCTACTTCGTGGGAGGAGGCAGGTCACATGACCGCTCAGAACTCAGGGAGATCCATGAGACACACAGCCAAGGCTCTATATATAGACGTCTGACTCGTCCATGCTTCCCAACATTTACCAGCGTTCCTGCTCCCTATGTGAAGGGTTCCTCTACCAGATATTGTGGTGAGGATTTGAGACCAGATTCCAGCGGAACACTGACACAGGAAGGCATCAATCTTGGAAACAGGCGACGGCACCTGTCTATTTCGGGGGGTGGTAACGTACTGTGTTTCTATTTTCAAATCATATTCCTAGATACCAATAGTGCACTTCATTACAGCCCACCACCACTGGCTATCTGAAAAACATACTCAGATTGGGACTTACCGGGCTCCAGGCTACCCACAGCAACATTGCCTTGTTTTGTGATATTAATTCATGCTGCTTTGAACTTTGCCATTTTGCCCAAGCCTTTATGCTACCCGGATCCCATAGACTTTAGCTGTCAACTGGACACCCCTACCAGCTGGTGTACACTTTGAGCCCTCTGATACACACTGTGATTTCCTCATGGTCCTCTCCCCCTTCTGACCCTCCATCCCTTTTTGAGCATTTCCCATCCACCCAGGGGATTGGTGTCAGCCTCGCAGCCTAAAGCCCCATACACACGATAGGACTTTGTACAAACTTTCCCTTGGATTTTTGTGCAAAGGGCGTTGCCCAAAAGTTTGTCTTGCATACAGACGACAGGACTTTTCCAGCCAACTTTCACCATATCACGTGGTTTTTCAGCTCTTTACCACCACCCTTTGGTCAACTTCTGTATTGTTGTCTGATATTGTGTCAATCTCGCCACTTTTTGGCGAGATTGACACCTTGCGAGCCGGGTTGACACTGGTGCGGGGATCCGACTTGGATCCCCGCCAATGCCAGGCACCTTGTTTGGTATGAATCTTGAGGGGGAACTCCACGCCAAATTTTAAATAAAAAACCAGCATGGGTTCCCCTCCAGGGGCATACCAGGCCCTTAGGTCTGGTATGGATATTAAGAGGAACCCCCTACGCCGAAAAAACGGCGTGGGGGTCCCCCCCAAGTCCATAACAGACCCTTATCCGAGCACGCAGCCCGGCCGGTCAGGAAAGGGGGTGGGGACGAGCAAGCGCCCCCCTTCCTGAGCCGTACCAAGCCGCATGCCCTCAACATGGGGGGGTGGGTGCTTTGGGGGAAGTGGGCGCCCTGCGGGCCCCCCACCCCAAAGCACCTTGTCCCCATGTTGATGAGGACAAGGGCCTCTTCCCGACAACCCTGGCCGTTGGTTGTCGGGGTCTGCGGGCGGGGGGCTTATCAGAATCCGGGAGCCCCCTTTAATAAGGGGGCCCCCTGATCCCGGCCCCCCACCCTATGTGAATGAGTATGGGGTACATGGTACCTCTACCCATTCACCTGGGGAAAAAAGTGTCAACAAAAAACACAGTACACAGGTTTTTAAAGTAATTTATTAGGCAGCTCCGGGGTCTTCTTCCGACTTTGGGGGTCCTCTTCCGACTTCGGGGGTCTCTCCGGCGTCTTCTCCCGGTGTCCGCATCTTCTGCCGGCTCCACAGCTATCTTCTGGCGCTCTTTTGCCAGCAGTGGTCCGGAATTGTGGATCGTCTTCTTCCCTCTTCTCTTCCAGAGATGTTGATACGACGCTCTCTCCAGCCGGAGTGGTATATGCATATGACATGACCACGCCCCCTTATGACCTCACAGTCCCAGCATGCCCCGGGACTGTGATGTCATAGGGGGGGCGGGGTCGCCGCCTATATAAGTCCGTTGCGGAGCGCACAGAGACCATTCCGGCTGGAGAGAGCGTCGTGTCAACATCTCTGGAAGAGAAGAGGGAAGAAGGCGATCCACAAGTCCGGACCACCGCTGGCAAAAGAGCGCCAGAAGATAGCGGTGGAGCCGGCAGAAGATGTGGACACCGGGAGAAGACGCCGGAGAGACCCCCGAAGTCGGAAGAAGACCCCGGAGCTGCCTAATAAATTACTTTAAAAACCTGTGTACTGTGTTTTTTATTGACACTATTTTCCCCAGGTGAATGGGTAGAGGTACCATGTACCCCATACTCATTCACATAGGGTGGGGGGCCGGCATCAGGGGACCCCCTTATTAAAGGGGGCTCCCGGATTCCGATAAGCCCCCTGCCCGCAGACCCCGACAACCAACGGCCAGGGTTGTCGGGAAGAGGCCCTTGTCCTCATCAACATGGGGACAAGGTGCTTTGGGGTGGGGGGACCGCAGGGCGCCCATGTTGACGGCATGTGGCCTGGTACGGCTCGGGGGGGGGGGGCGCTCGCTTGTCCCCACTCCCTTTCCTGAACGGCCAGGCTGCGTGCTTGGATAAGGGTCTGGTATGGATTTTGGGGGGACCCCAACGCCGTTTTTTCGGCGTAGGGGGTTCCCCTTAAAATCCATACCAGACCGAAGGGCTTGGTATTCCACAGAGGGGAATTCCCTCTCGCGCCCGCCGCAGAAGGAAAATGTGTTTTTCCTATTGCAGCTAGCGCGAGACGTACAGTACCCTGCCGCCGGGAAACATTCTCGCGGCTGCGTACTGTAGTTTGTACAAAAGTCCGATGGCTTTGTGTACACACGATCGACCCACCGCCGTATGGTGAGTGTGTCCACTTCTCATGGTACAAAATATTTTACAGCGCACACATACAAGAATGACATTTCCTGCAGGGCTAGTTAAAAACACCTGAACATATTCAAAAAATACGGGGGTTTGGTCACACTATATGGTCATATAGTGCTAAGCCCACTTACTTCGACAAAGTACCCCGAATTTTCATTCTCACTTCTCATGGTAAGCTTACCCATTCCTTCAATATTTCCATCTTGATGCGGCAAATATCTTATGACGAGGTTATTCCTGTCACATATAGTGGTTGATTTACTATCATCTACACATGGGACTTTATTTCATATTTCATTTTACTGAAGAATCTCCTATTTTTTTGGTTTATCACAGACAGTTTTAGTTGCAGTGTTTTTTTTTTTTTTTTGTGCTGTCTCACATGGACATTTTCACCTACCTGTGACAAACTTTCCTGATTTGTTTGTCCTTTTGTTGTTGTATACTGTTCACGTTGATATCTGACCTACAATCAAAAGAGAATGAGGGGGTGGAGACGTGATGGCAGTTGTCGCTACTGTCTCTTCTAGTCTACGCCCCCCACAGAAGGAGAATGGGACTATTGCGGTACTGGATAAAAATATACAGTTATAAACATAAGAACCAATTAAGACTTATATAAATTTCAATTTTAATAGTAGAAAATACACAATTACAAACAAAATATATACATACAATCATAAAAACAAAAGAGATATACCACACTGACTACAGTAAGTGGAACCCGTAAAATATTAAACAGGAGATGTATGTAAAGCTTTGATCTCGACCGGTTTCGCGGTTAACACCGCTTCTTCAGGAGAAACACATCTATAACATAATATGAGGTAGCTTTAACATATATATGTATGTACATTAGACAATTGCAGCAAAACATAAATTCAAAAGTAAAACAAAACCCAATACATATAAGGTAGAAAGGAGGACAAGCTCACCGGCTCAGGCGGAGTCCGTGGACAAACAGGACCCAACACAATTCCCCCCGCAGCGGACACGGGGGATTATGGACAGACTCTAGTTAAGTAGAAATTGGGTTGAAAAAACTTGTGGTTGTTGAGATGGTAGCAATGTAATAAAGTGAAGGGAGGTGCAATACCCATAAAGGTAGGATAAACCCAGGAGGTGACATGGAAAGGGGGGGGGGGGGGATGAAGGGGAACGGGTTGAAAGGAAAGGGGGGGGGAGGAAAGGGGGTGATGGACACCAGCAGTGAGCGGGGAATAGAAGGGGAAGAGGGAGGAAAGGGAAGGAGGAAGGGAAAGGGACCTACAAGTTACTATCAGCTTTATATTTGCACGTGAGGTGATACTTCACTTTCGCACTTTGTTACACACTAGCGCTGCATTTTTTATTTTTTCACTTGTTTGTGCAGTTTACTATACTGTTTATGCTAGCTGCTTTACTATTTTTTACCTACTTTTAAGTTTTATCACTAGTAGCGCAACATTGTTCCATATTTATTGCTTTCAAATCTACTACTGGGCTGCAATGCTGGTAACAGTCCAGTGGTTGTTTATGGGTTCCAAATCAAATGCTGCTACCTGTCAGGAGGCGGGTTGGTTGGGGTCCTTGGGTGATCTGCGTAATTTATATAGGGGTCTATAGGGGCCCGAAGACGTATTAGGGGTTTCCTGGTCTAACGCAGGCTACGTGGAGGCTGCTAGGCAGAGGTTTCTACGTCCTAACCAATGGTCTCCGGCCCATCCACTGTGGGGGAATCCCAGTTTGCCGCAATTTCACACCCTGCCAGACCCTCAAGTATGGGCCAGACATGGTATCACCACCCTGGGTGATATTATGTCTCAGGGTGTTTTGCTATTGATTTCTGATCTTTTTTTCAAATTTAAGTTACCCCAGTAGATGCGGTTAAGGTACCTGCAGTTGCAACATGCCACTAGGGCCCAGTTTACCCGGCTGCCTCTCCTTCAGGCTAATCCTATTGAAGAACTGTTATCCCCCGGAGATTTAGACAAACCTCTCTTGACTTTATACGCTGCACCTTTGGGCACTGACTCCCCCTAAGATGGACACATTGTGGGAGGTGTGACATGGGGACATATTGACACTAGACAAGGAGGATTGGGAGGAATGTCTGGATCATGGTCCTAAATTGGTCATCTCTTCCAGGGATAAACTCATACAGGTAAAATTCCTCCACAGGATATACGACACACCTTAGAAACTACACCGCATATTCCTGGATCGGGATCCCAACTGTCCTAGATGTAAAACACAGGTGTGGACTTTCATCCATATGTTCTGGGATTGCCCGGTTATATCATCCTACTGGTCAGCATTCAGTGAAATCAACCTTAGGCTGCAGCTGTCCCTTCCGGTGGTACCAGAATTGGCACTGCTGGGGGTTCATGATGACGCGCAGCGGTCCCATAATTTAAAACTATTGATTTCTTTTCTCCTATTCTACGCCAAAAAGGAGATTCTCCTGAAATGGATCTCGCCATCTACCCCATCCCTCTCCTCCTGGGAAGCATTGATCGATGCCGCCCTGCCCATGTACAGAATTACATATTTAAATAGAGGTTGCCAGTGGAAATATTACAAGGTGTGGGCCCCATGGACTTCTACCCGAGCTCACTACAGAATGTTTGATTTGTCTTTATTGTCTATAATTTTCCTTTCCTTGCCTAAGACTATGTTTTTTAGTTACTGTACCTTATATTTATTTATATTTATTTATTTCAGGTACTTATATAGCGCCGTCAATTTACGCAGCGCTTTACATATACATTGTACATTCACATCAGTCCCTACAAGGAGCTTACAATCTAAAGTCCCTAACTCACATTCATACATACTAGGGCCAATTTAGACAGGATCCAATTAACCTACCAGCATGTCTTTGGAGTGTGGGAGGAAACCGGAGTACCCGGAGGAAACCCACGCAGACACAGGGAGAACATGCAAACTCCAGGCAGGTAGTGTCTTAGTCGGGATTCGAACCAGTGACTCTTCTTACTGCTAGGTGAGAGTGCTACCCACTACACCACTGGAAATTATCTTTTTCACAGTTTTATTACCTATGACCAAAGCATTCTATTTTGTTTTATGTCAATCTGTACGCTGTGTTAACCCGGTATGACAACAACAAAGCACCTTTGATTGTTAAAAAATAAAATAAAATAAAAATTCCATCGGGGTGCAGCACTAAAAGTGATGGCATTTGCACCGTGAGCTGACATTCAAAAGTATAGTAGACCTGATAGAGAACTAGTCTCTTAGTTTTCCAGTAAGTTCTGCTTAGAGTTCGTCTTAATTAATCGCCAGTTTTCTAAATCGGTGAACTTATGGTAATTCTTTAAGAATGCCACCATAATAGTGTTTGTAAGATCTGCCCGAATTTGCTGCACGCATCAGTAACATTACCAACACTGATGCAAGATGCACACCTGACTGCCAATCAATCCGATCTGTCAGACAGAAGGGGAATGTCCATCTGTTTTTAGCAGATTGGATATCGGCAGGTGTAAACATGTCCGTTTACACCCACCCCTCCTAAGAGGACAGTAGAGGGTCCCATCGGGTCTGCTTGAAAAACAGGCGGACCTGATCTGCTTGTGTGAAGGGGGCTGAGGTTAGAAGCTAATTGGTTTCTATGCAGAAGTGAGCCTTATTTTGCACTCTCCAGCTTTAGTAAATAAACCCCATTATATTTATTCAAACATTATGTATCATCACCTGAATTATTTTTCATAAAAGGAATTGCCCTGTTAGGCAACCAGGTAAAGCTGAACTCTGGGCACAAAAAAATGTTTTGTTAAAAGCCACAAAAGTATAGAAATACACTTTGTGTGCACCAAATGCCTTTGCAAACCCTGATATTACCATGTAAAATTAGCAGTGACATCATCACTGGTCTGTAAATAGCCTGTGCAGTGGTAGGGGTGGAGACCAGACACACCACCCAAGGAGAGAGAGTAGCAGTGACTGGTCTGTATTACAGGAAGCTCCTGCACAGGAGATAAAATTGCAACACTTTTACTGCACAGATCTAAAAGAAATACACAAAGCACACCAAGATTTAAGCAATCTCGAATCCCACTATTACAAACGCCTCTGGTCAAAAATTTATAAAACAAATACTCACTTCCACATTGTATTTCAATGATTTCTAGTCAAATCCTATTAATCTGAATGATCTTGAAGAAGTATTTAGACAATATTCACCTATCCCAGTGTTCAGTTTTTTGACGTGTCAAAGGGCAAAACTTTTTTTTCCCTAGTTTTGGAATGGAGACTGATCAGAACACCTGTATTTTTTTGTTGCTGTCTGTGCCCCCATTATGGAGATTCACCCCCATCTATTTGTCCTGTTTACTGTTACTACTGAAACCCAATAACTGCATGTTGGGTCGATATCAGAACACAATCGAGGGGAAAACCCCCGTTAGACTTACCGGTGACGGTATTTCCATGAATCTTCCAGGACAGCTACTTGAGAGATGATTGGCTCTGCCCTCTACAAGAAACACAAATCAGACATAATTTAAAAGGCCCCTCCCTTTCCCCTAAACCTCAGTTGTTAGAAGATCAAGCAAACCTCCACCAAAAGTGCACTCGGCAGAGGAAAAACAGCAACTCGCATAAAAACACCACCAGGTAAACAAAGGCGACCAGACAATACAGAATAGGGTGGGAATATAGAAGCTGTCTGGAAGATTCATACAAATACCGTTACCGGTAAGTCTAACAGGGTTTTCCCCCCTCATCTTCCAGGACAGCTACATGAGAGGATAAGCAAGATTCTATACCTTAGGGAGGGACGACAGCCTGAAGCACTTTCCTACGAAAGGAGAGGTCCTGGCTGGAGAGCATCTGGACTCTATAATGTTTGACAAACGCATAAGAGGGGGACCAGACAGCCGCTTTAGAAATTTCTTCCTATGATGCTCCCGCTCTTTCTGCCCATGATGTGGCCATGGATCTCGTTGAATGAGCTCTAATTCTGGAAGGAGGGGTGCGACCTGATGCTTTGTACGCCTCACAAATAGCTTCCCTAATCCATCTGGCAATGGAACTCCTAGACGCTTTGGTCCCCTTCTTGGAGCCACTGAACAACACTAAGCGTTGGGAGGAACTCCTAAACTTACTAGACCTTTCAAGATAAAGCAGAAGACATCTTTTCACGTCCAAAAAACGAAATCTTTTCTCTTCCGCATTCTTGGGAGAGGTACAAAAACTAGGTAGAACTACCTCCTGGGACCTGTGAAAGCTGGAAGAAACTTTGGGTAAATACAAAGGATCAGGCCTAATCACTACCCTGTCCTCTAAAATCCTCAGGAAGGGGTCTTTACAGGAAAGAGACTCTAGATCAGAAATCCTTCTCCATGACGTAATAGCCAAAAGGAAGGAAATCAGTTTCAGAGAAGCCTCTTGCAAAGGCTCAAAAGGAGCCCTAGTCAGAGCATTTAACACTAATGACAGGTCCCAGGGAGGAATCGGTTTAACAGCCCTGGGTGTACGTCTAGATCTGACTAAAAGGAACCTCCTGATCAAAGGGTTCTCAGCTAGTCTTTTTTTCTGTAAAGATAGGGCAGCAACCTGAACCCTAAGGGTGCTGACAGAAAGTCCCTTTTCCACTCCCCTCTGTAAAAAATCCAATATACAGTCAGGGTGTAGAAAAAGAATCTATTCCTGTCTTCTTTTGCCAGGAAACAAAAGTTTTCCAAACTTTCCCATAGATCTTTCTCGTGACTAACTTACAGCTGTCCAGGATAGTCTGAATAACCCTCTCTGTACACCCTTTAAACTGTAGGATGCGCCGCTCAGCCTCCAGGCCGTCAAATGGAAGGTCTGAGGGTTTGGATGAAACACCGGCCCCTGACGGAGAAGAACCCTCCGTTCCGGCAGGGGCCAAGGGGAATATATTGAGAGGGCTCTCAGTGAGAACCAACTCCTCCTGGACCACCAAGGGACAATCAAAATAACTTCCACTTGGACCTGAATAATTTTTTTAACTACTAGTGGTAAGAGAGGAAATGGAGGGAAGGCATACACCAGAGTGAAATCCCACGGGAAGGAGAGTGCATCAGTCCCTAAGGACTTCGCCTCTCCTTCCAGTGAAAAGAAAGCCGTCAGTTTTTTGTTGAGACTGGAAGCAAAAAGATCCACTGTGGGAAGACCCCACTTCAGCACGATCTCCTGGAACGTGCCTTGATGTAATTCCCAACTGTTGGTACTGACGTTCACCAGATAGTCCGCCAGGACATTCTCTGTCCCACTGATGTGCACCGCCCTGATTGAAGAGACATTGTCCTCCGCCCAGGACAGAATCTGATGGATAACACTAGAAGAGTATCTGAGCGAGTGCCCCCTTGCTTGTTTAGGTATGCCACGGTCGTGGCATTGTCTGAGAAAATCAACAGGTCTTTTGATTAGATCCTCTCCTCCAGAGTCATTATAGCCTTCCCCACAGCTAACAGTTCTCTGAAATTTGAGGAGCCGCCTGCCTCCTCTGGCAACCAGGCTCCCTGGGCCTGCCAGTCCTCTGAGTGAGCACCCCAGCACCACAGACTGGCATCTGTGGTAATTTTTATCGGGCATGTTGTGCCCAGTCCTTCCCTCCCTTGTAGATGTTCCCACCACTACAGACTGAGAAAATCCACTCTTGGAAGCTGAATGAGCTGATCCAAAGAGCTTTTTCTGCGATCCCAATGGCGTAGAAGAAATGCCTGAAGGGGCCTGGAGTGCAGTTGGGCCCAAGGCACTCCTGGGATGGTCGCAGTCATCAAACCCAATAACTGCATGATCTGCCGAAGGGAGGCCTGCGGGAGCTACTTGAAGCTACGCACGGAGAGAAGAATCTTTAAAACCTTTTCTTTTGAAAAAAATCTTTTGGGCAACAGTGTCTACTAGATAACCCAAAAAAGGTAAGTTCTGGGAGGGCACCATGCAAGACTTTTGGTGGTTGATTTTCCACCCCAATTTCTGAAAGGTCCGCAAAATCAACTGTAGATCCTGAAAAAGGGTCTCTTTGTCTCGGGCAAAGACCAGAAAATCATCTAAATATGGGACGATTGACACCCTCTGTATATGAAAATAGGCCATGATTAGGGATGAGCCGAACACCAACCGGTTCGGTTCGCACCAGAACCTGCGAACGGACCGAAAATTCGCATGAACGTTAGAACCCCATTGACATCTATGGGACTCAAACGTTCAAAATCAAAAGTGCTCATTTTAAAGGCTAATTTGCATGGTATTGTCCTAAAAAGGGTTTGGGGACCCGGGTCCTGCCCCAGGGGACATGTATCAATGCAAAAAAAAGTTTTAAAAACTGCCGTTTTCTCGGGAGCAATGCTTTTAATGATGCTTAAAGTTTAAAAAAAAAATAGTGAAATATTCCTTTAAATATCGTACCTGGGGGGTGTCTATAGTATGCCTGTAAAGTGGCGCGTATTTCCCGTGCTTAGAACAGTCCCTGCACAAAATGTCATTTTTAAAAGGAAAAAAAGTCATTTAAAACTGCTTGCGGCTTGCGGCTTTAATGTAATGTCGGGTCCTGGCAATATGGATGAAAATCAGTGAGACAAACAGCATGGGTACCCCCAGTCCATTACCAGGCCCTTTGGGTCTTGTATGGATATTAAGGGGAACCCCGCACCTAAATTAAAAAAAGGAAAGGCGTGGGGCCACCAGGCCCTATATACTCTGAACAGCAGTATACAGGTGGTCCCCGGGTTACAAACAAGACAGGGACTGTAGGTTTGTTGTTAAGTAGAATCTGTTTGTAATTTTGAACTGGTACATTTTTAACGTGTTTAGCTCCAGCCAAAAAATCTATTTTAAGCTTTTTGGAAAACATAGGGAAGGGTTATCACCCCTGTGACATTTGTTTTGCTGTTTGTGCTCCTCTTCAGAAGATTTCACCTCATTTTTTGTCCCAATGACAAATGTTTTTTGAAAATTTGTTTTTTTTTGTGAAACAAGGATTGGTGATAAAGCATCAGTGGAAAGGAGAAACATTTTTCCCATATTAACTCTTACAGGAGAGAATTTCCCTTCCTAGGGGTAGATTTCATCTCACTTCCTGTTGTCTCCTTCCGTTTGCAAGTAGGAGTCGTTTGTAAGTTGGATGTTTGAAAGTAGGGGCCTGCCCTATATACTCAGCAGAAATTTGGGCCTTAGGTGTTGTTGTGGCCACAACACTGTAAGCCCTCACAGGCCCCTGCTGTGAAATATTAGATCAAGTATTGTAATTACATGCCCCTGTTGAACAGGGGCAGAAAAATTGGGCCTTTGGTGGTGGTGGTGCTGGTGCCACAACACTGTAAGTCCTCACTCGCTCTTGGTGGGTGCAGAAATGGGCCCTGCTGTGAAATATTAGATCAAGAATTGTAATTACATGCCCCTGTTGAACAGGGGCTGAAAAATTGGGCCTTAGGCACTGGTGCTGGTGCCACAACACTGCAACCCCTCACAGATACTCTAGTTGAAATGCAGAAACGAGCCCTGCTGCAAAGTATTGCATCAAAAATTGTAATTACACGCCCCTGTTAAACAGGGACTGAAAAATTGGGCCTTAGGCACTGGTGGTGGCGCCTAGAACCAAAAAATGTTCTTACAAGCTATCAGCGTGATCATTGAGGAGGAAGAGGATAATTACTCAGGATAGTCACTCAGCATCAGCATAGGCAGTCTTTGAAGGGATCTGAGATTTCAAAAAAAATTATTCGGTTACATCAGCATCAGGTGCTTGGTAGCTGGTGGTGATCCAAGACTGATTCATTTTTATGAAGGTCAGTCGATCGACCGAGTCGGTGGACAGACGCACCCTGTGATCAGTTACAAAGCATCCAGCAGCACTGAATGTGCGTTCGGAAAGAACGTTGGATGCAGTACAGGCCAGTAGTTCAATTGCATACTGTGCAAGCTCTGGCCAGTGATCCATCCTCAAGACCCAGTAACCCAGATGATTTTCAGTGGGAAAGGTGTCCAAGTCAGATCTTGCCCCTAGGTATTCCTGCACCATGTAAAACAGACGCTGGCGATGGTTGCTGTAACCGATCATACCTTTGGGGCTGAGGACCAAAAAATTGTCTGAATGCATCAGTCAGACGGCCACCTTCTCCACTGCTCCTTCTTTGACTGACCGAAGCCTCAGCAACACGTTGTCCAGAAACAGGAGTTTGTAACCTCCCAGTCTCTGGGAACGCGTTGCACAGACCTTTCTGCAAGGCCTCCCGAAGATGTTTCATCCTCTGCTCCCTCTGCGATGGCAAGATAAGGTCTGCAACCTTACCCTTGTAACGTGGATCAAGGAGGGTTGCCAGCCAGTATTGGTCCTTCTCCTTGATACCACGAATATGAGGATCCTTACGCAGGCTTTGCAGGATCAGGGAGGCCATGCAGCGTAGGTTTGCTGAGGCATTCGGTCCGGAGTCCTCTGGGTCACTAAGGACGACATGGTCCGCAGCCACCTCCTCCCAGCCATGTACAAGTCCATGTGTTTCTTGGGACTGATCCCTTAAAGACTGCTGCTGATGCTGAGTGCCAGGCTCCACCTCCATACTGACAATCCTCCTCCTCCTCGTCCTCTTCCTGTGTGATCGGCGGGCACGCAGGAACACTGTCTGGATAAAGGGGGCCTTGAGAGCTAAGGAAGTCCTCCTCTTCCTGCCTCTGTTCTGCCTCAAGTGCCCTGTCCATTATTCCACGCAGCGTGTGCTCCAACAGGTGGACAAGGGGGACAGTGTCACTGATGCATGCACTGTCACTGCTCACCATCCTCGTGGCCTCCTCAAATGGTGACAGGACAGTGCATGCATCCCTGATCATGGCCCACTGGCGTGGGGAAAAAAAAACCCCGCTCCCCTGACCCTGTCCTGGTGCCATAGTCGCACAGGTACTCATTGATGGCCCTCTGCTGCGTGTGCAGCAGCTGCAGCATGGCCAACATTGAGTTCCACCTGGTGGGCATGTCACAGATTAGGCGGTTCTTGGGCAGGTTAAACTCCTTTTTGGAGGTCTGCCAGCCGAGCACTGGCATTATATGACCGGCAGAAATGCACACAGACTTTCCTGGCCTGCCTCAGGACATCCTGTAAGCCCGGTACCTGCCCAAGAACCGCTGCACCACCAAGTTGAGGACGTGAGCCAAACAGGGCACATGGGTCATTTGTCCCTGTCGGAGGACAGAGAGGAGGTTGGTGCCATTGTCGCAAACCACCATTCCTGCCTTAAGTTGGCGTGGCGTCAACCACCTCTGAACCTGCCCCTGCAGAGCTGACAGAACCTCTGCCCCAGTGTGGCTCCTGTCCCCCAAGCACACCAGCTCAAGCACTGCATGGCATCTTTTGGCCTGCATACTTGCGTAGCCCCTTGAACGGCTACGGAGCACCGCTGGTTCTGAGGACAAAGCACAGGAAGAGGAAGAAGAAGAAGAGGGGGTTAAGGAGAGAGGTGTGTCACAATCATTAGTAGTGGCATTTTGGAGGCGTGGTGGTGGAACAACCTCCAACACTACTGCACCTTGTCCTGCATCCTTCCCAGCTGCCATCAGTCACCCAATGCGCGGTGAAACTTAGGTAACGTCCCTGTCCATGCCTGCTGGACCATGAGTCAGCGGTAATATGCACCTTACCGATGACCGCCCTGTCCAGCGAGGCCAAGACATTGCCTTCCACATGCTGGTAGAGAGCCGGAATCACCTTCCGTGAGAAAAAGTGGCGTTTGGGTACCTGCCACTGAGGAACCGCACATTCCACAAACTCACGGGAGGGGACAGAGTCTACCAACTGAAAAGGCAGCAGTTGAAGTGCTAGCAATTTTGCCAAGCTAGCATTCAACCGCTGGGCATGTGGATGGCTGGGAGCGAACTTCTTTCGGCGGTGCAGCAGCTGGGGCAGGGAAATTTGCCTGGTACAATCTGACGTCGGTGTACCGAAAGCAGATTGCCCACAAGTACTTGGCTGTGACACACCTAATTCTACACCTTCATTCCTCTCAATGCAGGTCTCAGAGAGGACTGAGGGTATAGTGGGGTTGGAGATCTCAGCTGATGAGGAGCAAGGAGAGGTCCTCTTTGTTCTTTGGTGTGGGTCTTTTAAATATGCTTGCCAACGAACTGCATGGCAGGTCAACATATGTCTGGTCAAGCATGTGGTGCCCAAGCGGGAGATGTTTTGGCCACGCGAGATACACTTGAGACATATGTTGCAAATAGCAGCGGTGCGATCTGATGCACTCGTCTCAAAAAAGGCCCACACCAAAGAACTTTTTTTGAATAACGCGCAGAGACTCCAGCGCCCTGCACATGCGGAGCTTTGGGGTGTGATGCAGTCAGTGTGCTGCCCTTAGGCTGGCCCCTGGAGGGCATCCTGCCTCGTTGGTGATGTGCCTCCTCCTCCTCCTCCTCTCTCCTATCAGGCACCCACGTTGAGTCATTGACCTCATCATCCCCTCCCTCCTCATCACTGGAGCAAACCTGGCAGTATGCTGCAGCAGGGGGAGCATGACTGCCAGATTGCTGTCCTTCTTGGGCACCCCCTCTGTCCGTGCTCACGTTACTGCCTTCATCTAGCTCAGTATCATCATCAGAGCCTTCCAAACGCTGGGCATCCTCCTGGAGCATGTACCCAACACTGTGGTCAAACAGTTCGAGGGACTCCTCAGGAGGACATGGTGGGGCTAGGGAAGGAGTCACTGATGACATTGAGCCGAGGGAAGAGGCCGCTGCTTTGCCAGACAAAGTACCCTGAGCATGGGTGAGAGAGGATGAGGAGGATGAGGACTGCTTGGTCATCCACTCGACCAAGTCTTCCGCATGTTGCGGCTCAACACGGCCAAAAAGGCCAAGCGTGTCCCACCGCCATGTGCTGATGATGCACCGTGTCCACGACCAGCACTGTTGCCTCTAGACACAGAGCCTGCTTGCCCTCTTTTATTGGCTTGTGACTGTCTGCCTCTCCTTCTTGGCCTTCCAGACATACTAATGGCCTGTAGCTGCACTAAGCTGGGATATATATATATATATATATATATATATATATATATATATATATATATATATATAATATAGCAAAATCAACTGCCTGCCTGTAGTATGAGAACACCACCAACCTTCTACAGGTAGCTTTAGCTGAAGACTGTGCAGAGCTCGCAAAAAAATAACTTGTAGGTTTAGCCGAACACTGTGAGGAGGACGCACTACACTAACTTGTAGCTTTAGCTGAACACTGTGCAGATGTCTCACTACACTAACTTGTAGTTTTAGCTGAACACTGTGAGGAGGACGCACTACACTAACTTGTAGCTTTAGCTGAACACTGTGCAGAGGTCTCACTACACTAACTTGTAGTTTTAGCTGAAAACTGTGAGCAGGACGCACTACACTAACTTGTAGCTTTAGCTGAACACCGTGCAGAGGTCGCACTACACTAACTTGTAGTTTTAGCTGAACACTGTGAGCAGGACGCACTACACTAACTTGTAGCTTTAGCTGAACACTGTGCAGAGGTCGCACTACACTAACTTGTAGTTTTAGCTGAACACTGTGAGGAGGACGCACTAGCCTAACTTGTAGCTTTAGCTGAATACTGTGCATTACACTAACTTGTAGTTTTAGCTGAACACTGTGCAGAGGTCACACTAAACTAACTTGTAGCTTTAACTGAACACTGTGAGGAGGACGCACTACACTAACTGTAAATAGTCTAGCTATGTTTCCCCTCTGTTTGGACTGTGCTCCCTTTAAGGGAACAAAAAAAAGGGTTAACTCACCTGTCAGAGGAAGTGGGTTTAAAAACAAGACAGGAAGTTAGAGAGGGTGTGGAGGAGTGTAGAGGAGAATGTGGATGGTGTTTTTGGTGTGCAGCAATAGTGAACAGCAGTGTCCTGCCTGGAAGCCTCTTGCTAGGGGAATCTACCTGCAACAGAAACTAAGGACTGCTTAACTGCAGTAGCAATTCTGGACTTTGCAAGTCGGTGAGACTGAAACCTTTTTCTTTTGTTTTGCTGCTGTAAAGCTATTTAAGTTCAATAAATCTCCTTTTGAGTGAAAAGCCTGTGTCCTGCGATCTAGCTGGTTCCCCAAACTTTACAAGTGGTGGAGAATGCGGGCACTAGAGAGTACCCTCTCATCTCGGTGACCATCTCCACAGCATGTGGCGCTGGTACTCAAGAGGTGGGGGTGGTAAAGAACTTGGTACATGATGTTATCATAGGACGAGACTGTCCATTATTTGCAAAACTGTGGGGACAAGGAGAACTACCTGAACGGTCCAGAGACTGGGGAGAAACTAGTCCCTCTGTTCCTGCGGTTGAGAGAAATAACCCTGAAATGCCGAATGTTCTTGAAAATGCTAATGATTTGGTTAATGGTGATGCAAGTAGTGCTGATGTTATTAAGGGTGTCAAAATGTGTGGTTCACAGACCTACCTGAACACTGAAGAGGGGGGGGAACCTTCCCCACTTCAGGTAATGCTGGGGGAAGAAGATGAGGAAGTGGCTGTTACCCCTGCCCTGCCGGATTTGGGTGTTCCGCAGGGGGCATTTGGTACTGCCCAGATGCAGGACCCCACTTTGGCCCATGCACGGGAACAGGTGGTAGTAATAAATGGGGTTTCCCAAGAGCCGGGTGCGAATGAGCGGTGGCCACACTTTGCAATATGTAATGAATTGCTTTATCGGGTTACCAAAGTGAGAGAAAATGTGGTAGAGCAGTTATTGGTACCCCAACAGTATAGACGCAAGGTCCTGGACCTGGCCCATGATGATGTTTTAGGGGGACACCTGGGAGTTGAAAAGACGGAGGCACGGATCACCGACCGGTTTTACTGGCCAGGTCTGAAAGCAGAGGTAAGGAGATACTGTACCTCTTGTCCCACCTGTCAGTTGACCGCTCCGGTGACCCACTTCCGGAATCCTTTGGTCCCTCTGCCCATAATTGAGGTCCCATTTGAAAGGATAGCCATGGATATAGTGGGTCCCTTGGTGAAGTCGGCTCGAGGTCACTCCTACATACTGGTGATTCTCGACTATGCCACCCGATATCCTGAGGCGCTACCCCTGCGGAATTCCTCCTCTAAGGCTATTGCCCGGGAATTATTCCAGTTGTTTACACGGACTGGTTTTCCCAAGGAAATACTAACGGACCAGGGCACCCCGTTTATGTCGAGGGTTATGGCCGACGTGTGCAAGCTCTTCCGGATTAAACAGCTGCGCACATCGGTCTACCATCCCCAAACGGATGGGTTAGTAGAACGCTTTAATAAGACCCTTAAATCTATGCTTAAGAGAGTTGTACAAAGGGATGGGAAAGACTGGGACTGTCTGTTACCAGCTCTCCTGTTTGCTATCCGGGAAGTGCCCCAGGCCTCCACTGGGTTTTCGCCCTTTGAGTTGGTATATGGGCGGAGACCTCGCGGACTACTGGATTTTGTTAAAGAGGAATGGGAAAGTGAACCTAGTCAGCATAAGAGTGTTCTTGAATATGTTTCCCAAATGCAGGAGAGGATTCGAACTGTGTTGCCACTAGTCAAGGAACATTTACAAAAAGCCCAGGAGGCTCAACGAGAGTCTATAATAGGGCTGCTAAAATAAGGAATTTCCAAGTGGGGGGATTGAGTAGCGGTGTTGATTCCCACTGTGGAAAGTAAATTCTTAGCCAGGTGGCAAGGCCCCTTTGAAGTTGTAGAAAAAGTGGGAGAGGTGAATTATAAAGTCCACCAACCGGGTAAGAGGAAACCCTCTCAAATATATCATGTAAACTTGTTAAAGCCCTGGACAGAGAGGGAACCAGTGACCTCCCTAGCTAGTGCAAGATTGGAGCCTCGGGTTGGGGTGGAGAGTGTCCAAGTAGCAAATACCCTGTCTAAAACCCAAAGTCAGCAGGCAAAGGAGTTCTTGCAGAGAAATAAAGAAAAATTTTCAGACTTGCCAGGGCTCACGAGTACCATAGAGCATCATATCATCACGGAACCAGGAGTCAAAGTTTTTGTCCGGCCCTACCGCATCCCAGAGGCCCAAAGGAAGGCTGTTTCGGAGGAAGTGAAGAAGATGTTAGACCTGGAGATTATTGAAGAATCGCAGAGTGAGTGGTCGAGCCCGATTGTGTTGGTACCGAAGCCCAATGGGACTCTGCGGTTCTGCAATAATTTCCGGAAACTTAATGAAGTTTCACGGTTTGATGCCTACCCCATGCCCTGGGTAGATGAGCTTATTGAGAGACTAGGTCCAGCCAGGTTTATCACTACGTTAGACCTTACCAAGGGATATTGGCAAATCCCGTTGACTAAGGCTGCTAGGGAGAAAACTGCTTTTTCTACCCCAGAGGGGAGTTTTCAGTACAAAAGGATGCCTTTTGGATTGCAAACTGCTCCAGCCACATTCCAGCGAGCAATGGATAGGATTTTACGACCTCACCGGAAGTATGCCTCAGTGTACTTGGACGACATAGTCATTTTTAGCAGAGACTGGGAATCACATTTGCCCAAAGTCCAGGCAGTGCTGGACTCTCTTTGGAAGGAGGGGTTTACAATAAACCCTGAAAAATGTGCTTTGGGAATGGAGGAGGTGAAATACCTGGGCTATATCGTGGGTAGCGGGGTGGTGAAACCTCAGGTCAGCAAGGTAGAGGCTATACAGAGTTGGCCCCGTCCCCTCACAAAAAAGCAGGTACGTGCATTCTTGGGCATGGTGGGATACTACAGGAGGTTTGTACCCAACTTTGCCACGTTGGCGGCTCCATTGACCGATCTGACTAAGGGTCGGAAATCGGTCATGGTGGAGTGGAATGCAGACACTGAGAAGGCCTATTTGGAGCTCAAGTCGGCACTGTGCCAACACCCTGTCCTGGTAGCACCCAATTTTTCAAAAGAGTTTGTGGTCCAAACTGATGCTTCCGATGTAGGATTGGGAGCAGTGTTGTCTCAGGTTGTTCATGGAGAGGAGCACCCGGTAGTCTTCCTCAGTAGGAAGTTAACACCAGCAGAGAAAAACTACGCTATAATTGAACGAGAGTGTCTGGCCATTAAGTGGGCTCTAGAGTCCCTCAGATATTACCTTTTGGGGAGGAAGTTTAGGCTGATTTCTGACCATGGCCCTTTAACATGGTTGAGACAGGGTAAAGGGAATAATGCCAGGGTTACTCGGTGGTTCCTGGCACTCCAGGAATCTAAATTTGTAGTGGAGCATAGGCCCGGGAGACTGCATCAAAATGCAGATGCCCTCTCCCGAGTCCATTGTTTGAGCTCCACTGTTGCCTTCACCTCCATGGCGTTGGGGCACAGGGGGGGGATATGTACAGGACGCCGTGGCTGGGTCCTGGAAGGACGCTATGTTTCCCCTCTGTTTGGACTGTGCTCCCTTTAAGGGAACAAAAAAAAGGGTTAACTCACCTGTCAGAGGAAGTGGGTTTAAAAACAAGACAGGAAGTTAGAGAGGGTGTGGAGGAGTGTAGAGGAGAATGTGGATGGTGGATGGTGTTTTTGGTGTGCAGCAATAGTGAACAGCAGTGTCCTGCCTGGAAGCCTCTTGCTAGGGGAATCTACCTGCAACAGAAACTAAGGACTGCTTGACTGCAATAGCAATTCTGGACTTTGCAAGTCGGTGAGACTGAAACCTTTTTCTTTTGTTTTGCTGCTGTAAAGCTATTTAAGTTCAATAAATCTCCTTTTGAGTGAAAAGCCTGTGTCCTGCGATCTAGCTGGTTCCCCAAACTTTACAATATAAATATAAATATATATATATATATATATATATATATATATATATATATATATATATATATACATATATATATATATAAAATAAAACACCTGGGATGCATATATATACACAATACACTATAAGTGCAGCTAACTAACTGACTGTCCTGCCTAATCTAGCTAACTCAAATGAAATAACACTGTCTCTCTCTATCTAAGCATGCCGGAACACACTACACAGGGCCGCTGTGCAGGCGACCTTATATAGTGTGGGGCGTGTTCTAAACCCCCTGAGCCATAATTGGCCAAAGCCACCCTGGCTTTGGCCAATTACAGCTCTGTCTACCGACGGCGCTGTGATTGGCCAAGCATGCGGGTCATAGTGCATGCTTGGCCAGTCATCGGCCAGCAATGCACTGCGATGCCGCAGTGAATTATGGGCCGTGACGCGCCACACGAATTTGGCGTGAACGGCCCATAACGTTCGCAATTCGACGAAAGATCGAACAGCCGATGTTCGAGTCGAACCGAACGCGAAGCTCATCCCTAGCCATGATTTCGGCCATGATTTTCGTGAAAATCCTGGGTGCTGCCTAGAGACCAAAAGAAAGGGCTTTGAACTGCCAATGACCTGGACCATTCTTCATGAGAACTGCAAATCTGAGGAACTTTTGATGACTCTGACAGATTGGTACATGAAGATAAGCGTCCTGAAGATCCAGGGTTACCATTAACAACAGATTCCTTACAGAAGAAATGTTTTCCATCTGGAAACGTCTGTAGACTATGAATTTGTTCAGGACGCTTACATTGATGACCATACGAAACCCGCCGGAAGCCTTCCTGACCAGTAAGACGTGAGAATAAAATCCCCGGAATTTTTGAACTTCCGGAATGGGAGAAATAACTCATTCCTTTTCCCACATAGTAATCAGATTCACCATGGTCTGCCGTCTCTCTTGGTCTCTCGGCAGATGGGCAAGAAAAAAACAATCCCTGGGGAGGGGGCCTTTTGAATTCCAACCTGGACCCCCTTTCTAACATTTGGAGGATAAAGGGATTGTTGGAAATCTCTGCCCATTCCTTGATGAAATAGGACAACCTTCCCCCTACCCCCACTCTGGCGTCACTGGGGATTTTTGGAAGGGGATGAAGGAGCAAAGAGTGCCCCCCCTTTTTGCTTGTCTTTGTTAAAAGACAACTTCTTCTTTGCCTGTTGCCTATTGGTTTTAAAATTAACCTTGTTTTGGAAGCCACGAAAAGGCCTCTTATTCTGGGGCTTATTCCTTTGAGAAGATGGAAACCGCTTACTCTTCTCGGAGGAACGAGATAGGACTTCCTCTATGGAAGAACCAAATAAGAGCTTACCCTCAAAGGGTATGCCGCAAAGTTTATTCTTGGAGGTAATATCTCCCTCCCAAGATTTTAGCCAGATGGCCCGTGTAGTTGAATTAATGAAGGCTGATGTCCTGGCCACAGATCTAACTGAATGCACTGCAGCATCAGCCAAAAATGCGACTGATTTGGCAATAAGGGGGAGAGATTCCCTGACCTCCTCTATGGGGGTGTCGGAGGAGAGAAGGTCATCTAGATGTTTAACCCACACATGCAAATTTCTAGCAACACAAGTGGATGCTATAGCTGGCCCTAAAGAAAAGGCAGAGGCATCCCAGGCCTTACGTAATAAAGAGTCAGCCTTCCTATCCATTTGATCCTTAAAAGCGGAGTTCCACCCAAAAATGGAACTTTCGCTTTAAGGGAAGGTGATCCTCCGACATGCCACATTTGGCATGTGATTTTTTTTGGGGGGGGGGTTTCTGCTCCCACCTCCTACCGGGGCACCGCGGCGCCGGAAGTAAGTTCACCTCTCTCCCCTCCCTCTCGGGAATCATCTGGGACACGTCACAGGTCCCAGATGATTGCCCGGCCAGTCACAGCGTGGCTCGAGGCATGCACAGTGCGTGCCCGGCTGTGAAGCCACAGCCAGGTGCCTAAAGTGACAATGCCGGTGCCGCAGAGAGGAGGGGGGAGACGAGCAGGGCTTTGTTCCCCTGCATCGCTGGACCCTGGGACAGGCAAGTGTCCGATTATTAAAAGTCAGCAGCTACAGTATTTGTAGATACTGACTTTGAATTTTTTTTTTTTTTTGGACCTCTGTGACATAGGAGCGTCTAACCTAGTACATTTGAAAAACACCTCCTCAAATTCGGACTGAAAGGGAAACCTTCTCTTATGTCCTCTAGACTGGAACAACCTACTTTCAGGTTCTTTCCATTCAGAAAGGATCATGTCCTTGAGTGAGTGATGTACTGAAAAAGACCTAGGTTTACATCCCTGTTGGCCTCTGTACATCTTGTCCTGAACTGGGCATGCTGAGGCATCTCGATCTGTTCAGAAGTATATATTGCCTTTAATAGTTTGTCAATATCTTCAACTGGAAAAAGATACCTAGTTGAGCTACCAGTATTTTCAACCTCTGACGCAGATTCCTCGTCAGATGCAGATACTGCATTCTCACCCTCTTCCAGGTCAGAAACATCTTGTGAACTAATGGTCTCTGATACTAAGAGAGGAAGAGATTTAGCAGAAACTGGAGGTTCCTGAGTCACAGTAACACATTTTGAAGTGGAAGGACCTAGCCCTGCTAATCTGTCATTAAAGGACTGAAAAGAGGCAACTACTTCTTTCATAGAAGCCATCAATTCCTTAACCGAGGAACCTGAAATGGAAAACATTTCCCAATGTGGGTTTTATTGCCAGCAAAACAATGAATTCAAGAAATAGTTTCTCTCTTTATCAAAAAAGTTTAAATTGTTTATTTATTAAAAAATACAGAGAGGACATTAATGTATTAAAACATAAGCTCTGAGCATATAGCTAAAACGTGTACATAATACAGCCGTGAGTACATACAAAAGGACTTAGTATGGTATAAACAATTATGTAAGCATACTATGCTCCCCAACCCCCCAGAACCAGAACCTGACCCTGAAGGAATACAATCCTCACAAAAATGTTTTTTTATAACCCTCAGGAAGCCTAGCTCTACAGTTCCCACATTTTTTCTTTATAGGTTTATCAACCTAGAAAAAAACAGTATATAAGTAAAAGGGCAACAAATATATATAGAGACCCCCAACTGTAGCAGCTCTAACAACAGGTTCTGGAGAGGCACTTACCTTGGGGGCAGGATTGGACATGGATGCAGCCACTGGTTCAGGTTGGGGGGGTACTCCATCCACAGGTATGTCATCAGACTCCATAGATTGGATACTAAACCGGCTAGTGAGATAGTCTCCTGGCCGCCGCTCTGCTGCTAAACTAAACTAGTCTGCCCTGTGTCTGGCAGACTGTTTCCAAAAGCAGCAAATCACATGCATTTCATCCACGCTGAGCCGAATTAAGACATCAGCGTCTGGCAATGCGACGTGTCACTTCCAGTTCTGGTGGAGTGCATAACCGGAAGTGCGACAGACACCATCTTGGTACACTCAATGCAGGGAAAACCATGTGGATGCTTATTCGGACATCTCCACATATCCAGGCAAACGCCAGACATGTGCAATGGAAGTTGCCGCTGCTAAGACCACACAAGGCAAGTAATCCATTCCATACACAGGGTGCCCTTTTTATTCTACTAAAGTAGAAAAATACCACAGACTGTCAGGAAAGGCTTGCTGGGAGTAGCAGTTCCACACAAGCAGGTGCAAGTTTGCGGGTGCCTGTGCACATGTGTTAGCGCACATGTCCACATGCATGAGCGCACACGTGCGCGCGATCCCCGGCGCCAGGCAGGCTATTTAAACTCAGCTGTTACAATGAAGCTCTGCTGTCTGATCTACCGCGTTACCTGCTTATCTGATCCGGCTTGCCTGACCTTCCTGTGTTCCAATCCCTGGAACCTCCTCTCTGTATCCTGTGATTGCATTCCTGATCCAAGCCTGTTCCAGTTTCCAGCCTGGTGTTCCAGTCTACTGAACCCCAGCTTCAGCATTACCTGAAGCTCCAGACCTGCCGACCAGCTGTTGATCCTGCCAGGCACTCATAGCAGGATCAACCCTTAGGTTGCCATATTACACTGAATTTTACCAAAAATTACAGCACCGCAGATTGAAAAGGAAATTTAATTTTTAATCACATTCGACTACAATACAGTTATGTAGCAATTGTATAATCTATGATTGTTTTGGTCGTTTTTTTTCCCCCACGAAAGTGGAGTTACCCTTTGATTAGCTAATATACTTGTAGTGTTCTAATGAGGAAAATTGTGGTGTCAACATCCCTTTAGATGTGATTAACGCTTGACTGCTAAGGTGCAATAAGCCCAGGTACAATTAACTGTAACATAGATGTATAGACAAACCTTCCCCCTCGCCCCCTCACCCCATTAAATAAAAACACTTACAACCATTAGGTTGGAAAGGGCAAGGCCACAGCTTTATTAAAGCCAACACATAACATGTGAACACTTTTTAAACTATTCCAGTCACAGTTGTACTGTGAGCATACAATTCCAAAAAGGGGGGGAGGGGGCCTGTCCTTACCATAAGTGCTGGACAGGCCGCCTACTTCCCATTTCCATCAAGGGCATATCGCATTAAAGCCATTTTATGCTGGCAAGGTCAAGAAACCGCCACTCGCCTGTCAGTGGATAACTGACGGGCGCCCCACCGCAGCCAGCGCCTGTTCCACACCACGTTGAAGGCCAAGGTTAAAGATATCCAATCCAATGGTGGAAGCCATCCGATCTCAGAAGATCATCGTTAGCACCCTCCAAATCCTTGTGCCGGATCACAAACCCTCCGATCTGCCGAACAAACTTGGTGACCTGGGCGTTAACTTTGCAATGGAAGCGTTCGAGGCGGGGGCCAGGCATCTCCCAAGCCCATAGCAAGCGCAGCACGATTTCAGACCAAATGAGAATCAAGTTGGTAAAGACTGCATAACACTGGGCAATGTCTCGCTTGATAGCGGAAATTGAGTCCACGGAACGTGTATAACCAACGTCATTCCGACCACCATGAAGAGCCAAGATGATAGAACCAGAAACATGAGCACGAAGGTGCAAACATTCTGGAAGGACCTGGGGCCAGCGTAACCCACGGAGCCCAAGCCAGCGGAGAGAAGGGTATCCAAAAACCACGGTCCAGGCCATCTCTTAAGATCAAGGCCTCCCTATGAAGGGGGTACCGGTCTAGCCAGGGAAGCATCTCTAAGAGGTTCACTGGCGTCCTCTGGCTTAGAAAGGTCAGGCTTGGCTCCCGGCCTGGAAAGTGGTTGGTTTCCCTTCCAGGGCACCGGCTGGCGGGGTGAACACCCCCGCAAATGGAGCACACGTGCTTAAAACGGCACGCGGTGTACCATTTGCAGTGGCTCTCATTGAACAGCCAGCAAATACCCTTTTTTGCGGTGGCTGACGCTCCGAAGGGAGCGCTGGCTGAGGGCTGAAAGGACGAAGGCCTGTGGGGGCACATAAGCAATAACCACAGGCTACCGTCTTGAAAATCAAAACTAAACTCCTTACGTGCTGCCATTTTTTGGCGAAACTGGGTGTCGTGGTGAAACCAACACTGGCCCCCGTAAACCTTATAGGCACAAATAAGGTCGAAGTAGCAAAAGAAAGATACAGCCAACTCCGGGAACCACTCACAAAGCACTCCCACATAGGCGCAGAACCCTTGCAGCCAGTTCCTGAATGTCCTAGGAAGCTTTTTTGGTTTGTCGCCCTGCGACATCGACACAACGAGATTTGTCAATCGCCTCCCTGTCAGGCGGGATGAGAGCGAGGAGGTCGACAATTTCGCAACGCCATATCTTGCCCTTTACCTCCTCCATCAGGTGCGTGCCAGTAGGAGAAACCACCCACAAAGCGCCACCGGAGACGGGGGAGCTAGCCGCCGGACCCAATACCCCCATACTGGACAGAACTGACTTGACGTTCATCTGGTGGGCCCGATACGGAAGTATCATTAGACCTACCCCAAATGAAATCACAGTCATACTCACTTATGCGCGGAGGCTTAGCTGACGAAGGACGACCAGCAGCAGGTCCAGGTGGAACATCCAGTGCAGGATCGACCATGGTAGGCAGGAGCCCGAGACGACCATCTCCTGGAGGAGCGACGGCGCCTGGTGAGGCAGGAGGGTGATGAGGACGGAGAGGTCCAGGGGCGGGGGTCCGACCACCAACCCTGAGGAGTCCGGATGGCCAAGGACAGCAGCTGAGCACCGACAAGAGCACCCGTTGACTCCAGACGGATGACCCAGGGCGGGTGCAGCCGACATCCCGAGACTAGAGTAGGAGTCTCCCGCCCTGCCGGGCACAGGGAGACGAGGCTGGGTTATGGTGGCAAGCAGCCCGCGGGGACTTCCCGCCTGTCCGGGCGCAGGGAGGTGTGGGTATACCGGAGTCCGAGGTGGGGGGAGGGAGGCCGGAGCAGAGTGACCATCTCCCGCCCAGCTGGGCTCAGGGAGATGCTGGTGGGCACGAGTCAGCTGGAACGGGTGGGTGGCAGGCGTGGAGTGGCCGTCTCTTGCCCGGCCGGGTGCAGGGAGACCTTGGCCGTCAGGAGATAAAAGTGCTGGGTGGGTAACCTGGGAAACATACTGATCCCCCACCCAGCCGGGCACAGGGGGATTCTGAACTGTCATAACTGGCTGAGCGGAGATCATTGGCACATTTAAATCTCCCACCCTGCAGGGCACAGGGAGATTCCTTGTTCCTTTGGCCCCACGTAATCCCGTTATTTATTATTTACCAAAGTTTCATAAAGACCCCTTCATCCCCCTGGACATCCCATAATCAGCGGGATAGATTCTATCACTTCCAGAATAGGGAGATATATTGATTTTTTTTTTTCTCCAGCCATCAGTGCGGAATATGCCATCCTACCTTAAAGATACGAAGGATGTGATGAATTTGCTATCCTCTGTCTCCTTTCAAGGGGATGTAATCATGGCCACTGCGGACGTGGCATCTTTATATACATGTATTCCACATCAGAGTGGGATAGAAGCAGTACATGAATTTTTAAAAAGCCACTTGCCACTCCACAAGTAGATTTTATAGTTGAATTGATAGAGTTTGCTACTCAACACAATTACTTTTGGTTTGATGGTCGTTTTTATTTACAGCAAAAGGGGGTGGCGAAGGGAGCCAAGTTTTCTCCAAGCTTGGCCAATTTATTCATGGCCAAGTGGGAGGAGGTCGTCTATGACATGGATAACCCACATCTTATAATGTGGGCCCAGTACATAGACGATATCCTCCTCCTATGGGTACCTCGGATGACTATGGCTATGGTACCTCAGAGGACTTGGAGGAGTTTTTCTCAGTACGTAGCTCAAATGATAGAGGTATAGCCCTCACATATGAATCTAGTAAATCTAAGATACATTTTTTGGATCTTGTTATTGAAAGGTCTGATCAACAGTTTATATTCAGTACCTATTTCAAAACCACAGACAGAAATGAGTATATACCCATCGACAGTTGCCATCATAAGTCATGGCTGAGGTCGTTTCCAAAAAGAATTGTACGGACATTGATACTTTTAAGACCCAAGCAACTGTCTTAAAAGAAAGATTCCTTGAGAAAGGTTATAATCCTGTAGAAGTTGATAAAGATTTAACTAATGCTCTCAATATAGATCGTTCTTTATTGTTGGGGGACAAACCTCAGCGAGAAAAGGACAAGAATTTCAAATGGTCTTTCCTTACAACATTTTCGACCCAACATAAACAAATAAAAAATAATATCTTTGAGCAGCACTGGGACATCTTGAGGAATGATAAAATTCTTGCTCCATTGTTGCCCGAAAGACCTAAAGTAATCTACAGGGGGGTGCCATCACTTAAAAGTAAGCTGGCACCAACCATTGTTAATCCTCCAAACAGACAGTCTTTCTTTCATAATTGGACTGGATTCCATCCGTGTAAGAAGTGTACGGTTTGCCAATACAATACGTGTGGTAGAAGAGCCAACAAGGAATTTCGATCCGCTGCGACTAATTGAGTCTATCAAATTAAACATTTCTGTACTTGTGCAACTACTAATGTTGTTTATCTGCTGACATGTCCGTGCGGTAAACAATATGTTGGTCGAACTACAAGAACTTTTGCTGTTAGGGTGACTGAATATATTAATTTAATCAAGTCTGGAAGCAATAAACATACAGTACCTCGGCATTACAGACAATACCACGATCGAAATCTGACTGCTACTCAGTTCTTGATTATTGATCGATACATTGCCCCATGGAGAGGAGGAGCCAATAAAAGAGGAGTTTCCAGATTAGAAACTTTCTGGATTTACAAATTACAGACCCATCACCCACAAGGAATGAATGTGGAGTGGGATATAAATTCGTTTATTAACCAGTCCTAATAGGAACGACTTTCTCCAGTTTTTAAATTTTTCATAAATTTAATTTTTTAATTTTTATTTTCCATAATTTTTAATTTTCATAATTTTCATTTTCATAATTTTATTAAATGTATCTCATTTACATTTTATTTATTCATATTTGGCCATTTTAGTGATCTCTTACCTTATTTGGAATTGCTATCTAATTACCCTATGGGTATGTAGACAATTCCTTTATTATTATGGTAATTTAATATTTTTTTGTATGTAACTGATGACCCAATCTGGAATTGATATATAACTATTCATCTACACCAGTTTATCATTTAGTGGACCTTTTTGGTATCATCTGTACACAGACTGTGTACCATTTAAGGTCTTGTTGATATATATTTTTTCTTTTTTAAATTTACATGGGATACTCTCACGGTGAGTATGTAATTTGACCACGTTTGAGCTGGCTAAACCATTACCATCCCGTCCTGTGATTATATCCATGTCGAGGCTTGGCTCAACAATCAGCTCTGTACCCTGTGACGTTTGTGACGCAATTACGCCACGAACGGCCAGCATCATGTGACCATCTCTATGGTGAGGCTTGGTCTGAGCGTCTGGAGGCCACGTTGCGACGTTCTGACGTGGTGACATCATGACTCCGCTTTAGAACGAGGCTTGGTTTTGCCTCGTTATGGCCTGTAATGTTTTTTCCTTCTTATAACTGGTGCCTCATTCATATATTTATATCTTATATATTTTATAACTATTTTTATTGAATTACTTGATTTGGTAACCATTCATTCTGCACTGACACTTCCGGGTTAACTACCGGAAGTGATGCAATCAATGTTTACTTCCGGTGTTATAGAATTTCTACATGGGGTCACTAGCACTCTAAAAGCGGTACTGTTTGTGGGGTCCGCACCCCAGATGGCGGCTTTTTAGCGGAAACACGTTGGGTGGACCCACTTTCATATACCGCTCTTGTTCTTGTACTTATACGAAGCCTGTGATGATCTTTTAACATATGAGTTTATACTCTTTTTTTAATAAACCCTTTGCTAAACGTTATCACGCTATGCGAGTTTTTTAATTTATTCCCGCATGGTTTGTGATCACAGAGCCTCTGGCTCCTATTGCAACACTACCCTCATGTTGATGTCTGAGAACGTTTGTGCCAAGTAGATTTGATCCAGAATCCGTTGTGCCTGCTTAGTCAGGTGTATCCTTCAAGCCAGCTGATCTTAAAGCTTTTATGACTTGGGTGGTATAAGCCTCTACAAGTCATCGACATCTGGTAAGCCTCCTTTTGTTCACGGGTGGTGGCTCTTTCACTATATCAGTCCCTTTGGAGTGTTGACGTCTGATGAATATCTGCTCAAGTGTGTTTTGGGTCATTTTTCCATCATTGGACTTTATTACAAACATACTTTCCAGCTATACTCTGGACTTTGCCTTTTACATAGATTTGTGTCTGACTACCAGATTTGTCACTATTGGCACTTTAATCACATTATTATTTTCATTGTGGTATTATCACTTTATTCACTTATTTAGTCACTTTTTTAATTATTTTATCTTTATATATTTTTTTAGTAAAAGTTTTGGGATTTATATATTGTGCTGTATACATAACGTGTCACTTTTATATTGACCTTTATGCACTGTATATGTATTTTTGCACATTTGTTAGCACCTGTATAGCGGAGTTCTAATATTACCTTCAATGGTTACATTCTAACAACTTATATGGTTTAATAGCGCTACACATTTTTTTACTGGGCGCAGGGAGATGCTGGTGGGCATGAGTCAGCAGGAACGGGTGGGTGGCAGGCGTGGAGTGGCTGTCTCCCACCCAGCCGGGAGCAGGGAGACCTTGGACGTCAGGAGATAAAAGTGCTGGGTGGGTAACCTGGGAAACGTACTGATCCCTCACCCAGCGCAGGAGGATTCTGAACTTTCATCACTGGCTGAGCAGAGTTCTTTGGCACATTTAAATCTCCCACCCTGCAGGGCGCAGGGCGATTCTGCACTGACAATACAGGCTGAGCATGCTGTCCTATTGAGATATTTGTGTACTGTGGTTCATCACATTAATATATCTCATCCTCTTTTTTTTTTTTTTTATGTGTTCATTAATTTATCATCACATTGATATTTAATTATAGGATTTTGTTTTGGTGAAGGATGTTATGTTATTTATAATAGGCTCTATTTGCTTATTTTGGACATGATTCATCGATTAACCATTAGGAGGTTACGCCGTGTTATATTGGGAGGTTAATATTAAAGCATTATACTGAATATAAACAACACTTTTTTTGTGTGATATCAGTTCACATACACAATAATTGCAGCTATATTATTTGGTCATCTTCTAGTATTTGCCACTTATTTATTTACTAGTTCATATCAGCGCTTTAGTACACTTTTTACTTTACAGGCTGAGAAGAGTTCATTAGCATATTTAAATCTCCCGCCCAGCCGGGTGCAGGGAGAGATGGAGCCACTGGGGGCAGCAGCGCTGATGTAGGCAGAGCCGCGGAACCGCCAGCAGGGAGATGAGAGCGGGCAGCTGGAGAGGACAACGAAGAGACTCCCTGGCGGTGTTTAGGCTGACGCCCAGACTTGGCAGAGGACATTCGGGCAGAACGGCGTGGATCCCCACCAGCCGCCAGCGGGGGCTGGACCAGGTACCAAGAGACAGCAGGAGGTGTCAGAGCGGACTGGACCACGGCTCTAGGGCTCCACGAGCGGGGATAGTGGGAGGAGGCCCGGGTCGTGGCAGACACTGGCGGGGTGGAAGCCCGCCAGGCAGGAACCCGGCGATGATGGGAGGAGGTACCGGGCCTCCTAGTAAGGGAAGTGCTAGCACCCGGGTCAGCAGTGGCTTCACGGGAGCGGGGGGGGGACAGGAAGGCATGTAAGAGGCCCTGGAAGGACTGGGACTCAAACGGGAAGGAGGGTGGGCCCACCTCCGAGCCCTGGGAGCCGGGGGCCCCGAAGCAGAGTCTGCAGGTGGAGGGGGGGCAGAGGGAGCTGTCTCAGGGGAGAGGAGAGCGAAGAGCCAGTCAGCTTGACCTTGAAGAGCCAGTTCGTGGACCCTGGCCAACAGGAGTTTGGTGTCCATGGCTGGGGGCCAGGGTCGGCAACAGCTCTTCCAACTGCGTTTCCTGAAAGGCCCAGAATCCCCTGGGGCACAACTTTTACAGAGCTCAGGCCCAGCCTAACAACCAATCCTTGGTGATCCCTCAGCCACCTTGTCCCACCCTGGCCATGCCCCCATCAGTCAAGGCTCTTTCCCAAAGGTGTTCAAGAGGCCTTCATTCGGGGGTATCTCAACAAAATTTTTTTTTTTTTTTTTTTTTTGCAGAGGGTACCATAAAATCTGATCTGTATGCATTGTAGACTTCTGGGAAAATCAATTGGCCCATTACACAAGCAGGACATTACATTTCTGGGGGGGCTTTCTGTACACCAGCTGTGTACAGAATATCTGCAGGTTGCCATATTGCACTGAATATTACAGAAAATTACAGCTCTGCAGATTGAAAAGGCAAAGTCATTTTAATAACATTCAATACATGGCTCGTGTAGCAATTGTATATGTTGAATTAATTATTTTTAGCTGCCATTTTATTCTCAAAAAAAGTAGAATTATCCTTTAATAATGAAAAAGTCAGTCTCATTCAGAATCAGTAAGTATCCAAAGTCCAAACATATTTAGTACAGAGCAGAATTAGGTAGGACTCTGCATCAAAGTTTGTTGAGCCCAGGTTTACACTGATGAGGTTTGAAATCCAGCAATGCAGTCTGACTTCGGGGGCGATTTGATAGACATCTGTATAGGTTCATGCACAGATGTATATTCAAATCGCCCCCAAAGTCGCCAAAAGTAGTACTGGAACTACTTTTGGGAACAGGTGCGGAGCCGCAAAGTCAGCGTTGCACCGATTCGGATGATGCCCTTGCCAGAAATAGCCGCCAGTTTGACATGTCAAAACAGCCCGGTGTGAACGTGGGCTAAAGAATAGGTTCACCTTTGGGAACATGTTACATGTTTCACCCCTTTTTAGGATGGAACATGTAACATGTTCCCCATGCTAGCTGACACTTTTTAAAATCAGCTCTACCCACACGGCAGCGTCATTCATTTACACAGCCCGGTGTGTGAATGAACTACAAGCCCTGGCACCCTTTGCGGTTGTCGGCTTGTAGTTCTCAATGAACTACCAAGGCTCCGGAGTGCTGTACTGTAATGTCATACGCTGTTAATATCATTGCCACCAATGCTGGGGGGGTTTACTGTGGTCACTGACCTCAATAATGAAGGTTATTATTGCGGCCACTGAAACTAATGCTGAGAATTATTAGGGCTTCTGCTAACACCAATGCTGGGGGGTACTATTGCAGCCACTGGCACCAGAGTTACTATTACTGCCAGCATGAGTTGCGATCCACTGCAAAAAATGCAACAGGCCAAAAAAACCCCAAAAAATTCTGGGCATCAAGGTGTGTTATAATCCATTACTTTTTTCATTTCAATATGTTTATTGGTTTTGCAAAATTTATAAAAGATAACAGACAATCCACCTATATTGTATGTTCCCAAACTCAATACAATGCACTTCAATGCACAAAAAATACTGCCAATGTGCAGCATGCTGGATATGCTGGGGGCTGCACTTGAGGCTCTCCATAATTTCAAAGTTGACTACCACCTGTGACATCATCAAAAGGGCTGTATATTAATGGTTTAGCTGTAAAAGTCAGGATAAAAGATTCATGGTGGGGAGTGGGGTAATACAGTAATACGTCAGGTGTAGGCATTGATGCAAGCATGTCTGTAGGCAGTGAGCCAGTGACTAGGGAACAGAGAATTCTTCTGTGACTGGTCCAAATTACATTTTTGCTTGAGACTAAAGTTAGGCTATGACTAGAACGTGATTGCAAAACCTTTATATTATTTACCGTTAAAAAAAATATGTTGTTGAATACAGTATGTTGAAGTATGTTTTGATAATAGCAGTCTCATAAACTTAGATTTATCATCATAAATGTTTCTCATTTGAAATGTCCAGCATTCCGACTGTAAGATCTCCTGAAATGGCACTTACCACACGTGTGACCATTAACCTAATGACAGATCATAAACAGCCCAGTCTATCAGAGTATTCCATGCAGCTGTCTCTCTCAGTTTGGTAGTACTATGACACAGATCCATTGCGATTATGACTTGCCTCTCACAAATTCAGTGCTTGGTCTTTTACATTTAAATTTGCTCAGGCAATCATCAATGATACACATGGGTGCAGAGACGGAAAGCTCCAGTGGTTCAAAGTTTGTATTGATTACTGCAGAAATGGTTAAAGCTGAAATCAAATGTAAAAGTTAAAAATACTCAACTTTGTTTCCTACTTGTTCCAAGTACTAATGCTGGGTTAAAGAATGATTGCCAGCTCTTAGACCCCCCCCCCCCCACCTACAATCAATGGACAGAATAAAACACTTCTGGCTTTTGCATTGCCAGTTACCCAAGCTTGTGTGTACAGCACATTTCTCCAAATGTGAAAGTGGTGCATTCGGGGTAAATAAGCCATACATTCATGTAGGTGTAAACACAGACGCTGAAGCCATTAGAGTTTACATGAGTATGGCTGCCATTGACTTGTATGGGTAGCAGTACGAGGCATCTGCAGCTCCCCAGGCACTGGAAAGAGACAGAGATTTTATGCTAGAGGACTTTGAAGCCGCTAGATGTCCATGTGCAAGAGACCTCACACAGCTCCTATACAAAGTTCCATTCAGAAAGACATTGCACATGATTTGCTAAATGTTATGCACATATGAAGGTGCATCAGTTGTGCTTGGATAAGCAAATCCTTACAGATTGTACTATGTGACTGAGATGAGATCTACACAATTTTGCAGGGACTTCAGAATACATTTGTTGAATTTACAATTTACAATTGTGATTACTTTTCGCTGTGTATGCCAGCACCTAATGACTTTACACACCTCACCTTGTGTATGATTTGGGTCAGAAGTAGTACCGACAACATCTCCCTCTCTCAAGAGGCCATCCCACCTGCAACAGGTACACGCTACTGACTGGCTGCTTTAACTGACTGTAAGCTTCCGTTGCCCATGGCCATGTCAGTGTTGATGGGGGAATCCCTCCTGCGGAGCCATTATTGCTAGTGACTATAACAGCCGTTAAGCCGCAATAATCGCATGTAAAATCCAGCAGGCTGGTTGTACTCAAGCTGATCAATTGATCAACCTGGGTACATTCAGCCTGCCCATACATGGTTTAAATCTGCTGAACCGGCCGAGATTCGAACCATCTATGACAGGCTTTACTAGCAGTTTCTCCATAAATAACAATGCAGTGCATACAGCGCTAAAATACTCAAAGGCATCCTGTTGGTACCTGCTTGCACACTGTTCCTATATAGACTTACAGAGACTTTTCTATGCAGCTACATGTTACACTGACTGAATCACAGAGATAATACCGTGAAGAATCCATGTTTGTGCAGCTTTTATAATCTTCTTTGTATTATTCTGCAGTGCACACAGGCTCTTTGTGTCCCTGAACCTTCTTTGCATTATTGATTTTAACTTTGAACCTAGTTAGTAAATTGCAAGTTACATTTACTCTCTGTCTGCTCATTTGACAGAAACACAGACAGCAATAAAAACTGACAGAGGCTATAACCCCTTTCTACTCAATTCATACTTAAACATTTTAGCTAGAGTTTATCTTTAATAATTACTAGCAATTATTGGGCTGTGGGTTTCCTCCGGGTACTCCGGTTTCCTCCCACACTCCAAAGACATGCTGGTAGGTTAATTGGATCCAGTCTAAATTGGCCCTAGTATAGGTATGAATGTGAGTTAGGGACCTTAGATTGTAAGCTCCTTGAGGGTATAGGGACTGATGTGAATGTATAATATATATATATATATATATGTAAAGCGCTGCATAAATTGACGGCGCTATATAAGTACCTGAAATAAATAAAAAAAAATAAATAAAAAATGCCCACAAGTACCACCTATCAATGCCAATCAGTGCCACCTGCCAGGGCTGCCCATCACTGCCGCCTATCAGTGCCCATCACTGCCGCCCCATCAGCGTACATCAATGAAGGAGAAAAATTACCCGTTTATTTTTGTATATTTTGTTATAAAAAATTTTAAACATTTAAAAAAAAAAAAAATTCAGTTTTTTACATTTTTTTAAATAAAAAGTAAAAACCGCAGAGGTGATCAAATACCACCAAAAGTAAGCTCTATTTGTGGTGAAAAAATGCTAAAAATTTCATTTGGGTACAGTGTTGTATGACCGCGCAATTGTCATTCAAAGTGCGTTAGCGCTGAAAGCTGAAAATTGGTCTGGATAGGAGGGGGGTTTAAGTGCCCTGTAAGCAAGTGGTTAAAGAGTCCCTTAAAATTAGAAACAATGGCTTTGAAATGACAGAGATCAATTATTGAGGACATGTGGATGTAAGCCATCTGCTCCAGGTGCTTTATTGACCTTCATTCAGTCTAAATATTTCTGTGCCATATTAAAAACCTGACCATTTCAGCACTTTTTGGGTCTGCACTGCAACCCAAGCCAAGCGATTATAAATTACAATTGGCAAAAAAAATAAACAGGCATTCAGAAGGTGGCAGAATTGCCTCCCAAACACCTGACAGTGGCTGCATAGCTGCACTCTGTTAAGTGATCCACTGTGGATTGCTTTTTGAGCATAGGTTAGTGTGAACTGTATCAATTACATAGTTGCCAATAGCCCCGAATTTCCCAGGACATTCACGGGATTTAGACCCTTTCCCCGATTTTAGGGTTTCCCTGCAAATGTCCCGGGAAACCCTTTTTTCACGATTTTTTTTTTTTGGTAGAAGAGGTCCGCGGCCAGCGGAGATGATGTCTCTGCCGGCCGCCATTTTCCAGAAGACCGTTCCTGTCAAAATCCATGCCGCTGCACTCTGTGTTTGAGCCGAGCTTAGCGTGAATGGGGTGGGTGTCCTGTGTGCTCAGCCAATCACAGGACACCCACCGCTGCCCATTCATGCTAAGCTTGGCTCAAACACAGAGCATAGCGGCATGTGCGGGACAGAGGAGGACGTGATTGGAGGAGCGGGTCACATGTGGATGCAGAGCTGGACTGTGTCTGTGAGTATTCGCGCCAGCCCTGCATGCTCCCGGAGTGTGCTATAGCACTGTGTGTCTCTCATCTGCTCTGTCAGCCGCCCCCCCTCTCCTTCCTGTCAGCCGCCCCCCCTCTCCTCTGTCAGCCACCCCCCCCTCTGTGTGCTGCCCCCCCTCCAGCCGCCCCCCTCCTATCTGTCTAGACGGAGCTCCTGTGTCGCCGCCCACCCTCCCGCCCCGCTTCACTCCCACCACCCCCCGCCCCACTCCACCCCGTTCTAGTGTAAGCACGTGGCTGGCGGAGACCTACTAGGAAACTTGTTGTAAGGGAGGGCTCCGCTGGGGAAACCTGATGTAAGGGCAGACTCTGTTGGGGGCACCTGATGCAAGGACGGACTCTGCTGGGGGCACCTGATGCAAGGACGGACTCTGCTGGGGGCACCTGATGCAAGGACGGACTCTGCTGGGGGCACCTGATGCAAGGACGGACTCTGCTGGGGGGCACCTGATGCAAGGACGGACTCTGCTGGGGGGCACCTGATGCAAGGACGGACTCTGCTGGGGGCACCTGATGCAAGGAAGGACTCTGCTGGGGGCACCTGATGCAAGGACGGACTCTGCTGGGGGCACCTGATGCAAGGACGGACTCTGCTAAGGGCACCTGATGCAAGGACGGACGGCTGGTGGCAGGCGACGTGGCAGGTGACACACTCACTGATTCGGCATTATGGTGAGTTGAATGATTTCATTTGATATTACAATGTAATAATAGAAATAATGCACTTCAATCATCCTGACACCATAACAACCATGGTGCCGGGATGATTGAAGTGCTAACACCAGGTGTTTGGAGAATCTTTATCTGCTGATTGTTAAACTTTCTGGAATACACATTTCTATTGTTGTGTAGGATCTGGGGCTGCTGTCCCTCCATCCCTCCCTCCCTCTCCCTCCATCCCTCCCTCTCCCTCCATCCCTTGTTCATCTCAGACGCTAGCCACACCCCTTTGAGCCACGCCCATTTAAGACACGCCCACTATTTTGCGCAAACCACGACCATTTTTCGCCACGTCGCGCCACATTTTTACTTTTACCCTATGCCACACCTACAAACGCATGCCCCGCCCCCTAATATTAAGACTCCGCCTACAGCCAAAAAAGTGTCCCTAAAATTTTTTTACAATGTTTGGCAACTATGCGATTATAACCCAAAAATAATAATTTTAGTAAAACTGCTTCTAATGCACACACCAATTATAATATAGATACAAAATATACCTTTATTTTTATTAAGAGAATGAACACAAAAGTTCTTTCTGAAGCATTTTAAAGTCATGTACCTGTGTAAAGAAATCCAAAAGTAGGTTCACCCTGCTCACTGCTGGACCAAAGTTTATTAGTACAAACAGATGCACTATACAAAAAGATATCAAGAAAAAGAGCCTTAACCTGGGTGATACATTTATAAATTGTGAGTCTAAAGTGTGGGCCCTAGTCTTTGGATTTCTTTGCATTTTACTGGACTGATCTCCTGATGAAACAGATTTAAAACTTGGGAAACACAGAGATTTAATTATGCTCATCCCACTGCATGAATTGATTTTAAAAAAATCTGAAAAGCACACATTAAAATTCTATTGATTCTTATGCCCTGTACACAGGATAGGATTTTCTGACAAATGTTGGATGTGAGCTTGTTGTTGGAAAGTCCGACCGTGTGTATGCTCCATAGAACATTTGTTGTTGGAATTTCCACCAACAAATGTTTGAGAGCAGGTTCTCAAATTTTCCAACAACAAAACTTGTTGTCGGAAATACCAATCGTGTGTACATAAGTCCGACGCACAAAAGTCCACGCATGCTCGGAATCAAGCAGAAGAGCCGCACAGGCTATTGAACTTCATTTTTCTCAGCTCGTCGTAAGTGTTGTACGTCACCGCATTCTTGACATTTGAAATTTCCGACAATATTTGTGTGACAACATCCTTCGGAAAAAAATCCATGGTTTTGTTGTCGGAATGTCCGATCGTCTGTACGCGGCTTTAGAGTAGCCAAGCAGTGAGTTGTGACGGTTTGAGGGTCATGAAGATAATATTAATACATTGGTATTTAGCTTGATGGAAATGTCTTGATTTTTGTCTGAAGTTTTATATATGTAAAAACAACTGTTTAAAGGAGAGTAAGACAAAAAAAGTATTGTCCTGTGTTAAGCCTCATTTACACGAGGCGGACTCCGTTTCCATGGAGCCCGCCTCGGTCTGCCGGCTCAGTGGGAGATCTCTCCGTTGATCTCCGCTGAGCCGGCGGATGACAGGTCCCTCTCTGCTCACTGAGCGGGGAGGGGCTTGTCAGGCACCGCTGCTGCCTATGGAGGGATCAGATGAAAATGGACAGCATGTCCGTTTTCATCAGATCTCACCCGATCCGATCCGCCAGTGACGGATCTGGACGTAGGGCCATCCGTCTGCTTTTTGCGGATTGGCCCGGGTCGGATGTCAGCGGACATGTCTCCGCTAACATCCGTCGCTCCATAGGCTAACATGGAGCGCCTGTTCAGGTCCGCCGTCAAAACTGACAGGCGGACCTGAACGGTCCGATCGTGTGAAAGGGGCCTTATAAAAATATTATGGAGTGGATTTACTAAACCCGAAGAGTGCAAAATCTGGTGCAGCTGTGCATGGTAGCCATAAGCTTCTAAGCTTCAGCTTGTTCAATTAATCTCTTCCGTTCTAGCTGAGCCAGGGAGATATTGTTCTAACCGCTAGTGATCGAGACTTAACCAGCGAGCAAGTGATTCCCTAGTTAAAAGTGAGACCTTAAACATTTTTAAAAAACATCTTATTTGGTTTAAATTAATTTGGGCCGGGCAAAGTCTGGAACCCACCAGAAATTGTGGTTATCTTTTTATTTTTATTGTACTTGTGTGTCGATAGTCAGGACCTTCTAACAGAATTTGCGAATACTACCCATCACAGATTCCGGTTAATATAAAGTGATGTCACCTGTTACAAATTTAAAGTCTTTGCCTGTTTTAAAAAAAAAGAACTGATGAGAGAAATATGGAGGTTGCTGCCAGTTATATTTTGTATATTTAGGAAAAAATCCAGGCCTTTTTTAAAACAATCTACTGAGCTGGTCAGAACTAGTTTTTGAGGGAGTCTATTCCACATTTTCACAACTTTTACTGTGAAGAAGCCATTCCGTATTTGGAGGTTTCCTCCCGAAGTAAAGAGTTCTCCTTTTGATGACCTGAAAGTGAATAACTACACCAAGTTTACTGTATGAACCATGTTTGTATTTATACATGTTAATCATATCCCCCCTTTAACCACTTTATTAGTGCTGCATAAGGACCAGAGGACTTTTTCCAATTTGGCACTGCGTCGCTTTAACTGCTAATTGTGCGATCATGCAATGCTGTACCCAAACTAAATTTGCGTCCTTTTCTTCCCACAAATAGAGCTTTCTTTTGATGGTATTTGATCACCTCTGCCATTTTTATTTTTTGCGCTATAAACGGAAAAAGACCGAAAATTTTGAAAAAAAATGATATTTTCTACTTTTTGTTATAAAAAAAATCCAATCAACTCAATTTTAGTCATACATTTAGGCCAAAATGTATTCGGCCACATGTCTTTGGTAAAAAAAATGTCAATAAGTGTATATTTATTGGTTTGCGCAAAAGTTATAGCGTCTACAAACTAGGGTACATTTTCTGGAATTTACACAGCTTTTAGTTTATGACTGTCTATGTCATTTCTTGAGGTGCTAAAATGGCAGGGCAGTACAAAACCCCCCCAAATGACCCCATTTTGGAAAGTAGACACCCCAAGGAAATTGCTGAGAGGCATGTTGAACCCATTGAATATTTATTTTTTTTGTCCCAAGTGATTGAATAATGACAAAAAAAAAAAATATTTACAAAAAGTTGTCACTAAATGATATATTGCTCACACAAGCCATGGGCATATGTGGAATTGCACCCCAAAATACATTTAGCTGCTTCTGCTGAGTATGGGGATACCATATGTGTGGGACTTTTTTTGAGCCAACCGCGTACGGGGCCCGAAAACCAAGCACCTCCTTCATGATTTCTAAGGGCGTCAATTTTTGATTTCACTCCTCACTACCTATCACAGTTTTGAAGGCCATAAAATGCCCAGATGGCACAAACCCCCCCAAATGACCCCATTTTGGAAAGTAGACACCCCAAGCTATTTGCTGAGAGGCATGTTGAGTCCATGGAATATTTTATATTTTGACACAAGTTGCGGGAAATTACTTTTTTTTTTTGCACAAAGTTGTCACTAAATGATATATTGCTCAAACATGCCATGGGCGTATGTGGAATTACACCCCCAAATATATTCTGCTGCTTCTCCTGAGTACGGGGATACCACGTGTGGGACTTTTTGGGAGCCTAGCTTCATACAATCCAATCACCGCCTCAGGATTTCTAAGGGCGTAAATTTTTTATTTCACTCCTCACTACCTATCACAGTTTCGAAGGCCATAAAATGCCAAGATAGCACAAAACCCCCCAAAATGACCCCATTTTGGAAAGTAGACACCCCAAGCTATTTGCTGAGAGGCATGGTGAGTATTTTGCAGCTCTCATTTGTTTTTGAAAATGAAGAAAGGCAAGAAAAATGTATTTTTTTTTTCTTTTTTCAATTTTCAAAAGTTTGTGATAAAACGTGAGGTCTGCAAAATACTCACTATACCTCTCAGCAAATAGCTTGGGGTGTCTATTTTCCAAAATGGGGTCATTTGGGGGGGGTTGTGCCATCTGGGCATTCCATGGCCTCTGAAACTGTGATAGGCAGTGAAGAGTGAAATCAAAAATTTACGCCCTTAGAAAGCCTGAAGGCGGTGCTTGGTTTTCGGGGTCCCGTACGCGGCTAGGCTCCCAAAAAGTCTCACACATGTGGTATCCCCGTACTCGGGAGAAGCAACAGAATTTATTTTGGGGTGTAATTTCACATATCCCCATGGCATGTTTGAGCAATATATCATTTAGTGACAACTTTGTGCAAAAAAAAAAAAAAAAAAAAATTGTCTTTTTCCCGCAACTTGTGTCACAATATAAAATATTCCATGGACTCGACATGCCTCTCAGCAAATAGCTTGGGGTGTCTACTTTCCAAAATGGGGTCATTTGGGGGGGGGGGGGTTTTGAACTGTCCTGGCATTTTATGCACAACATTTAGAAGCTTATGTCACACATCACCCACTCTTCTAACCACTTGAAGACAAAGCCCTTTCTGACACTTTTTGTTTACATGAAAAATTTTTTTTTTTTTTTGCAAGAAAATTACTTTGAACCCCCAAACATTATATATTTTTTTAAAGCAAATGCCCTACAGATTAAAATGGTGGGTGTTTTCATTTTTTTTTTCACACAGTAATTGCGCAGCGATTTTTCAAACGCATTTTTTGGGGAAAAAACACACTTTTTAAAATTTTAATGCACTAAAACACACTATATTGCCCAAATGTTTGATGGAATAAAAAAGATGATCTTAGGCCGAGTACATGGATACCAAACATGAGATGCTTTAAAATTGCGCACAAACGTGCAGTGGCGACAAACTAAATACATTTTTAAAAGCCTTTACAGGTTACCACTTTAGATTTACAGAGGAGGTCTACTGCTAAAATTACTGCCCTCGATCTGACCTTCGCCGTGATACATCACATGCATGGTGCAATTGCTTTTTACATTTTACGCCAGACCGACGCTTGCGTTCGCCTTTGCGCGAGAGCAGGGGGGGACGGGGTGCTTTTTTTTTTTTTTTTTCTTTATTATTTTTTTGATTTTTTTATCTTATTTTTAAACTGTTCCTTTCATTTTTATGTTTTTTAATCATTTTTATTGTTATCTCAGGGAATGTAAATATCCCCTATGATAGCAATAGGTAGTGACAGGTACTCTGACCACACCAAGATCAGTGTGATAAAATGCTTTCCCAATTTCCCAATGGCGCTGTTTACATCCGGCGAAATCTAAGTCATGAAATGCTTGTAGCTTCCGGTTTCTTAGGCCATAGAGATGTTTGGAGCCATTCTGGTCTCTGATCAGCTCTATGGTCAGCTGGCTGAATCACCGGCTGCATTTTCAGGTTCCCTGTTGGGACAGGAGAGCCAGAGAAAAACATGTAAGACGGTAGGGGGGGGGGGGGGGCATTCCCTCCCACTGCTTGTAAAAGCAGTCTAGAGGCTAATTAGCCGCTAGGATTGCTTTTACATGAAAGTCGACCGCTGGCTGAAAAGAATGATACCAAGATGATACCTAAACTTGCAGGCATCATTCTGGTGTAACCACTCAAAGTCCAGCAACATACCAGTATGTTGCTGGTCCTTGTTGGGCATATATTGTAAACTTTTTTTTCATGCAGCCTGTGGGCTGAACGAAAAAAAGATATTGATCGGTGGGTATGCCCACCATTAGAATACCTCCCTTCATCCACCCACTTCTAATGATGGGCATACATGCACCATTTATATATGCCGAAGCATGGGGGCATCCTCCCGCAAAAGGCAGGAGCAAATCGTTCCTCCACCCACTGCTGCCCCCACGCTTTGGCATATATGCTGAAGTATGTAACTGTGGTGGTGAAATCACCTCCGACAGCGCTGGAGTCACGGCTTTATATATCGTGGGAGCAAACGCTGTTGCTGTCAAGATAAATAAATCCGCGCTGCAACTGAATGGCGTACCTGCTAAGCAAATGATGGTTAACAATAAAACAAAGTAACAGTACAGTATAACAGTAAGACTTACCATACCTGCAAAGCAAATACAAAAAAAAACATAGTAAAAAATAAAACATTGAACGCAACCTGTCAACCTGTGCCTAAAATATATACATGCCGAAGCATGGGGGCATCCTCCCACAAAAGGCAGGAGCAAATCGCTCCTCCACCCACTGCTGCCCCCACGCTTCGGCATATATGCTGAAGTATGTAACTGTGGTGGTGAAATCACCTCAGACAGCGCTGGAGTCACGGCTTTATGTATCGTGGGAGCAAATGCTGTTGCTGTCAAGATAAATAAATCCGCTCTGCAGCTGAATGGCGTACCTGAAAACAATAAAATGGTTACCAACAAAAACACAGTAAACAGTAAAGTATAAAAAAATTGCATATCTGAAAAGCAAACATGGTAAAACATAATAACAATAAAACATTGCAGAATAGAATACAGTAAAAAAGAGCAGAACAATAGAGAGAGAATATATAGAGAGAGAACAATAAAACAACAACTATTTTTGTTTTTTTTATTTTTTTTTGTGTTTTTTATTTTTTTTATTTTTTTTATTTTTTTTTTACACTTTTTTTAGTAACTTTTAACTTTTTGTAACTGGTACCAGGTTTGGGTCTCTCAAAATGCGATGGCATCTTGGGAGACCCTGTGAAAGTGTGTCCTAGTCTGTGCAGTGCTGTACCCTACGCTAATACTCAACTAGTGTATGGTAGCATTCCAAACATTCACCCATGCAAAGACCAGGATTGCCAGGACAGGAGGGACAATAACACCGGGTGTCACGCCTAAATCCGCGCTTGCTGCAGACACGACATCTTTTTTGGGGGGCTCTTTGGGTAGGGGTACTCGGGAGGACATAAGGAAAATGCCTCTCATGCAGCCGGTTTACTGCATTTGGTTGGGGAAGGTGAGGTGGAGCACCGTCTGGAAACAGAAGGGCTCTGACGATCTCTTCCTGGAATTTAAGGAAGGATCCAGTCCGTCCTGAAGCTCTGTATAGCACATGAGCGTTCAGCAAAGCCAATTGAAATAAATAAACAGACACTTTATTGTACCAGCGTCTGGCCTTACGGGCAACTAGGTACGGCGCCAACAACTGGTTGTTGAGGTCCACCTCTCCCATATTTTGGTTATATTCGTGGACACAGAGGGGTTTCTCCACAACACCAGTCGCCGTAGTAATTTGGACCGTCGTGTCTGCATGCAGGGTGGTAAGAACGAAAACATTCTTATTGTCCCTCCACTTCATAGCGAGCAAGTTATTACACTTCATCAGGCTCTCTCCCCCAGCCTAAGACGGGAATCTACAAGCCGCTGGGGAAAGCCCCGGCGATTAGGTCGCACGGTGCCACATGCTCCAATCTGCTGATCAAACAAGTGACTAAAAAGTGGCACGCTCGTGTAATAATAAAAAAAGGAAGATTAAGGTCTGGTGTGACCCCTCTGACACCTCCATCCCTAATAGTGCACAAAAAAACAAGAAAAATAGCCCTGGGACTTTAGATGAGGTGAGAGAGGTTTAGCCAGTGTCCACAGTGAACACTGAGACAAAATCAATTTAATCAATTCAAAATGTTATGTAACGGAGCGGTAACAACAATGATTGTGAGTTACCAGGCATAATAGCCAATGTACACAACACAGATGAACATAAATATACAAAGATTTATTACAAATGTTATACATCAATGAGCAACAATAAAACTTGAAAGTTGCTGGGTCAGTAAGTACACATACAAAATAAGATGATAAAATGTACATACATGTGGACAGGGAAGTATGTAAACATAATGCAGACATCAATAATACCCAGCATGTACCGGCATAAAACAAGCATCAATAAAGCCCTATGCATTTCGCGAGACCCTGCTCACTTCTTCAGGGGCGGATGCATGAATGTTGTATCGAAGTCTGAGATAAATCGCCAAACGCTGGATATCAAGATGGCAGCAGTGTAATGCATCCAGCTCGGGAGCTCCCGATGTTCATCTGTGTTGTGTACATTGGCTATTATGCCTGGTAACTCACAATCATTGTTGTTACCGCTCCGTTACATAACATTTTGAAATGAATAAATTGATTTTGTCTCAGCGTTCACTGTGGACACTGGCTAAACCTCTCTCACCTCATCTAAAGTCCCAGGGCTATTTTTCTTGTTTTTTTGTGCTCGTGTAATAATTGTCCACGTACATGTGGTACCCCTTTCTGAATAAGGGTGACACCAAGTCCCTCACTATCTTGCCAGCGCTTCCTATGTAGTCAGGGCAGTTTGTTGGCTCTACGTGACTATCTTTGCCCTCGTAAACCATAAAACTACATGTATAGCCTGTGGCCCTGTCACAGAGCTTATACATCTTGACCCCTTATCTGGCACGCTTGCTGGGAAGGTACTGTTTGAATGACAAGCGGCCAGAAAATTTAATCAGGGACTCATCAATGCAGACAACTTGATGGGGAGTAAACAAGTCTGCAAAACGTTGGTTGAAGTGGTTTACGAGGGGCCGAATTTTGTAGAGCCGATCGTATCCAGGGTCTTCACGAGGACGACAGAGTTCATTGTCACTGAAGTGCATGAACCACAAAATCTGCTCGTATCGTGCCCTGGCCATGGAAGCAGAGAACACGGGCGCATGGTAAATTGGGTCAGTGGACCAATATGACCGCAACTTACTCTTTTTATTCAAGCCCATGTTGAGGGAAAGGCCCAGAAAGATCTTAAATTCGGAGACCGTAATTGGTCTCCAATCTCTGGCAAGGGAGGACTGGGGATTAGCGGCGATGTGTTGACCAGCGTATAAATTGCTTTGGTCCACAATAGATCTATAGAGATCTTCGGTGAAAAACAGCGAATAAAAATCCAGTGGCTAAAAATCAACTGTTTCCACCTGAATTCTGGGTTGGCCAGTGAATGGGGGAAGTACGGGTGCTGCAGAATTGGTGGGTTCCCAATTCGGATTGGCGCATGCAGCAGGAAGGGCACGACGGGCCTGTGTTCGTCTTTTTGGTGGCAGCGGGACACTACTTGTGCTTGCCACCTCGCCAGCTTGAACTGCACTTATGGGACTCGCCACGTCACCACGTGATACTGCAGTGCTGGATGTAAGACCAGGGTGTACTAGGCCGCTGGTGCTTGCCAGTTCACCAGAAGGAATAGCGGCACTAGTACTGCTCTGCTCCATATGAGAGCCCTGCGGTTCTTGCACTTCAAGGACAGAAGAAGAAGATTGGGGTCTGGTACGCCTGACCTTGGCAGGGACCACAACTCCGTCGTCAGAGCTATCTGTCATGGAGCCACTGTCCTCTACAGGATCGTATTCTGAGCCTGAATCTGACAGATGAGTGACTTCCTCTTCACTATCTGTCATGCTCAGAAACGTGTAGGCCTCTTCACTAGTGTACCTTCGATTTGCCATTTTGGGCTCTAAATTTAGGGGTACACTAGTGAGACTCACAGGCAAAAAAGCTCCTGACTGTCAGCGACTGATTAAAAACGCTACCAAAAAACTGTTAGGGATCGCAGGGATCAGGCCAGACTCTGCGAACGCTGCAGTTATGTGTGCTTAGTGTTTTGTAAGTGACAGTTATCGATCGATACTGCACTTGGGTGGGCTGGGCTGGGCCGAGGGGCAAAACGCAGGTGCTAGCAGGTATCTGGGCTGATCCCGCTAACACTGTGTTTATGGGAACCCTAAACTGCTGGGGACGCTAGTACAGATCTGATCAGATCAGATATTGATCCGTTCAGATACTATAGCACTAAGGGAGGTGTTTGCTGCGTGCGTGGGTGTTAGCGGTACTGACGCTGCCTGGGGCGACGCAGACCTTATCTGACCCTAAAAACGTAACTTATATCACCGCCGGGCAATTAGGGGGTTAAACCTTTATAAGGTAATAAACGGCGGGTGCCCTAAAACTATAATAAACAAACCAACTAACCAGCGTCACCCGTAACACTTATACGGTGATCGCTGGTGAAAGGGTTAACTAGGGGGCAATCAGGGGGTTCAAACCTTTATTAGGTAGTATATGGGGGTCCCTGTCGCTATAAAACACTGACAGCGAACCTATATACTTACCTCCCTAACTAGCGTCACCTGTGTCACTAATACAGCGATCAGAAAAACGATCGCTTAGCGACACTGGCGACAGGGGGTGATCAAGGGGTTAACCTTTGTTAGGGGGGTACCCTAGACCTAAAGGGGGCTAACCTAACTGCCCTAACACTTATAACTGTCACAAACTGACACCAATGCAAAAAAAAAACTGCTATTGGTGTCAGTGTGACAGGGGGTACAGGGGGGTGATCGGGGGGTGATGGGGGGTGAAAAGTGTGCCTGGCGTGTTCTACTGGAAGTGTAGTGTTTGTGCACTTAGATGTCTTCTCTCCTCGGCGCCAAATCGAAAAGACCGGCTCGAGGAGGGATGATATCACTTCCTCTCCCTCTGTTTACATTACAGAGGGAAAGGAAGCGTTTTCATTCGCCGGGAGCGATCGGGAGGGGGTGGCCACGAATGGATGGCCTCCCCCTCACCTCTCTTCGCCCGGGAAGAAATGGGGACCGCCTCAGGCACCGGGGGGGGGTCCGATCGGACCTCCCACCCGCGGAAGGCAGATCACGTATATGTACGTGATTCTGCCTGTCCGTGCCATTCTGCCGACGTACATCGGCATGAGGCGGTCGTCAAGTGGTTAATCTCCTCTTCTCAAGAGAGAATAAATTCAGTTCAGCTAATCGCTCCTCATAGCTAAGCTCCACCATGCCTCTTATCAGTTTGTTTGCCTTTTCTCTAGTTCCCCAATATATTTTTTGTGGACTGGTGCCCAAAACTGAACTGCATACTGTATTCCAGATGAGGTAATGATTATACTTACTAATGATTTTTACAAGGGAAAATTGATATCTCTCTCTCTGGAGTCCATACCTCTCAATACAAAGAATTTTGCTAGCATTAGAAACTGCAGCTTGGCATTGCATGCTATTATTAAGTCTATAGTAATAAGAAGAGCCGGCAAAACTGTAATCCCTGAAGTGTCGTTTATTGGTACACCAGAGTGACAATAAAACAATAAATATGCCGCGTTTCGGCAATAGCCTTAGTCGTAGCTAGTTATTAGGACCTTTATTACTCCAAGGGAGAAATATATTCCTTAAAAAAAGGGAAAAATGTTCAAAATGTTCAAGTAAAATACTTTGTGGTAGCAATAAAATGTCAAGATTAATGGCAGGATCAAAAAAGAGGGATGAAATTTATGGCAGGATCAAAAAAAGAGGGGGATTACATTTATGGCAGGATCACAAAAAGGGGGATTGAATCTATGGCAGGATCAAAAAAGAGAAATACAATTAATGAAAAAGAGGGACCACAGATCCATATTATTAAGTCTATGATCTACCAGAACACCCACATCCTTCTCCACCATTGATTCCTCCAGTTGTACTCCATGCATATTTTTAGCCATCAAGTACATAACTATACATTTATTTAAACCTCATTTGCCAAATAGTTGCCCAATTAAACAGTGCATTAGGGTCTTATTGTAATTATTCCACTACATAGCTTGGTGTCATCTGCAAATACTGAAATGGTACTTTTAATCCCAGACCCTATATCATTTATAAATATATTAAAAAGTAAGGGTCCCAGCACTGAACTTTGGGGTACACCACTAACAACCTTAGACATAGTGTATGAATCATTAATTACTAATATCTGAATACAGTCTATTAGCCAGTTTCCTATCCATTTACAAAGTGTTTTTTCCAAGCCTGTAGACTTTACCTAACACATTAGCCGTGTGCGGGGAAATGTGTCAAATGTTTTTGCTTACATCCTCATAAAAAGAAATTACATTTGTTTGACAACTTCTTTTCTTTGTACATCTATGCTGTCCATTGCTTAAAATATTAATTTTTTCTAGCAAAAAATCATCTATGTAGTCTTTTATTAAACTCGTCAGTATCTTCCCAGCTATAGAAGTTAAACTAACCAGTCTGTAGCTACTTGGTAAAAACTTTAATCCCTTTTTAAACATAGGCACCACATTACACCAATACAGTGGTACTATGCCAGTGTCTAAAGAGTCCCTAAAAATTAGAAACAATGGCTTTGAAATACCAGTGCTCAACACTTTTAGGATATATGGGTGTAAGCCATCTGGTCCAGGTGGGTTATTCACCTGTATTCTGTCTAAATATTTGTGGACCATATCAATTTTGAGCCATAGTGGTTCATTTAGGGCCATTACCACCCCCTTTATGGACTTGAGTTCTCCCATGTTCCCTTGTATGCACAGAGCTGAAGAAGGTATTTAATAAATTTGTCCCCAGTCACCAACTCTAAATTGTCTAGTAAAGGGCCTACATACTCAGACCTGGCCTTTTTACTGTTAATATATTTAAAGAATTTTGGGGGATTGCTTTTACTCTCTTTTGCAACCTGTCATTAATTTTGAATTTTTGTAGCCTTGATTTCTTTTTTATCTATTGTTATATTCTTTGTAACTTTTCAATTAGTATAGTGTTCCTTCATTTTTATATATTTAAATGCTCTTATCTTATTCTTTATTGCTTTTTAACTTTGGCCCTGAGCCACATAGGTTTTATGTTTAGCCTTTTAAACGTACTGCCAATGGGAATATATTTTGCAGTGCGTTCACATACAGTCATTTTGAAGCATTCCCATTTCTGTTCTGTGTTTTTTTCAATCACAAAATTCCCTCCCAGTATAAGTCTTGGAGAGCAGCCCTCAGCCTTGAAAAATTTGCTCTCTTAAAGTGTTTTTATCTTTCCAGTATGTGCTTGTTTCTTACAGCTAACATTAAATTAAATCCTGTTATGCTCTGCTACCTAGATGTTATTTTTTATGAACATTAGTAATAAGCTCTGCATAGTTTACGATTACCAGGTCCAGCAGAGTACCCTTTCTAGTTGGGGCTTCTATCAACTGTACCATTAAAGTGTCTTGAAAAAAGTTTATAAATACAGTATTTCTATCATGTGAAACATACTTACTTTATTCATTGGCATATGCAGCTTCCAGTGCCCAGAGCTACCCCTAGAGTTTTCCTTCTTTCTGAAAAAGAGAATGGAATACCTAAATACTTGCAAACAGGTATAATGAGACATGAGGCAGGCATTGATGGTTTGTTAATCAGTGCTCATTTAGTCAGCAAGTTTTTGGTTAGTGCCAGCTCCTGTGACCAGACATCAGTTAGAGTGTATGTAGGGTGCACAAACCATAACATCACACTTTTAAGAAGCTTTCGTACTGAAACAATTGTAATAAGAGGGGTTATGGTTTTCCAGCAAGATGGCGTTTTTAGATTCTTCCTGTACCCCTATTACCTGCATACTGAATTTTATATTCTGAGGTTTGAGTAACAAGGAATGGAGGTACCATATTGTCTGTACAGCAAACTTTTAGGATGCCAAGTTAGGTTCAGTTACTGTTAAAAGATTTATAGTCCACTTTCATCAGGTTTGTTAAGGTTTCCTTTTTTTTTTTTTTTATAAAGAGACTGTCTTGTCTTAATGTCATGTTAGAGAGAATTTCAGTTTTAAGGGGATCCTGTCCTGTAAAATACACACTGCCTAATGTTGGATGCTGCCTGTCAGGGATAGTGGGAGACTGTCCTTTTAGAGACAGACTGCTATATGCTATATAACAGAAATAAAATGATTATGGGGTTGATTTACAAAAGGCAAATAGACTGCAGTTGCCCTCTGCAAGTGCAGTTGCTCCAGGGCTTAGTAAATGATGCAAGGCTTCACTTTGCAAAGAATACCCAATCACTTGCAAGGAAAATAAAAAAAAAAAAAAAAAAAAAACAGCATTTTTGCATGCACATGATGGGATGATGGAAGTCAGCAGAGCTTCTGCTCATTTGCTAAGCTCTGGAGCAACTGCACAGTTGCACAGTCTTTCTGCCTATTGGCAAATCGACCCCTATGTAACTCTGCCCTGAATGGGAAGCATGACAATCTTTTTATTGCTGTCTATAGCAATCTCCCTAGCTCAGCAACAATTTTATTCTCGAGGAACCTTTTAAAACATTTTAGGATCTTGGGCAGGGGTCTACTGTTATACACAACCCGGTGTGTAACCTTACTTCTGCAGCAGGACGAAAGTTAATGCTGACCAGTGGGGATCTAGGCTCTGCCCTTTACATGTTGGGTGGAGAGTGGGACCCAGCAACATCTCCCACATGCCCTCACAAGTAACATATTCTTGTTGTCTACCTCCTATGGTCCTCCCCACTTACAAAAAGTCACTTGGAAAGGGCAGAAGTGCGGCCACTGCCATCTTGGCAACCAATAGACCAATGAGGGTGAAAACACAGCTCCCACCACATTGTTGATTGGACTGACTAGGTCCAGGGAACCCACACTCCTCTCCCAGTGTCATGGAGCAGTGTCACACTGAAGATCAGCTGCCGCCATCCACTGTAGACACCTGTTCTTCAACATATTATTGTGAGGGTGTGTAAACATGCACACACAGACGTGAACTGGAAAAAAAATAGCAGTCACCTTCAAAATAAAAGCGATGCATGTGTGCATGGCATACAGTTATTTACTTTTAAATTCTACTTTCCAATTGACCTTATGTGGGCCAGGCAGGGGCAGCCAAAGGGCCAGATGTGGCCCAGGGGCCATAAAATCTACAGATCTGATCTTGGGGAGCCCCTAAAATATTTTTTTCTTATCTACAGCTCATGTTACATTAGTGTGATCAATGAGTGGTAGATATAGCAATAAATATTTTGTATATATACAACAATAATAAAATAGTGCATTCTAAATGCCTGAATGACAGATTTTTTAAAAAGTACTGAATTTCCATTGGTGTACAGTGGTAATACTAACTTTTCATTTGTGCTCAAAACTCACCTGGCATTGGTGCTCAGTGCAAAACTCCAACATTGTTTTGGAAAAGCTTTAACTTTGCATTGGTGCTTAAAGAAAAACTTTATTGGTGTGTAATAGATAAGCATGGGGCTGCAGGCCAGAGGCATCACTTGCCCAGGGCTCCTCTAAAGTCCCAAGAGGCCTCTCTACCCCCCCTTCCCTTTCTTACCTACCTGGCCTGCCTGCACTTTCTTACCTCCTGCAACTGCAGTGAAACCAGTGGAGACCTCTTGCGGAACTCTATTTAAGATACCCTGTGCTGGGAGGACAGTTACCCGCATGGCAGACTATCCCTAACAGGTAGCATCTTGTTATGAGTGTGGTACGGAATCTTAATTAAGATCTCAGTGTTTTGTTTTTCAGTGCCTCCAACCTTACAATAAATTTTGTGAACCTTAGTTCAGATAATCAGTACATACCACAATCCTTTCCTGAGTTTGTTAATTTATGGGGTTTTCTTACCAATGTTAAATATCTCCCAACAAAATTAATAAGTAAATAATTTGACTTTATTAATTAACAAGTATAGTTATACAATGTTATACAGAACTGGAATTTCTGGTGATTGATATTTCACACACACATAATCAAAACATCAACAGGGCAATTAAACAATATTTCTTAATATATTACAATTAACACAGGGGAGCCCAAATTGTTCTGTTAGAAAAATATGTGTGGTAATTGCGCTTAACGTTCAAGAACACAATATCCCCTGTCGCAATTAATAGGAAGTGGTTCTGGACAGCCGCACTCAGAAGAAATTGCCTTTTTATTCAAAAAATCAAACCACTTCCTATTTATTGCTACAAGCAATTGCCAGCACCTGCGGCTTCTAAACTGGTGAAGAGGTTTCCTACTTGTTTGTCCTCCTGGAGCGGTGATCTCTTCCCTTCCTTACAATATCCCTTGTCGCTTGGGGTAACGGTCCTCTTAATTTCTCCGGCCGGAAGGAATCCAAAGTATGTCTCACGGAGTCAACAGAAAAATATTGCCAATTTGAAAGAAATATTAAACCAACAGAGCTCACTAAAATTAAATGGGGCAATAATACTCTCCACAGAAATTTAAATTGATGTAATACAAGTTTGTCTGAATTCCCCCAAACACGGCTTAAATAATACAGAGCCTAGACAATCAATATGGGCAGATGATAATGATAAACTACCCTACATACAGCATATGATAATGTCAATACATAAGCTATAAAATATAATCCCTACAATTTTGAGAGAAAAGATGATTAAGATTTGTATGGTCTGTATCTTACCAACAGTTTAAAAGGGGAAGATGTCCGCCAATATCTAAGTACATCGAGTGGTTCCAGTCACAAGATCCAGCAAGATGGGGAGTAGTCAAATATCAGCAGACTTCTTGATCGTCTAGGGGTGTAACTGGCGTGTGGGTCTGTGATCCTCTCTCTATGGCCCTCACATCCTTTATACCATCTGGGACAACAAGCTCATAAAATTATCATAAGCTCAGCCCAGAAGGTTTGGCTTTTTCTGCATTGGTTGGAGAATTCTAATGATTTACCTGTTGAATTCAGGTAATATCATCTTCAGCCACTAGGTGTGTCTGAGTACAGAAAATGTGTTCTAAACTATTTGTTAAAAGAAAAAATATGTTTTCTTTTATAATGGGTATCTGTATATATATATTGGGGTTTATGAATATATGTCTATATTGTTCAGGGACCCCGGCAATTGGTACAAAACATAATACATTTAGTATAAATTTGATTAATATCACACACAGTGGATGTTTATATGGATAACTGCATGACTCCTGCATATCCTATGAAAACCTATTTGTCTTGGGACAACACATGTTATATACAGTATCTCACAAAAGTGAGTACACCCCTCACATTTTTGTAAATATTTTATTATATCTTTTCATGTGACAACACCGAAGAAATGACACTTTGCTACAATGTAGAGTAGTGAGTGTACAGCTTGTATAACAGTGTAAATTGCAGTCCCCTCACAATAACTCAACACACAGCCATTAATGTCTAAAGCGCTGGCAACAAAAGTGAGTACACCCCTAGGTGAAAATGTCCAAATTGGACCCAATTAGCCATTTTTCCCCCCTGATGTCATGTGACTCGTTAATGCTACAAGGTCTCAGAGGTGTGTGTGGAAGTGGGGAATGGGGAGCAAGTGTGTTAAATTTGGTGCTATCACTCTTACTCTCTCATACTGGTCACTGGAAGTTCAACATGGCACCTCATGGCAAAGAACTTTTTGAGGATCTGAAAAAAAGAATTGTTGCTCTACATAAAGATGGCCTAGGCTATAAGAAGATTGGAAAGACCCTGAAACTGAGCTGCAGCATGGTGGCCAAGACCATACTGCGGTTTAACAGGACAGGTTCCACTTAGAACAGGCTTCGCCAAAGAAGTTGAGTGCACATGCTCAGCATCATATCCAGAGGTTGTCTTTGGCAAATAGACGTATGAGTGCTGCCAGCATTGCTGCAGAGGTTTAAGGGGTGGGGGGGGCAAGCCTGTCAGTACTCAGACCATACACGCCACACTGCATCAAATTGGTCTGCATGGCTGTCGTCCCAGAAAGAAGCCTCTTCTAAAGATGATGCACAAGAAAGCCCACAATCAGTTTGCTGAAGACAAGCAGACTAAGGACATGGATTACTGGAACCATGTCCTGTTGTCTGATGAGACCAAGATAAACTTATTTGGTTCAGATGGTGTTAATTGTGTGTGGTGGTAACCAGGTGAGGAGTACAGAGACAAGTGTGTCTTGCCTACAGTCAAGCATGGTGGTAGAAGTGTCATGGTCTGGGGCTGCATGAGTGCTCCCGGCACTGGGGAGCTACAGTTCATTGAGTAAACCATGAATGCCAACATGTACTGCGACATACTGAAGCAGTCTGTTCAATATTCCTATCGCACACGTTCCTGGTAAAATGGCTCATAAAATGTTGGGTGCTGCAGCGATAACCAGTTGGGTCCTGGAAGCATCAAACACACGTACATCTTCGCCAGCACACCATGGTTCAGCAATAAGTTGTCCAAAAAAGGTTTTAATGAAAGGAAGTCGCATCACAAGGAAAGGTGCAACGTTTCGGGGCCGCACAGGACCCCTTCGTCAGACACATGCCTGATGAAGGGGTCCTGCGCGGCCCCGAAACATTGCACCTTTCCTTGTGATGTGACTTCCTTTCATTAAAACCTTTTTTGGACAACTTATTGCTGATCCATGGTATGCTGGCGAAGATGTACGTGTATACTGAAACAGAGCATGATCCCCTCCAGAGACTGGGCCGCAGGGCAATATTCCAACATGATACTGACCCCAAACACACCTCCAAGACGACCACTGCCTTGCTAAAGAAGCTGAGGGTAAAGGTAATGGACTGGCCAAGCAGGTCTCCAGACCTAAACCCTATTGAGCATCTGTGGGGCATCTTCAAATGGAAGGTGGAGGAGCACAAGGTCTCTAACATTCACCAGCTCCATGATGTCGTCATGGAGGAGTGAAAGAGGACTCCAGTGGCAACCTGTGAAGCTCTGGTGAACTCCATGCCAAAAGTGGGTTAAGGCAGTGCTGGGAAATAATGGTGGCCACACAAAATATTGACACTTGGGGCCCAATTTGGACATTTTCACCTAGGGGTGTACTCACTTTTGTTGTCTGCGGTTTAGACATTAATGGCTGTGTGTTGAGTTATTTTGAGGGGGCAGCAAATTTACACTGTTATACAAGCTGTACACTTACTACTTTACAGCAAAACAAAGTGTCATTTCTTCAGTGTTGTCACATGAAAAGACATAATAAAATATTTACAAAAATGTGAGTGGTGTACTCCCTTTTGTGAGATACTGTAGGTATTTTCATGTAGATACGGTCACGGTTTCTATGTTTTTACAACAATGATGGTATCTAAATACAGTTCTTCATTTGTACTGTATCAAAATGTATATTTCTATCTTATGGCAGATTACTCCTTGCTAAAAGGCATAAATTGGGATAAAATATTAGGAACAAAGAATACGGAGGAGAGATGAGTTTGCTTTAAGAGCATATTAAATAAGGGCATTAGCCAATGTATCCCATTGGGTAATAAATTTATAAGAGCGAACAAAAATCCTGGATGGCTTAACTCCAATGTAAAAATGCATATAAAAGCAAAGCAGAAGGCCTTCAAAAAATACAAGGTTGAGGGATCATCCTCAGCATTCAGACTTTATAAAGAATGCAACAAGAAATGTAAGGGTGCAATTAGGACGGCTAAGATAGAACATGAAAGACACATAGCGGAGGAGAGCAAAAAAATCCCAAGAAATTCTTTAAGTATGTAAACAGTAAAAAAGGGAGGACAGACCATATTGGCCCCATAAAGAATGAGGAAGGACATCTGGTTACAAAGGATGGGGAGATGGCGAAGGTATTGAATTTATTCTTCTCCTTAGTCTTCACGAGTGAATCGGGGGGCTTCAGTAACCAAAACTGCAGTGTTTATCCTCATGACACAACACAGGAAGCACCTCCATGGTTAACAGAGGACAGAATTAAAATTAGACTTGAGAAACTTAACATTAATAAATCACCGGGACCAGATGGCTTGCATCCGAGGGTACTTAGGGAACTCAGTCAAGTGATTGCCAGACCGTTGTTCCTAATTTTTACAGATAGTCTACTGACTGGAATGGTACCAGCTGATTGGAGAAAAGCCAATGTAGCACCAATATTTAAAAAGGGCCCAAAATACATCCCTGGGAATTACAGACCAGTTAGCCTAACATCAATAGTATGTAAACTCTTGGAGGGGATGATAAGGGACTATATACAAGATTTTAGTAATAATAACGGTATCATTAGCAGTAATCAGCATGGATGCATGAAGAATCGTTCTTGCCAAACCAATCTATTAACCTTCTATGAGGAGGTGAGTTGCCATCTAGATAAAGGAAGGCCCGTAGAAGTGGTGTATCTGGATTTTGCAAAAGCATTTGACACAGTTCCCCATAAACATTTACTGTACAAAATAAGGTCCGTTGGCATGGACCATAGGGTGAGTACATGGATTGAAAACTTGCTACAAGGGCGTGTTCAGAGGGTGGTGATAAATGGGGAGTACTCAGAATGGTCAGGGGTGGGTAGTGGGGTTCCCCAGGGTACTGTGCTGGGACCAATCCTATTTAATTTGTTCATAAACGACCTGGAGGATGGGATAAACAGTTCAATCTCTGTATTTGCAGACAATACTAAGCTAAGCAGGGCAATAACTTCTCCGCAGGATGTGGAAACCTTGCAAAAAGACCTGAACAAATTAATGGGGTGGGCGACTACATGGCAAATGAGGTTCAATGTAGAAAAATGTAAAATAATGCATTTGGGTGGCAAAAATATGAATGCAATCTATACACTAGGGGGAGAACCTCTGGGGGAATCTAGGATGGAAAAGGACCTGGAGGTACTAGTAGATGATAGGCTCAGCAATGGCATGCAATGCCAAGCTTCTGCTAACAAAGCAAACAGAATATTGGCATGCATTAAAAGGGGGATCAACGCCAGAGATAAAACGATAATTCTCCCACTCTACAAGGCTCTGGTCCGGCCGCACCTGGAGTATGCTGTCCAGTTCTGGGCACCAGTCCTCAGGAAGGATGTACTGGAAATGGAGCGAGTACAAAGAAGGGCAACAAAGCTAATAAAGGGTCTGGAGGATATTAGTTATGAGGAAAGGTTGCGAGCACTGAACTTATTCTCTCTGGAGAAGAGACGCTTGAGAGGGGATATGATTTCAATTTACAAATACTGTACTGGTGTCCCCACAATAGGGATAAAACTTTTTTGCTGAAGAGAGTTTAATAAGACTCGTGACCACTCATTACAATTAGAAGAAAAGAGGTTTAACCTTAAACTACGTAGAGGGTTCTTTACTGTAAGAGCGGCAAGGATGTGGAATTCCCTTCCACAGGCGGTGGTCTCAGCGGGGAGCATTGATAGCTTCAAGAAACTATTAGATAATCACCTGAATGACCGCAACATACAGGGATATACAATGTAATACTGACACATAATCACACACATAGGTTGGACTTGATGGACTTGTGTCTTTTTTCAACCTCACCTACTATGTAACTATGTAACTCATGGGGTCAGTGGATATTAAAATTATGGTTGTATCTGTGACCTAGAGTCCAATATATAATTTGAGTTTACTTATGATCACATATATTCATCATATCACATATGTACAGGTTTTAAATGTCCAAACCATTTCTCCTGTCAGACAATTTAGGCACATATTGATTATTGACTGTTCAGAGATTTCTGTCTGTGTGTCATTTGGTGTACCATTAACTTCGCATCTCATTCATTGTCTGAGGGAAAGCTTGAGTCAACATTGGGGTTTGATTAGGAAGGCAATTTCACCCTTTGTAACAATGGGGTTTTTTACCCAAGCTCTTCCTTTTAATCAAAGGTATTGTAACTTAGGTCTGAAAAAACACATTTTGACCATAAATGAGCTGGTTTTGACCATGAGCTGGTTTCGTATCAGATTCATGTTTACTCGGTTTCTACATTTTAACTTTAACTCTCCAATGGATGATGTAACTTAATCCACCTTCCCTATTGGGAGGAGGAAATGCTCTTCTGGAGTGATATCTCCTAATTTTGAATAGTTCCATGAAAATATAAATCTTTTAATGTATCTCGGCCATGACAATCTGTTTACTTGTACTCACCTTCACAGTGCTCCCTAGCCATTGTTCTTTTGAGAGTATTAGGGTTGTTGACTGGCCGCTAGGCCTAAATACTGCATCTTGGGCGGAGGTCATGCCAGGGCATTTTGTAGGCTATGGCTGCATCACAGAAAAGAGAGCTGAAGAATCAATGCAAAGGTGAGTAGCCCTGAATGGCCAGTGACCGTTTTCTTTAATTGGTGTCTATATCTGTCTGGACCTCAGCTTTAAAGTGCTACTGACAATCGCTTTTTATACCTGATTAACTTCAGAAATTCACAACATACAACAAGACAGATATATAGGACTTGGCCAAGGTAGTTTGATAATTCAGAAGAACAAATAATAATAAAAAAAAAAAAAGTGAGGTCTTTCACATGTCTGAATTAATGAAAAGAGGATTACAAAGAAAAGGCTGAAATTACCATGAAACGTATTTCTGATTTTCAGCCAAGAATTCTAGTATTCTACTGTTACTCAACTGTATCATGGTGTCAGAAAATAAGCCTAAGGGGTAATTGGCATGCTGTGTTATGGTCAGAATGTAAGCCAGAGGCAATCACAGGAAGGTAGAAATCTCTATATTTCTCAGTTTAGGTGCATCAGGAGCAGTTAAGGCTAAGTTTTTTTCTGATTTTGATAATTTTGTAAATAGGCTAGATAGTTTCATAGAACACCAATGAGAAGTATTAGATATCTGTGCAAAAAGGTGTAATACAATCTGCAACAATCTGGTATCAGAAAAAAAAAGGAAAAATAGCTAAGGACTGTAAATGCTTTACAATCAAGAATGTGCCCAGGGCTTTCTCATTGCACACCGAAGGAAGCCCCTAGATGAACAAAGCAAGTGAGTGCTAAAAGTTGTAAAGCAGAGAGTTCCAGCACCTGGAAATGAAATGAGGTCTTCTAGCCCGTCAAACAGCAGTCCAGGACATGTTGCATCATTTTGAAAGTTAAAGTATATATGAACCTTCACATTGTAAAACAACCCATTCAGTTTAAAATAAAAATGCAAGGCAAAAAAGTTTGTGTGCGCGTGTGTGTATATGTGTATAATATACATACATACATACATACATACATACATACATACATACACACACACACACACACACACACACACACACAGGTCCATAAATATTGACACAATTCTAATCTATTTGGCTCTAAATACTACCCCAATGGATTTGAAATGAAATGAACAAGATGTGCTTTAACTGCAGACTTTCAGCTTTAATTTGAGGGTATTTACATCCAAATCAGGTGAACGGTGTAGGAATTACAGTTTGTATATGTGTCTCCCACTTTTTTAAAGGGACCAAAAGTAATGGGACAGATTAACAATCATCCAAACTTTCACTTTTTAATACTTGGTTGCAAATCCTCTGCAGTCAATAATAGCCTGACGTCTGGAACACATAGACATCACCAGATGCTGGGTTTCATCCCTGGTGATGCTCTGCCAGGCCTCTACTGCAACTGTCTTCAGTTCCTGCTTGTTCTTGGGGCATTTTCCCTTCAGTTTTGTCATCAGCAAGTGAAATGCATGCTCAATCGAATTCAGGTCAGGCGATTGACTTGGCCATTGCATAACAGTCCACTTCTTTCCCTTAAAAAACTCTTTGGTTGCTTTCACAGTATGCTTCAGGTCATTGTCCTTCTGCACTGTGAAGCACCGTCCAATGATTTCTGAAGCATTTTGCTGAATATGAGCAGATAATATTGCTCGAAACACTTCAGAATTCATCCTGCTGCTTTTGTCAGCAGTCGCATCATCAATAAATACAAGAGACCCAGTTCCATTGGCAGCCATACATGTCCATGCCATGACACTACCACGCTTCACTGATGAGGTGGTATGCTTTGGATCATGAGCAGTTCCTTTCCTTCTCCATACTCTTCTCTTCCCATCACTCTGGTACAAGTTGATCTTGATCTCATCTGTCCATAGGATGTTGTTCCAGAACTGTGAAGGCTTTTTTAGATGTTGTTTGGCAAACTCTAATCTGGCCTTCCTGTTTTTGAGGCTCACCAATGGTTTACATCTTGTGATGAACCCTCTGTATTCATTCTGGTGAAGTCTTCTCTTGATTGTTGACTTTGACACACATACATTTACCTCCTGGAGAGTGTTCTTGATCTGGCCAACTGTTGTGAAGGGTGTTTTCTTCACCATGGAAAGAATTCTTCTGTCATCCACCACAGTTGTTTTCCGTGGTCTTCCGGGTCTTTTGGTGTTGCTGAGCTTACCGGTGCATTCTTTCTTTTTAAGGATGTTGATTTGGCCATACCTAATGTTTTTGCTATCTCTCTGATGGGTTTGTTTTGTTTTTTCAGCCTAATGATGGCTTGCTTCACTGATAGTGACAGCACTTTGGATCTCATATTGAGAGTTGACAGCAACAGATTCCAAATGCAAATAGCACACTTGAAATCAATTCTGGATCTTTCATCTGCTCCTTGTAAATGGGATAGTGAAGTAATAACACATACCTGGCCATGGAATAGCTGAGCAGCCAATTGTCTCATTACTTTTAGTCCCTTAAAAAGTGGGAGGCACATATACAAACTGTTGTAATTCCTACACCGTTCACCTGATTTGGATGTATTAAATTAAAGCTGAAAGTCTGCAGTTAACCACTTGAGCCCCGGACCATTATGCTGCCTAAGGACCAGAGGTCTTTTTCCAATTTGGCACTGCGTCGATTTAACTGCTAATTGCGCGGTCATGCAATGCTGTACCCAAACGAAATTTGCGTCCTTTTCTTCCCACAAATAGAGCTTTCTTTTGATGGTATTTGATCACCTCTGCCGTTTTTATTTTTTGCGCTATAAACGGAAAAAGACCGAAAATTTTGAAAAAAAATGATATTTTCTACTTTTTGTTATAAAAAAAATCCAATAAACTAAATTTTAGTCATACATTTAGGCCAAAATGTATTCGGCCACATGTCTTTGGTAAAAAAAATGTCAATAAGCATATATTTATTGGTTTGCGCAAAAGTTATAGCGTCTACAAACTAGGGTACATTTTCTGTAATTTACACAGCTTTTAGTTTATGACTGCCTATGTCATTTCTTGAGGTGCTAAAATGGCAGGGCAGTACAAAACCCCCCCAAATGACCCCATTTTGGAAAGTAGACACCCCAAGGAAATTGCTGAGAGGCATGTTGAACCCATTGAATATTTATTTTTTTTGTCCCAAGTGATTGAATAATGACAACAAAAAAAAAAATATTTACAAAAAGTTGTCACTAAATGATATATTGCTCACACAGGCCATGGGCCTATGTGGAATTGCACCCCAAAATACATTCAGCTGCTTCTCCTGAGTATGGGGATACCACATGTGTGGGACTTTTTGGGAGCTTAGCCGCGTACGGGGCCCCGAAAACCAAGCACCGCCTTCAGGATTTCTAAGGGTGTAAATTTTTGATTTCACTCTTTACCGCCTATCACAGTTTCGGAGGCCATGGAATGCCCAGGTGGCACAAAACCCCCCCCAAATGACCCCATTTTGGAAAGTAGACACCCCAAGCTATTTGCTGAGAGGCATATTGAGTCCATGGAATATTTTATATTTTGACACAAGTTGCGGGAAAGTGACACTTTTTTTTTTTTTTCTTTTTTTTGCACAAAGTTGTCACTAAATGATATATTGCTCACACAGGCCATGGGCATATGTGGAATTGCACCCCAAAATACATTTAGCTGCTTCTCCTGAGTATGGGGATACCACATGTGTGGGACTTTTTGGGAGCCTAGCCGCGTACGGGGCCCCGAAAACCAAGCACCGCCTTCAGGATTTCTAAGGGTGAAAATTTTTGATTTCACTCTTCACTGCCTATCACAGTTTCGGAGGCCATGGAATGCCCAGGTGGCACAATACCCCCCCAAATGACCCCATTTTGGAAAGTAGACACCCCAAGCTACTTGCTGAGAGGCATGGTGAGTATTTTGCAGCTCTCATTTGTTTTTGAAAATGAAGAAAGACAAGAAAACTTTTTTTTTTTTCTTTTTTCAATTTTCAAAACTTTGTGACAAAAAGTGAGGTCTGCAAAATACTCACTATACCTCTCAGCAAATAGCTTGGGGTGTCTACTTTCCAAAATAGGGTCATTTGGGGGGGTTTTGTGCCACCTGGGCTTTCCATGGCCTCCGAAACTGTGATAGGCAGTGAAGAGTGAAATCAAAAATTCACGCCCTTAGAAAGCCTGAAGGCGGTGCTTGGTTTTCGGGGTCCCGTACGCGGCTAGGCTCCCAAAAAGTCTCACACATGTGGTATCCCCGTACTCAGGAGAAGCAGCAGAATGTATTTTGTGGTGTAATTTCACATATTCCCATGGCATGTTTGAGCAATATATCATTTAGTGACAACTTTGTGCAAAAAAAAAAAAAAAAAAAATTTGTCTCTTTCCCGCAACTTGTGTCGCAATATAAAATATTCCATGGACTCGACATGCCTCTCAGCAGATAGCTTGGGGTGTCTACTTTCCAAAATGGGGTCATTTGGGGGGGTTTTGAACTGTCCTGGCATTTTATGCACAACATTTAGAAGCTTATGTCACACATCACTCACTCTTCTAACCACTTGAATACAAAGCCCTTTCTGACACTTTTTGTTTACATGAAAAAGTTTTTTTTTTTTGCAAAAAAATTACTTTGAACCCCCAAATATTATATATTTTTTTAAAGCAAATGCCCTACAGATTAAAATGGTGGGTGTTTTATTTTTTTTTTTCACACAGTATTTGCGCAGCGATTTTTCAAACACATTTTTTGGGGAAAAAACACACTTTTTTAAATTTTAATGCACTAAAACACACTATATTGCCCAAATGTTTGATTAAATAAAAAAGATGATCTTAGGCTGAGTACATGGATACTAAACATGACATGCTTTAAAATTGCGCACAAACGTGCAGTGGCAACAAAATAAATACATTTTTAAAAGCCTTTAAAAGCCTTTACAGGTTACCACTTTAGATTTACAGAGGAGGTCTACTGCAAAAATTACTGCCCTCGATCTGACCTTCGCGGCGATACCTCACATGCATGGTGCAATTGCTGTTTACGTTTGACGACAGACCGCCGCTTGCGTTCGCCCTAGCGCGAGAGCAGGGGGTGACAGGGGTGCTTTTTTTTTTTTGCTTTTTTTTTTCTTTATTATTTTTTTGCTTTTTTATCTTATTTTTAAACTGTTCCTTTCATTTTTTTTTTTAAATCATTTTTATTGTTATCTCGGGGAATGTAAATATCCCCTATGATAGCAATAGGTAGTGACAGGTACTCTTTTTTGAAAAAATTGGGGTCTATTAGACCCTAGATCTCTCCTCTGCCCTCAAAGCATCTGATGACACCAAGATCGGTGTGATAAAATGCTTCCCCAATTTCCCAAAGGCGCTATTTACATCTGGCGAAATCTAAGTCATAAAATGCTCGTAGCTTCCGGTTTCTTAGGCCATAGAGATGTTTGGAGCCACTCTGGTCTCTGATCAGCTCTATGGTCAGCTGGCTGAATCACCGGCTGCATTCTCAGGTTCCCTGTTGAGACAGGAGAGCCAGAGAAAAACACGGAAGACGGTGGGGGGGGCATTCCCTCCCACGGCTTGTAAAAGCAGTCTAGAGGCTAATTAGCCGCTAGGATTGCTTTTACATGAAAGCCGACCGCTGGCTGAAAAGAATGATACCAAGATGATACCTAAACCTGCGTGAATGGCGTACCCGAAGACAAAAAAATGGTTAACAATAAAGCACAGTAAACGGTAAAGTATAAAAAATTGCATACCTGAAAAGCAAACATGATAAAACATAATAACAATAAAACATTGCAGAATAGAATACAGTAAAAAAGAGCAGAACAAGAGAGAGAGAATAGAGAGAGAGAGAACAATAAAACGACAACTATTTTTTTTTATTTTATATATTTTTTTTTTTTTTTACACTTTTTTTGTAACTAACTTTTATAACGGTAACCGGTTCCAGGTTCGGGTCTCTCAAAATGCGATGGCATCTTGGGAGACCCTGTGAAAGTGTGCCTAGTCTGTGCAATGCTGTACCCTACGCTAATACTCAACTAATGAATGGTAGCGTTCAAAACATTCACCAATACAAAGACCAGGATTGTCAGGACAGAAGGGACAATAATAGCAGGTGTCACGCCTATATCCGCGCTTGCTGCAGACACAACATCTTTTTTGGGGGTTCGTTGGGTAGGGGTACTCGGGAGGACATAAAGAAAATGCCTCTCATGCAGCCGACTGCATTTGGTTGGGGATGTGAATGGGGGAAGTACGGGCGCTGCAGAAGTGGTGGGTTCCCAATTAGGATTGGCGAATGCAGCAGGAAGGGCTTTATGGGCACGACGGGCCTGTGTTTGTCTTTTTGGTGGCAGCGGGACACTACTTGTGCTTGCCACCTCACCAGCTTGAACTGCACTTATGGGACTCGCCACGTCACCAAGTGTTACTGCAGTGCTGGTTTGACTACGACCGGGGTGTACTAGGCCGCTGGCGCTTGCCAATTCAATAAAAAGCTACCAAAAAAACTGTTAGCGATCGCAGGGATCAGGCCTGACTCTGCGAACGCTGCAGTTATGCATTTAGTGTTTTGTAAGTGACAGTGATCGATCGATACTGCACTTGGGTGGGCTGGGCCGGGCGGAGGGGCAAAATGCAGGTGCTAGCAGGTATCTGGGCTGATCCCGCTAACACTGCGTTTTTGGGAACCCTAAACTGCTGGGGACACTAGTATAGATCTGATCGGATCAGATATTGATCCGTTCAGATACTATACCACTAAGGGAGGTGTACGGTGCGTGCGTGGGTGTTAGCGGTACTGGCACTAATCTGACGCTGCTTGGGGCTGGTGCTTGCCAGTTCACCAAAACGCTACCAAAAAAACTGTTAGCGATCGCAGGGATCAGGCCTGACTCTGCGAACGCTGCAGTTATGCATTTAGTGTTTTGTAAGTGTCAGTGATCGATCGATACTGCACTTGGGTGGGCTGGGCTGGGCCGGGCGGAGGGGCAAAACGCAGGTGCTAGCAGGTATCTGGGCTGATCCCGCTAACACTGCGTTTTTGGGAACCCTAAACTGCTGGGGACGCTAGTATAGATCTGATCGGATCAGATATTGATCGGTTCAGATACTATACCACTAAGGGAGCTGTACGGTGCGTGCGTGGGTGTTAGCGCTACTGGCGCTAACCTGACGCTGCCTGGGGCTGGTGCTTGCCAGTTCACCAAAATGCTACCAAAAAAATGTTAGCGATCGCAGGGATCAGGCCTGACTCTGTGAACGCTGCAGTTATGCGTTTAGTGTTTTGTAAGTGACAGTGATCGATCGATACTGCACTTGGGTGGGCCGGGCGGAGGGGCAAAACGCAGGTGCTAGCAGGTATCTGGGCTGATCCCACTAACACTGTGTTTTTGGGAACCCTAAACTGCTGGGGACGCTAGTATAGATCTGATCGGATCAGATATTGATCCGATCAGATACTTTCCACTAAGGGAGGCGTATGCTGCGTGCGTGGGTGTTAGCGGTACTGGCGCTAATCTGACGCTGCCTGGGGCGACGCATATCACCGCCGGGCGATCAGGGGGCTAAACCTTTATTCGGTAATAAACGGTGGGTGCCCTGACACTAAAAAAAATAAACAAACTAACCAGCATCACCCGTAACACTTATACGGTGATCAGTGGTGAAAGGGTTAACTAGGGGGCCATCAAGGGGTTAAAACATTTATTCGGTAGTATATGGGGGTCCCTGTCGCTATAAAACGCTGACGGCGAACCTCAATATTTAGGTCCCTAACTAGCGTCACCAGCGACACTAATACAGCGATCAGAAAAATTATCGCTTAGCGACACTGGTGACAGGGGGTGATCAAGGGGTTAAAACTTTATTAGGGGGGGTTAGGGAGGTATCCTAGACCTAGAGGGGGGTAATACTAACTGTCCCAACACTGTAACTGTCACAAACTGACACCAATGCAGTAATCAGAAAAAAAAAAACTGCTGGTGTCAGTTTGTGACAGGGGGGGGTGATTGGGGGGGGATCGGGGGGCGATCGGGGGGGGGATCGGGGTGTTTTGTGTGCCTGGCATGTTCTACTGTGTGTGTGTAGTGTTGGTGCACTCACATACCTGTCTTCTCTCCTCGGGCCGGAACGGAAATTACCGAGCCGAGGAAAGATGACATCATTTCCTTTGCTGCTGTTTAGCATACAGTAGCAAAGGAATGATGTGATTGGCCGGCGGCGATTGCGAGGGGGGGCCACGAACGGATGGCCTCCCCCTCATCTCCGATCGCCGTGGGACCAAAGACGACCGCCTCGGGCACCGGGGGGGGTCCGATCGGACCCCCCACCCGCGGAAGGCAAATCACGTATATATACGTGATTTTGCCTGTCCGTGCCACCTTGCCGACGTAAATCGGCGTGAGGCAGTCGTCAAGTGGTTAAAGCACATCTTGTTTGTTTCATATCCATTGTGGTGGTGTATAGATCCAAAAAGATTAGAATTGTGTTGATGTCCCAATATTTATGGACCTGACTATATATATAAAAATAAAACATTGTAAATACAATGTTGTACCTTTTTCCCTTGTTAGGGATCACATGACCTTTGTTCTGAGCTGTATAAGCGGCTTAGAGAGCTGGGGGTAGAGATTGCAGGGGGGGCATGTCAGCAAGAGACGGAGAGAACAGTATAAAGATCTTTCCAGTAAATGGCTGTGCAGGGGGCTTATTGGCACAAGTCTGACCATGAGAGGACTGGCAGGCTATATTCAGAGCACAGCCAGAAAACTGACCACACTGGGATGGGTGAGTTTCCATGCCTGGTGTGGTCAGTTTGAAATAGCAAAGCAGAAAGACTGGCAGGATCACCAGGTATTTCACATAAAGGAAGCAATGCAAAGAGAACAGGATACTTTTTAACACAAATACATGGTACAACAGACATATATTAGGAATATAAAATGTTGTGGTAATAAACACTTTAAGTAACCCCTGATCATTAATGCTGGGGGGAGGGTTTTTTCTAATCCCACTGACACCAATGATTGGGAGTATTTTCCCCAACGACACCAAAAATAGGGCAGAAATCATTCCTTTGCTCTGTCAACAACGGGGTACCAATCCTTGAAATGACCATTGGTGCATTTGTTAATCCCAATGTCAGAGATTTTGTTTTACTCCCACTGACACCTGGGCCTACATTGATATGGGGGCATGTTTAACTCCCACTGACCACCAATGCAGGGACAATCTTACTCCCATTGATGTCAGGGAATTTTTTATTACTATCGATTATTGATGTTGAAGCATTTTTTTACTCCCATCTACACTGGTGCTTTTTTACTCCTACTGATCACCAATGCAGGTGCATTTTTTACTCCGGTAACACCTATGCATTTTTGTTATCCCCAATGAAATCGGGTCAATTTGTTACTTTAATGCCCACCAACACAGTGGTATTTTTATTACTCCTACCAGTCACAGCCCAACACCCTAAAACAGATGATGGACAGTGAAGTGTCCCTTTTGTCTAAAAACGTTAAAGGCTCCTGTACTAACCTTCTGCAGAGATATCTCTGCTTAAAACATTGCAAAGAGATAATACCTCAGTATTTCACTGGTATGTTATTAGAGTTGTATAAAATAACTGTAAAGTGAAGCACTTTAAAAATCATAATTCTATGCTCAACCAAAGAAAAAGTGATAACAGGCAGTTGAATAGCCAAAACCAAAATGGTGGGGGTATTGCCATTATGATGTACATTGTGAGTAAAAGGGATATAAGGGAGCTTCCTTATATGAGTAATATAACCGACATAGGGGCCTATGATGTTTACTCATTACAGAAATATCTTCCAGTATTCTTGTGACTGTTGAAAGTATAGCACAGATGCTTTTAATTTACAGAAAGTTTGTTTCACGACACTCATAAGGGTGTTTTTTCTCATCAGAAATGGGTTTAATATGTTGCTATGTATATTTATAGACAATATTCCACCAATAATCCCCATGTAGAAAAATAATTATATGCATATTCTCATCAGAAATGGGTTTAATATGCTGCTATGTATATTTATAAACAATATTCCACCAATAATCCCCATGTAGAAAAATAATTATATACATATTTATATCAGAAATAGGTTTAATATATTCCTATGTATGTCTAACTACAATATTCCACCCATAATCCCTATGTAGAAAAAGTATATGCATATTATTATTGTTAATTAAATATGTTCATTGTCGGGTGTTAACATGATATTCCTCCAATAATCCCCATGAGCAATAATAATTCTACCCATATTCCCATCAAAAACAGGTAAAATGTAATTTTTATATTACTTCTGTATCCTGTTGTACAGCTGCATATATATCAGCAAGTGAAGAGTTAAACATTAGCAACTGCTTCTTGCAACATTGTATCAAGCACTGCAGTAAAGAATAACATATTTTGAGAAACAACAGAGTTATTACCATATATATGTGTATATGGTACACTGACATCTAGTGAGAGTTCTCAGTATTGCAGCCAATAATCCAATCATCCAATCATCCCATCATCCCAATATGCAGTTTAGTATGTCCCTTTATAATAACAGCATTGCAACAAGAAAGAGGTTGGACTAACGTCATTTGTTGTGTCTTGTATAGTGTCTTACAGATATGGGCTGCAATTATATGTTGTTTGATGAAGTCAGCTTGCAACCCAGCAATGTTTAAAGCACATCCACGCATGCTATGAATATGTGGAAACTTTATGTTTGAAGTAACTAACTTTTCATTATGTTTGTATTCATTAATGCAAGAGCCAGTGTATTGTCACATCAAAGTACAAAGTTTAGCTGAAGGCTGTTTGCAAGACTCCAGCAAGCATTATGCAGCAAAGTAAACACTCAAGGTAAGCACTGTGCAGTTGATCTTTTGCTTAAACCCTGTACACACGATCAGAATATTGTACAACAAATACAGCTTTCGATAATCTGATTGTTAGTATACAGCTTTTGTCCAAAAATTTTCAAAGGGACAAACACAAAAATTTTTCTTACACGATACTAGATCGTACGATTTTGATTTAATCAGTACAGTTTTTGTACAAAAATACAATACATTACATCACTTCCAAATGATTTATTCTGTTGTACGAGAATTGTTATACGTTAGTAACCTATTCTCCGATATGGAGACTAGCATCCAAAAGAAAATGGACGATCGTTCGTCCGCTAATCATATATATGATCATTCGTCCGAGAGGGGGGGCCCCTCTCCCGCCGCCGATAAAAGTGATCTTGCAGCGAATCCGCCGCAGAGACCATTTTTATCTGAAACCAGACCGTTCACTGAAGAAGAGGATACTGGGGTTATGGTAGCTAGCTGCTGCCATAAAGATATCCCTCTTCAAAGTGTCGACGTATATCAGAGTGAGCCGGTCCGGAAGTGGTTAATATTTCATCATTATGTAATAAATAAATTCATCCGTATAAAAAGAAAATTTCTTTCTCATAAAAAAAGCAGATGATACACTCACTACTGAAAAAGTCTACGCCTTGACGATATGTGTATAGGGGGCAGATCCAGCGTACTGATGTCACATCGTGGCCATCTTGGGAAACATTGATGTTTGCATTCCATTACCAGCTAGCATGGCTTAAAGTGCCTTTCTTGTGAGTGTATCGTCTGCTATTTTTATGAGAATAAATGTGTGTATGTAGAGCACTAGATTCTGCCCTTTCTCCCCTCACATATATTCCATTTGATGTGAGTTATCGAGGTTTGGTTTGAGCCCATAGAAGGGGATTTTAAAGCAGAGGATTTCAAGTTTCAACACTACGCCAGTTATCTCCATCATCCCTAGAGGGGAAAACTGCTGATTTTGACCCGCTGGTGAAACAGGGGTTAAAATGTGAGGTGAGCAGCCTATGACACTGGTGGAGGCGAGCACGAGCATTGTTGACGTAATTCCTTTGCACTTGTGGGGAAAGAGTACATTAGTACATTTATTACAATCAATCGCTGGTCATTACATGTTTATGGACTTTGTTACACACATATATATACTTTTGAGATTTATTATTTGTTTTATGATGATGCATTACCAAGCACTTCATCATTAGAAATCACGGTTTTTAATTGATTACTTAGTAGTGTAGCACTGTTTATATCACTTTGTTTACACACACACACACATATATATATCTATATATACAGTATCTCACAAAAGTGAGTACACCCTTCACATTTTTGTGGATGTTAAAGAACTTGCCCTCTGTCACCTTCTGTTTGAGAATGCCCCACAGATGCTCAATATGGTTTAGGTCTGGAGACATGCTTGGCAAGTCCATCACCTTTACCCTCAGCTTCTTTAGCAAGGCATTGGTCGTCCTGAAGGTGAGTTTGGGGTCGTTATGTTGGAATACTGCCCTGTGGGCCCAGTCTCTGAAGGGAAGGGATCATGCTCTGCTTCAGTATGTCACAGTACATATGTTGGCATTCATGCTTCCTTCAATGAACTGTAGCTCTCCAGTGCTGGCAGCACTTATGCAGCCCCAGACCATGACACTCCCACCACCATGCTTGATTGTAGACAAGACACACTTGTCTTTGTACTCCTCACCTGGTTGCCGCCACACACGCTTAACACCATCTGAACCAAATAAGTTTATCTTGGTCTCATCAGACCACAGGGCATGGTTGCAGCAATTCTTGTCCTTAGTCTGCTTGTCTTCGGCAATCTGTTTGCGGGCTTTCTTGTGCACCAAGGGCAGGGGGTATGCCCAGTGCTCTGTCTCCCGAGTGCTGCCTCCCACACACATACAGTCCCTGGCTGTAGCTGTGTTGCGTGGCACTGTGCTACCAACGGGGGATGCGGTCCACCCCGTGCGCATGTGGAGAGCTGTCAGGCTGGCGGCGGCAGCTGCCCGAGGACCTGTCATCAATGGAGCCCATTGCGCTGCCCAGAAGATCTTTCCCCAGCCAGGGCTGACTGACCAGGGTCAGTAGGCGGCCCCATGTTCTCCCATCTCACGGCTCCTCCCCCTCTCCAGCGCGCCTCAGATGCCCTGCGTGCCATGTGTGAAGATGCCTGCTGCGGCTCCCTGATCTCCACTCCACACTGCAGACAGGAAAAAAAGGCGAGTCCTGCCTGCTTAGGAACTACACATGCCAGCATGCCCAGCTATCAGTGCCACCTTTCAGTGCCTAATATCAGTGCCTCCTATCAGTGCTGCCTATTAGTGCAGCCTCATCAGTGCCTCCTATTAGTGCAGCCTCATCAGTGCCTCCTCTCAGTGCCTCCTATCGGTGCAGCCTCATCGGTGCCTCCTATCGGTGCAGCCTCATCGGTGCCTCCTATCGGTGCAGCCTCATCGGTGCCTCCTATCGGTGCAGCCTCATCGGTGCCTCCTATCGGTGCAGCCTCATCGGTGCCTCCTATCAGTGCAGCCTCATCGGTGCCTCCTATCAGTGCAGCCTCATCGGTGCCTCCTATCAGTGCAGCCTCATCGGTGCCTCCTATCAGTGCAGCCTCATCGGTGCCTCCTATCAGTGCCCATCACTTTCTCAAGACAAGGGTACTTTCTGCCACAATGCACAAAGGGTAAAATAGCTAAGATATTCCTCAGACTAAATGACTGTGTACAAAGGCAGATATTTGCTTCCAGTAAAAACACCATCATGTAGATGTACGCCTTGTCTAGCTCTAGCTTCCAGAAGCCATATTAGCTGTCACCTCACCTGACAAGTCTACATGATTTTATATGAAGCTTTCCAAAGAGGAATACAACTGTTGCTGAGTCCAAAGCCTTTACTTTTAGTACACTTGGAAACTATTCAAAATAACTGTAAAGGAAACTCTGAAGCATAGGTCTCCAGAAGAGGATCCCCTAGAAATGACTCTTCTTGTCAGAAAATATCACATTCTTTTTCTTCCATTTAAGAAGCCACACATTCTTCCAGCCTTCACCAGTATGCACCAGTGTTTTCTTTGTGGGGAAGACAGATGGCAGTCTCAAACCCCATATAGATAGCTAATGTGTAAACCAAAAAAAAAACAAAGTAAAAACAATGTACAGTATTAGCTGAAAATGTTCTTGGGCTTGAAAAAAATGAATACAGCCATGATATTTAAGAACTGGCAAGCTGAAATAGATTACATTTTTGTTCTTGGTTTTAACTAACCTTTAAAGTGTAAGTCCGGGAAAAAACTAAATAACTCAAAACCTGCTATTTGCCACATTCTAAACCTAATCTATCTAACCCTGTAAAGCAAAAATTTCTGTACTTACCTATTCTGCAGCCAATCCGGTCTGGTTTCCAGCGGCGGAAGCTGTGTGCAGGAGACAGCTGACAACGGCTGTGAAATGGCTGGGAAGTGACATCATCCATAGACTTACTATGGGCTTCCGTTGTCAGCTGCCTCTCTTGCACCGGACTCCACACTGAAGCCACCGCTGACAGCTAATGGTAGGACCAGATAGGCTGCAGAATTTTTGCTTTACAGGGTTGTATAGATTAGATTTATGCCGCGTACACACGGTCGGACTTTCCGGCATACTTAGTCCGGCGGACCAGAGTGTGCCGGACAATCCGCCCGTGTGTAGGCGCCGGCGGACTTTTCCGGCGGACTTTTTCCCAAAAGCCCGCCGGACCTAGATTTGAAGAAAGTTTTAAATCTTTCCGCCGGACTCAGTTTCGGGCGGAAAGTCCGCTCGTGTGTGTGCTGGTCCGACGGAAAGCCCACTCGTGTGTATGCTGGTCCGACGGACCGGATACGACACGAGGGCAGGGTATTGCATCTCGCGCTCGCTGCAATAGGAAAAACACATTTTCCTATTGCGGCGAGCGCGGGGCATACCAGGCCCTTAGGTCTGGTATGGATTATAAAGGGAACCCCCTACGCCGAAAAAACGGCGTGGGGTCCCCCCTAAAATCCATACCAGACCCCGATCCGAGCACGCAGCCTGGCCGGTCAGGAAAGGGGGTGGGGACGAGCGAGCGCCCCCCCCCTCCTGAACCGTACCAGGCCGCATGCCCTCAACATGGGGGGTGGGTGCTTTGGGGAGGGGGGCGCCCTACGGGGCCCCCCACTCCAAAGCACCTTGTCCCCATGTTGATGAGGACAAGGGCCTCTTCCCGACAACCCTGGCCGTTGGTTGTCGGGGTCTGCGGGCGGGGGCTTATCGGAATCTGGGAGCCCCTTTAATAAGGGGGCCCCCAGATCCCGGCCCCCCACCCTATGTGAATGAGTATGGGGTACATGGTACCCCTACCCATTCACCTAGGGAAAAAGTGTAAGTAATAAAACACACTACACAGGTTTTTAAAATAGTTTATTAAACAGCTCCGGGGGGGGGGGGGGATCTTCCTCCGGCTTCGGGGGTCCCTCCGCTTCATCTTCTCCCGGCGTCCGGTTGGTTCTTCTCCCGGTGTTCCAGTTCTTCGGCCGGCTCCTCTGCTGTCTTCAGGTAGCTCTCTTGCCAGCAGAGGTCCGGACTCCTGGGCTTCTTCTCTTCTCTTCTCTTCTCTTCTCTTCTCTTCTCTTCTCCAGATGTTGACACGACGCTCTCTCCGGCTGGACTGCTCTCCGAGGGCTGCGTTGTGACTTATATAGGCGGAGACCCCGCCCCCTTTTGATGTCACAGTCCCTAGGGGGCGTGGTCACTGGGTGATGTTGACCACGCCCCCTAAAATGTCACAGTCCCAGCATGCCCAGGGACTGTGACATCAAAAGGGGGCGGGGTCTCCGCCTATATAAGTCACAACGCAGCCCTCGGAGAGCAGTCCAGCCGGAGAGAGCGTCGTGTCAACATCTGGAGAAGAGAAGAGAAGAGAAGAAGCCCAGAAGCCCAGGAGTCCGGACCTCTGCTGGCAAGAGAGCTACCTGAAGACAGCAGAGGAGCCGGCCGAAGAACTGGAACACCGGGAGAAGAACCAACCGGACGCCGGGAGAAGATGAAGCGGAGGGACCCCCGAAGCCGGAGGAAGATCCCCCCCCCCCGAGCTGTTTAATAAACTATTTTAAAAACCTGTGTAGTGTGTTTTATTACTTACACTTTTTCCCTAGGTGAATGGGTAGGGGTACCATGTACCCCATACTCATTCACATAGGGTGGGGGGCCGGGATCTGGGGGCCCCCTTATTAAAGGGGCTCCCAGATTCCGATAAGCCCCCGCCCGCAGACCCCGACAACCAACGGCCAGGGTTGTCGGGAAGAGGCCCTTGTCCTCATCAACATGGGGACAAGGTGCTTTGAGGTGGGGGGCCCCGCAGGGCGCCCCCCTCCCCCAAAGCACCCACCCCCCATGTTGAGGGCATGCGGCCTGGTACGGTTCAGGAGGGGGGGCGCTCGCTCGTCCCCACCCCCTTTCCTGACCGGCCAGGCTGCGTGCTCGGATCGGGGTCTGGTATGGATTTTAGGGGGGACCCCACGCCGTTTTTTCGGCGTAGGGGGTTCCCTTTATAATCCATACCAGACCTAAGGGCCTGGTATGCCCCGCGACGGGGCTCGCAAAGTGTCAATCTCGCCGATAAAAGCGGCAAGATTGACTTCCTTTTCTAGTCCCGTCACACCTGAGTCACGTTCAAAATGAACGGACTTGTCCGTGTGTGGGCAAGTCCATTCATTCTGAAAGTCCGCCGTAACTCCGGCGAAAGTCAGTCGGAAAGACGGGCGGACTAAGCCCGCCGGAAAGTCCGGTCGTGTGTGGGCAAGTCCGTCCGTTTTAAAGTCCGGCGCACCTGGCGGACAAAGTCCGTCGGAAAGTGTGCCGGACCAAGTAGGATAGAAAGTCCGACCGTGTGTACGCGGCATTAGAATGTGGCTGAGAGCAGGTTTAGCATTAGTTAGGTTTTGCCTGAACTTCCACTTTAAAACCAGGCTCCAGCCATATATTTTTTGTTTAAAGGGCAGGAAAGGTTAAAATATCTGACAGTTTTTATTGGCTGAAGGTAATAACTAATATGTAAGTGTTGTGCATTTCATTTGGTATCTAATTGTAGCTTTGTATAGTACACATATATACAGAAATATGATAGTTCTATATTTTAGCCTTGGTTGAAAACAATATTCTGCTACCTATAGTGTCTCTTTTTGTATCATAGTATACTGTTCTATGGTAGGAATTAAAAAGGTGATTTGTTAGGGATGCACCAGTAATTAGTATATCAACATAAAAGAAAATACCAAGACTCTAAAAAAAAAAAAAAAAAATACTTGCACACCTGGAAGAACTAGAATAACCAGTATGAAGCCAGAAGCACATTCAATCAACACCTAAGAAGAAAAAAGAACTTGAGGGCCTCAGGTCCCCCCTCAGTTCTACCTTCAGGAAATCTCTTGTTGATTGTCTGTCTCCAAAGTTCCCTAGGGGGGGGTTTGACATTAGTCACCTCTGCTAGAATTTGACATTTTTTTTTTGTTCCACTGAGAACCTGGAATGCAGCTTTATTTCAACTCATTTTTTAAAGTCTGAATACATGACCCTGATCATTTACTGATGCACCTGTATTATCTAGTTACTCCCTTGAAATTTTGCAAACGGCAGTAACTAAAACATGTCTTGTACACAGCCCAATATGTTCTGTTGGGTAAAGAACAACATTCGTGACATCCAAGCAAGGTGCAGGGTTTCTGGCACCAGCCAGCCAGGATACGCCACCCAAGCATGGGTTTGTAAATGAAGGAGCTTGGATTGTGAGCCTACAAAGTTGCTCATGTCCCAGTCCCTTATGCCGCGTACACACGGTCGGACTTTTCGTCTACAAAAGTCCGACAGCCTGTCCGACAGACTTCCGACGTACCTTCGGCGGACTTGCGGCAGACTTTCTTACGAACGGACTTGCCTACACACGACCACACAAAAGTCCGACGGATTCGTACGTGATGACGTACACCGGACTAAAATAAGGAAGTTCATAGCCAGTAGCCAATAGCTGCCCTAGCATGGGTTTTTGTCCGTCGGACTAGCACACAGACGAGCGGATTTCGGGGTCCGTCGTACTTACGACGTAAAGATTTGAAGCATGTTTCAAATCTAAAGTCCGTCGGATTTGAGGCTAAAAAAGTCCGTTGAAAGTCCGGAGAAGCCCACACACGATCGGATTACCAGCCAGCTTTAGTCCGTCAGCGTCCGTTGGACTTTTGTAGACGAAAAGTCCGACCGTGTGTACGCGGCATTAGTGCTTTAGGATATCTAAAAGGTTCATTGTTTTAAAGAGAGTATCTTTATTAAATGAAATAATGAAATGAGTGCAATATCAAATATATTTAAACAACTTTAAAAAATGCATATGCTTATCTAATCAGTCCAGTTCTACTGATGAACCTAATTACATGGGGACATGTAAAAAAATCTGAATCATAAAAACCCTTTTTCAAACCTAAAAACAAATTAAATAAATACAATTAAATATATTGCAGCTTACCATTCCTTATATGCGATGGCATTTGTTTTCTTTTTTTCAGTCTTTTCTTTCACCTGGTAATGTGAATAACATACTTGCTGTCCCAGGATGGCTATGATCAATGACTATACTGTATCTATGAAGGGAGCCAGGGTTGTCCCCTATGACAGCACTACACACATAACTTGCTCTCCTCATCTTCATTACATGCCAGGTCCACTTTAAACCCTGGGTCCTTCTATAAAACCTACTTGTTCTTTCATTTCAAACACTAGCAGAAATGTATCACAAAAATTGTCCTGACTGGAGAAGTCTGACATCTAATGTCATGATGTTTTGAATTATAAAAATACAAGGGAGAGATTTATTAAAACTGGTGCACACAGAATCTGGTGCAGCTGTGCATTGAAAATACAATATTTTGTTGCGCTAAGGGATAACAGCTCTGGATTGGGGTGAGCAATAGTTAAAAGGTAAATAGCAGCTTGTATCAGTGGTGTATTTAGGTTTTGTGCTGCCCTAGGCCTGACTAAACGCATGCACCCCCCTAATTTAAATACGACCCACCCCATCCTGCCGAGGCCACACCCCTTCCTGTTTAAGACCCACCCTATCATCTGTAAACAACACCCCTTCCTCTTTAGGCTCATTTGGCACCTTTCAGGGGGGAACGGGTACCTGTTTCTGACAGGTACCCTTCCCCACTTCCGGGAGACTGCGCTGTCCCCTCTGAAGTTTGCCCCCCTCCTCCTTCCTCCGCTGGGCCATTCAGAAAGTGCAACGCGCTTCGCACATGTGCAGTAGGGAACCGGTCGGTTTCCCTTACCATGAATGATAGTGGCAAAACCCGAGAGCCAATCCGAAAATCGGCTGAGGTGTCGACATCGCTGGATCCCTGGACAGGTAAGTGTCCTAATATTAAAAGTCAGCAGCTACAGTATTTTTAGCTGCTGAGTTTTAATGCTATCTCGGGGGGGGGGGGGTCTCACTGTGCCCCATCAAACGCAGTCACTGTGCCCATCAAACGCAGTCACTGTGCCCATCAAACGCAGCCACTGTGCCCATCAAACGCAGCCACTGTGCCCATCAAATGCAGCCACTGTGCCCATCAATTGCAGCCACTGTGCCCCATCAAACGCAGCCACTGTGCCCCATCAAACGCAGCCACTGTGCTCCATCAAACGCAGCCACTGTGCCCCATCAAACGTAGCCACTGTGCCATCAAACGTAGCCACTGTGCCATCAAACGCAGCCACTGTGCCCATCAAACGCAGCCACTGTGCCCAAACGCAGCCACTGTGCCCTCAAACGCAGCCACTGTGCCCTCAAACGCAGCCACTGTGCCCATCGAACGCTGCCACTGTGCCCATCGAACGCTGCCACTGTGCCCATCGAACGCTGCCAGTGCCCATAACACTGATATACTTTATTAAATCACTGTACCTGCTGTCCTGGGGGTTTCCCTCGTGCTCCTCTCTCTCCTCCTGACGTCACAGCCCCAGGGCCGAGGAGAAGATTCACTGCAGGAAAGCAGTGCAGGGGAGGGTAGGTGGAGCTTAAGGCTCCACCTGTCACCTGTTGCATATGGGGGGCGCGAGTGACACACGCCGCCCCCCCCCGCATGAGAGAAAGCCCCCCCACCCATCTGACTGATTCCCGGCTCCCGCTGCCGCCTCCCACACACTTGCAGCCCACGGCGGCCGGCTTTCTGTAGCGGCGCCGCGGTGTATGGGCGTGCTTGGCAGAGGGTGGGGGCGTGTATCTCACGCCCCCTACTCTCTGACAAGCACGCCCATACACCGCGGCGCCGCTACAGAAAGCCGGCCGCCGTGGGCTGCATGTGTGCGGGAGGCGGCAGCGGGAACCGGCAGCGGGAGCCGGGAATCAGTCAGACGGGTGGGGGGACTTTCTCTCATGCGGGGGGGCGGCCTATTTTGCCGCCCCCCGCAAAGTGCCGTCCTAGGCCTAGGCCTTGTCGGCCTAGGCCAAAACACAGCCCTGGCTTGTATACAGGAGTACTACAACATTGATATCTAACAAATAGATATGGAGTACATACAATCAGATGATGAGAGATAATAGTAACAATAATCAAATGTCCAGCAGGGGGGGGGACCGAAGTCTAGGTTTATAACCTCAGGGGGAGAGATACTGGTAAAACATAGGAGGCAGCATGCTTGAAGGCCAAAATACACCTTTTAAGGGAGATAAAAAGAGAAAAAAAAGCAGCGCCGACCTAAGTGCAGTATTAAAACATACACATTTTATTAAAGGTAGAAATGCACTCACTCAGAGTAGGATATAAACAGGCACATCAGATATGGTTGGTCCGGGTGGTAGGTGTGGCAGGCAGCAGGGCTCCACAGGGGATGATCCTATGTGCTGGGGTGTTCTCTTGTCCTGTCTGTCAGCGCCAGTGGTAACCAGTGTCTCAGACTGGGGCATGAGAGGTACAGCATGGATCCTCTGTTTGTGTTTCCCGGGTCCCGGTGACGCTATGGGTATGCACGCGTTCGGAGCATGCGTTGCGTGCTCCTTCATCAGGCATAGTGGTCATTCTTCTTTTTTTTTTTTCTTTTGCCACTTCCGAAATGAATGACCGATATGCCTGATGAAGGAGCATGCATGCTCTGAACGCGTGCACGCCCATAGCGTCACCGAGACCCGGGAAACACAAACAGAGGTCATAAGGGGGCGTGGTCATAGGATGACATGACCACGCCCCCTTATGATCTCACAGTCCCAGCATGCCCCGGGACTGTGATGTCATAGGGGCGGGGTCACCGCCTATATAAGTCCATTGCGGAGCGCTCAGAGAGCAGTCCAGCTAGAGAGAGCGTCGTGTCAGAAGAGGGAACAAGACAATCCAAAAGTCCGGGCCACCGCTGGCAAAAGAGCGGCAGAAGATAGCGGACACTGGGAGAAGATGCCGGAGAGACCCCTGAAGTCGGAAGAGGATCCCCCGAAGTCGGAAGAAGACCCCCGAAGTCGGAAGAGGACCCTGGAGCTGCCTAATAAATTTACTTTTAAAACCTGTGTACTGTGTTTTTTATTGACACTTTTTTCCCTAGGTGAATGGGTAGGGGTACGATGTACCCCATACTCAATCACATAGGGTGGGGGGCCGGGATCTGGGGGCCCCCTCATTAAAGGGGGCTCCCGGATTCCGATAAGCCCCCCGCTCGCAGACCCCGACAACCAACGGCCAGGGTTGTCGGGAAGAGGCCCTTGTCCTCACCAACATGGGGACAAGGTGCTTTGAGGTTGGGGGGCCCGCAGAGCGCCCCCCTCCCCCAAAGCACCCACCCCCCCATGTTGAGGGCATGCGGCCTGGTACGGCTTAGGAGGGGGGGGCGCTCACTCGTCCCCACCCCCTTTTCCTGACCGGCCAGGCTGTGTGCTCGCATAAGGGGCTGGTATGGATTTTACCCCCTACGCCGTTTTTTCAGCGTAGGGGGTTACCCTTAAAATTCATGCCAGACCGAAGGGCTTGGTATTCTCCAGAGGGGAATTCCCTCTCGCGCCCGCCGCAGTAGGAAAATGTGTTTTTCCTATTGCAGCTAGCGCGAGATGTACAGTACTCTGCCGCAGAGAACCAGCGCGATCCAATTGCGCTGGAAACATTCTCGCGGCTGCGTACTGTAGTTTGTACAAAAGTCCGATGGCTTTGTGTACACACGATCGGACTTTGCTCCATCGGACTTTTGTTGCCGGAAAGTTCGTCCGTTCGCACAGCCAACAATAGTCCGATGGAAACTGAAAAAGTTTGTCCGATGGAACGTACACATGGTCGGATGTTGCTCCAAAACAGCTCATTTGCATGTTTGTTGTCAAAAAGTCAGATCGTGTGTACGGCCCTTAAAATGTGAAGCTCTTTCCTCTGACTTGTGGCAAGGGAGGCAGAAGTGTAGCAGCGTGGTATATGGATTCCATCTAAGGCATGTAGAGATTGTTTCCAGGACTCCCACATTGAAAGCTGGTCTATTGGTAGTGGAGCATCCCAATCTTTAATAGTCTCTGAGAGCTGTCTAAGTAAGAATTTACCTTGTATGGTGATGGGAGCTACGAATCCCAATGGATCGTATAGGCTATTCACTACTGACAGAACACCATGTTTGGTAAATGGCTTGTCTGCGGAGCTGACGTGAAAACCAAAGGTGTCTTTTAATAAGTCCCACCGTAGGCCCAGACTTCTCTGTACAGGTCAGTGCTGTGTCTTGGCCTAGGCCGACAAGGCCCAGGCCTAGGGCGGCACTTTGGGGGGGGGGCGGCAGCTGCCGCCCCCCCCGCTCCTGAGTCAGCCCATTCATTGAGAATTTGACAGAACACGCAGCGTTCGGAGAGCGTCTCTCTCTCATACAGCGTGTGGTGACAGTTCCCCCCTCCTCCCCCCCTCCTCTTCTCTAAACAGACGGAGAGCAGTGAGAGAGGAGGTCAGTTTCTCTTCCTGTGTTGTGACCCCGAGTGCACATGGAGCAGTCGGATTGTGGCTTCAGCAGCGGACCGGCTACTGTGTACATTCTTCATATCTGACCTGGCTGGAGGGGTGAGAGGAAATACTGATCCTCACTAGGTCTCCTTGCAAACCTCATAGCACTGCTTATCTGTGCTCTGACTTTCCCACTTTGTTTCTCCTATCTCCTGTTATCTGAAATAGAGTCTCTCTAGTAATTAACCCTCTATGTCCTTGCTGGGGGAGAACTGTGCTTTTCTTTTCTTCTCTGCTTCAGCCCAGGTTCACACCAGTGTGATCAGACATTGCATGTGATTCGCACCCGCACCAGTGGTACCGATTACATGCAATGTCTGTGAGATGCGAGTTCAGCCATGAAATTGTATGGCTGAACTCGTATTGGATTGGCACAGAAAAAATAACAGGGACTTGTTTTTCCCAGCACTAGAATCAGATCGCATGGGTGTTCTCACCTATGCGATCCGATTCCTGTGCCAGTTAACAGTTCGCACTGCGATCTGTGAACTAAGCTGGGGGTGTCATTAACATTGTATTGACACCCACAGAGGTTCGCAGAGGGTGGTGTGATCTGCCCACGGGAGAGATACAATGCGGCAACTGGCGCTGGAATCGCACTGGTTCCCACATCACATCAGTGTGAACCCGGGCTTAATGAACACATGTACACTGCTGCTTACCCCTTTCACACTGGCGGCGTTTTTCAGGCGCTACAGCGCACCTGAAAAAAGCCTGAGTGCTTTCACACTGGGGCGCTGCGCTGGCAGGGTGTTACAAAAAGTCCTGCCTGCAGCTTCTTTGCAGCGGTGTAGGAGCGGTGAATACACTGCTCCTGCCCATTGAAATCAATGGGCAGCACCGGCAAAGCGCCGCTGCAGCGGCATTTTGCAGGCAGATTTAACCTTTTTTTGGCCGCTAGCAGGAGTTAAAACCGCCCCGCTAGCGGCCGATTTCGACGGTAAAGCGGCGCTAAAAATAGCGCCGCTTTACTGTCGACGCCCAGGTGCTTTCAATGTGAAAGGACTCTAAATGGTTAAGGCTGCACTCATACCTGAGCGTATTTCTTTCATGCAGAAAGTCGCACATTTTTACCATGATTTTTGCCACAATTTTGTACAGGTCAAAAGGTCACCAAAGAAAAAAAGCAGAAAAATGCCTATAATCTGCCTATGAAGAAGTTCATGTACTTTTTTGAGCTCAGGCTCTGTTTACACATAGGCGTTTTTGGGCATTTGTTTGCTCTCAGCCTCAGCTCTAAAAATGCCCAACAAGACTAATCCCATTCATTTCAATGGCCCCTGTTCACATCTGAGCGTTCTGTCACATAAAGCAAAACGGCCATCGCTCAAAAAAGTACATCAGCTTCTTTTTTGGCAGATTACAGGCGTTTTTAATTCTTTTACATTGGTGACCTTTTGACCTGTACAAAATCGTGGCAAAAATAGCGTAACTTTCTGCCTGGAAACGATACACTCAGGTGTGAATGCAGCTTCAGGCGTTTTACTACAGGCGACAAAATGCTCAGATGTGAACAGGGGCCATTTAAATGAATGGGATTTTGTTTGTTGGGCGTTTTCACAGGTTTTTGATGGCATTTTACGAGCTGAAAACGTTCAGGTGTGAATGCAGCCTGACTATTTACAGCTCAACATCTGCAGGCAGGTGCTTCTGGTAAAAAATGGCATTTAATACCTTAGTGTCTGCTTGTATATATTGGTTTAACCTTTCATAGCTACCTGTATGGTTCATGCTGCCTTCTGACATACGAAGAAAAGTGTCATTTCTCATTATAGATCAGTCTGGATTTTATTGTCCATTCTACTAACTACATTTAAGACTGACGGATATTTATTTTTCTTTCTTTTTTCTTTTGTCTCTATTTGGAGTGAACGCAGTTTGCTGAAAAGGCCAATGATTTTGCCCCGCCTCCTTATGATCTATCCAATCTCTGTTGTGCCTGCCCCATCAGCTATGTCCAGACTCCACCCCCTGATGCACACGCAGACACACTTTCTGTGTGTATGTTAAGGTGTGCAGGACAGGTGGCAAATCAGAGTACACGCATACTAGAGGCTGGAAAATTGGTTAGTAAGTTTAAACATCACCTCCTCCTAGACAATTACACTAATGTCCCCCTCTCCTGCTCTGATTAAAAAAGACTGTCACGCCTCTGAAAAGCAATACACACAGATTTCTTTTCAGAGGCAATATGCGGCCTCCTCGCCACTTGTGTGGGCACTGGTGAGGCTGCACTGATCGGCACTGATGAGGCTGCACTTGGTACCCACTTTAAGCCCACAATCACATTGGGCCGATTTGGCATGTCAAATCGCATGCCAAATTTACAGCTATTGCTGACAATTACACAGTTCAAATCGATGCGACGCTGCCTTTGCGGAGCCGAACTGATTCCCAAAATAAGTTTCTGTACTACTTTTGGTGACTTTGGGGGCCATTTTAATAGACATCTGTGCATGAACCCACACAGATGTCTGTCAAATCGTCCCCGAATTCGGACTTCATTGCCGGTTTGAAATCGTGCGAGTTCAGATTTCAAACCCTCCCTAATGTACAGAGAGGAAGAGGTGGAGCCTAAATAGGAAGGGGTGTGGTTTACAGATGACAGGGCAGGCCTTAAACATGAAGGGGTGTGGCATCGACAGGAAGGGGCGGGTCATATTTAAATTTGGGGGTGCATGAGTTTAGTCAGGCCTAGGGCAGCACAAAACGTAAATACACCACTGGTACAGGTGGTATGTCCATTCCCAGATTCAAATCTTTAAACCCTGTGGCATGATTGCCAGGTTGAAAGGCTTTCATAACAGCAACACTATTTGAGGCAATCTTGTGTAGTCTGAGGTTAGCCTCGAAAAGCATACCCTGTGTCCTTTGTAGCAGGTCTATGGCTTCTTCGTCTGTAGGTAAAGATTTAAGACCGTCATCCATATAGAAGTCTCTCTCAACGAAGTTGAGCATCCATGCCATATTCCTTTTCTCTACCAAGGGCAGTCCTTCGTAAGCCGTATGTTGCAACAGCAGGTGAGGGACTATTTCCGAAAACATGTACCTTCAAGCAGTATTCAATCATCTCATTGTTCATGTTATCACGGTGCCACAGAAACCTTAGGAGGTTCCTATGGTCTTCATGCACAGTGAAGCAATGAAACATTCAATGTCAGCAGTTATGGCAACTGGCTCTCTTCTGAATCTCATAAGTACACCTACAAGGTTGTTGGTTAGGTTTGGACCAGTGAGAAGAAGATCGTTCAGGGATACGCCTTGATGCTTGGCACTGGAGTCAAATACTACCCTGATTTGCTTTGGCTTACGTGGATGATACACTCCGAAGAAAGGCAGGTACCAGCACTCATCGTGTCTTTGAAGTGGTGGAGCTGGTTCGGTGTGATCATCGTCAAAGATCCTTTTCATAAAGGTGATGAAATGGTCCTTCAATTCAGGCCTGTTCTTTACTGTTCATTGAAATGAGTTGAATCTGGATAGAGCCTGTTCACGATTGGCTGGGAGTTTAACCCTTGCAGCACAAAGAGGTAATGGTGCAACCCAGCTGTTAGACTCATCCTGGAAGAACTCTTTGTCCATTATTTGGATGAACTCTGTCTTCGACTGACAAGGCTATTTTGTTGTCATCCCTTGTAGTACAAAACAATGTGGTACCTAGGTTGTCATCACAAAGGTTAGGAGTGACATAAGGTACTTGGATGATGTCAAGAGGCTTCTCTTACTTCATAATGGCGAGGGCACTGTTTGAAGTGGGATGCACGTCCGTTTCCTAACATGTAAGTTTTGAAAGCGTGGCTCTCTGATGACGTACGCATACTATCCAAGCAAACGTTGCCCACGATTACCCAGCCTAGGTCAAGTTTCTCCCATCGCTTGTTCAAGCACTCTCAGCCTTGCTAGGGCAGCTGCTTCCTCCTTTTCCATTTGCAGAATCTTTAATTGGGAATCTGCCTCTGCTTGTTGAGCTTCAATCTTTGCCTCTGTTTCTGCTTGTTGAGCTTTCATCTTTGCCTTTCGTCTTTCTATTTCTGCTTCCTTTCTGGTTTCTTTGCACTTTTTTTGATTCCGCATTAGCGTGGGCCTCTATTATCTTATCGCTTAATGTAGAATTTCTGGAGTGAGAGGATCTAGAAGAACGTGTAGTGTGCTTGGTTGATGTGTATCTGTTAGATCTGGTCTCCTGCAGTTGAGTAATGCGGAGTTCTGCCTTACATTGGGCTTTTTGCACTAAGAATAGATAAAAGATTCCGCGCTTAGGACGGTGAAAGGGCTGCTGCCTGTCCCTAATTAGTTCCCTAAAAGGGGGCTAATTGGTAAGTATGAAGGGTAGTTGGGAAAAATTGGCGCTGCCCTACTAGCAGTACTGAGTTAATTAAGGGTATGTAATTCTTTGTGAAAACAAGCATTAAAAAATATAATACTAACTCCTACAAACTTTATGTGAAAGTGAATTATAATCTATACCAGAGCTCCCATATGCATGGAGATAGAGATAATAATAATAGTGATAAAGAAAGAAGTAAAAACATCAAACATAAATGAAGCTATATGTTCAATCCTTAAGTGTTAAGTAAATGTGTAGAAGTATGGGCATTAATAACCCCAAAAATCAAAAGTTTTGTGACAGCTATCTGTTCAATCCTTAAATGTTAAAATGTGAATAGGTGCCGTTTATACGTAAGGTTATAAATATATGTGAAACATTTTTTTAGAAGTAAATGTGTAGAAGTATGGGCATTAATAACCCCAAAAATCAAAAGTTTTGTGACAGTGTGGCGCCCCCTAGGGGCTAACGCTAGTAATGAGAAATTCTAATTATTAGTGATATAAGGTGCCATTACCACCATATGCAAGACCTCTATACGACTTCTTAATTTTAACCGGTTAGTACCATGACCTATGTGCTAATATATAACATATCACAGTAATGCTCATAAGTTGTATACAGGATTATAACAGCCAGCTTATATATTTTTATAGGCAGTTGGAAATACTAAGCAATAATACATTTAAAATGCCCGAGAGTCTCCAGAAAAAATAGAGGTATGTAGCAAAGTCCAGTGAATATGCAATTCATGGAAGCCAGGAGCAATAAACAGTGACTTCCGTGCTCTTTAAAGCTGGTGACTTGAAGTGACCCCCCCGTGTTCCCCCACTCACCAGAAACAATCACCCCCACAGGGGTACCGAGCGATAGAGTGGGTGTCTTGGGATGTTGGAATGCGACCAGGTTAGGCTACCGTTCCTCTGCTCCGTAATCTCCCTCCAGTTAATCGCAGTTCCTACCAGGCATTTCAGGACTAGGCTCCTCCACTATTTTCCACCATCTACCTGTTTAATCCTCCATCAGGTAAAAAAGAAAAAAACAGGGGGCTTCCGTGGTGTAGTATGTCCAGTTTATTTCCGTTATACAGATATTTAAAAACAGGGATCCAATACAGATACGGCTGCAGGCAAGGATGGGACTAAGGAAGTAGATCCAAGCATGCGTCCCACCTTGCGTTCCAGCCTGTTCTTCCGGGTATGACGTGTGAGCGTGACTCCGCCTTACGCGTTTCGTCATAGATGTCTTTGCGAACGTCCTATGACGAAACGCGTAAGGCAGAGTCACGCTCACACGTCATACACGTCATACCCGGAAGAACAGGCTGGAACGCAAGGTGGGACGCACGCTTGGATCTACTTCCTTAGTCCCATCCTTGCCTGCAGCCGTATCTGTATTGGATCCCTGTTTTTAAATATCTGTATAACGGAAATAAACTGGACATACTACACCACAGAAGCCCCCTGTTTTTTTCTTTTTACCTGATGGAGAATTAAACAGGTAGATGGTGGAAAATAGTGGAGGAGCCTAGTCCTGAAATGCCTGGTAGGAACTGCAATTAACTGGAGGGAGATTACGGAGCAGAGGAACGGTAGCCTAACCTGGTCGCATTCCAACATCCTAAGACACCCACTCTATCGCTTGGTACCCCTGTGGGGGTGATTGTTTCTGGTGAGTGGGGGAACACGGGGGGGGGTCACTTCAAGTCACCAGCTTTAAAGAGCACGGAAGTCACGGTTTATTGCTCCTGGCATCCATGAATTGCATATTCACTGGACTTTGCTACATACCTCTATTTTTTCTGGAGACTCTCTGGCATTTTAAATGTATTATTGCTTAGTATTTCCAACTGCCTATAAAAATATATAAGCTGGCTGTTATAATCCTGTATACAACTTATGTGCATTACTGTGATATGTTATATATTAGCACATAGGTCATGGTACTAACCGGTTAAAATTAAGAAGTCGTATAGAGGTCTTGCATATGGTGGTAATGGCACCTTATATCACTAATAATTAGAATTTCTCATTACTAGCGTTAGCCCCTAGGGGGCGCCACACTGTCACAAAACTTTTGATTTTTGGGGTTATTAATGCCCATACTTCTACACATTTACTTGTAAAAATTTTTTTCACATATATTTATGACCTTACGTATAAACGGCACCTATTCACATTTTAACATTTAAGGATTGAACATATAGCTGTCACAAAACTTTTGATTTTTGGGGTTATTAATGCCCATACTTCTACACATTTACTTCTAAAAAAATTTTCACATATATTTATGACCTTACGTATAAACGGCACCTATTCACATTTTAACATTTAAGGATTGAACATATAGCTTCATTTATGTTTGATGTTTTTACTTCTTTCTTTATCACTATTATTATTATCTCTATCCCCATGCATATGGGAGCTCTGGTATAGATTATAATTCACTTTCACATAAAGTTTGTAGGAGTTAGTATTATATTTTTTTAATGCTTGTTTTCACAAAGGATTACATACCCTTAATTAACTCAGTACTGCTAGTAGGGCAGCGCCAATTTTTCCCAACTACCCTTCATTTTGCATTAAGAGATCTCTTTGTTGGTTTAGTGCATCAGCTCTGGTCAGTTCTGCTGAAGAGTCCTCTATATTACAGTCCTGCAAGAAAGCTGTGTATTTTGCAAACAGCCGCTGGTAGCGTTCGTACGGAGATAAGCGATCTATAGAGTCTTAGTTCAGCTGGTTGATCATTAAAGTGTGACAAAACTGACATGCAGTGTGAAGCTCTGTCCCATAAGTCTGACAGATTGCTGGAGAATTCATCTCTAGTGGTTTCATAGTTTCTGTGTCGGTTTCATTGTACGTTTGGGTCTGCACTCTGTTCGGCAATATCTGCAGAATCTGCTCCCTGTACATCTGCGGGTTCAGAGGCATGATGAATCTGCATTGGTTCAGCCACAAAGGGGTGCTCAGAGTCTTGCGTAAACATTTTTCACGTTTTTGCAAAAAATTTTACTGTCTCTTTAAGAAGACGAACAGCAGCTTAGACAGGTGGGGTAACACAGTTCAATATAGAGAAAGAGTTTTTAACATTCACATGAGGTGCAGTAAGCTTGTGCAACCATGTGCTTTCACAAGATGGCGGATGGCACTGAGCTTGATTGCAGATCAGGCACACATATATACACAGCAGACTGTAGGAATTCTATACATCTTTTGACTATTCTGACTCAGATTGTTGTGAAATGACTATCCCTTGTGAGACTTCTATGCCTGGCCTGTATAAAGCCCCATGCACACGATAGGACTTTGTACAAACTTTCCCTTGGATTTTTGTACAAAGGGCGTTGGCCAGAAGTTTGTCTTGCATACAGATGACAGGACTTTTCCAGCCAACTTTCACAAAATCACGTGGTTTTTCAGCTCTTTACCACCACCCTTTGGTCAACTTCAGTATTGTTGTCTGATAGTGTGTCAATCTCGCCACTTTTATTGGCGAGATTGATACCTTGCGAGCTGGGTTCACACTGGTGCGGAGATCCGACTTGGATCCCCGCCAATGCCAGGCACTGTGTTTGGTATGAATCTTGAGGGGGAACTCCACACCAAATTTTAAATAAATAACTGGCATGGGGTCCCCTCCAGGGGCATACCAGGCCCTTAGATCTGGTATGGATTTTAAGGGGAACCCCCTACGCCGAAAAAACAGTGTGGGGGTGCCCTCAAAATGCATACCAGACCCTAATCCGAGCACGCAGCCCAGCCGGTCAGGAAAGGGGGTGGGGACGAGCGAGTGGCCCCCCCACTCCTGAGCCGTACCAGGCCACATGCTCTAAACATGGGGGTGGGCGCTTTGGGGGAGGGGGGCACCCTGCGGGCCCCCCCACCCCAAAGCACCTTGTCCCCATGTTGATGAGGACAAAGAATAAAGAAAAGAGAATTGCACTAGGTGCATAAACATTAAATGAGAAAAAAATTATAATATAATGACCGTGAAGGGAGTCCTGCTGCTGTACAATATAACCCCAATATGAGGGCACAAGAAATAGATGTACAAAGAACAGTGCAGTGCTGGAAAATTGTCATAGGTGTAAAATGTGTTATGTCAAAAGTACAAAGTGACCAACAACTGTGAATGACAGCAAAAAAATGCCGATATATGATCAATTAAGTGCTCATAAATAATTTACAAAAGATATGGTGAAAACAAATATAATAAAAGGCAGTTCATTTAGTAAAAGTGGAGGTGAGAAGTTGAGTCCAAAAATTAAGGTGTTCAATGCAGGAGTTCTGGATCAATATTCCACCGCTAGTGCTGCCCACCACCTGGTGATAAAGTAATGGAGGCTTACCGGAAAGCCTGCGACCACCCTTATTCAGGGGGGTCAAACAGGCTTAGTAGAGATGTATGGATCTCTGGAGATGTCCCGCTGGAATCTGTGTGTGATGTCCTGCCACCCTCTTCATGGACGGATAATCAGCAACAACAGGGCGCCAGTTTGGAGAATATAGTCCCAGGGGTACTTCCTATGTGGCTTCCAAAGAAGTCCGGTAAAGGTGAACCGTAGATGCCAAAAAGAAAGAAGGGACTCCAATAGTGTAGAAAAACTAGGACGCTTGCTCATTTCTCATGCCAACATATTTGATTCCTGCTACTTGGGCAGCAACGCTAACATAACCACGCCCCCTTATGACCTCACAGTCCCAGCATGCCCCGGGACTGTGATGTCATAGAGGGTGGGGTCACCGCCTATATAAGTAATAGCAGAGCGCACAGACAGCATTACAGCTGGAGAGAGCGTTGTGTCAACATCTCTGGAAGAGAAGAGGGAAGAAGACGTTCCAGATGTCCGGGCTCCTCCGCTAGCAAGAGAGCGGCAAAAGAGCAGAAGCTAGCGGAGGAGCCCGGCAGAAGGAAGAAGGCACCGGAGAAGAACCAGAGAGCGCAGAGATGACACTGGAGAGAGGGAGAAGAGGCCTGAGAGACCCCCGAATTCGGAAGAAGACCCCTGGAGCTGCCTAATAAATTACTTTTAAAACCTGTGTAGTGTGTTTTTTTTAATTGACACTTTTTTTCCCTAGGTGAATGGGTAGGGGTACCATGTACCCCATACTCATTCACAAAGGGTGTGGTGGCCGGGATCTGGGGGCCCCCTTATTAAAGGGGGCTCCCAGATTCCGATAAGCCCCCCGCCCACAGACCCCGACAACCAATGGCCAGGGTTGTCGGGAAGAGCCCTTGTCCTCATCAACATGGGGACAAGGTGCTTTGGGGTGGGGGGGCCGCAGGGTGCCCCCTACCCCAAAGCACCCACCCCCCATGTTAAGGGCATGCAGCCTGGTACGGCTCAGGAGGGGGGGTGCTCGCTCATCCCCACCCCCTTTCCTGACCGGCCGGGCTGCGAGCTCGGATAAGGGTCTGGTATGGACTTTGGGGGGACCCCCACGCCAAAAAAACGGTTCCCCTTAAAATCCATACCAGACCTAAGGGCCTGGTATGCCTCCAGAGGGGAATTCCCTCTCACGCTGGCTGCAATAGGAAAATGTGTTTTTCCTATTGCAGCCAGCGCGAGATGTACAGTACCCTGTCACCGAGAACCAGCGTGATGGGTTCGCACTGGAAACATTCTCGCGGCTGCGTACTGTAGTTTGTACAAAAGTCCGATGCTTTTGTGTACACACGATCGAACTTTGCTCCATCGGACTTTTTTTTCCGGAAAGTTTGTCCGTTCGCAGAGCTCAGACAAAGTCCTGGTGTATGTTGAAAGGATGATCCGCAGCAGCCCCGGGAACTCTGATGCCAGGTCCATATCTCCGCTGGGGTGACTGAAGTCTGCTATGCTGATCTTGGATCCAGTTGGAGGTTTGGATGTCCCAGACTTCAGGAAGCTTTCCCGCTGCTTGCCACCAATGTCACGGAACGTCCCACACTCCGCTTGAGTGTTTCCGTCAGTATACCGCTTCCTAAGTTCTGGAACACGAGTCCAATGGATCTGGCCATAGGAACCCCAAGAACTAGACAACACCAGTCTTGGAGTACATCAGAACTAACTTTTTATTTGAGATCTCACAGACCTTTATACAGCAGGTATGACTCAAAGCTAACCAAATTAACATGAGCTAATTTACTACAAAATGTACCCAGACCAGATGACAGTCTTGTGGGCACCGAGCTTCACACATTAATATAAACACAATAGCTGGAGCTAATTACAATTAACAATACAAACAACAATCTCCCCCCTCCTCAGCCTAGACAATTTGTCTCCTAGCCAGTGCTGGTGGCTAATGTGATCAGCTCTCTCAATTAACATAAACACATGTTGATAACACCAGCATCTCCTCACAGGATGTGTCCCAACAGAATGAATCAGTCTTATCAGCAGGGGGCTGCTGGAGGAATCCCCCCTCCCTCTTCAGGGACACAAATCTACAGTAAGGAGTCCCCATACAATATATACATATATACACGACTGAGTCCGATTAATACAGTTCAGACTGGATTTCTCATTCACCTCACAAAGAGTATTGTTCCATTGAAAATCCAGGGCCCATAATCAAAAGGCAACAGGCTTGCATATAGTCCTCTCCAACAGCCTCTGTTCTGGCTATGTCTGTCACACAATGGAAACAGAAAAAGTTTGTCCAATGGAGCGTACACACGGTCGGATGTTGCTCCAAAACAGATAATTTGCATGTTTGTTGTCAAAAAGTCCGATCGTGTGTACGGGCCTTAAGATATAATCACTGAAGACAATCCTCATCAGATAGTTTGAACTCACCAATTCCATCCACAAGATGCTTTTATTCTGAACATCAGGTTACAGCAGATGACAGGATCCAAAAGATGAACAGGTTGTGGTATTTATACGGTCAAAAGATGATACTGTCTGTAGCTTACTTATGCAGAATACATGTGCCCATGTTACATGTGGCCTGTTCAGCTGTCTCCATCACACAGGAAGTACAAACACAGGAAGAAGGGTGGAGCATTAAACAGAAAGGAAGTGTGTCATAAATCAGAGAAAGACATAACAAATAAGTGCATTACCACAAAAGGTCACAAGATGGCAGCATGTAAACTAAACATAAACGTCCATAGAAAATGGTTAGGAAAACAATATATATAAATTCTATGCCCCGTTGGGGCAGCACAGACTTCAAGGGCGATTTGAATAGACATCTGTGCATGAACCCGCACAGATATCTGTCAAATCGCTCCCGAAGCCGGTTTGAAATCATGGGAGTTCAGCTGATTTCTAACCCGCATCAATGTGAACCTGGGCTAAAACCTAGAAGCTGACTGGTTATTTTGCACAGCTGTGCCTGATTATGTGTACGCCAGTATTAGTAAGGCCCCTTTCACACAGACGTTCCGATTGGGTACAACTGTCCATTTTTCACGTGGACCCAATTGGAACTTCCATTGCTCTCTATGGAGTGGCGGATGTCAGCGGACATGTGTCCGCTGACACCCACCGACATCCAATCCACCAAAAACAGACAAGGATCCAATCTAGCAGACCGGATGACAGTCATATGGAAAAGGACAGGGGGTCCATTTCCATCGAACCACCCCATAGAGAATAGCGGGCTGTGTCCACGTCCGCTCTGCATAGCTCTCCTGCTGAACTGGCCAAATTTAGATCAGTGTATAGCCAGCTCTAGAGTCAAATCTAAATTAAAGTCTATGAGGGGCAAATCATGTTAAAGCTGAACTTCAGGATAAGCAAATATTGCCTAAATCATGTCATATGTATTCTAACTTGCATCTTGGTGTGCTTTGTGTATTTCTTCCAGATCTGTGCAGTAATCCCAGGTGAAACTTTGCCTCTGTGAAGATACTTCCTGTAATACAGACCGGTCACAGCTGCTCTCTCATCTTGTGCAGGGAGGCTGGTCTTGTCTCTGCCCCTCCTGTAGTTTTCTATAGGCAACCTGTATTGGGGGAAGCCTACTGGGCCTCTCCCACAACTCTGCACAGTCTATGTACAGCACAGAGATGATGTCACCGCTTTTATTTACAAGGAAATGCCTGGGTTTGCAAAAGGGTTTGCTGTACACAAAGTGGGTTTATATCCTATGTGGGTTCCTGGAGTTCAGCTTTAAATTCTATCCATTTTTAATGGCAAACTACTGTAAAAAATTATGGGAAGCTGGACACTGCCATGGGGGACACGTACTAATACAAAAAAGTGACCGTTTCAGAGGGAAGCGGGTATTTCAATGCAGCTTAAAGAGCAAAATTAAAATTGCAAATTAACTTTAAATAAGATGTTTGGGGGGATGCCTTAAAGGAGTTGTAAACCCTCGTGCTTTTTCACCTTAATGCATTTCATGCATTAGGGTGAAAAACCTTCTGTAGAGCAGCAGCTCCCCAGAGCCCCCCTTTTCCTTACATGAACGCGATCGTCCCAGCGACGGGGACGAGCACAGTAGCTCCAGCCGCTGTCTTGGGTCCTGATTGGATAGATTGATAGCAGCAGGAGCCATTGGCTCCTACTGCTGTCAATCAAATCCAGTGACACGGGAGCCGGGTGCGGGGCCAAGTCCTGCTGTTTGTATCAATGGACGCAGCAGCAGGACTCAGGAGCGTGCCCACATGAGTGCCCCCATGTAAAGCGGCTCTCCGTGTGGGCACTCGTTAAGGAGGAGGAGTCAGGAGCGCCACCGGGGGGCCCCAGAAAAGGAGGATCGGGGCTGCTCTGTGCAAAACCCTTGCAGAGGAGGCAAGTATAACATGTTTACAATCACTTTAAAACTGTAAGTGGGATTATGCAACAATCACAGAGACAGCATTGTTAGAACATTTTTGATGTTTGCTCTTTTTTACAACTACTGTGGCTTGGCCTATATACAGCAGCAGCACCCCAATCTGATTCATTTAAGTTAAAAAATAAAACTTTTTTTCTAATTGACCTTAGCAGCGATGCCTGATTTTACATTAAACGATATTAGTCTCACTTGGACTGGCAGACAGAAATTGGCCAGTAGCTTGCTGTGGCTGTCCCTGCTCTCAATGATGCAAACCTGTCCTGCCACTGGCCAATTTTTTTTATCAAGCTCATTAAGGCTGCATTCACACCTGAGCAGAGCAATTTTCAGGCATTTTTTTTTTTATTTGAGGGTTTTCAAGCATTTTTGTGAGCATATACAGGCATTTTAGAAGCATATTACAAGCATTTTACATGTGTATTCTAGCTTCTGACCTTTTTGTTTTAGCCAATGGAAAGCACTAGGGGGAGGAGACCAGTTCTTACATGTTAAACAACACCTGAAATACCCTTAAAAAACTGCTCAAAAAAACTCAATTTGATTTCAGGCATTCCCATTAAAGTCTGTCAGTCCAAAAACGCCCCAATCTGCCTCACAAGTAGCTAAAATTTTGGAGCTTCAGGCAGTAAACTGCAGGCATCAAGTGGATATATGTGAACAGACACCAATGAAATACATGGGATGTAGGCCTAAAGTACATGGGGCATCTGTAAAAGCCCCTCTGAACACCAGAAAAATTCTGCTTAAAAAAAGTGCTAAACGCTTTGGATTTCACACACGTTTAGGTGTGTTCAGGCACATCTAGTGTTAGAACATTAATGTATTCTATGGACAAAAATATTAATTTATTCTGGCCATTGGAATTCATTAATGGCAAAGCGCTAGATGCGTTCTGTGTTTATGTGTGTTGGGATGCGCTTAAGCTTGTTACATGTTTTTTCTGCTCTTCCTCTCCTCTTCTGAATGCGCCTTTGGTGGGGTTTTTTCTGCCTCTAAATGTTCCTCTTCTAATATGCCTTTAAACATCTTTGTGTGCATAGATACATAGAGGTTGATTTACTAAAACTGAAGCATGCAAAATCTGGTGCAGCTCTGCATAGAAACCAATCATCTTCTAGGTTTTTTTTTATTGTCAAAGTGTAATTGAACAAGCTGATTGGCTACCATGTACAGCTGCACCTGATTTTGCACTCTCCAATTTTAGTAAATCAACCCCATAGCCTTACACAGAGGTGCTTTAAGAGGTTGAAAAGAAAAAAAATGACCAATACCTGTAAAAGCAGCATTTTTTTGAGAGTTTTGGAGCTTGAAGCCTCAAGCTCCAAAACACTCAGGTGTGAGTTGGGACTAATAGTTAAGCTGCTGCAGATGATTCCGCAGTGTAATATTGGCATGCAGCAGGACAGTTTTAATAAGGGAACATTGGCTGAAATGTACTGTACTTGTTCTAAGTTAGTGACTCAAAGTATTGAAGCAAGAGGCTCAGCATCTTAATAAATACAGTGGGGACGGAAAGTATTCAGACCCCCTTAAATTTTTCACTCTGTTATATTGCAGCCATTTGCTAAAATCATTTGAGTTCATTTTTTTTCTCAATGTACACACAGCACCCTATATTGACAGAAAAACACAGAATTGTTGACATTTTTGCAGATTTATTAAAAAAGAAAAACTGAAATATCACATGGTCCTCAGTATTCAGACCCTTTGCTGTGCCACTGTCCATTTCTTCTGATCATCCTTGAGATGGTTCTACACCTTCATTTGAGTCCAGCTGTGTTTGTTTATACTGATTGGACTTGATTAGGAAAACCACACACCTGTCTATATAAGACCATACGGCTCACAGTGCATGTCAGAGCAAATGAGAATCATGAGGTCAAAAGGAACTTCCTGAAGAGCTCAGAGACATAATTGTGGCAAGGCACAGATCTGGCCAAGGTTACAAAAAAAAAAAATCTGCTGCACTTAAGGTTCCTAAGAGCACAATGACCTCCATAATCCGTAAATGGAAAACGATTGGGAGGACCAGAACCCTTCTTAGAGCTGGCCGTCCGGCCAAACTGAGCTATCGGGGGAGAAGAGCCTTGGTGAGAGAGGTAAAGAAGAACCTAAAGATCACTGGCTGAGCTCCAGAGATGCAGTCGGTTGATGGGAGAAAGTTGTAGAAAGTCAACCATCACTGCAGCCCTCCACCAGTCAGGGCTTTATGGCAGAGTGGCCCGATGGAAGCCTCTCCTCAGTGCAAGAAACATGAAAGCCTGCATGGAGTTTGCTAAAAAAACACCTGAAGGACTCCAAGATGGTGAGAAATAAGATTCTCTGGTCTGATTAGACCAAGATAGAACTTTTTGGCCTTAATTCTAAGCGGTATGTGTGGAGAAAACCAGCCACTGCTCATCACCTGTCCAATACAGTCCCAACAGTGAAGCATGGTGGTGGCAGCATCATGCTGTTGGGGGTGTTTTTCAGCTGCAGGGACAGGAAGACTGGTTGCAATTGAGGGAAAGATGAATACGGCCAAGTACAGGGATATCCTGGATAAAAACCTTCTCCAGAGTGCTCAGGACCTCAGACTGGGCCGAAGGTTTACCTTCCAACAAGACAATGACCCTAAGCACACAGCTAAAATAACGAAAGAGTGGCTTTACAACAACTCCGTGACTGTTCTTGAATGGCCCAGCCAGAGCCCTGACTTAAACTCAATTGAGCATCTCTGGAGAGACCTAAAAATGGCTGTCCACCAACGTTTACCATCCAACCTGACAGAACTGGAGAGGATCTGCAAGGAGGAATGGCAGAGGATCCCCAAATCCAGGTGTGAAAAACTTGTTGCATCTTTCCCAAAAAGACTCATGGCTGTATTAGATCAAAAGGGTGCTTCTACTAAATACTGAGCAAAGGGTCTGAATACTTAGGACCAAGTGATATTTCAGTTTTTCTTTTTTAATAAATCTGCAAAAATGTCAACAATTCTGTGTTTTTCTGTCAATATGCGGTGCTGTGTGTACATTAATGAGGAAAAAATGAACTTAAATGATTTTAGCTAATGGCTGCAATATAACAAAGACTGTGTATGCCTTTGTTGTATATGAATAGTATTTCCAGAATAAAAAGTCAGCACTAGCAGCTTCTATTTTTCTCTCAGGAAAGGCTTCCTTCACCCTCTTTGCTGTGAATTCCCTAACTAAGCTCTGATACAACCAGTTGCAATAAGAAGTCACATCATGTGTGAACAAAGACCATCTGAGTGTACCTAAAGTGTCATGTGATCTCAAAATAAAAAAGTATCAGTGCGGTAAGAGACATTGAAAGAGATGGTTTTATGTTTTATGGCAAATGTACAGAATTGCTGCTGAAATTAAATGGTATACTTTGACATTTTAAACTGAGAATTACACACATAAATGGACACATGTGGAAACAGTGAAAACTTTAAATCGGAGGCCTAATAGAGAAATAGACTTCAGTGGTGTGTTCTGCAAAACGGAGAAAGATACGGGACAATGATTCAAAAATGGAAAGTAGTAAAATGTAGCAATTACCCTGGAGGAGCCGCTTGGTATGATGGGTTTTCTGTTCTTTGCCATGACTCTGAAAACGGCTTCATCCCCACTGACACATTAGGTTAGGTATTGAGATGTTGCAAACACCTTTGAGCTTGAGTATTAGTATACTACCCACAACTATATTAGTATATAGGATTAGGAAATAGACACTAGGCTACTTAGTTGTGAATAAAGTACTGTATTATATTACAAGGCAAGTAAATGGCAATGTACAAAAATCAATGAACACGTAAAATGAGTTTTATGCAGTAAACTACCTGATATAAATACTAGGCTATATTATGGCAGTTAATCAAAATCACTGTGGTACTCAGCAAAATTAACCTAATATCAGCAGCGCTGGTAAACAGTGAACTGTATAAACAATGAAGAGCATAAACCGTAAGAAAAAAGGCTCACAGTACCCCTCTGCAACAAATGATCACACAGTGTCCCAGAGTGTACTCTGCATATATCCCCCTGAGTGTAGGCATATGTATATTTTCTAAAGGGGTACCCCTGGGAGGCAGTTGTTCGTTATCTGGCACCTGACCAACAAACGCCAGCTGGCTAACGGTGGGTCCCCATCTGTATGACAGTGCACTTATTACCATCCCTTTTTGTCTGCATGCAGTGATCTGTTTTGGAGCTATTAAGCAAATAGGCAGTCACCTGTTGTACTAAACTACTAAACAGTAGTAAAGTAAGCACAGCCGCAACCACTCACCAGTTCTTGCACCCAGCAAACCTTATCACTCATCTATCTCTGGTTTTCAGGAGCCTGATCCTCAGTGGCTCAATCCCCCAGCACTTTTGGTCCTCAATGACTCAGTTCCCAGCACACTGGTCCTCAGTGACACACTCTCTCTCTGGTCTCAGTGACACTCTCTCTCTCTGATCTCTGCACACCATGATATGTACAGCTCTGGTCCCAGCACAGTAAGAAGATGTCTTTTTCTCTATTGCCAAGGAAAATTGCTAACTCTCCCTTCCCCTTAACAGGGTCTGTTTGGGAATTGAAGTTTATTACCCTATTCGCTCGCATGGCAAGGTCCTTTCCCAACCTACATTTCCCACAGTTCAGTGCCACCTGCACGAGTCCTTTCAGTTTCTCAAGTCCCACGACTCCCCCTGTTGAGAGGAGGCTGAACGTGCTGAAGCGGGCATAGGAATCCATTTAGGCACATAAGGCAGCTACAACACTATGTCCTTACAGCTGTTCTCTCTTTCTCTAGACAAGCACCTGGATACAAAAAAATAAGTGTGGAGGAAGGATATTGAATTAGCAATGTGCTTTAAAGAATTCTAAGTTTTAATGATGCTAGAACTTCAGAACTGGTAGGGCAAAAAAAAAGAAATACTACAAGTTTACAAATTAGTAAACAATGTCCTAAAATGTCTGATGATCTTTAAAAGACTAACTGTGCTAATATTGTTTCTTTGCAATGCAATATACGGTATATAACGTTAGATAAGTGTGCTCTTGATTTATTAGGATTTGCATTGGAAGAGTTAGCCAAGAAGATCTCAAACCTTCCAGAAGAATTGGGTCTTTTTGAGGTACTTGAAAATAATAAAATATACACAGAAAATATTAATAATAATATAAGTAATGAAGAGAATGATTATAATTAGGAAACAAAAATAACAGAAGGGTGATAAAAAGAGACTTTAGATTTAGGATACAGTACAATTGGTTGGAGAGTGACTGCCTGACTGCCCTACAGAGCTGTCACACACTAACCTGTAAGCGCCTGCAGGCTTTGGCCCTCCTCTTCCCCACGCCCCCTCCTTTCAGTTGCTTTCAAAAGGAAAGGCATACAGTACCTGACCGCGAGATTGTGTTTCCAGCGTGATAGCATCGCGCTGGTTCTCGGCGACAGGGTACTGTGCATGTCGCGCTGGCTCACTCTTCGGGAAAGGAAAACTTTGTTTTCCTTCCGCGATGAGTGACAGGCAGTGCTGACAGCTGTCTGGTATGAATCCTGAGGCGGGAACACCGCGCCAAATTTTAAATGAAAAAACCGGCGTGGGTTCCCCCCCCCAGGGGCATACCAGGCCCTTAGGTCTGGCATGGATTGTAAGGGGAACCCCCTACGCCGAAAAATTGGCGTGGGGGTCCCCCCCAATCCATACCAGACCCTTATCCGAGCACGCAGCCCGGCCGGCCAGGAAAGGGGGTGGGGACGAGCGAGCGCCCCCCCCCGAGCCGTACCAGGCCGCATGCCCTCAACATGGGGGGGTGGGTGCCTTGGGGGAGGGGGGGCGCCCTGCGAGGCCCCCCTACCCCAAAGCACCTTGTCCCCATGTTGATGAGGACAAAGGCCTCTTCCCGACAACCCTGGCCGTTGGTTGTCGGGGTCTGCGGGCGGGGGGCTTATCGGAATCCAGGAGCCCCCTTTAATAAGGGGGCCCCCAGATCCCGGCCCCCCACCCTGTGTGAATGAGTTTGGGGTACATGGTACCCCTACCCATTCACCTAGGGAAAAGTGTCAATATAAAAAAAACACAGTACACAGGTTTTAGGAGTAATTTATTAGTCAGCTCCGGGGTCTTCTTCCAACTTCGGGGGGTCTCCTTCCGACTTCTCCCGGTGTTCGGCCTCTTCCCCCGGTGTTCGGCCTCTTCTTTTATGTGTATTGTCAGACCGACAATTCATTATAGCCGCGAATAGTTGTAAATGACTTTTTTCCCTTTGAAATGTCATTTTACTGTCAGACTGTTCTAAACACGGGAAACATGCGCCACTTTACAGGCATACTATAGACACCCCCCAGGTACGGAATTTAAAGGAATTGCACTTTTATTGTTTCACTTTAAGCATTATTAAAATCACTGCTCCAGAAAAAAACGGCCGTTTTTTAAAACTTTTTTGCATTGATACATGTCCCCTGGGGCAGGACCCAGGTCCCAACACTTTTTATGACAATAACTTGCATATAAGCCTTTAAAATTAGCATTTTTGATTATTCATGTTCATGTGCCATAGACTTTAATGTGTTTGAACAAGTTTTTTGCCTGTTCGCATGTTCTGATGCGAACCGAACCGGGGGGGGGGGGGGTGTTCGGCTCATCCCTACTAAGGACATGGATTACTGGAATCATGTCCAGTGGTCTGATGAGGCCAAGATAAACGTATTTGGTTCAGATGGTGTCAAGCGTGTGTGGCGGCAACCAGGTGAGGAGTACACAGACAAGTGTGTGTCTTGCCTACAGTCAAAAATGGTGGTGGGAGGGTCATGGTTTAGGGCAGAATGAGTGCTGTCGGCACCGGAAAGCTACAGTTCATTGAGGGAACCATGAATGCCAACATGTATTGTGACATATTGAAGCAAAGCATGATCCTCTCCCTTCGGAGACTGGGAAGCAGGGCAGTATTCCAACATGATAATGATCCCAAACACACCTCCAAGACGACCACTGCCTTGCTAAAGTAGATGAGGGTAAAGGTGATGGACTGGCTAAGCATGTCTCCAGACCTAAACCCTATTGAGCATCTGTGGGGCATCCTCAAACTGAAGGTGGAGGAGCGCAAGGTCTCTAACATCCACCAGCTCCATGATGTCGTCATGGAGGAGTGGAAGAGAACTCCAGTGGTAACCTGTGAAGCTCTGGTGAACTCCATGCCCAAGAGCGTTAAGACAGTGCTGGAAAATAATGGTGGCCACACAAAATATTGACACTTTGGGCCCCAATTTGGACATTTTCACTTAGGGGTGTACTCCCTTTTGTTGCCAGCAGTTTAGACATTAATGGCTGTGTGTTGAGCTATTTTGAGGGGACAGCAAATTTACACCGTTATACAAGCTGTACACTCACTACTTTACATTGTAGCAAAGTGTCATTTCTTCAGTGTTGTCACATGAAAAAAGATATAATAAAAAGGATTTACAAAAATATGGGGGGTGTACTCACTTTTAGTTTGAGGATCCCTGTATATATATATATATATATATATATATATATATATATATATATTTTTTTTTTTTTTTTTTAATTTATTATCATACATATATAATCATCATATATAATCATATATAATCATACATACACAGTGGGGACGGAAAGTATTCAGACCCCCTTAAATTTTTCACTCTTTGTTACATTGCAGCCATTTGCTAAAATCATTTAAGTACACACAGCACCCCATATTGACAGAAAAACACAGACAGAATTGACATTTTTGCAGATTTATTAAAAAAGAAAAACTGAAATATCACATGGTTTTAAGTATTCAGACCCTTTGCTCAGTATTTAGTAGAAGCACCCTTTTGATCTACATACATACAGCCATGAGTCTTTTTAGGAAAGATGCAACAAGTTTTTCACACCTGGATTTGGGGATCCTCTGCTATTCCTCCTTGCAGATCTTCTCCAGTTCTGTCAGGTTGGATGGTAAACGTTGGTGGACAGCCATTTTTAGGTCTCTCCAGAGATGCTCAATTGGGTTTAATTCAGGGCTCTGGCTGGGCCATTCAAGAACAGTCACTGAGTTGTTGTGAAGCCACTCCTTCGTTATTTTAGCTGTGTGCTTAGGGTCATTGTCTTGTTGGAAGGTAAACCTTTGGCCCAGTCTGAGGTCCTGAGAACCCTGGAGAAGGTTTTCATCCAGGATATCCCTGTACTTGGCCGCATTCATCTTTCCCTCGATTGCAACCAGTCGTCCTGTCCCTGCAGCTGAAAAACACCCCCACAGCATGATGCTGCCACCACCATGCTTCACTGTTGGGACTGTATTGGACAGGTAATGAGCAGTGCCTGGTTTTTTCCACACATACGGCTTAGAATTAGGGCCAAAAAGTTCTATCTTGGTCTCATCAGACCAGAGAATCTTATTTCTCTTGGAGTCCTTCAGGTGTTTTTTTTAGCAAACTCCATGCAGGCTTTCATGTGTCTTGCACTGAGGAGAAGCTTCCGTCGGGCCATTCGGCCATAAAGCCCCGACTGGTGGAGGGCTGCAGTGGTGGTTGACTTTCTACAATGTTCTCCCATCTCCCGACTGCATCTCTGGAGCTCAGCCACAGTGATCTTTGGGTTCTTCTTTACCTCTCTTACCAAGGCTCTCCTCCCCCGATAGCTCAGTTTGGCCGGACAGACAGCTCTAGGATGGGTTCTGGTTGTTCCAAACGTCTTCCATTCCAAGTGCAGCAGAAATTTTTTTGTAACCTTGGCCAGATCTGTGCCTTGCCACAATTCTGTCTCTGAGCTCTTCAGGCAGTTCCTTAGACCTCATGATTCTCATTTGCTCTGACATGCACTGTGAGCTGTAAGGTCTTATATAGACAGGTGTGTGGCTTTCCTAATCAAGTCCAATCAGTATAATCAAACACAGCTGGACTCAAATGAAGGTGTAGAACCATCTCAAGGATGATCAGAAGAAATGGACAGCACCTGAGTTAAATATATGAGCGTTACAGCAAAGGGTCTGAATGATTAGGACCATGTGATATTTCAGTTTTTCTTTTTTAATAAATCTGCAAAAATGTCAACAATTCTGTGTTTTTCTGTCAATATGGGGTGCTGTGCGTACATTAGTGAGGAAAAAAATGAACTTAAGTGATTTTAACAAATGGTTGCAATATAACAAAGAGTGAAAAATTTAAGGGGGTCTAAATACTCTCCGTCCCGTGTGTGTGTGTGTGTATATATATATATCTCCGGGCTTAAACAATAATATATTTTTTTTTTTATTGGCAGATAACACACACTTTTTTTTCCCTTAAAAATCAGGATGTTGTCAGAGGGGGCAGGGTCACAACATGGGGAAAGCCACAGGGAAGTCCTGTGAATTCCCCTGTGCGTCAGAGGAGGGCAGGGTCACCGGGTGGCCCCACCCTCCGTTATATAAGAAATGTCAGAAGAAGTGAAGAGTCACACGCCTGAAGACTCCCACTGAGGCGGATCGTGCGGACGGAGCGGAGGAGAAGCGGGACGAGAAGAGTGGAGGAAGAAGATGGAGGAAGAAGAATACCAAAAGATGGAAGAAGAAGCCGAAAAAAAAATAAATAAAAAGGACTTGTCAAAAACTGTCTCGTGTTTAACTTTTTTGACACTTTTTTGTGAAATGTTAGGGGTACATTTGTACCCCATTACCAATTCACACATCGGGGGACTGGGATCTGGGGGTCCACTTGTTAAAGGGGGCTTCCAGATTCCGATAAGCTCCCCGCCCACAGACCCCCACAACCACCTGGGAAGGGTTGTGGGGATGAGGCCCTTCTCCCCATCAACATGGGGACAAGGTGCTTTGGGGGGGCTACCCCAAAGCACCCTCCAATGTTGAGGGCAAGTGGCCTGGTACAGTTCAGGAGGGGGTGGCGCTCTCTCTCGTGCCCCCTCTTTTCCTGTGGCCTGCCAGGTTGCGTGTTCAGATAAGGGTCTGGTATGGATTTTTTGGGGGGCCCCCCACGCCATTTTTTTTTTAAATTTTGGCACGGGGTCCCCCTTAATATCCATACCAGACCTGAAGGGCCTGGTATGGAATTTAGGGGGACCCCCATGCATTTTTTTTTTTCATTTTGGTTCGGGGTTCCCCTGTGGGGGAATCCCATGCCGTTTTTATCAATGAACTATTATGTGTATTGCCGGACCGACAATTCATTATAGCCGCGAGCAGTTTTAAATTACTTTTTTCCTTTAGAAGTGTCATTTTGCTGTCAGACTGTTCTAAACACGGGAAACAAGCGCCACTTTACAGGCATGCTATAGACCCCCCCCCAGGTACAAAATTTAAAAGGAATATTACACTTATTGTTTCACTTTAAGCTAGTGGTGCAACGGATCATCACCGATCCGTTACCCAAACGGATCAGCACACCACGCGATCCGCGGAGCGCTCCGCTGCCTCGGCGTTTGGAAAGGCCACGGCTTCGGCCTAGCTCCGGAGCAGTGGCCATCTTGGTACACCTGGCGGTGGCGGTGAGCTGCACTCTGACGTCATCACCCCTCTGGCCGGTGTAACGACATATTTGGCGACCCATCGCACTTTGCTACGGAAGTGACGTCCCGTCGCCGCCATCTTGCTACACCCCACACTCCTCCACAGCAAGGATACATTAAGAATGGGGAAAGCGGACATGTTGTTACACCCACCAGAGTTTTGCATTTTACAAGTATTTATAACAGTAAAGTCAGTTTATATAGTGAAATACAGGACTTACAACTCCGTCTGACTACTTAGATCTTGAATTTTAAAAGTAGCGTCAGCCCTGCTCATCTCACAGGTTTGCTAATCTGACAGAAGTTCGCTGCTTTTAAAATTCAACATCTAAGCAGTCAGAGTTCTAAGTACTGTATTTCAATATATAAACTGACTTTACTGTTATAAATACATGTAAAATGCAAAACTCCAGTGGGTGTAACAACATGTCCGCTTTCCCCCTTCCTAGTGTATCCTTAGTGTGGACAAGTGTGGGGTGTAGCAATATGGTGGCGACGGAACGTCACTTCCGTAGCAAACTGCGATGGGTCGCCGAATATGTTGTTACACCGGCTTCTATTGTGGTAAGGCAAGACTAAACACTAGTCTTCCTATACTGTATACAGTGGGAAGATGTCTGTGGATATTAGAGTGGGGGTGATGTCTGGATATACAGTGCAGGAGATGTCTGTAGATATTACAGTGAGTGGGGGAGAGGTCTATTACAGTGGGAGAGATTGTGGATATTACAGTGAGTGGAGGAGATGTCCATTACAGTGGGGGAGATGACGTGGATATTACAGTGGGGGAGATGACGTGGATATTACAGTATAAAATGGAGAGAACCGCGCTTGACCAGAAAATGCAAAAAGGCAGCAGCATATAGTGCGATTACACCAAATTAAATAGTCCCGTAAAGAAGGCTGCGCTCAGTAAAAAACAGTCTATGCAAATGACATCAAGGAGATTTTCAAATCCTTTCAAAGAAAAAACACCGCCACCGTGTACTCCTAAGCAGTAGTGACAATCCACCGTAGTAGTTAAACCTGCTTACCAGATGGCAAGCATAAAAGGGCAGGTGGCAATAGCCCAGCCAAGGCCTTTTAGCTTGCTGGCACTCCCGGTGTTCATGTGGGGGGTAAATCTCCAGGTTCACTTGCGTTGTCACATATCACATATCACATATCACCATTGTCACATATCACCACGCTTTCGGAGTGAGAGGACGGGCTCCGTTTGTTTGCATGCCGGCCGGCTTTTCGTATATGCAATTTTACTAACTTAACTGTAAGTGACTACTTTTTTAATAAATATCTGAAGGATTTTATACTATGGTGAGTTCTTCTTCCTTTTGGGTTATCCGTGGTTCTCGTGGTGAATGGTGATATGTGACAACGCAAGTGAACCTGGAGATTTACCCCCCACATGAACACCGGGAGTGCCAGCAAGCTAAAAGGCCTTGGCTGGGCTATAGCCACCTGCCCTTTTATGCTTGCCATCTGGTAAGCAGGTTTAACTACTACGGTGGATTGTCACTACTGCTTAGGAGTACACGGTGGCGGTGTTTTTTCTTTGAAAGGATTTGAAAATCTCCTTGATGTCATTTGCATAGACTGTTTTTTACTGAGCGCAGCCTTCTTTACGTGGATATTACAGTGGGGGAGATTTTTTTTGGCTGATCCGAAAAATTATCCGATCCGTGACTCTGATCCGAGGAACGATCCGAACCGTGAGTTTTGATCCGTTGCACCCCTACTTTAAGAATTGTTAAAATCACTGTGCCCGAAAAAACGTCCATTTTTTAAAACTTTTTTTTGCATTGATACATGTCCCCTGGGGCAGGACCCATGTCCCCAAACACTTTTTAAGATAATACCATGCATATAAGCCTTTAAAATTAGCACTTTTGATTATTCATGTTCGTGTCCCATAGACTTTAACGGACGGTGTTCGCACAAATTTTTTGCCTGTTCGCATGTTCTGGTGCGAACCAAACGGGGGGGGGGGGGGGGTTGGGTTTGTTCGGCTCATCCCTATTCAAAAGTATAGCAGACCTGATGGAGAACTAGTCTCAGTTTTTCAGTAAGTTCTACTTAGAGTTATGCCCCGTACACACGGTCGGACTTTGTTCGGACATTCCGACAACAAAATCCTAGGATTTTTTCCGACGGATGTTGGCTCAAACTTGTCTTGCATACACACGGTCGCACAAAGGCACAAAGTTGTCGGAATTTCCGATCGCCAAGAACGCGGTGACGTCAAGCACGTACGACGAGACTAGAAAAGGCCGGTTCAGAACCAAGCGCGGCACCCTTTGGGCTCCTTTTGCTAATCTCGTGTTAGTAAAAGTTTGGTGAGAGATGATTCGCGCTTTTTCAGACTCGTGGCTTTCAGATCGTTTTCTGCCGTTCAGTTTGTGCTTGTGGGTTTGTATCTGCTCTTCAGTGCGTGCAGTCAGTTCGTATCGGAGTTTTCTGTGCGATCTTGTCCGCTCGTTGCTGTTTTTCAGGTCGCTCTTCACAGGCCTTGCTGTTCTTCAGTGCGTTCTGTTACTTCGTTCTGAGCAGCCGACCGTTTCGTATGCGTACTCCTCGTAGAGTTCGTGCTGTGCGGGGGCTTGGTGTTGGGGTCCTGACCTTGACACAAGTCCAGTCCATGAACAGGGTGGGGAGGAGTTCATGGACCAAGAATTGGTTGCTTCAGCGTGACCAGTTCTGTCATATGCCTTTGCTCCGTGAGATCCGTGAGAATAATCCTGATGATTTCAGGAACTTTCTCAGGATGACGGACCCCGTGTTTCACCGTTTGTTGGCTTCGCTGACCCCCTATATCAGCAGGCAGGATACCTGCATGAGGCAAGCCATTACTCTGGAGCAGAGGTTGGTCGCTCGCTACCTTGCGGTATTTGGCCACAGGGAGAAGCCTGCAGGACCTCAAGTTCTCGACAGGCATCTCCCCCCAGGCTCTTCTTTGTGGACATTTACTGCTTGTGTTTGTTTGAGCTGACCCTGACAGAAATGTGTGGAGTGCAGAAAATGTTGTGATTGTGTAACCTTATACAAAGCACTGTTGGCTGTTATTTACTAAATGCAAAGACACTTTTCACTACAAGTGCACTTGCAACTGCACTGAAACTGCACTTGTAGTGCAAAGAGGATTTGCCCTTAGGAAATTACCCCCATTTTCTCATCAAACAACAATTACATCACCCCAAAAGTGTTGTAGCGTTGAGACAATAATCCACACATTCTTGATGAACAATCTTTTTAATACCTGCACAATCACATGTGCATTTACCAAAGGTATTTCTGACAAACCGACATGTTTGTTGTATAACAATTTTTGTGGTGTCATTATCCAAAATCAAAATGTGCATTTTATAGAAAACAGGCCTGTGTAAAACCCACAAGAAAGACACAAATCTTGATCTTACAAAGTTCACATTTGGTAGAACTTGAAGGCAATATCAGACATGAGTATTTAGGAACTGTGTTTGATATAGCGTTCAGATGGGGGGAAATCACCCCTGGAAAAGCCAAATTTGGAAGATGCACACAAATTTCACAATGTCAACATGTGCGACCTGCCATCACGGGGGATCAAGGGACGTGTTTTGGGGGAGAAAGCCCTTCCTCACCGCTACTTTATTATTGAGGAAGGGGTTGCACCCCCGAAATGCGTCCATTGATCTCCCGTGATGGCAGATAGCACATGTTGACACACTGTGTGCATCCTCCAATTTTGGCTTTGGGAAAAATCACAAAAACATTTCGCACATTGTAGCAGACAAAAGAAGAAAGTGATTTGGAGGGGCTTTAAACTCGCCCCAAAACATCAATGATGTTTTTATATTTTGGAATAACATCATTGATGTTTTGCTTGATGTTTTCCAATTGTAAAATACACCCCATGATCTCCCCGATCAGGATCTGGGCACTTTCGGATGTGAAAGGATCTTCATCCACAACCTCACGATCACCTAAAAAGAAAGGAAACCCAAAATAAATTAGGTTTGCCAAAAAATGCCGCCATCCATCTCTTATCTGAGCCTGTGGTTGCAGACACTCACCTGTTGTGGTGACTAGTTCCACCACGTCTTCTTCCTCCTGCTCTTCTTGTGTTGGGGGGATTTCCCCTTCTTCCAGGGGGGGGGGGGGCTCTGGTCTCCTCGGATGAGGGGTGTCCTCCGAGTCTTTTCTCCCCTATGTAAAACAAAAATGGTATACTTAGCACACAGATATTTGATGGCAGAACTATAGAAATAGGAAACATTGCTTGGAAGTGGGGTACAATTGTCTGTTTTAGCCGAGTTCCAAGATGTAGCTTTTTTAGTGTCCTTTGTCAAGCTGCAATACTTTACCTGTTTTGTACAAGCTTCACAGATGTAGCCCCCCCTATAGTATACACTGGAGCACCTGTGTGCCCCCCCTAATAAAAAGGGTGTTCTGGGGTCCCACACTAGTGCTCCAGTGTCCAGATGTGAAAACAGCTGCTGAGTGTCCTCTCCTTACACACAATCTAGTTTGCATTTCATTCTAGTAACAAACCCATCTACACAACCCAATTCTTTGAAGACAAGTATAGGGCGTCAAAATGGTGGCCAAATGCATATGGCCTAAACAATGGTATTTTATCGTCCGAAATAAAAATGTGTGATCTGAACGAATAATGTGCCCATGAACATGAAAGTTGCCATTTTAAACTGTACAACAGTTCCTAAAAGCACATGGAGCAGCACGAACGTAATAAACACAAAAAGAATAGGAACACAGCACAAATACTTACTTTTTTGCAGCACTCTCCGGATCTTTCTGTACTGCTCATGTTCTCGTAATTTCAGGTCCGACCACCGCTTCCTGAGCTGATCTTTCGATCGTCGTACCCCGAATTTCCGGTGCAGACTCCTGACCACTTTCGCCATGATCTTGGCCTTTCGGACATTGTGGTTGGGGTAAGGCCCATACTTTCCATCATAGTCGGCCTTCTTCAGGATGTCCACCATCTCCAACATCTCCCCAAAGGACATATTTGAGTCCTTTAATCTCCTTCTGGATCGGGACGTTTCAGGCTCCGGCCTTTCCTCCCCCTCCTCCTCCTCGTTGCTGTACTTAGCACTATCCTGCTGTCTCTCCACCATGTGCTCTTCCTCCACTGCGCCGAACGAAAAGGGGCGGGGAATAGAATAGAAAGAACGTCAGGGGCGGGCGGAGTTATACGCATGCGCAGTGTGTATAAATCGTAACGCGCGCGTCTTACGTACGATCTGTGAGCGGAGGAAGGAGCATCGGAGACGCCGATCGTGCTAATGAAGGTAGGATCTAAACTTGGGCCTATACTGCTTCGAAATTGAAGCCTATATTGTAACAAGATTAGGGGAGTTTGGCCTGACATTAGGGTTTGTCTTGTGTTGTGTCTTGCAGAGAAAATGGATGGGTTCAACGACCACAATTTCCTGCCCCTGTTCATAGACAAGTACAGGGAGCTGCCCTGTCTGTGGCAAGTGAGACACCCCCACTATAATCACAAACAGAAGAGGCAGGCAGCGCTGGAGAAACTGCTGGAGTTGGTGAAGCCGGTGGTCCCTACAGCAACCATCCCTTATTTAAAAGCTAAAATTGGGGGCCTGAGGAGCACTTATCTTAGGGAGCGCAAGAAGGTCACAGATTTCCAGAGATCCGGAGCTGCAGCAGATGACATTTATGTCCCCAGGCTGTGGTACTATGAGAGACTGCGATTTCTGTCAGACCACACTGAAGTCAGGGAATCCCTCTCCACTCTTCCTTCCACTCTTCCTTCCATACCAGCTGAGGCTTCTGATGTCCAACCTGGGCCTTCCAGCCAGGAAGAAGTGGAGGAGCCCAGCTGGAGTCAGGTATAGCATTGTTCTACTGATTTCTGAGCAATAAAGAAATGATGTTTACTAGATGTTATTATTGATCACTAATTGCTGATTTCATAAAGTGTTTTACATATCAATAGACAGTAGTGGGCACCCAAAATTGGGACAAGAATGAAAACTGCTGGGCTCAGAAGGATAGTCTGTTATATTTGTTAACATTCAATTTGCAGCAGTCAGGAGGTGAAAATTGTGTGTGATTGATGAAAACAATACTAAAACTATGTCCCTTTTTCATACACAGGAAGACCTCAGCCAGGAGGAGGCTGTGGAATGTGGCAGTCAGGAAGAGGCGGGGATTAGTGGCAGCCAGGAGGAGGCAGGGATTAGTGGCAGCCAGGAGGAGGCGGGGCTAAGTGTCAGCCAAGAGAAGCCTGGGACAAGTCGCAGCCTGACTGAGTCTCAGGTTCCTCCCCTCCGCCTGCCATATAAAAGGGCCAGGAAGGCCACTCCCAGTCCTGTGCAGGATTCAGTGTACAGGCTGATCCAGGAGGCTTCGGCGTCCCTCAGAGCCTTCCCCAGTCCTGAAGAGGCCTTTGCCTGCATGGCTGCCACCAAATTGCTGGGCATGCAGGAGGGCCAACGCAAGATTTCTGAGGACCTGATTTATAAAGTCCTTCGGAAGGGGGAGAGTGGGGAACTGACACACAAGACGGATGTCATGGAGAGGGACCATCATCCTCCTCCTCCTCCTCCTCCTCCTGCTGCCACAACTCCACCACCACAGCCAAAGCCTGTAAGGAAGCGTGGAAAGAAGACCTGAGAGTGATGACCTGGGTTCATTCTGGTCTGACAAAAGCTGCAGTCTCTCGTATGACCACAGCCTGGGGACACAGATGTCATCTGCTGCTTTCCGGATCTCTGGGACTTCTGGACCAGACTGCCCTCCCTTAGATATGGACTCCTCAGGCCACTAATTTTGCTTTTAAATAATTGATGTCTGCCCTGGGGGTCCAAGGCTTCACCCACTTCTGCAGTTTCTCCAGCGTTGCCTCCCTCTTTGTTTATAGTTGTGACCCCTTAATAAAAAATTTTTAGGTAAATTCTACTCTCCTGTGTGTGTTTTCATCCAAAAAGGACAGTTTGTTGGTGACGATTCAGGTACATTTCTAAAGTACAATGTGAAATTAACAAGGGGCAACAACACCAAACAATCTCCTCCTACAGATTAAAAAGAACAACATATCAATGGTGTTGTGGGAACTTGTCACAAAAAACACACAAACATTTTCGGGAGTACTAATCAAAATCACCAAAAAAAAATAAAAAGAGAAACACAAAAAAAGATTCTACATTAAAGTAAAAAAAAAAAAAAATATGTTGTCAGATGTGAGAAATCAAAATATATTGAGGGAATCCCAATAAATAGTAACGAAAGAAGTTTGTGAGAAGTGTGTGTGAATATGAGCATCAAAACGACTTAATTCTTGTCACATTATAAAGAAGAAGAGAGTGCTCTGTATTAAACCATTTTTTACATTGCAGCGTGACGAAAGTGCTTTATCCATTACGAACGCTAAGTTTACCAGAACGAGCTGTCCCGTGTCGGAATTTCTTCTGAGCATGCGTGGCACTTTGTGCGTCGGAACAGGCCACACACGATCGGAATTGATCGGATTTTGTTGTCGGAAAATTTTATCTCCTGCTGTCCAACTTTGTGTGTCGGAAAATCCGATGGAAAATGTCCGATGGCGCCCACACACGGTCGGAATTTCCGACAACACGCTCCGGACATTTTCCATCGGAAAATCCGACCGTGTGTATGGGGCATTAGTCTTAATTATCGCCAGTTTTCTAAAATCAGTGAACTTATGGTCATTCTTTAAGAATGCTACCATAATAGTGTTCGTAGGATGTGCCCGTATTTGCTGCACGTGTCAGTAATGTTACCAACACTGATGCAAGATGCACACCCGACTGCCAATCAATCCAATCTGCCAGACGGAAGGGGAACATCCATTTGTTTTTAGCAGATTGGATATCGGCAGGTGTAAACATGTCCGTTTACACCCGCCCCTCCTAATAGGACAATAGATGGTCCCATCGGGTCTGCTTGAAAAACAGGCGGACCCAATCTGCTTGTGTGAAGGGCGCAGAGGTTAGAAGCGAATTGGTTTCTATGCAGACGTGAGCCTTATTTTGCACTCTCCAGCTTTAGTAAATAAACCCCATTATATTTGTTCAAACATTATGTATCATCACCTGAATTATTTTTCATTTAAAAAATTGCCCTAGTAGGCAACCTGGTAAAGCTGAACTCTGGGCACAAAAAATGTTTTGTTAAAAGCCACAAAGTATATAAATACACTGTGTGCACCAAATGCCTTTGCAAACCTTGATATTACCATGTAAAATTAGCAGTGACATCATCACTGGTCTGTACAGTGGTAGGGGTGGAGACCAGACACCCCACCCAAGGAGAGAGAGTAGCAGTGACTGGTTTGTATTACAGGCAGCTCCTGCACAGAGGTAACATTGCAACATTATTACTGCACAGATCTAGAAGAAATACACAAAGCACGCCAAGATTTAAGCAATCTTGAATCCCAAAATTAAAAACACATCTTTGGTCAAAATTTATAAAACAAATACTCACTTCCACATTGTATTTCAATGATTTCTAGCCAAATCCTATCAATCTGAATGATCTTGAAGAAGTATTTTGACAATATTCACTTATCCCAGTGTTCAGCTTTGACATGTCACCAAAGGGCAAAACTTTTTTTTTCTAGTTTTGGAATGGAGACTGATCAGAACACCTGTATTTTGTTGCTGTCTGTGTCCCCATTATGGAGATTCACCCCCTCTATTTGTCCTGTTTACTGTTACTACTGAAAGAAGAAGGATACACTAAATGTTGGGTCGACATCAGAACACACTAGAGGGGAAAACCCTGTTAGACTTTCCGCAAATGGTATTTCCATGAATCTTCCAGGACAGCTACGAGAGATGATTAGCTCCGCCCTCTACAGGAAACACAAGTTAGACATAATTTAAAAGGCCCCTCTCTTTCCTCTGACCCTCAGTTGTTAGAAGATCAAGTAAACCGCCACCAAAAGTGCACTCGGCAGAGGAAAAACAGAAATTCACATAAAAACACCACCAGGTAAACAAAGGCGACCAGTGAATACAGAATAGGATGGGAATATAAACGCTGTCCTGGAAGATTCATGGAAATACCGTTACCGGTAAGTCTAACAGGGGTTCCCCCCCCCCATCTTCCAGGAGAGCTACTCGAGAGGATAAGCAAGATTCTATACCTTAGGGAGGGATGACAGTCTGAAGCACTTTCCTACCAAAGGGGCTGGTCCTGGCTGGAGAGCATCTGGACTCTATAATGTTTGACAAACGCATGAGAGGAGGACCAGACAGCAGCTTTAGAAATGTCTTCCCATGATGCTCCTGCTCTTTCTGCCCACGATGTGGCCATGGATCTTGTTGAATGAGCTCTAATTCTGGAAGGAGGGGTGCTACCTGATGCTTTGTACGCTTCACAAAATAGTTTCCCTAATCCATGCGGCAATGGAACTCCTAGACGCTTTGGTCCCCTTCTTGGAGCCATTGAACAACACTAAGAGTTGGGAGGAACTCCTAAACTCACTAGACCTTTCAAGATAAAAGCAGAAGACATCTTTTCACATCCAAAAAACTAAAATCTTTCCTCTTCTATATTCTTGGGAGAGGTACAAAAACTAGGAATAACTACCTCCTGGGACCTGTGAAAGCTGGAAGAAACTTTGGGTAAATACAAAGGATCGGGCCTAATGACTACCCTGTCCTCTAAAATCCTCAGAAAGGAGTCTTTACAGGAAAGACTCTAGATCAGAAATCCTTCTCCATGACGTAATAGCCAAAAGGAAGGAAATCTTTATGGGAAATCAGTTTCAGAGAAGCCTCATGCAAAGGCTCAAAAAGGAGCCCTAGTCAGAGCATTTAACACTAATGACAGATCCCAGGGAGGAATCTGTTTAACAGCGCTGGGTGTACGTCTAGATCTGGCTGAAAGGAACCTCCTGATCAAAGGTTATATGTCGGGGTGGGGCAAGCACGAAAATACCATCACTTCTATAGAGGCACCATCCCGCAAATATATGCAAATGTCTTCCTAAAAAGGTATGTAGAACTAAATGGGACTTTAATTGTGCCTCTAAGTATAAATAGATGAAAAACAATGAGAAAATACATTATTTTATTCAGTATAAAAACAGTTAATAATACATTACAGTTAATATGGTTGAAATGGATTTAGGGTGTGCAAATCCCCAATTTTAACAGAGTTATGCCCTACGCGTTTTGTGGACGAGGCCGCTTCGTCAGGGCCTTTGAGAATGGCACAATGTGATCACATGTAGGTTCTACAAATTGAACATCAATTAATATTACATAAAAGAGGGGGGAAAAAGAAGAAAAAAAAAGAAAAAACAGAGGCAAGTCAAAAAGGGTGGGGTGGGGGAAGAGGGGAAAGGGAAAAAGGAAGCAGAGAGGGAAGGGGGGGGGGAGAAAAAAGAAGGGGGGGGGAGAGGGAGAGAGGGAAAGAAGGAAAAAAAAAAAAAAGAAGGGGTGGAGGGGTTGAGGGACAGAAGGAAGTGTAAAGAAGGGGGGGGAGAATGAATGATGCAATTAGCTATGCCCGTTTTTTGTAACTGTAAAATTCAAACTACAACCTCCATTTACTCCCACTCCTTTACCCCCACTCTTTGATTAATAGTAGCCATAAGTTGCAATGTTAATTTTGTGAGATATACTAAACAATGTATATGTCCATCATTGATGCGAACATTTACATGCGATTTGCTCTGTATTGTTGTTTTAATATGCGGTTATATTGTGGACGTGTGCGGTGGCAGTGAGATACCTATACAGTATATTATACTATACATCCTCCTCAGAGAGGTGTCAACAATGTTTATTATCCAATTGTTCTGTTCTTTGATCACATGGATTAATTTTTGTGCGTTTTGATGTTTCCCCATATTTCACCCGCGATCACCTGTTTTGGAGCGACTCCCAGCACGGGGGGCCTTTTGGCCTCAATTGTGTCTCTTCACTGCCTGAGGACATGGTGTTTCACCATGTCCCCCAGAGGCGCACCCATAAAATTTTTTCATCCGAGGACACCAACCACTTGCCGCCACAGGGTGGGCGGTTATGTGGCTTGTCCCCCCTTTTTTTATGAGAAGCGCAGCATCGCCAGCCCAGGCTCTTCCAAGCCAGTCCTGGCTTAACGCTATACTGTCCAAGTCCCACCTCCTCCCTACATTGCGGGATCTTTTCTTCCTTTGACCGTTTCATCCCAATCGGTGTTAGAGAGGGACCCACATCCCTCCCTTTTTTACATCCTAGAGGGATTAGGAGAGGACACGGACCAGGGTGTTTCCTGCATGCATTGCTTGGCATGCGAACCCCATGGCACCAGTGCTGAGATGGGCTTGTCCCTGTCCCTCCGGATCCCCGGAGCCTACTCCAGCTCCGTGCTATCCGGGCGACTCGAACAACCTCAGGAATATCCTCCCACTGATCCACCCCTCCCAGGACAATTAGAGCAGCTGTGTCTCTCTATATAAGACACTTTGTTTCAGTGTCTCTTCAGCGGCTCACCTGCTTGTTTGTATGTGGAACGCTGAGGAGACATGGCTTTTGCACAATTTAAGGTATGTAAATCTCTCCTTCACTCAGCATTGCTTCGTAACAGTTCTTTTTATATGCTCAGGGAGCCTTTGTCCATGAACTCATGGCTGCTTGTTTAAATTTAATCCCCAGTAATCTGTGAAGTCAGTCTTTTTTCCCCACTCTGGGATGCCTCTTTTCTGACTGTCCTCTCAAAACTTAGTGATACACTCCCCCTTCTCCTTAAAAGGGAAAACAACTATCCAAGCAACAAAAATCTTTTTGGTTTTCCAGGATTACTTATTTTCATTTAAATTTAGTGTACATCTCTAACAACTACTTGGTAAGCAAGTACCATGAATATTCAGTTTGTTGATCTACATCACCTTTCGCTATTCCCCCCCCCTCTCTTCTCTTCCCCCCCCTTTTTCCTCCCCTCCCTTTTTTTCCCCCCTCTCATTACCCTTCCTTCTGTCCCTCTCCCCCTCCTTTCCCTTCCCTCCCCCTTTTTTTTACCTTCTTTCCCTCTCTCCCTCCACTTGTCTTTGGAGGTTAGTTTACCATGCTCTTTCATCTGCATATATAGGGGCCTGCCCTTTTTCCTCTCGGTTGAGGAGGGTTGGGAGTATTCCCACGAGCACAAAAGCCTCACATTGTCCCGCCGAGCTGGTACCCTCCAATTACAGTTCCTGGGTGAGTGGGGAAAAAAAAAAAAACTCTTTGAAAAGAGATAGAGATATCTATCTATCTACTCACACGTTGACTAGCATCGCCACACACACCCCTAGTGGGCTGATAATGCAGCTACAGTGGGGACGGAAAGTATTCAGACCCCCTTAAAATTTGCTAAAATCATTAAGTTAATTTTTTTCCTCGTTAATCTACACACAGCACTACATATTGACAGAAAAACACATAATTGTTGACATTTTTTGCAGATTAAAAAAGAACAACTGAAATATCACATGGCCCTAAGTATTCAGATGCTTTGCTCAGTATTTAGTAGAAGCACCCTTTTGATCTAATACAGCCATGAGTCTTTTTGGGAAAGATGCAACAAGTTATTCACACCTGGATTTGGGGATCCTCTGCCATTCCTCCTTGCAGATCCTCTCCAGTTCTGTCAGGTAGGATTGTAAACGTTGGTGGACAGCTATTTTTTAGGTCTCTCCAGAGATGCTCAATTGGGTTTAAGTCAGGGCTCTGGTTGGGCCATTCAAGAACAGTCACAGAGTTGTTGTGAAGCCACTCCTTCATTATTTTAACTGTGTGCTTAGGGTGATTGTCTTGTTGGAAGGTAAATCTTTGGCCCAGTCTGAGGTCCTGAGCACTCTGGAAAAGGTTTTTATCCAGAATATCCCTGTACTTGGCTGCATTCATCTTTACCTCGATTGCAACCAGTCCGGTCCCTGCAGCTGAAAAACACCCCCACAGCATGATGCTGCCACCACCATGCTTCACTGTTGGGATTGTATTGGACAAGTGATGAGCAGTGCCTGGTTTTCTCCACACACATCACTTAGAATTAAGGCCAAAAAGTTCTCTCTTGGTCTCATCAGACCAAAGAATCTTATTTCTCACCATCTTGGAGTCCTTCAGGTGTTTTTTTGGCAAACTCCATGCGGGCTTTCATGTGTCTTGCACTGAGGAGAGGCTTCCGTCGGGCCACTCTGCCATAGAGCCCCGACTGGTGGAGGGCTGCAGTGATGATTGACTTTCTACAATTTTCTCCCATCTCCATCTCTGGAGCTCAGCCACAGTGATCTTTGGGTTCTTCTTTACCTCTCTCACCAACACTCTTCTCCCCTGATAGCTCAGTTTGGCCAGATGGCCAGCTCTAGGAAGGGTTCTGGTCGCCCCAAACGTCTTCCATTTTAAGGATTATGAAGGCCACTGTGCTCTTAGGAACCTTAGGTGCAGCAGAAATTTTTTGTAACCTTGGCCAGATCTGTGCCTTGCCACAATTCTGTCTCTGAGCTCTTCAGGCAGTTCCTTTTGACCTCATGATTCTCATTTGCTCTGACATGCACTGTGAGCTGTAAGGTCTTATATAGACAGGTATGTGGCTTTCCTAATCAAGTCCAATCAGTATAATCAAACACAGCTGGACTCAAATGAAGATGTAGAACCATCTCAAGGATGATCAGAAGAAATGGACAGCACCTGAGTTAAATATGAGTGTCTGAATACTTAGGACCATGTGATATTTCAGTTTTTCTTTTTTAATAAATGTGCAAAAAATGTCAATTGTGTTTTTCTGTCAATATGGGGTGCTGTGTGTACATTAATGAGAACAAAAATGAACTTGATGAATGATTTTAGTAAATGGCTGCAATATAACAGAGTGAAAAATTTAAGGGGGTCTGAATACTTTCCGTCCCCACTGTATATTTGTCTGTTGAATACTTTATAAAACATCTAGATTTGTTTAGTAAATATTGTTAATTTCTCATCAAACGCATACCTTTGTATAAATGTATGCATCAATGTCTATATACATTTTATATTCTAGCCCTCACTGAACTCTATAAATCATCAATATTAATTGATGATCTATTTGTAGAACCTACACGTGATCACATTGTGCCATTCTCAAAGGCCCTGACGAAGCGGCCTCATCCACGAAACACGTAGGCCATAACTGTTGAAATCAGGGATTTTCACACCCTGAATCCATTTCAACCGTATTAACTGTAATGTATTAACAGTTTTTATACTGAATAAAATAATGAATTTTCTCATTTGTTTTTCATCTATTTATACTTCTTAGAGGCACAATTTAGTTCTACATACCTTTTTTAGGAACACATTTGCTCCTGATCAAAGGGTTCTCAGCTAGTCTTTTTTTCTTTAAAGATAGGGCAGCAACCTGAACCCTAAGGGTGCTGACAGAAAGTCCCTTTTCCACTCCCCTCTGTAAAAAATCCAATATACAGGGAGTAGAAAAAAAAAAAAAAAAAGTGATGAATCCCGCGCCACAAAATAAGAAAAAAAATACGAATAAGCTGCTAACCCCAAAAACTAAATGATAAAATCACTAGTGCAGATTGGAAGAAGAATTGGTGGGGAGCGCTAATAGTGAAAAAAAAGTATATATTTTTTTCACTATTAGTGCTCCCCACCAATTCTTCTTCCAGGGAGTAGAAATAGAATCTATTCCTGTCTTTTGCCAGAAAGCAAAAGTTTTCCAAACTTTCCCATAGAGCTTTTTCGTTACTAACTTATGGCTGTCCAGGATAGTCTGAATAACCCTCTCTGAACACCCTTTTAACTGCAGGATGCGCCACTCAGCCTCCAGGCCGTCAAATGTAAGATCTGAGGGTTTGGATGAAACACCGACCCCTGGCAGAGAAGATCCCTCCGTTCCAGCAGGGGTCGGGGGGGGGGGATCTATTGAGAGGGCTCTCAGCGAGGAGAACCAACTCCTCCTGGGCCACAAAGGGGCAATTAAAATAACTTCCGCTTGGTCCTGAATAATTTTCCGAACTACTAGCGGTAAGAGGGGAAATGGAGGGAAGGTGTAGGCCAGAGTGAAATCCCACAGGAAGGAGAGTGCATCAGTCCCTAGGGACTTCATCTCTCTTTCCATTGAAAAGAAAGCCGGCAGTTTTTTTGTTGAGAATGGAAGCAAAAAGATCCACTGTGGGAAGACCCCACTTCAGCACGATCTTCTGGAACGTGCCTTGATGTAGTTCCCAACTGATGGTACTGATGTTCACCCTGCTCAGATAGTACGCCAGGACATTCTCTGTCCCACTGATGTGCACCGCCCTGATTGAAGCAACATTGTCCTCCGCCCAGGACAGAATCTGCTGGACAAAACTAGAAGAGTATCTGAGCGAGTGCTCCCCTTCCTTGTTTAGGTATGCCACTGTCGTGGCATTGTCTGAGCAAATCAACAGGTCTTTTGAATAGACCCTCTCCTCCAGAGCCATTATAGCCTTCCCCACAGCTAACAACAGTTCTCTGAAATTTGAGGAGCAGCATGCCTCCTCTGGAAACCAGGCTCCCTGGGCCTGCCAGTCCTCTGAGTGAGTACCCCAGCCCCACAGACTTGCATCTGTGGTAATTTTTATTGGGGCATGTTGCGCCCAGTTCTTCCCTCCCTGCAGATGTTCCTGCAGTTCCCACCAGGACAGATTGAGAAAATACTCTTGGAAGCTGAACGAGTTGATCCAAAGAGCTTTTTCTGCGATCCCAATGGCGCAGAAGAAATGCCTGAAGGGACCTGGAGTGCAATTGGGCCCAAGGCACCCTTGGGATGGCCGCAGTCATCAAACCCAATAACTGCACGATCTACCGAAGGGAGGCATGCGGGAGCAACTTGAAGCTCCGCACGGAGAGAAGAATCTTTAAAACCTTTTCTTTTGAAAGAAAAATCTTTTGGGCAACAGTGCCTATTAGATAACCCAAAAAAGGCATGTTCTGGGAGGGCACCAGGCAAGACTTTTGCGGGTTGATTTTCCACCCCATTTTCTGAAAAGGTCCGTAAAAATCAAATGTAGATCCTGAACAAGGGTCTCCGTTTCTCTGGTGCTGAGAGACCAAAAGGAAGGGCTTTGGACTAACAATGACTTGGATCATTCTCTATAAGAACTGCAAATCTGAGTAACTTTTGAGGACTCCGGCAGATTGGTACATGAAGATAAGCGTCCTGTGACCTGGCCATGAAAGGGGTGAAGACGTGCTTCCTCTCGCTCCGTCTCACCGCCGCACCTCATTACCGCACAGGGAGAGCAATTCTACCCCATCCACCGCTACAGATGTCGCAGAGGAACCGGGCATCCTCACAGCCTTTGAGGAACGACCGAACGCGACAGGGACAGCTTGATTCGTTCCTCTCCCGCCCCAGCGGGAGAAGCCGCGAGGCTTCAAAGATGGCGCCGACAACGAAGGCCACAAAAATCCCCAAAGCCTCACAACACGCCGCTCCTCATAGGAATCAGATGGCAGGCTCACCCATACCATCCCCTGCATCGGTGAGTGAATCGATCCCCCCGACCTCCCCAGAAGCTCCCTCCACACCGGATGGTGACTTGGAAGCCTCTGACCCCCTGGATGGACCTGACATCAGACGCCATATTTGGTCCTTACCCACTAAAGCAGACCTAGAACGCTTTGCTGACAGGGTAGAGAAGGCCCTGAAGGAAGACATAGCACAACTTAAGGCTGACGCAACTCACTTAGGGGGCAGGGTGGAATCCTTGGAGCAGAGGTTAGAGGAAACACTTCCAGTTATTACCATGCTGCAAGATAAATGTGCTACACAAAGTCATCAGATTGAGGCCTTACTCTGTCAGTTGGACGACATGGAGAATAGCAGCCGCAGAGCGAATATAAGAATCAGAGGCCTACCTGAAGCAACTGGGGCTAAAGACATTATTCCCACTCTGGAAGGGATCTTTAGAGAGATTTTAGAACTGCCCGCCACAGCTACCATTGAAATTGATCGGGCACACAGAGCCCTGAAGGCCCCCTCCCAAGACGTTAACAATCCGAGGGACATTATATGTAAGCTTCACAGATATACACTTAAGGACCATATCATGCAGAAAATGAGAGGAAAGCCATACTTCAATTTTGATGGCGCACGTTTGGCCTTTTATCAGGACATCTCGAGGCGCACTTTGCTACAACGCAGATCTCTTCGCCCTCTCCTGATAGCTATCCAGGATGCGGGTCTAAAATACCGTTGGGGCTTTCCCTTTTTTCTTCAAGTCACAAAGGAGGACAGAACCGTAACTCTCCGTACCAAAGATGATCTACCGAACTTTCTGGCCTCCCTAGACCTTGATCCGGTGGACTTTCCGGATTGGAGGAGCTCGCTAGAATTCCCTACGGCCAAACTACCAACACTCCAACCATGGCAACCCGCCAGACGTAAGAGCCGCCGACGGGATCGCAGAAGGCATCAGTCTGACACCTCCACTGGACATGACTTCACTAGAGACTAGTGGCATTAGCTCCAGAGATAAGAAAGAGTATCACTCAAAGGTTAGATTTGAGACTCTAGTCCATAGATGATGTGGAGCTGAGTTTATTCTTTGTTAATCTCGCTCTGATCTACGTTTAGCTGTATGACGCACTGTTCTGCAGGCGTTGTTTGCACTTTCATTGCCCACGACAGATTCCTCTATTCCTTTTTCCTCAAACAATTCCCCTCAACAACAGGTAACGTACCTGCTCCCCCTACAAGTTATATATTGTCAGATGCGGTGAGAGGAGTTGGAGGCCGCTTCGACCTTGTTCATTGTTGGCACACGTTTCCCCCCTTAGGCCACCCTTCTAGTTTTAGGGTATTGTTCCCTATTGGGATATTGAGTTGAGGCCTGAACCCCCCTCCCCTCAGGGGGATGGGGCCCTAGACAGAGCTCATAGATGTTATCAATGTTCAAGTGGTTATGACCACTTTGGTTTTACATATATCTCACGTTTCTCTTTTTTCCTCCTTCCTTTTATCCCTGCTCTTCTTTTTCCCCTCCCATCCCTTCACAGGAACAATAGGTTGTCTCGTTGTCCACGCTGGGTGTATCATCGAGTTCCACACCGCACCATCACTCCTTCCACTTCATGGCCACTTTACAGGTAAGCTCTTATAATGTTAGGGGACTCTGCTCCCCACATAAACGGAGTAAACTTTGGAGAGAACTCAAACGGTTGAAGACACAGGTGGTCTTCCTCCAGGAGACCCATTTTACACCCCAATCGCTCCCTAGATTACCTACACATTTTTTTAATCAGTGGTTTGTTAGCACATCCCCAACGCCTAAATCTAAAGGTACGGCCATAGCAATACACAAATCATGTCTTTTCCAACCTCTAGATAACAAAATAGATCCACAGGGCAGATATGTTTTTTTGAAAGGAAACATAGCAGGACAAAAATACACGTTTGCCTCAATTTACGCCCCAAACGCCAACCAACTCCCTTTCATTGACGCTATTTTAGCGTTGCTAGCAGACTTTAGGGAGGGCCTTCAGGTTCTCGGGGGCGACTTTAATGTGAGCCCGGACCCCTTGGTAGATACATCTCACAAGAGATCCCCCCACTACTTCGCGTTTCCAAAGCACTTCCGTAAGACCATTCAATCACATATTTTGCTAGACTGCTGGAGGATACTACATCCCTCAGACTGTGACTATAGTTATTACTCCAAAGTACATGACGTCTACACTCGTATAGACCATATCTATGTGGATCGCACCACACTACAATTTCTACAAGAAGCATTTATAGGTAATATTACCATATCAGACCACGCCCCAGTTCATATAGCTCTTACTCTACCCTCAGGAAGGCACAAAACCTGGACGTGGAGAATGAACAGTAATCTACTCGACGATGAGGCAGTGGTGAAGAGTGTCTCTGACACTTTGAGCTACTACTTCAGAGAGAACTCGATGGAAGAAATGCGTGAGGGGGTAGTGTGGGAGGCCCACAAGGCTGTAGCACGTGGAGAATTGATCTCTCAGGGATCTAGACTAAAAAAGGAACGGCAGGCTGACTTTTTGAGACTACACACTGCGCTCCAAAAGGCGGAAATTCAACATAAAGCGAATGGGAACCCTGAAGCGTTAAAGCAACTTACTGATTTGCGGGAGCTGTTCCTTCATTTTCTAGATAGACAGACCAAGCAACAGCTCCGTTATGTCACATAAATATTATGAGCATGGTAACAAATGCAGATGAATGTTAGCACGAGCACTTAGAAAACGACAAGCTCAGACATGTATTCATAAACTACAATTGGCTTCGGGGGAGACAGTGGTTCAATCCTCCAAGATCGCCTCTAGCTTTAGAGACTATTACGCCAAACTTTATAACTTACACTCAGAGATCCCCACTGCTACGACAGAAACTAGACAACATGCGATACAAGAATATTTGTCCTTGGCCGGTCTCCCACCACTTACAGAAGAACAGTCCTCAGCCTTAGAAACCCCAATTACGGTGGCGGAGATTGGGGCAACGGTGGAGTCCTTGCCCAATGGGAAAAGTCCTGGCCCAGACGGGTTCACTAAAGACTACTATAAGACCTTCTTTTCCTTATTAGCTACACCTATGTGTAACTACTTTAATGCCATAGCAGGAGGGGCTGTAATCCCTTCGGAAGCGTTACTTGCACACATTACGGTGATACCAAAGGAGGGCAAGGATCCCACCGTCCCCCAGAGCTACTGCCCCATCTCCCTTCTCAATTTAGACATAAAACTCCTAGCTAAAATTTTAGCCAATAGGCTCAAGCACATTGTACCAAACATTGTCCATCCCGACCAGACAGGCTTCATAACCGGTAGAGAGCCAGAGACAACTCCCTTAGAGCAATACAACTTATACATTTGGGCACGCACCCGTCCAGATCCTCAACCTTACTTGATTTTATCCACTGACGCAGAAAAAGCGTTCGACCGTGTTGATTGATCATATCTGACAGCAGTACTTACGTCATTAGGATTAGGCCCACGAATGCTGACATCCATATTAGCATTATACGCTACAACTTGCGCACAGGTCAAAGTTAATGGGACTCTCTCATCTCGCTTCCCCATTGGCAATGGCACGAGGCAAGGATGCCCTCTTTCACCACTACTGTTCGCCTTGGTATTGAAACCACTTCTCCGATCTGTGAGATCCAATCAGAACATCAGGGGACTAAAGGAAATATGGGAGCACAAGCTATCGGCTTATGCCGATGACATTTTATTCCACTTATCAGATCCCCGATCTCGTTGCCTAACCTAATGCAGGAACTGAAGATCTTTGGATCAATATCCAATTTTAAAATTAACCTCTCTTAATCGGAGATTCTACCAATATGCTTATCTCCTCAACTGACAACAAACCTTCAGGCGGCCTTCCCCTTTACTTGGACATCGTCCCACTTAAAATACTTAGGCATACGACTAACTGATCGTTTTGACACCCTGTATATGACCAACTACCCACAATTACCACGGTGAGGGACGACCTCTCACGGTGGACGCTGACTGCTTTTACATGGCTCGGTCGCGTAAATATTATAAAAATTAATGTTTTACCCCGCATACTGTTTTTCTTACAGATGCTACCGATCCCCCTACCCAGAACATTTTTTGATCAGCTGACCAAAATGCTCTCAAATTTCATCTGGAACTCACGAAAGCCCAGGATAGCTTTGCGTCTGTTAAATCGTCCTAAGCGAACAGGTGGTTTAGGTATCCCAGACATAAAACGCTATTATCGCGCTGTAGCCCTTCAGAGAATTCTGAACTGGTGTTTCCATACAGAATCCAAACTTTGGGTTAACTTAGAGAAGTGCCTGGCTGGTAGAAATTTGGCTTACGCTCCGTGGTTGCCACGGGAGTGTAGGGGGCTTTCTGAATCAACTTCCCCGCTGACGACTCAGGTTCTGTCGGACTGGGACAAAACAAATTTATTGCTGAAACTAGCTCCCCCTATATCCCCGCTGGCACCGCTGGGCGGATTCCAATGGTTCCCTCCAGGTGAACAAATGGCATTTTTTGAGCCATGGCTAGAGGATGGGAACGCTAGCTGCGGTAAATTCATGAAGGATGGTAAGCTCATGAGTAGGGATGAGCTTCGAGTTCGAGTTGAACTCATGTTCGAATCGAACATTGGCTGTTCGCAAGTTCGCCGAACAGCAAACAATTTGGGGTGTTCGCGGCAAATTCGAATGCCGCAGAACACCCTTTAAAAGTCTATGGGAGAAATCAAAAGTGCTAATTTTAAAGGCTTATATGCAAGTTATTGTCATAAAAAGTGTTTGGGGACCCGGGTCCTGCCCCAGGGGACATGGATCAATGCAAAAAAAAGTTTTAAAAACGGCCGTTTTTTCAGGAGCAGTGATTTTAATAATGCTTAAAGTCAAACAATAAAAGTGTAATATCCCTTTAAATTTCATACCCGGGGGGGTGTCTATAGTATGCCTGTAAAGGGGCGCATGTTTCCCATGTTTAGAACAGTCTGACAGCAAAATGACATTTCGAAGGAAAAAACCCATTTAAAACTATCCGCGGCTATAAACTACCCGCGGCTATTGCATTGCCGACAATACACATAGAAGTTCATTGATAAAAACGGCATGGGAATTCCCCACAGGGTAACCCCGAACCAAAATTTTAAAAAATGACGTGGGAGTCCCCCTAAATTCCATACCAGACCCTTCAGGTCTGGTATGGATTTTAAGGGGAACCCCGTGCCAAAAAAAAAAAAAAAAACGGCGTGGGGTCCCCCCAAAAATCCATACCAGACCCTTATCCGAGCACGCAACCTGGCAGGCCGCAGGAAAAGAGGGGAGGACGAGAGTCTTTCTTCTTCCTTCTTTTCTTCTTCCTTCTCTTCTTCTTCCTTTTCTTCTTCCTTCTCTTCTTCTTCCTTCTTCTCTTCTCCAGGCCGCTCCGCACCCATGCTGGCATGGAGGGAGGCTCCAGCTGTGTGACGGCGTCTCCTCGTCTGACGGTTCTTAAATAACGGGGGGCGGGGCCACCCGGTGACCCCGCCCCCTTTGACGCACAGGACATGACGGGACTTCCCTGTGGCATTCCCCGTGACGTCACAGGGAAGTCCCGTCAAGTCACAGTTTTTTAGTGAAATGGTAGGGGTAAGTACCCCCTTACCATTTCACACAGGGGGGGCCGGGATCTGGGGGTCCCCTTGTTAAAGGGTGCTTCCAGATTCCGATAAGCCCCCCACCCGCAGACCCCCACAACCACCGGCCAGGGTTGTGGGGATGAGGCCCTTGTCCTCATCAACATGGGGACAAGGTGTTTTGGGGGGCTACCCCAAAGCACCCTCCCAATGTTGAGGGCATGTGGCCTGGTACGGTTCAGGAGGGGGGGGCGCACTCTCGTCCCCCCTCTTTTCCTGCGGCCTGCCAGGTTGCGTGCTCGGATAAGGGTCTGGTATGGATTTTTGGGGGGACCCCACGCCGTTTTTGTTTTTTTTGGCACGGGGTTCCCCTTAAAATCCATACCAGACCTGAAGGGTCTGGTATGGAATTTAGGGGGACTCCCACGTCATTTTTTTAAATTTTGGTTCGGGGTTACCCTGTGGGGAATTCCCATGCCGTTTTTATCAATGAACTTCTATGTGTATTGTCGGCAATGCAATAGCCGCGGGTAGTTTATAGCCGCGGGTAGTTTTAAATGGGTTTTTTCCTTCAAAATGTCATTTTGCTGTCAGACTGTTCTAAACACGGGAAACATGCGCCCCTTTACAGGCATACTATAGACACCCCCCGGGTATGAAATTTAAAAGGATATTACACTTTTATTGTTTGACTTTAAGCATTATTAAAATCACTGCTCCTGAAAAAACGGCCGTTTTTAAAACTTTTTTTTTTTGCATTGATCCATGTCCCCTGGGGCAGGACCCGGGTCCCCCAAACACTTTTTATGACAATAACTTACATATAAGCCTTTAAAATTAGCACTTTTGATTATTCATGTTCGTGTCCCATAGACTTTAACGGTGTTTGCGTGTTCGAGCGAACTTTTTTCCTGTTCGCATGTTCTGGTGCGAACCAAACGGGGGTGTTCGGCTCATCCCTACTCATGAGTTATGAAAGTTTTTACCAGTAGGACACAAGGGCCCACAACTCAATTTTTGGAGATACAGGCAGTTGCACCACTTCTTTGAGAAACATATCCATCTGATTAGAGACCCGTCTACACCCACTTCTTATGAACGCCTCTTCACAGATGAAGAGCCAGTTCCTCACATGGTGTCGGAGCTGTACCAACTTTTGGGAGAGGCGGACCTCCATCTGAAGCCCACATACATTCGTAAGTGGGAAGCTGATCTAGGACACGAACTTACAGATACACAACTACACCATCTTTATTATATGACACATTCATCCTCCGTAGACTCCCATACCCAAGAAACGAATTATAAAATAATGTCTCGCTGGTACCGCGTGCCAGCAGATTTAGCTCGCATTTACCCCCTCGGTTTCGGATCGCTGTTGGCGGGGATGTGGGCACCGGGGAACTCTTTTGCACATATGGTGGACCTGCCCCATAATTAAGCCCCTTTGGGAAGATGTAAAAGAGCAGATAAATCTATATTAGGACTGGAGGTTCCTTTCTCTCCCGAGCACTTCATATTGCATATACCCGCATCTTCACTTAGACAATATAAAAAAAGTGTATTACCACACCTGCTGAATGCAGCCAGACGACTACTCCCAATTTACTGGAAGAAGTCCAACATCCCTACAAGGGAACAGTGGATTGCAGGGGTGAATGCAATACGCGAGGCTGAGGAGTGGATAGCAACCTGCCGAGGTTTGCGAGAGAAACACCTAGCAATATGGGCACCCTGGAATGACTTTTCCCCAGACCCACGTTGGGTCCCATCCAGCTTAGATGCAGCTTTATTAGAGTTAGCAGATCCCTCACTAAAAGCTTGTAGATCAATAAATGCTGAAAGGTAGAGATACCGGAATTTGAGTAGCTGCTGTGGATTGGCCCTGATTGATGTGACAGATGCCTGTGCTGTGGTGCGCCTGGCGTGGACACGGACGACACATCCCTAAAGAACATGGGTATGTCTAGCTTGTTCCATCCTGCTCCCCCCCCCCTTTCCCTCCCCCCCCCCCACTTTCTTTTCTTCTTTCTTTTCTGTTTACCTGGTTTATTTTATAATAGTGGATTGTGTTATTGATTCTAAGTTGACGGACGGTGAGACCTCCACGTGAAGCTGCATGGGTAGCGTATTTACAGTAGTCCCTATCTGACAAGCATACTGTTATCACTTAACGGCCCCTTTTATGCGGGATGGGGGTGGAGGGTGGTATGATGGAGGCCTTAGGGCCCCCCCCCCCTCGCCTCACCCGTGGGCCAAAGGTTAAGTTATTTGATGTTCAGATAAAAGACTTACCTTTCCAGCTCAAAACTAACTCAGGCTCTCAAAAAGGGTCCCGGTGAGCTGATAGATTAAATGGAGGCTTTAGTAGCCTTAAAAATACTGGAGGGTCTCCCCGTCCGACACACATTATTAGACTACTTGATATGTGGTCTAAGATTGTAACATTATGACCATATTTTGCCTCAAACGAATCAAGTGGTTCAAATGTATTCACTTGACCCTGCGAGGTCGATTGCACAAACGTTTATTTTTTATATGGATATGTTATGTTCTCTCCTTTTCTCTTTTAATGTGTTTGTTTATGCCAAATAACAATAAAATAATGATAAAGAAAAAAAAAAAACACGACCACTTCTTCTTTGCCTGTTGCCTATTGGTTTTAAAATTAACCTTGTTTTGGAAGCCACGAAAAGGCCTCCTATTCTGGGGCTTATTCTTTTGAGACGATGGAAACTGCTTACTCTTCTCGGAGGAACGAGCCAGGACTTCCTCTAAGGAGGAGCTGAATAAGAGCTTGCCCTCAAAGGGTATGCCGCAAAGTTTATTTTTTTGAGGTAAGATCTCCCTCCCAAAATTTTAACCAGATGGCCTGTCTAGTTGAATTAATGAGGGCAGATATCCTGGCCACAGATCTCACTGAATCCGCTGCCGCATCAGCCAAAAATGCAACTGATTTGGCAATAAGGGGGAGAGATTCCCTGACCTCCTCTATGGGGGTGTCGGAGGAGAGAAGGTCATCCAGACGTTGAACCCACACATCCAAATACCTAGCAACACAAGTGGATGCTATAGCTGGCCATAAAGAAAAGGCAGAGGCATCCAAGGCCTTACGTAATAAAAAGAGTCAGCCTTCCTATCCATTTGATCCTTAAATGTGGAGTTCCACCCAAAAATGGAACTTCTGACATGCCACATTTGGCATGTCGTTTTTTTTTTTTTTTTTTTTTTTTTGGAGGGGTGGGGGGGGAGAAACTTCCTTCCGGGCACTGCGGCGTTGGAAGTTCACCTCTCCCCCCTCCCTCTCAGCAATCTGGGACATGTCACAGGTCCCAGATTGCCCTGTCTGGCACAGTGCAGCTCGCAGCATGCGCAGTGCGTGTCCAGCTGTGAAGCCACACCCGGGTGCCCACAGTGACAATGCCGTTGCTGCAGAGAGCAGGGGGAGTCTTCCCACTGTAACCCTATAGGAGGTACTCTTGATGAAAGCAAGAATTGGCCTTACTGTAAAAAATTGCAATGATATGCACCTGTCAAACAGGTGCTGAGAAATTGGTCTTTGGGTGTTAATGGTGCCCATGAAACCTAAACCAAAAACATTTTTCCAGATGAAATGAACACCCTCAAAGCTAGGCAGCCTCGAAGTCCTGCAGAGATTCCACATTTCAAAAAGACAATCAGTGACATCGGCATCAGGGGCTCATTTTTTATAAAATTCAAATGGTCCACGGAGTCTGTGGACAGACGCGTTCTATGATCAGTAACGAAACCTCCTGCAGCACTGAATGCCCATTTTGAAAGCACGCTGGATGCAGGGCAGCCCAACAACTCAATAGCATACTGGGAAAGTTCTGGCCAGTGGTCTATTCTCATGACCCAGTAAGTCAGTGGATCGTCAGCTGGAAAGCTCTCCATCTCTGTTTTTAGCCCTGAGGTAATCGTCCACCATGTGATGCAGATGCTGCCGATGGGATGTGAAAGCCGACAGCCCTGGGCCGCGAGGACTAAAAAAAATTCCGAAATACCTCACTTAGGCGGACGCCTTCTCCAACGCTCCTCTCTTGACTAGCAGAAGACTCAAAACGACGTTTTCCACCACACTAACCTACTGGAGTCAGTAAAAATGTTCAGTAAAATCCTCTTTAACGTGTCCTCAAGAGACTTTATCTTCTGCACTCTCTGTGGGAATGGGATGAGTTCTGAGACCTTCCCCTTATAATGGTGGTCAAGGAGGGTTGCCAACCAGTAATCATCCTTCTCCTTTATGCCATGTATTCTTGGGTCCTTTCGCAGGCTTTGAAGCATGAGGTTGCCCATGCGCCTCAAATTTGCTGAGGCTTGAGAAGCAGACTCCTCTGTGTCACTCAGGTTGACAGCATCTGGAACTTCCTCCTCCCAGCCACGTACTACTCCCAAGGGTCCGGGGCTTGGAAAGGCATCACTTACAGATTGACGCATGTCTTCCTCTTCTCTTCTTCAAAGCCTATGAAAGTGCCAGAATCCTCCTCCTCATCCTCCTCCCCTCTCTCCTCCTGTGTGTTCTGCAACATAGGAATGATGTCTGGATAAAGTGGGCCTTGAGAGGAAAGGAAGTCCTCCTCTTCCTACTGCTGCTCTGCCTCCAGTGCCCTGTCCATAATGCCACACAGACTCTGCTCCAGCAGGAACACAACAGGGATTGTGTCACTGATGCATGCACTGTCACCATCTTTGTGGCCTCCTCAAATAGTGACAATACAGTGCATGCATCCTTAATCAGCCATTGGCGTGGGGAAAAAAAAAGCCGAGGTGGCCTGAGCCTGTCGTTGTGCCGTACTGGCACAGGTACTCATTGATGGCCCTCTGCTGCATGTATAGCCGCTGCAGCATTCCCAAACTTGAGTTCCACCTGGTGGGCATATCACAAATCAGGCGGTTTACGGGCAGGTGAAATTCCTGCTGAATTTCAGCTGAGCACTGACTGTGTATGACCGCCTAAAATGGCTATAGACTCTTCTGGCCTGCTTTAGTACATCTTGCAACCCTAGGTACGTACTTGGGAAATGCTGCACCACCAAATTGAGGACACGTGCCAGGCATGGCACATGTGTCAACTTACCCAGTAGGGCAGACAGGAGGTTTGCGCTATTATTGGACACCACGATTCCTGGCTCCAGCTGGCATGGTGTGAACCACCACTGGGCCTGTCCCTGCAGAGCAGCAAGAATCTCTGCTCCGGTGTGGTTCCCGTCCCCTAAACACACCAGCTGAAGCACTGCATAGCACCTTTTACCCTGACTCTGCGAATAGCCCTTTGAACGCTTAGGGGGTACCTGATGTTCATAGGACAATTCTGCAGAGGAGGGCATGGAGGTGGCGGAGGGGCTAGAGCTCACAGGTCTGGCATCACCACCAGCTGTATGGAGACGTGGGGGCACAACAAGCTGCAGCACCGAGCCCTGTCCTGCATCCTTTCGAGTTGCAAACAGCATTACCCAGTGTGCTGTGAATGAAATATAGCGTCCCTGCCCATGCTTGCTGGGCCACGTGTCAGCAGTAAGGTGGATTTTATGGCTGACTGCCTTGCCCAACAATGCCAGAACATTCCCTTCTATGTGATGGTAGAGAGATGGAACGGCCTTACGTGAAAAGTAGTAGCGACTGGGAACCTGCCATAGTGGTAAAGCACATTGTGCAAATTCATGAAAGGGGGCAGAAGTTGAAAGGGCCAACAGCTTTGACAAGCTTGCATTCAGACGTTGGGCATGTGGGTGGCAAGGACTGTATTTTTCCCACTGCAGCAGATGGGGCAGAGAAATTTGCCAGCTAGTCTACAGCTGGTGGTGTGCTTCTGGCAGATGTGCTGCTAGGACCTGGGACACCCTGTGCTCTACCATCATCCCTGACAGTGGAAGCTGATGAAAGGTAATGACTCGGTATCGCAGGGGCAGACTGAAGTGGGTGAGGAGGAGGGACAGATTTGTGCCCCTTTTGTGTGGCTTTTAGGTGCTCTTGCCAACGGGCTGAGTGGTTGGACGTTAAATGCCTTGTTAGGCATGTGGTACCCAAAAGGTTGGTGTTTTTTGCCACGTTTGATGTGCCTGAGACACAGGTTGCCATATTGCACAGAATATTACAGAAAATTACAGCTCTGCAGATTGAAAACACAAAGTCATTTTTAATAACATTCAATACATGGCTCGTGTAACAATTGTATATGTTAAATTAATTATTTTTCGTTCCTATTTTTTTCCCAAAAAAGTGGAATTATCGTTTAATAATGAAAAAGTCAGTCTCATTCAGAATCAGTATCCAACGTCCAAATGTATTTAGTATAGAGCAGAATTAGGCTCCATTCACACTAGCGCGTTTTTTGATGCATTTTGCATTTTGCAGAAATGCACGGGAATTTTTTAACATGGGTTCCTATGGAACATGTTCACATCAATGCCTTTTTGTTTCTCTGCATTTTTGGAAAGGGTCGGGGACTTTTTTTCATGCAAAATGCAGCGTTTTGCATGTAATAGAATTCAATGGACAAGCATCAAACGCAAGTGCACCGTTTTTGCAGCGTTTTTGATGTGTTTTTGCCGTTTTTTTTTTTTTTTTTTTTTTTTACTGTAAAAAAAAACAAAAAAAAAAACGCAAAACGCAAATCGCGGCAAAAACGCCGCAAAAACGCTGCTCAAAAACGTGGCAAGCATGAAAAAAAAAACCTCCAAAAACGCCCAAAAGCAACATGCATAGGTGTGAATCGAGCCTTAGGTAGGAATCTGCATCAAAGTTTGTTGAGCCCAGGTTCACACTGATGCAGGTTTGAAATCCGGCAATGCAGTCTGACTTTGGGGGCAATTTAACAGACATCTGTGCGGGTTCATGCACACGTGTATATTCAAATTGCCCCCAAAGTTGCCAAAAGTAGTACTGGAACTACTTTTGGGAACCTGTGCAGAGCTGCAAAGTCGGCGTTGCACCTATTTGGACGATGCCGTTGCCGGAAATAGCCACCGATTTGGCATGTCAAAACGGCCCGATGTGAAAGTGGGATAAAGAATAGGCTCACCTTTGGGAACATGTTACATGTCCCACCCTTTTTAGGGTGGGACATGTAACATGTTCACCATGCTAGCTGTCAATTTTTAAAATTAGCGCTGCTGTGCTGGGCTCTGCCCACACGGCAGCGTCATTCATATACACAGCTCTGTGTGTGAATGAACTACAACCCCCCGGCACTCTTTGCGGTTGTTGGCTTGTAGTTCTCAATGAACTACCAAGGAGCTGGAGCGTTGTGGTAGTTCACTGATTTCTTCTTGTCAGTGTATCTGCCTGTCCATACGGGATGAACAGGTATACAGATATAAGGAGAAGTGCATGGCATCAGTGATCTGCTGATCACTGGTGCAATCCTTTACAGGCTCCAAAATAAATAATAAATGCAAAAAATGTGCATTTATTATTTTTTTCAAAAAGGTGAACTTATGCTTTAAATTTCTTGAACTCTACATAGATCACCCAGAGGGGATTTTTTTTTTCAACAAAAGTGGAGTTACTCTTCATGTAAAGAGAGCTTCCTCAGTTAGGGGTCCATATGCCCTGGGAGAAGGCCAGTCCAGTGATTTCAGTAGAATACCAGAAGGTAAAGGCTGAAAATAGAACTGATGACCGAGCGTAGCAGGCCAGGTAACTCAGAAGCAGTATTGAGACACAAGTGTCATGAGGGCTAACAGGGCACTAGATCGTTAGATGGCACAAGATGTCCTTAAGTGCAGTGGACTTGAGGGGCACATAGGGACATTGACGTCACAAGATGACCCAAGATGTTCAGTGATCACTGGATGACACAGGGTGTTTAGGGGTCACTGGATAACACAGGATGCTCTTGGATGCAATGGAGGTGCACAGAGGGGGCAATGGGGTCAAAAAATTACACAGGATACTCAGGGTCACTGGATAACCAGGGGCTGGAAGGCTGGCACAGAGGGCAGAGGAGGCATGAGGGTTCAGGTAAGTAATGTAGCAAGAAGGGACTCGGCAGAAGCATACGTCACACCAAAACAGCAGTCTTATTAGCTGTCTTTCGATTGACCATAGCATGGGCCCTCCATGTGAAACAAATGTTCTAATTCTAATTTTCCTAAGACTTTTTTAAAATTTTTCGTTCATGATCAGCTTAATTCTGTTTTTCAAAAGAATAAGCTGTCCTGGAAATGTAGCCGTTAAAGTGTTGAGACAAACCATTTATCACTGACAGGGGGGCTTACAGTAATCAGCATCTAATTATTTTATTTATTTATGTAAAACCTTTATTTAAAAAAAAAAAAAAAAAGTTTGCTGTAACTGCAGTGCAGCTGGAGTTTAGCTTCAACTTTTTAGAGTACTGAAATTGGCTAGTTCATCTGACACTCCCATCCCCTTCGATCGACATTGTTGCTGTCCAAAGTACACCCTATGCTACTTCATCTGGGTTCTCTAATACAGGAGGTGTGTTATTGGCCAGCAGCTGAAAAACACCCCCCACAGCATGATGCTGCCACCACCATGCTTCACTGTTGGGACTGTATTGGACAGGTGATGAGCAGTGCCTGGTTTTCTCCACACATACCGCTTAGAATTAAGGCCAAAAAGTTCTATCTTGGTCTCATCAGACCAGAGAATTTTATTTCTCACCATCTTGGAGTCCTTCAGGTGTTTTTTAGCAACTCCATGCGGGCTTTCATGTGTCTTGCACTGAGGAGAGGCTTCCGTCGGGCCACTCTGCCATAAAGCCCCGACTGGTGAAGGGGTGCAGTGATGGTTGACTTACTACAACTTTCTCCCATCTCCTGACTGCATCTCTGGAGCTCAGCCACAGTGATCTTTGGGTTCTTCTTTACCTCTCCCTCCAAGGCTCTTCTCCCCCGATAGCTCAGTTTGGCCGAACGGCCAGCTCTAGGATGGGTTCTGGTCGTCCCAAACGTCTTCCATTTAAGGATTATGGAGGCCACTGTGCTCTTTGGAACCTTAAGTGCAGCAGAAATTTTTTTGTAACCTTGGCCAGATCTGTGCCTTGCCACAATTCTTTCTCTGAGCTCTTCAGGCAGTTCCTTTGACCTCATGATTCTCATGTGTTCTGACATGCACTGTGAGCTGTAAGGTCTTGTATAGACAGGTGTGTGGCTTTCCTAATCAAGTCCAATCAGTATAATCAAACATAGCTGGACTCTAATGAAGGTGTAGAACCATCTCAAGGATGATCAGAAGAAATGGACAGCACCTGTGTTAAATATATGAGTGTCACAGCAAAGGGTCTGAATACTTAGGACCATGTGATATTTCAGTTTTTTCTTTTTTAATAAATCTGTGTTTTTCTGTCAATATGGGTTGCTGTGTGTACATTAATGAGGAAAAAAATGAACTTAAATGATTTTAGCAAATGGCTGCAATATAACAAAAAAAAAAAAACATTTGAGGGGGTCTGAATACTTTCCGTCCCCACTGTATGTCACAAATGGACTCTAATTGAACTTTGTGCACTAAATGAACTTTATTGCTATTTATATGTTGATTTAGTTTATTTATTTGGTTTACCAGCAGCACTATCACATTTTATTACTTGATTCTGTCTTTATTTCAGGCTGCAAAGCAACAAAGTGTGATTGTAAAGGGGGGTGATTCTTTTCTATACCCACTGTATGCATTTGTTATTGCTGACTTTGCTGATTTATGTGTTGATTCCAGTCTAGTAATACAGAATTATATTCTAAGTCACCTAGGCATAGCAAAGCAAGTAACTTGCATACATATTTTTAGCCCCCAGATGTATTACTTTACATTTTTCAACATTAAGGGCTAGTTCAAACCATAGAAACGCAGTCCGGATGCTTTTCTGCATGCACGTTTTTGATGCGTTAAAGTGCGTTTTTGATGCAGTCCAGTGCACCCACCCCTCTTTTTTCTTAACCTTAAATAAGGACATGTGTGTTCCAGTGCGTTTTTGGTGCTTTGTTTTTGTGTTTTTGATGCCTTTTACAGCGTTCCAGTATAGTCCAGTACAGGAAAAATGCAGCATGCTCTACTTTTTTTTTTTTTTCTGGAACTGGAACGCACTGGAACTGCAAGCACTTGTGTGACCTACTCCATTGAAAACCATATAACCTACTTTCCATGCGTTTTGATGCAGAAAAAAAAATGCACTGGGCTGCATTTGGTGTGAACTGGCCCTAAATCTCATTTGGCACATGGTTTCCCACCCCTTTATTTTATTGGGGTCTTTCTGTAAAGTTACTATATCCCATTGTGAAGTTATTACCCTGGATAGCTTTGTATCATCAGCAAATACTACGATTGAACTACCTATACAAACCTCATTGGCAGCCGTCCATACAGGGCGCACACCCAACACTCCCCCCCCCCCCCCCCCCCCCCGATCCCGGTGCCCCTAATCTACATGCAAGGAGCTGGATGCATGGATTCCAATGGTTTTTTGGGGGGTTTTTTTTTTAAGCACATGATTAGAGCCTAAAGCTCTAATTGGCTTCAAAAAACGGTGAGCACACCCACTTGTGTGACAATAGCTAATTAATATTCGCTATTGTCTTCCTGATTCACCTCCCGGCCAATCAGGAAGCGGGTCCTGAGACCCGTCACCCGATTGACCGAAAGGAGAGGCAATCCTATTGACCGGCGCCTCTTCTTCTTGGTCAGCCAACAGCTTGGCACTGCTTCCACCTTGCCATGCAACACTACCATCACCAATTCTGAGGTAGCCACACTGTCAGAGAGCCCTCAGTGATCATCCCTAGCCTCCAGCATCTGAGCAGCCTGATACTCTACCCAGAGCCACTGCCACATTTATTCTACTGCTGCTATTATCCATCACTAAGCCCGCTCATCTTGTCTGCCGCCGATGTCCCGAACAGCTCAACACTCCATCTACAGCCGCTGACATCCACCCGAACAGTCGGACATCCAACCAGCAAGCTGCCGACTTTGACCTGTACAGCCAGACTTCCCATCTGCAGACTCCATACCACCGCATCACAGGCATCTTCATCTCACTCATACCAGCTGCCCTCCTCAGAGCCTGAGCTGGACCCACGGCTTCCCAGACAATCCACACCCCCTTCACTTCCAAAAGTGAGTTTTACTCATTATTTTATTCGCCATTTATTAATTGTTTTTTTTGTCTTACCACCGTATTTAACATTTTTTTTTACTGTATTAAAAGAGCAAGTTAAACAACTCCAGACCATTCACAAGATAAGCATAGTTTTCGCCACCCTTTCCACATGTGCCTGTAACCAGTTTTCCATTCAGATACATATACTATGGTCAATGCCAACAAACCTCAATTCGTAAAATAAGCGTTTATGGGGTACTGTCTCAAATGCTTTGGTGAAACCCAGATAGACCATGTCCACAGGCCTTCCTCTATCCAGATTACAGCTCACTTTCACATAGAATGCTAACAGGTTAGTCTAATGATACTATTTTCATCAGCCAAGTCTTGGATATGGTTCCTTTTCATTCCCTCCAATAGTTTACATACTATTGATGCTAGCTGACTAGTCTGTGTAGGTTCCAGGTATATATCTCAGCCCTTTTTTTGAATATTGGTACCACGTTAGCTTTTCGCCAATCCACTGGTACCATTCCAGTTAGTAAGCTGTCCTTTTGGAATAATTGTCTGAAGGTAATATGACTATGTTCTTTGAGGACTCTTGGGTGTAAGCCATCTGGTTCTGGTGATTTATTCACATTATGTTTTTTAAGTCTTTTTTTTAACACTGGCTTCTGTTAGCCACAAGGGTACATTTTACGTTGTGTAACAATATATTTTAATAATTTTATTTATACTTTTTCCTTTCTAAAAACTGAGAAGAATGTATTTAATACAATTGCCTTCTCCTTGTCACTTGTAACCAACTTTTTACACAAAAAATGGTGTGCGGTCCCCCCCAAGATCCATACCAGACCCTTATCTGAGCATGCAACTCGGCAGGCCAGGAAAGGGGGAGGGAGCGAGTGCCCCCCTCCTGAACCATACCAGGCCACATGCCCTCAACATGGGGGGCATGCAAGGTCGATGACCTCATCAGATAGCCCGGCCCTTAGCTATTCAAGAAATGTCAGACGGTGGGAGCCTTCGTTAAAAGTCCAGAACTCTTTTCTTTTTCTAGGTCCAAGGCCCGCATTCATCGTTATTGACATTCTACTTCGGGGGACATTTCTTTTTTTTCTTGTTTTTTTTAATAAAGGACTTTTTCACATGGGGGGGTCGGGATCTGGGGGCCCCCTTGTTAAAGGGGGCTCTTCCAGATTCCAATAAGTCACCCCTGCACCCCCACAACCACTGAGCCAGGATTGTGGGGAAGAGGCCCTTGTCTTCATTAACATAAGGACAAGGTGCTTTGGGGGGATCTCCCCACCCCAAAGCACCCCCCCATGTTTAGGGCCTGGTATGGTTCAGAAGGGTGCTCGCTCGCCCCCCCCTTTCTTGGCCTGCCGGGCTGCATGCTCCGATAAGGATCTGGTATGGATTTTCGGGAACACCCCACTTTTTTTTTTTTTTTTTTTCTTTTTACATTTTGGCGTGGGGTTCCTCTTAAAATCGGTATGGCTTTTGGGAGGGACCCCACACAATTTATTTTTGGCATGGAGTTTCTCTAAAAAATCCATCCAAGATCTGAAGGGCCTGGTATTGATTGGGGAGTGGGGCCCCAATGCTGTTTTTTTGTTGTTGTTGTTTTTTAACTGGCATTTGTTTGTTTGTTTTTTGTTTTTTTTTAAACTGGCATTTGTTTTGTTTACATTCTATTGTCAGAGAGGAATCTCGCTGACCGCAGATGAGTCATAGTTGTTAAGGACGCCAGCGGCCGCCCACTCCTTAACAACCAGTTATTCTGATTTCTGATTATACAAAAAGGAATGCCGAAGATACAAAACAAATTCCGAAAATACAGAAACAAATTGGTCCAATATTGTGCCAATAGACTAATTCATTTTTGGAATTTCGAAAATTCATTTGTATTTTTAGCATTGTTTATTCAGAATAGCATTACATTAAAAAAAAACTTTCAGATCTGGTATGGATTTTAAGGGAAACCTCATGCCAATATTTAAAAAAAAAATGGTGTGGGGTCCTTCCAAAATCTATTCCAGATGCTTATCTCGGCAGACAGCCTGGTAGGCCAGGAAAGAGGGTAGGGATGAGCGCACACCCTCCTCCTGAACCATTCCAGGCCACATGCACATGGAGGTTGCTTTGGGGCAGGGGGGCTCCCTTCCCCAATGCACATTGTCCCCATGTTGGGGACAAGGGCCTCTTCAACACAACCTTGGCCGATGGTTGTGAGGGTCTGCGGGTGGAGGTCTTATCAGAATATGGAAGCCCCCTTGGGCTCCCAGATTCCTACCCCTCATGTGAATGAGCATGGTGTCCATCCCCCCTTGTGCCCATCTTCCCAGAAGAAGTCACCGCTGATGAAATGCATAGGGACATGGCCATTCACAGTGTCCGTTCGTTCTAGTCATTGCACTAGAAGTGCTCTGTGTTTTGGATCAGCCTGCTGATCTATCCTGCTGTGTATACAAGCTATGGACTTCACAAAGAAGATATGTCTTTATTTTTTGGTACTACTCTGATATTGATTGTGGAATGATGACCATCTCCCCCAACCCCCCCCCCCCCCCCCAGTGATCATCCAGCCTTTGGTGATATCTCATGCAGTTTTTGGCCATTCTGCTCTGGTAAGAGGCGTGGGGATTATCACTAACCGGTGGTGGATTTCTTTGTACTGGAGTCACTATGGACTTTTATATTTGTTCTTTCATTTCATGTATGATACATTGTCTAGGTAGCAGCCGAACCAATGCAAATATCTGGCAAATGGGTTCTGATGTGTAAAAAGAAAATGTTCCTCCTTACCATCCCATAAATAAATTTGCCATGGAAGGTGAAAATTTTGTTCCCATCGTTGCCCTGCATGTTTGTATATAATAGTAGCCATCCGACATAAAAAAAAAAAGTCTGTTAAAAGATACTTACTACATTGGAGAAAATACGCCTGCAGCTCCACAGAGTAGGACCTATACTGTTTTTGATGATATTTAATTGCTTGTTAAGTCGGATGGTAGGGAATACATGAATATAGTGCTCTCACATCTAACGTAAACCATACAAAACTGGGAGTCGGATGAACTTTTTGAACCTGCCAGAGCACTGTGCCTGTGTCCTTTATGTGTCCGGGTAGTCAGTGAACCAATAGTTGGAGGTGTATATACACCCATTCACTCAGTCTTTCCAGAAGAGGGCCAATGCCAGCTACAATAGGGTGGCGCCCAGGCCCGGATTTACTCCCTTTGCCGCCCCAAGGCTGGGTCTTTCAATGCCCCTCCACACACACACACCACGTCCTTTATCGATGACTTCTACAATAGATCAATTAAAAACATATCTCCACACATGAGAACACTGAAAATAACTGGCTTTAATTATACAGACTAAAAATACTTCAGGGTAAGCGCACGAGGGGTAAGGATTTTACGCAGGCAATTTTTCAAGGCAATGGCTGGTGTTAGTGCTTCAATCATCCCCGGCACCATGGTTGTTATGGTGTCAGGATGATTGAAACACATTACTTCTATCATTACATTGTAATATAAACTGAAATAGTTCAACTCGCCATAATGCAGAATCATTGGGAGCCCTGAGCGTGTCACTTGCCACCATCTCTTGTCACTATGCCTGCCACCAGATGGGGATGTCACTTGCCACCATGCCTGCCACCAGATGGGGATGTCACTTGCCACCATGCCTGCCAACAGATGGGGATGTCACTTGCCATGCTGCCTGCCACCAGATGGGGATGTCACTTGCCATGCTGCCTGCCACCAGATGGGGATGTCACTTGCCATGCTGCCTGCCACCAGTTGGGGATGTCACTTGCCATGCTGCCTGCCACCAGATGGGGATGTCACTTGCCACGCTGCCTGCCACCAGATGGGGATGTCACTTGCCACGCTGCCTGCCACCAGATGGGGATGTCACTTGCCACGCTGCCTGCCACCAGATGGGGATGTCACTTGCCACGCTGCCTGCCACCAGATGGGGATGTCACTTGCCACGCTGCCTGCCACCAGATGGGGATGTCACTTGCCACGCTGCCTGCCACCAGATGGGGATGTCACTTGCTTCGCTGCCTGCCACCAGATGGGGATGTCACTTGCTACGCTGCCTGCCACCAGATGGGGATGTCACTTGCTACGCTGCCTGCCACCAGATGGAGATGTCACTTGCTACGCTGCCTGCCACCAGATGGGGATGTCACTTGCCACCAGATGGGGATGTCACTTGCCACCATGGCTGCCACCAGATGGGGATGTCACTTGCCACCAGATGGGGATGTCACTTGCCACCATGCCTGCCACCAGATGGGGATGTCACTTGCCAATGTTGCCATGCTGCCTGCCATCAGAAGGAGGAGGGCGGAACAGCGTTGCGGGCAATGAGAGATGTCATCTCTCTCCCCGCCGCCGCACTGCTGACACTACTAGCTACTCTCAATTTTTTTAAAAATGGCGCCGGGCGGCGCAATCACGCTACTGCGCATGCGCCGCCCGGCCGAGCGCCACGAGCTTTCCCGAGCTCGGCCGGCTTCGGAACGGCGCATGCGCAGTTGCGTGGTCGGCTCGCGGCCATCTTTTCTATGGGCACTGGTGCCCATAATAGACTTTAATGGGCAGCACGAAAGGGGGGGGCGGCCGCGAAGTCGCTGCAGGAGCAGCGCCGCCCCTACACCACTGCTGCCCCGAGGCCTGGCCTCGGGGCCTTGTGGCTAATCCGGCCTTGGTGGCGCCGCATTGGCTTACTTGCTTTATGCACTTTTGGCAGAAGATGAAAACTGGATCATAAGGTACTCTGCAATTTTAGAACTAATTAGCCCCATATTTTTACCCCTATCAATAAAGTCCTGTAGATCTGTACTAAAAGACTTAGTAGGATCTGATTTTAAGGGGCCGATATGTAGAGCGATTATTGAGCCGTTTAAGAGCTTCAGTAGAATATTGCTCCTTTGTTGATATCACCACCGCTCCACCTTTATTTTCTCTCTGTGAATAACAAGGTTCCTGAATTTTGTAAGAAGTTCTAATACCTGTACTTCCTGTATAAAGATGTTGGACAGGTTGAAATTGACTTTGTTAGGTTCGGTTCACACTGTTACAACATGTGCTTCGACTTTAAGGGCAATGGAACTGTTCTAATAGGAGCGACTTAAGTCGCTCTGACTTGGATAAAGGTTCCTGCAGTACTTTTGGTCCCACTTTAGAACGACTTGCATTGACATCTTTTTAAGAAGTCGTATGCATGTTGTGCCAAAGTCATGCTTAGATGTCAGGTTTGAGGTTGCAGCAGTGTGAAGCGGGCTTTAAGCTGTGGTAATTCATTCTTCACTATTGACTGGAATACGTCTGCTGCTGTACTTCTGGCATGGATGGGGTATGTAAGCTTATATCTTACAGTAAGATTACTACTATCTACCCCATTTAAACCACCAGTAGATTCAAGCTGTAACTGCTCCAGATTTAATGTGTAGCTCACCTCCTAAGGATCTGCAAGTAACTGGGATCCCCCACCCTGCACGGCAAGGCAAACCGAATCTTCACAGGCACGCTTGAGTCAGAGAACAGTCCGTGACTTTGTTTTTTTTGTTTTATTGAGGGTCATAACTTGGATAGGGATGGGAGGTTATGTGATGCCCATTTGACTTCAAAACAAACTTCAGAGACAACTCTTCCTATATACAGTCTCTATATATAGCTCTATGTACAGCTCCACTTCTTCTTCCAGCACTCACTTACTTGCAGAACCCATCTGGAACACTGAATATCTGACAGTCACTCAGTCAGATTAAAGCAATAACCCATTACAGGCCATAACCCGCGGTTCCAGCAACCCCCCTTAGTTGTGTAGCAGAATGTCAGTGTCCAGCTTGCATCACTCCTGTGGCTACTGATCCCATTCAAGTACTGCCAACCCACCTGGCTGCAGCTGCCCCTTTCACTAGCCCTCCAGGCTAACTTCTCCCCGCAGTCCTCCAGACTGACATTCAACGGCCCATCCGGCTGACTCTCAGGAGACCTCCCAGATGTGCTGACCTGCTCTTGCTGTCCTCTCTCCTTGCTCCTGTGCCTCCCAGGAAGAGCTTCCTCTGTGTGTTTTTGGCAGGATTCTTCCAGCACCTGAGCCCTGGCCCGATGTTGTGCCCCCCCCCAGGCTAGGAGGCACCCTCAAGGGCCACGACAGCCTCCTCAGCATTTCATCTTCCACCCAACTGCCACTGCTGGCATGGCTCATGTCTATTTATGAGGTGAACCTGCCCCCTCCAGCCCCTTTTTGCTGGGGATTGTTTGAGGCCCTCATAAATATTCCAGACAACCCCTCACTCCCCTTACTCCACCTTCCAGCTCTGGAAGTTTCTACAAACTTCCAGACCAGTGGGAAGTGCCAGAGAAAGCTGCCTGATGAGTCCTCCAGCCCTGACCTAAAGTAACCCTGACCCAGATTACACAGCTCAGGCTTTGCCCCAAGCTAACTATGTTTTGCTTACTCTAACAGCAAACCTATTTACACCTAGCACACATACTAGAGGGTGCTACAAATGTCCCCACATAAATCAGAGAAAAAAATGGAAATCTCACCTGAATACACGTCATGTCACCAAGGTCACATGGGCTCTTCCCCTCGTCCCTCAACCCATTTCCAAAATGCTTCCTAAGTTTTCTAACAAACCTATTTAACATCAATTAACGTTGAAAACCAATCAAAGTGGTATGTGGGGGAGAAGGCGAGACTACTGAGTGTCAAGTTAACAGAACATTGATTTAGTTCTTTTTTCAAGATGGATATCAATTGGTCTCCTCCTCCTGTCTTCCTCCTTTTTTTTTCGTTCCTGTTTTTTCTACTTTCTTCTTTTTGGGAAACTTCTAATAGCTTAAAGGTGTCTCTTTTCTTTTTTTTTTTTTTTTTTTTTTTTTTTGGAAGTTCTCCTGAATCTTCATGAGAGACCACTGACCCCAATGATACCCTGGAAACAGATGAGATTCTAGAGTCTGCGGTATCAGATGTTTCTGATTGCGAGTCTGATACCTCCGGAGAGCTGAAATGAACCCTTTTTGTATGGTTGATTCTCATAAGATCTATTACTATTACTTCTTTAGAAAGGAGAGGAGTTTTCTGAAATCTTGATTTTCTCTGTCCCCATTTATAGACCGAATCTTCATTATAATCTCTGAGAAATGTAACCTTTTAATCTCCCTAATTTCATTCTCTGACTTTGATTACTATATCTTGTAAATTTCTGTCCAAATCTGGAAACTTAGGCAAATGTTCAGATTTAGGGAACTATTCTTTAGGCAGTTTAATGTCAGTATTCAATTTAACAAGACTCAATTTTGTCCAGCTCCACAATTAAATTCATTAAAGGATAAGTTCATTTCAAATAAATAAATGCACATTTTTTTGCAGGTAAAAACATGTGCATTTTTTTATTTGGAGCCTTTAAAGCAGGGATATGCAAGTAGCGGACCTTCAGCTGTTGCAGAACTACACGTCCCATGAGGCATAGCAAGACTCTGACAGCCACAAGCATGATACCCAGAGGCAGAGACATGACTTGTAGTTTTGCAACTGCTGGAGGTGCGCTAATTGCATATCCTTGCTTTAAAGCATTGCGCCAGCAATCAGCATATCGTACAGGCAAGCAGATACACTGACAGAAAGAATCAATGAACTACCATGGCGCTCCTACAAGCCAATAGCCGCAAAAGAATATTGGGGTTTGTAGGTCATTCACACACAGAGCTGTGTGAATGAATAACACAGCCGTGTGGGCAGAGCCCAGCACAGCCACGCTGATTTCAAAAAGGGACAGCTTGTATGGGGAACTTCTCCCCGCACTGCTGTCACAGGTAGGGGGGAGGGTCAGGCAGCAGCTGCAGCATTGGAAACATGTTCAATGTTCCACCCTAAAAAAAAAGGTGGAATGTGTAACATGTTCCTCTGTGTCTCTCCCTACAGTGCAGTGCAGTGCAGTACCCGGCATGAAGAGGTAAGGAAAAGCACTGCCGATTTTTAAAAGGCTTTCTGTATGTATGTATATATGTTTATAAGTGTGTGTGTATGTATGTATGTATGTATGTATATATATATATATATATATATATATATATATATATATATATATATATATATATATATATATATATATATATATATATATATATATATATATATCCTAGATTTTAAGCTCTAACAAGCAGGGCCCTCTGATTCCTCCTGTATTGAATTGTATTGTACTTGTACTGTCTGCCCTAATGTTGTGAAGCACTGCGTAAACTGTCAGCGCTATATAAATCCTGAATAATAATAATTATATATAATACAGTGTGTGTATTTTATGCATGCGCGTTTAATCCTGACCCCCTATATGTGTACAATCAGAACTGTTTTTTTTTTTTTTTTTTTTTGTTTGTTCAAAGTACCAGCAAAAAAATGATGTTCCTCTGAAAAGCGATCCGTGCTAAGATTGCTTTTCAGAGGCATTTGACAGCCAGTAAAGAGGCAATATGTTGCCTCCTGAGCGCCTGTTTTAACTCCTTAAATGCATCATCACTATGCTGCAACTACATGCAATGCACACAGTTGCAGAGTAGTTGCAGTCAGGGCTGGACTGGGATAAAAATTTGGCCCTGGACTTCATCCAGACCGGCCCACTTTAATTGTGCAAACAAGCACAAAAACAGCATATAAACTATACGCAATTGTGCAAAAAAACATAAGTAGCATAACATAAGGAGTCCTCACTAACCTCTTTTATTATTTCACTTATTCTCCTCTGTATTTTTCTCATCTTTCTCACATCACTGCGTGAAGTTGAGGGCGAACCAAGAAAGCCATTACTTTGACAGGCTGTCGCTGAAACCAGCCCACTGAGCCATCGGCCCACCGGGAAACTCCCTGTAGTCCCGATGGCCAGTACATGCCTTGTTGCAGTGCAGCCCCATTCAACTAGGGGTATACTTTAAGGGTGCCCTGAAAAAGATTGAGAAACACTGGCATAGAGGAACCGATCTCTCCATTTTCCTCCTGCAACCACTGAATGCCTGCAGGAGGAAGAGGAGGAGAAGCAGGGGGAAATGGAGAAATCTGTTCCTTTTTATATGCAGCCACCCACTTGTGACCAGGCCCTGTTGTTCTGCCACTGGGCTCAGAGGAATGGGTCCTGTCAGGTGGGCCCTTCATGGTTTTTTGCATCGGGGCCCTGAAGGTTCTAGTTACGCCACTGACCCACCACCATGTTTAACAGTAGGGATAGTGTGTTCAGGGTGATGTGCAGTGTTAGTTTTCTGCCACACATAGCGTCTTGCTTTTAGGTCAAAAAGTTCAATTTTGATCTCATCTGACCAGCGCACCTTCTTCCACATGTTTGCTGTGTCCCCCACAAACTGCAAACAGCACTTCTTATGGCTTTCTTTCAACAATGGCTTTCTTCCTGCCACTCTTCCATAAAGGCCAAATTAGTGGAGTGCACGACCAATAGTTGTCCTGTGGACAGATTCTCCCACCTGAGCTGTGGATCTCTGCAGCTCCTCCAGCGTTACCATGGGCCTCTGCTTCTCTGATTAAATGCCTTGGAAGAATGGAGATACCTGTTGGAGGGTGTTGCCATCCAGTCTTGATATACACCGATCACAAGAACTTATGCCCTGTACACACAGTCGGATTTTCCGACGGAAAATGTGCGATCGGAGCTTGTCGGAAATTCCAACCGTGTGTGGGGTCCATCGGACTTTTTCCATCGGAATTTCCGACACACAAAGTTTGAGAGCAGGCTATAAATTTTCCGGCAACAAAATCCGTTTGCGTCAATTCCGACCGTGTGTGGACAATTCCGACGCACAAAGTGCCACGCATGCTCAGAATAAATTCCGAGACGGAACTGCTCGGTCTGGTAAAATTAGCGTTCGTAATGGATATAGCACTTTCGTCAAGCTGTAATGTTTTAAATTCTTTAATGCAGCGCACTCTCTTCTTCTTTATAATGCTAGAAGAATGAAGTTGTTTTGCTGCTCATATTCACACAGACTTCTCACAAACTTCTTTCTTTATTATTTATTATTTATCGTATTTATCGAATATAATATTTTTGTTGGTGTCTCTTGTTAATTTCACATTGTATTTTTGAAATGTACCTGCCTCCTCACAAACAAACAAACTGTCCTTTTTGAAGGAAAACACACATGGGCGAGTATAATAAAACAAACAAAAAACGAGGTGGAGTCCATTTTTGATTGCAGGAAATGGCGAAGGCAAATATAGTTTCTGATGAAATGGAGGGGGTACGGACTGGAGGACAACTCCTGGGAACCTGACAGCAACATCCATGCTAAAAGGTTAATCCGTGCTTTTTTCCTTGCCCATCCTGAAAAGAGAGACCGGTTAGGCATCCGGAGGCTGCCCTTTGGTAGGGGGCAATGTCAGGGACCTGCCAGGACAGGACGCTTCTGGTCAGACTGGATAACAGCTCCTGTATGCTTCTGCGTGCCTCAGGTGCACGTGCGTGTGCGACGGGTGCACGTGTGCACGCTAGCTCTACTTGGCGCCAATAGGCTTTTAAAAGAACAGCAGCTGCACTTGTGCAGTGCTGTTTGATCTGCAGCTCTGTGCCTTGTATACCTGTATTCTGTCAGCTGATCATCTCTACCAACCCGGCTCTGATTGACCAACCCGTTATCTCCAACCCCGACCTCGGCCTGCCTGACCCTGCTTATCTCTGCTTGTTACCTGTTGCCAACCTCTGCCTGTTTATTGGACTCTGCTTCATCCTACTGCATTCACCTGCCTGATTACCTATTTGACCCGGCTTGTCTGACTCCACTATTGCCTGCTGCCTTGCTCTGAGTACCTCCTGTGTTCACACAGCTTGTTTCACCCAGTTCCAGCTTGCTGCTGATCCTGCATCTACCAGCTCATCGGGTCGCTGACCTGCTCCTGCCTCAGCTGTCATCTGCAGTTCCAGCCATTCCTGGAGGATCCTCTTCCTGCTACAGTGCCAGCTGCTACAACTTCCACAGGCACTCATACGCCACTGCACTCACGAGACCACTATCCCCATTCCAGTGGCTTAGGGAACCAGGGCTGTAAGATCTCCTCCTACAAGTCAGGCTCTACAACGAGGTATGTAACAGGGATCCACAGTTACTTTATTTTCTACATAACTCACCGATCTGGATACCACTTAAATGGTTTAAAAAAATAGATTCCCTGTTTCGAACCTTGCTATGGAAAGAGCAAAATGCTAGAATTAAGCTAACTACACTACAACTCCCTAAAGATAAGTGGGGTTTAGCCATTCCAAATGCTAAAATGTACTTTTTAGCATCACAACTCCAACAGGGTGCAGGATGGGGAGTGATCGACTGGACGGATCCTATCCAATCGATAATTCTGAGTAGATCTTCACAATTTCATTTGATAGCTCTTTTAGAATCAGGTAATTTTTTTTCTTTTTTACAATAAATTTTTTTTATTGACAAAGCAGTTTACATAGTTCAAAAAGTACGGGAGTACAATAGATCAACACATTGATCACAGTTGTGAATAGGTCGACATAGAAACAAAAGTAACTGGTCTCAAATGTAACTTGGGCAAGAGGGTACATTGTTGCATGTAATCTATTAGTATAAACACTTGCAAATAGTATTGGCCATAAACCAGTAGAGTAAAGTAAAATGAGATCTAACAAAAAAAAGGGAAAAAAATCAATAAAGAGTCTTGGTGAGTGTGTCTAAAGATATGGTTGTCCAATGGTGCCATTGTGGGAGTCGTCAGTATCAGATGGGGCACAATGACATTGACAATTGACAGTGGGGGACAATCCTTCAGTGATCTGACCTTCTATAGGTAGAAAGAAATGGCACCCTATGCTGTGATGGTTGTTTCATCCTGTATCTAATTGTGAATATTTGTCAGAATACCGGAACACCAGCCAGGGTAACCATAACTTGTTACATTTTTCAGAGGATTCCCTAGCAATGGCCACCGTTTCCCCCATATGATACATATCTTCTATGGAGTGAAACCATTCAGAGATGGAAGGGACACACTTCAATTTTCAGGGAATCAGAATTTTTGCTGCATTCAGCAGATGTCTGGTTAGAGACCTTTTTGTTACGTCTTCTGGAGCAGTCTGCGATGTGTAAGATGCAACACGCCGGAGTGAGAGGGATTTTGGTTTCAGTGATAAGTTTGATTAACACGAATACTTTATTCCAGAAGGGCATCAGTTGAGGACAGTCCCACCATATGTGTAGGATTGTGCCCTGTGCTTGCTCACACCTCCAGCATGAGTCCGAGGACAGTGGGTACCACTTTTTAATTTTATCTGGTGTAGCGTACCAGTGTGTTAAGAGCTTGTAGTCTTGTACCAATTGAGCATTTGTGAGCAAAGTTTGAGGCTTGCCGCCATTGTTCATCGGTAAGATTCGTTTGAAGTGTTTTTTCCCACTGTGCTTGGGCCCCATGGGTTTCCCCACCTCTAGCCCCCTGAAACCAGGAATACATGAGTGAAGTAGATTTGGTTAGAGGAGTTCCAGAGGGGCAGGTGTGTTCAAAGGGGGTCGTTTAGCTGGAGAAGTATACACGTAGTTGTGCAGTTGGCGGTAGGTCCAGAAGAAAAAGGGACGTTGAAGACCCAAATCCAGTTTTAAGGAGTCAAAAGGTTTTAACGTATTAGCATTGACACAGTGCATCATTAAAAGGGGCACCTGTTGGTCAGTGGGTGAGGTTAGATGAATATCTACCCCGGGGGGAAGTACGGATTTTGGGTAATGGGTGTAAGCAGGCCTGGGGAAGAGGATAGTTTATAGAGACTCGTCGCCGCATAAAGCGCATTCGGCGTCGCTCCCAATATTGGGTGCTGTTGTAAACTGTGTGGTCATTTTTTCCAAGGGATCCAAGTGAGGAATCTTAGGTACAGTGTCAATAGGGTCTCCTCCAAGGTGACCCATTCTTTCTGTTCCCTATGGCAATTCCAATCTGGGATTCTAGCTAAATGTACACCAAAGTGGTAAAGTTTAAAATCTGGGAGACCGATACCCCCCCCCCCCCCACTCTTTCAGTTTGGTAAGGGTGTCAAGTTTTATGCATGGTTTCCGCCCCATCCAAATAAAGGTGCGCATGATGGCATTAAGTCGTTTAAAAAACTGTCAAGGGAGTAGTATAGGCAAAGTATGGAAGTGGTATAGAATTCTAGGCAATATTACCATTTTGAGTATGGCAGCTCTGCCAAACCATGAGGTCTATTTGTATGTTGTTTAACAAGGGAGGGAAGTTAGCGTTATAAGTATCCACAAGATTGCCCGTGAGTCTAACTCCTAGGTAGGTGATGGCCGAAGTTTCCCAATTGAACGAGCATGAGGCACGTGCTCTAGCTAGTGGGTCAGGGATTAGGGTAAGATTAAGGGCTTCTGATTTGGTATAACTTATTTTCATATTGGAGATGTATCCAAAAAGCTGGAAGGCTTTAGTGAGGTTTGGGATTGAGGTATGTGGCTGAGCGAGAAAGAATAGGAAGTCATCTGGGTAAGCTGCTATTTTGTAAGTGTTATGACTTATCTGAAATCCTCTTATGTCTGGATTTGCGTTGGTCAGGCTGATAAAGGGCTCCAGTGATAATATAAACAAGAGGGGGGGGGGGAGGGGGCAACCCTGCCTTGTGCCATTATTGATATGTACTGCGTCAGAGAGGGTGCCATTTATTTTAAGTCAGGCCTGTGGTTTATGGTATAAAGCTGCTATCCACAACATCATATGAGATCCCAGGCCAATGTGTCTACAGGTGGTGAACAGGTAGTCCCAGGCCACACGATGAAAGGCCTTCTCCATGTTGGTAGACAGGAGAAGACCTTTGATTCCCTTTGTATGTGCACAATGAACCAAGTTGAGGGCCTTTATGACATTGTAACGGGCTTCCCTCCCCGGCATAAATCCTGCCTGCTCGAGCCCAATAAGTTTGGGTAGAAAAGTCGTCAGTCTAATGGCCAGAATTTTAAAAATTAAAAAAAAAGACATTCAGAATGTGCTCTCTATCTCCTTGGAAGTCTGGGGGTTTATGGGACATGGGCAGATTATAAAGCTTGGTGTAGAAGGAGTGAAATTGTGAAGCAATCCGTTTTTTGTACAAGGGATGACCTTCTAAATTCTTAATGGATAGAATAGATCGAGTGTGGGTTAATGCTTTAAGGGCTTTTGCAAGAAATTTGCCACATTTATCCCTGTGCTCATAATAGAAACCCTTCTTAAAATAAAGACTGCGCTTTGCTTTAAGATTGAGCAAGGACTTTCATTTTTCACGCGTTTATAACAGTTCTGTAGAGATGGCTTCCATGCGAGACTGCTTATGTTGGTTTTTAAGGCCGCAATTTTTTCGCTAGTGTCGCAGTGATTTTATTGGTTTCCCTTTTCTTGTGGGTTCCAAGGCTGATAAGTTTGCCACGTATGACGCACTTATGCGTCTCCCAAGTCATCAGGGGAGACATTCCATCTGTGTCATTAAGCAGAAAGTATATTTTAAGTGCTACAGCTATCTGTTGGGAAGTAATGGAGTCAGTCAGTAAGGTAGGGTTCAACAGCCAACTGCACGTTCCGTGAGGTTTATCTGTCTGTGTCAAAGAAATCGACACTGGACAATGGTCTGAAAGAGTTTGTATGTGAGCGGCGCGCAGTAGAGGTAGGTCACGTTGTGTGATGAACACAGTCAATGTGCAATTGTTTCTTATCTAATGGTCAGTAATAAGTAAAATCTCTACCTGCTGGGTGTACCAGGCACCATGCATCCACTAGGGACAGTGAATTCAATAGTGTTTTAATTATCTGTAGGATGCAGTATGAGATACTAGATTTGCCCTTGGAGGTGTCCTGCAGTGGAAGTAGAGGGATATTAAAATCGCCTCCCAAAATGATACAGTCAGTGGCAAAGCTCTTTATTTCATCCACAAGACAGAATGCAAGTTGCCCCCCGAATTAGGGAAATAGGCATTTGTCAGGGTTATTGGCCTGTTGTGCCACATTCCCTTTAGGAAGAAGAATCTTCCTTGGGGATCTGCATATTGCTGGGATAATTTAAAGTTTGCGTGTTTATGCAGCAATATGGACACGCCCTTGGATTTGTGGTTTGAGTTTGGCACGTGGTACACCTCTGGAAAATGTCTGTCAAACAGTTTTGGTATGGAGCGAGTTTGACTAATTGCCTACTAATTGTAGAGGGGCTCCTGAAGTTGTGTCTACAACAGTGAGTACCAGAAAAGAAAAAGAGAATGCAAATAAGGCACTATATGTAGAGAACAGTGGAGGGTACGTGGGAGAAACAAGCGGGATATTAGAAAGCTGAATAATCTGATAGGCAAAAACAGCTCCCTCCAGCCTAATGTAACGTAGTAAATGCAAAGGTAACACTGACTATATAAGAACAATAGCATATTTAAATCCAGGAAAATGGCAGAACATAAGACCATTGAAAAGATTCATATATGGTGCATCTAGCATAACATACAGTGGGGACGGAAAGTATTCAAACCCCCTTAAATTTTTCACTCTTTGTTATATTGCAACCATTTGCTAAAATCATTTAAGTTTATTTTTTTTCCCCATTAATGTAGACACAACACCCCATATTGACAGAAAAACACAGAATTGTTGACATTTTTGCAGATATATTAAAAAAGAAAAACTGAAATATCACATGGTCCTTTGCTGTGACACTCATATATTTACTGTAACTCAGGCACTGTCCATTTCTTCTGATCATCCTTGAGATGGTTCTACACCTTCATTTGAGTCCAGCTATGTTTGATTATACTGATTGGACTTGATTAGGAAAGCCACACACCTGTCTATATAAGACCTTACAGCTCACAGTGCATGTCAGAGCAAATGAGAATCATGAGGTCAAAGGAACTGCCTGAGGAGCTCAGAGACAGAATTGTGGCAAAGCACAGATCTGACCAAGGTTACAAAAAAAATTCTGCTGCACTTAAGGTTCCTAAGTGCACAGTGGCCTCCATAATCATTAAATGGAAGACGTTTGGGACGACCAGAACCCTTCCTAGAGCTGGCCGTCCAGCCAAACTGAGCTATCGGGGGAGAAGAGCCTTGGTGAGAGAGGTAAAGAAGAACCCAAAGATCACTGTGGCTGAGCTCCAGAGATGCAGTCGGGAGATGGGAGTAAGTTGTAGAAAGTCAACCATCACTGCAGCCCTCCACCAGTCGGGGCTTTATGGCAGAGTGGCTCCACGGAAGCCTCTCCTCAGTGCAAGACACATGAAAGCCCGCATGGAGTTTGCTAAAAAAAAACCCTGAAGGACTCCAAGATGGTGAGAAATAAGATTCTCTGGTCTGATGAGACCAAGATAGAACGTTTTGATCTTAATTATAAGAGGTATGTGTGGAGAAAACCAGGCACTGCTCATCACCTGTCCAATACAGTCCCAACAGTGAAATATGGTGGTGGCAGCAATGTGCTGTGGGGGTGTTTTTCAGCTGCAGGGACAGGACGAAAACCTTCTTCAGAGTGCTCAGGACCTCAGACTGGGCCGAAGGTTTATTTTCCAACAAAACAATGACCCTAAGCACACAGCTAAAATAACGAAGGAGTGGCTTCACAACAACTCTGTGACTGTTCTTGAATGGCCCAGCCAGAGCCCTGACTTAAACCCAATTGAGCATCTCTGGAGAGGCCTAAAAATGGCTGTCCACAAACATTTACCATCTAACCTGACAGAACTGGAGAGGATCTGCAAGGAGGAATGACAGAGGATCCCCAAATCCAGGTGTGAAAAACTTGTTGCATCTTTCCCAAAAAGACTCATGGCTGTATTAGATCAATGGGTGCTTCTACTAAATACTGAGCAAAGGGTCTGAATGATTAGGACCATGTGATATTTCAGTTTTTCTTTTTTAATAAATCTGCAAAAATGTCAACAATTCTGTGTTTTTCTGTCAATATGGGGTGCTGTGTGTACACTAATGAGGAAAAAAATGAACTGAATGAATGATTTTAGCAAATGGCTGCAATATAACAAGGAATTAAAAATTTAAGGGGATCTGAATACTTTCCGTCCCCACTGTATCTAACAAATAACATATACACATCATGCATGCTCCTTAAGTGTAGTATCAGGGTCAGCAATAAGACATCAGAGGGCATATATGTTTAGGAGCTCTGTTGAGGTACCATTGGGCCCCTGTATGGAGTGATGGGGACAACAGAGAAGTGGGACAGAGGGAATCTGTGAGCCCAGATTAGGGCAACCAGGTAGATTGAAGTGGCAGTTAAAAAAAAAAAAAAAACAGGAAAAGAGGGGGCGGAGCTAGCCAGAGTCCAAGATGGACGTGTGACAGCGGAGCTCCCTTAACATCGGGAATATCGCAGCACATAGCACCTCGCCCGGTACTCAATTTGAGCCCTAAGCATGGCATTCCGCTTCTCTCACACCCGGGGAACACAGCAAACAAATGACAAGAAAGAAGGAGGAGAACCGGCCGATGCGCCTGATGGAGTACTTCTCCTATGAGGCCAAGCAAGATGGCGCCAGCTATTCACCCACGCTGTCATCCGCGGCCCATCCTCTCAGCAAGCAGCAGAAAACAAAAAAGGAGCAGTCCACCTAAAGAATCAAGGTCGCCACCGGCCACCCCATCCTCAGGGAGTCCTGAAAAGACCAGATTCAAGGCGGATTCCATAGATGACAACAATTAGGTGAGCTCTCCCCCTGACTCAGGAGATGACACTCATTCCCCACTAACAGCCAGCCAGTTATGGACACAATGTTGAAAGAGATGTTAGTGTCCCTGAGAGGATGGCTCCACTCAGACATGATTACATGTATGCATAAATTCAGCTCTGAGCTTAGGTCCGTATCTGATAAAATGAATCATATAGAACACAGGATGGGGGAATACGCCACTACTATAAACGATTTGGTAGATGCAAATGAAGCCAAGAAGGATGATATAGAAGGGATCAAAGCCAAGATGGCAGACATTGAGGACAGGTCCAGGAGAAATAATGTGAAGATCAGATGGGTCCCGGAAACTGTTAAACAGCAAGATCTGAGGGACTATGTAACCCAGCTCTTCATGGCAATCCTATCTGATCTATCAGCCTTAGATTTCACTGTGGGCAGAATTCAGATTCCCTAAACCTACCTATCAGACAATATACCACGGGATGTAATCCTTAGATTACACTTCTACCACACAAAGGAAAGGCTCGTGGCAGCCTCAAGGCAAAAAGAAATGATCCCTTCACCCTACTCAAACCTGCAATTTTATGCAGATTTATTACAATACACGCTACAGAAACGTAGAAACATGACGACCATCACTAAGGCACTCAGGAATCATAAACTTGGGTACAAATGGGGCTTTCCAATCAAACTGATTGTGACAAGAGAAGGTAAGGAGTACGTGATGGACTCTGTGGCAAGAGGCACGGCGCTGCTTAACTCCTGGGGGATTATCCCAGACACTCAAACATCCTCACGCCTAAGGAGCCCTACCACAAGCTCGGACCCAGAATGGTGCATGCACTGTTGATCGCAGGAATGCCCGCACACACAACTGATTCAACCATGGGCGGCTAGCAAAACCAACAACCCATTTTGGAGATTCTACAATTGTTCCGTTAAGTTTGATTAAACTTACTACCCCCTAGTTACTACCTGAGTGACTGAGAGTCACACATCAACACCCTTTTATTAGTTGGCATACAGCCACAAATGTTGACTTTTTGTTCCTATAAACTTTTCTTTCTTATCCTAACAGTCAAATGTACTACTTCATTTCCAGGAAGGAATCAAAACATCCAAGAACAGGAGCCAAACTCTTCAGGACAACAAGGCGACATACATGCAATCAACCCACATGACATGATTCTAAAAACAGTAAGTGACATTTACAACATAAGCTATCCACATCTCCCTAAAAACTGCACTTATGGCAGTGAACTTTCTAACTATTAACTCCAAAGGACTCAATCACCCGGCCAAACGTAGGTCTTTATGGAAGAAGTTCTATAAAGGAACTTGTACACATGTACACTAGAAACCCATTTCCAACTATCATCACCACCTAAATTTCCCACCCAAAATTTCCACATATCTTCTGTGCAAGTGCAGTAACAAAATCGAAAGGGGTGATGATCGCAATTAAGGACACCATTGCATTCCATAAGATCATATTAGACCCACAGGGTCGCTATATTATTATGGTGTGTGACTCTGCAACTTTCACTCTGGCAAACATATATGCCCCCAATGCTGGACAATCCAAATTCCTACACAAAACTACCAAGAAAATAAATCAGATTCGCCAAGGAGCACTAGTGATATGTTGGGATTTCAATATAGTACCTGACTACAAACTTGACTCAACATTGATCCTAAAAGACCTCCACCATCCTTACAACCACCACTTTGCAAATACTTACTGTATGATGTATGGAGATGTCTTAATGCTAATGACAGAGATTATTCCTTTTTTTTCTCACAGTCACCAATCTTATAATAGAATAGACCTCTTCTTGGTTGACAAACAACTGTTGTTCAAATGCAAAGCCGCTAAGATGCATAACATAACTTGGTCGGACTATGCCCCAGTGGAGCTAAAAGTGGGGGACCCTTCTGTCCTCAAACACATTTATTTGGAGAGCCAATCCTAGACTATTCCAGCATGGCCCGACAAAGATGTACATTGAACAGCACCTGAAAGAGTTCTTTGCAATCAACCAAGAGTCGGTCTAGGACCCATGCACTGTGTGGAATGCCCACAAGGCATTTATCAGAGGGGTTCTGATACAACAAGGGGTGAGAGCTAAGAGGTTGAGGCAACAGCAGACTACGAAAATCATAAACCAAATTGAAATATTAGAAAAACATGTAAAAAAATATGTCCCAAACATGTCAAAAACTGACTGATCAACTCACTCTGCCCCACACAGAGTTGCGACTAATGCTACTGGAGGACTTCAAGATGGCCTCCAGGAAGTTAAAACTGACATACTATACTAGCGACAACAGAGCAGGAAAATTACTTGCCAATCAATTAAGGGGACACAGATACAAAACTCACATCCCATATATAATTAACCCGAAGATACAAACCAAAACACCAACACCCGCAAGACATAGCTGATGCCTTCAGCCACTATTATGGCTCATTATGCAATCTAAAAAATGATTCCACTATACCAAAACCAACCCCAGAAGCTATAGACACATTCTTGCAAACTCTTCAACTACCTAAGCTTACTACAGAAAACCTCCACATACTGAATTTCCATATAACAGATACAGAAGTCAATCAAACTATACAATCATTGCCACTCAACAAATCCCCAGGCCCAGATGGCTTCGAAGGGGAATATTACAAAACCTTTCAAAATATTTTAACCCCACATCTAGTGGAGATGTTTGGTACTGCTGTTGCCTCCTCGTCATTTCCCCCAAAAATGCTAAAAGCTACTATAATCGCACTGCCTAAACCAGGGAAAGATCCAGACTCCCCACGGAACTTTAGACCAATCTCATTATTGAATAATGATGTCAAAATTTATGCAAAACTTCTAGCAAATAGATTGATTGACATACTTCCTGAAATGATAGATATAGATCAATCGGGGTTCACGAAAGGAAGACAAACCTTCGATGCCAGAAGATGGCTGATTAACGTGATTCACATAGCTGACCGATATAAAACGCCTTCTCTGCTCCTAGCTTTGGATGCAGATAAGGCGTTTGATAGAATTCATTGGCAATTTCTCTCTCAGGTTCTGGGGAAGTTTGGATTTGAAGGCTCTATCTACTCAGCTATAATGGCCTTATATACATATCCATCAGCACAAGTGTTCATAGCAGGAACACTCTCCACCCCATTCCAAATCACTAATGGGACAAGACAGGGGTGTCCTCTTTCCCCCCCTGATTTTCAACTTGTTAATGGAACCACTAGCAGCCCACCTGAGAACACATCCACATATATCTGGGGTACAAATAGGCCAGAGAAGGCATACAATAAGCTTATTCGCAGACGACATAATACTGATGCTCACCAAGGTAGAAATTTCCTTATCAACAGTCCACAAGGCTTTACAAACATTCAATAGCATATCGTACTACAAAGTAAACAAATCGAAGTCCTATATCTTAAACCTAGGAATATCGCCACAGACCAAACAAAAATTAGAACAAGAATTCCCCTATGTATGGAAAAGGGATAGGATAAAGTACTTGTGTATCACATTGACTCCTAAGACCGGACACCTTTTGGCAGCAAACTACACCCCCTTTTTGAAATCCCTAACTAACAAACTAAAGACACTTGCAAAAACTGAACTATTGTAGCTGGGCAGACTTGCAGCTTTTAAGATGCAAATTCTGCTACAGCTACTATCTTTTCAGAACTCTTCCAATCCCATTGCTGAACTCTTACTTCAACTCCCTACTACCCATAATAAACAGATACATATGGCAGGGAAAGAAGTCTAGATGTGCCTTCACCAGACTAACTAAGCATAGGAGAGCGGGAGGGGTAGGACATGTGCACATCCAAGACTATTATTTTGCAACAATACTAGCACAACTTAGAAAATGGTTAACCTCTGGCACATTAAATGGTCTCTGAGGGATTTTCTAATGACAGCCAATCTAAACTTCTACTTAGATAATAAACTATCACCAACTATTCTTGCAGCAATAAGAGCGTGAGAACATCTTAGAAGCTACCCTGATTGGTCTGGAGCGCAACTACCATTAAAACTACATATCTCTGCACTTAGTCATATTATAGCAGACATCAATCTCAAGTCATGGCAGACGAAAGGTATTCCACACATTGAAGATTTGATAGACGGCACATCAGTCAAAATCTTTGGTACTCTATAGAAGGAATATGGTTTATCAAAAACAGAACAATACAAATACATGCAGGTCACTCAACTCCTTAAAAGAAACCCGATCATAATAACTATTGTACGCTACCCATAAAGATAACCCAATACTTTACACAAGCCAAAAACAAATTAAAAGGGATTTCAACTCCTATATCAAGGTCTTCAAGAGAAAAACTTATGTGCCAAATCACAGAATATGATAGCATGGGAATACGAACTGAGAACTTACCCAGCTGAACAATGAGAAAAAACATTTAAAATTATATACACCACCACCAAGAGCACCAATTTGTGGGAGATGCAGCAAAAAATCTTCCTTAAATGGTACCTTACACCTAGTCGGATATCCAAGATATATCATAATACCTCTCCTAATTGCTGGAGATTATGTGGGGAATGTGGCACATTGACTCATATTCTCTGGAGTTGCCCTAAAATTAAACCACTATGGATCCAGATAGAAAACACTATACATAATATTATGCCACTGAACCACCCATTAAAACCAGATATGGCCATATTCTCACTAAACTTAGACTCCACACCACCCTCTCACAGAACAATATTATCTCCCATATTGTTAGCAACTAGGCTTACAATTCTCAGACACTGGAAAGACACAAACTCCATCTTTATCAGAAGTAATAGCCACAATCCATACACACGGCACATACTGTATTTATTGGCGTATAGCACTCACTTTTTCACCATGAAAATTGGGTGCAAATAGCGTGTGCGTGTTATACACCAATACTTCAATTTTAGCTGCCTCGGAGGGGACAGGGAAGGGGGCAGGACAAGCGGCATCAGATTACATACAGTGAGAAACTCCTGTTTACTTGGTGGCCTCTATAATAGGAAGTCCCGTCTCCTGGGCCGCCATTGGACCACTATTCTGTCTATCATAGGAGATTCTCATCCCACCCCTCTCCCTGTCCCCTCTAGGCTGAAGATGGGCATCGATCAGGCTGCACTGATGGCAATGGTGAGGCTGCTGCATTGATGTGGACTGGTGAGGCTGCATTGATGTGGACTGATGAGGCTGCATTGATGGCACTTGTGAGGCTGCAGATGGACATTGACCAGGCTGCATTGAGGGCAATGGTGAGGCTGCAGATGGGCACTGACCCTTATTTTGCTTCAAAGATTCTTATTTAAAATTTTAGTTTTTTTCCTGAAACTTCCCTCTGAAAATGAATGTGCATGTTATACGCCTGTGCGTGTTATACGCCTGTGCGTGTTATACGCCGATAAATACGGTATATGAAGTTCTACACTCATCGACAATGGGGAAATACGAGAAGGTTTCTAAATTATGGTTGCCATGGAATGAGTGGTACTTAAGGTGAATGAACAAGATATAGTCTAAATACCCTGGGATAGAGGTTCCGACTGGAAATGTACTCTGACTATTCTGCTCTACATTATGATGCCTATTCATTTTCTGTTCCTTTTATTATTTAGTTTATGTTACCTATTTTAATTTTTATTACTTTTATGAGACGTATTATGCAATATAGTAATATTTCAGTCTATACTCCCCTATGGCAAAATAAAAACTATGAGGACGTGGACAGACTAAAAGGGTTTGGAATATGGAGAGAAAAGGGGATAACATATATTGCACAGCTTTATACAGATAATATATTAAAAACATTTCAAGATTTGCAGAAAAAATACTTAATGCCCTCCCGCACCTTTTTATCAATATCTACAACTGCACCATGCACTTCAGAGTCAATGTCCATGCCTCGCTGGACAGGGTGGTCAGCGGTAAGGTGCATATTACCACTGATTGATGGTCCAGCAGGCATGGACAGGGACATTACCTAAGTTTCATGGCGCATTGGGTGACTCTGTTGGCAGCTGGGAAGGATGCAGTAGTGTTGGAGGTTGTTCCACCACCACGCCTCCAAAATGCTACTACTGGTGATTCTGAAATGCCTCTCTCCTCCACCCCCTCCTGTTCTTCTTCCTCCATGGCTTCTTCCTGTGCTTTGTCCTCAGAACCAGCGGTTCTCCGTAGGCGTTCAAGGGGCTACGCAGGCCAAAAGATGCCATGCGGTGCTTGAGCTGGTGTTCTTATAATGCCAGTGCTAGGCTGGCTGACCTCCAAAAGGAATTTAACCTGCCCAAGAACCGCCTAATCTGTGACATTCCCACCAGGTGGAACTCAACGTTGGCCATGCTGCAGCGGCTACACATGCAGCAGAGGGCCATCAATGAGTACCTGTGTGACTATGGCACCAGGACAGGGTCAGGAGAGCTTGTTTTTTTTCCCCACGCCAGTGGGCCATGATCAGGGATGCATGCACTGTCCTCTCACCATTTGAGGAGGCCACGAGGATGGTGAGCAGTGACAGTGCATGCATCAGTGACACTGTCCCCTTTGTCCACCTGTTGGAGCACATGGTGCGTGGAATATTGGACAGGGCACTTGAGGCAGAACAGAGGCAGGAAGAGGAGGACTTCCTTAGCTCTCAAGGCCCCCTTTATCCAGACAGTGTTCCTGCGTGCCTGCCGATCACACATGAAGAGGAGGAGGAGGAGGAAGAGGAGGATTGTGTCAGAATGAAGGTGGAGCCTGGCACTCAGCATCAGCAGTAAGCTTTAAGAGATCATTTACAGTCCCAAGAAACCCATGGACTTGTACGTGGCTGGGAGGAGGTGGCTGCGGATCATGTCTTCCTTAGTGACCCAGAGGACTCCGGACCGAATGCCTCAGCAAACCTACGCTGCATGGCCTCCCTGATCCTGCAAAGCCTGTGGAAGGATCCTCGTATTCGTGGTATCAAGGAGAGGGATCAATACTGGCTGGCAACCCTCCTTGATCCACGTTACAAGGCTAAGGCTGCGGACCTTATCTTGCCATAGCAGAGAGAGCAGAGGATTAAACATTTTCGGGAGGCCTTGCAGAAAGGTCTGTGCAACGTGTTCCCAGAGACTGGGAGGTTACAAACTCCTGTTCCTGGACAACGTGCTGCTAAGGCATCGGTCAGTCAAAGAAGGATTGGTGGAGAAGGTGGCCATCTGACCGATGGGTTCAGACAATTTTTTAGTCCGCAGCCCCAAGGTATGATCAGTTCCAGCAATCATCGCCAGCGTCTGTTTTACATGGTGCAGGAATACCTAGGGGCTAGATCTGACTTGGACACCTTTCCCACCGAAAATCCTCTGGGTTACTGGGTCTTGGGGATGGATCACTGGCCAGAGCTTGCACAGTATGCAATTGAGCTACTGGCCTGTCCTGCATCCAGCGTTCTTTTGGAACGCACATTCAGTGCTGCTGGAGGTTTTGTAACCGATCACAGGGTGCGCCTGTCCACCAACTCGGTCGATCAACTGACCTTCATTAAAATTAATCAGTCTTGGATCACCACCAGCTACCAAGCACCTGATGCTGATGTAACTGAATAATTTTTTTTTGAAATGTCAGATCCCTTCAAGACTGCCTATGCTGATGCTGAGTAACTATCCTTTTATGCTGAGTGACTATCCTCTTCCTCCTCAATGATCATGCTGATAGCTTGTAAGAATATTTTTGGTTCTGGGCGCCGCCACCAGTGGCTAAGGCCCAATTTTTCAGCCCCTGTTTAACAGGAGCATGTAATTAAAATTTTTGATGCAAGGAGGGTTCGTTGCTGCATTCACTCAACTAGAGTATTTGTGAGGGGTTGCAGTGTTGTGGCACCAGCACCAGTGCCTAAGGCCCAATTTTTCAGCCCCTGTTTAACAGGGGCGTGTAATTACAATTTTTGGTTCAATACTTTGCAGCAGGGCTCGTTCCTGCGCTACAACTAGAGTATCTGTGAGGGGTTGCAGTGTTGTGGCACCAGTGCCTAAGGCCCAATCTTTCAACCCCTGTTTAGCAGGGGCGTGTAATTACAATTTTTGATGCAATATTTTACAGGAGGGCTCATTCCTGCGCTCAAACTAGAGTATCTGTGAGGGGTTGCAGTGTTGTGGCACCAATGCCTAAGGCCCAATTTTTCTGCCCCTGTTCAACAGGGACATGTAATTATAATTCTTGATCTAATATTTCACAGCAGGGCCCATTTCTGCGCCCACCAAGAGTAACTGTGAGGACTTACAGTGTTGTGGCAACAGCACCACCACCACCAAAGGCCCAATTTTTCTGACCCTGTGCAACAGGGGCATGTAATTACAATTCTTGATCTAATATTTCACAGCAGAGCTCGTTCCTGCGCCCACCAAGAGTAACTGTGAGGGCTTACAGTGTTGTGGCAACACCAATACCTAAGGCCCCAATTTCTGCAGCGTATATAGGGCAGGCCCCTACTTTCAGACATCCAACTTACAAACGACTCCTACTTGCAAACGGAAGGAGACAACAGGAAGTGAGATGAAATCTACCCCTAGGAAGGGAAATTCTCTCCTGTAAGAGTTAATATGGGAAAAACGTGTCTCCTCTTCACAGATGCTTTATCACCAATCCTTGTTTCAGTAAAAACCCCAAATTTTCAAAAAAAATTTGTCATTGGGACAGAAAGTGAGGTGAAGTCTTCTGAAGAGGTGCACAGACAGCAAAACAAATGTTACAGGGGTGATAACCCTTCCCTATGTTTTCCAAAAAGCTTAAAAATAGATTTTTTGGCTGGAGCTACACTTTTAAAATGTACCAGTTCAAAATTACAAACAGATTCTACTTAACAACAAACCTACAGTCCCTGTCTTGTTTGCACCGCCTGTATACTGCTATTCAGAGGGCCTGGGGCCCCACGCCTTTCCTTTTTTTAATTTGGGTGCGGGGTTCCCTTTAATATCCATACAAGACCCAAAGGGCCTGGTAATGGACTGGGGGGGGGAGTGGTACCCATGCCATTTGTCTCACTGATTTTCATCCATATTACCGGCACCGGACATTACATTAAAGCCGTAAGCAGTTTTAATTATTCCTTTAAAAATGTAATTTTGTGCAGGAACTGTTCTAAGCACATGAAACACGCGCCACTTTACAGGAACACTATAGACACCCCAGGTACGATATTTAAAGGAATATTTCACTTTTTTTTTTCACTTTAAGCATCATTAAAATCACTGCTCCCGAAACAACGGCGGTTTTTAAAACTTTTTTTTGCTTTGATACATGTACCCTGGGGCAGGACCCGGGTCCCCAAACCCTTTTTAGGACAATACCATGCAAATTAGCCTTTAAAAATTTGCGCAAATTTTCGGTCCGTTCGCAGGTTCTGGTGCGAACCGAACCGGGGGGTGTTCAGCTCATCCCTAGTGAAGACACCTCGTATGTGTGTGCTCAGGTAGACTTGTGGAAACAAAACAAAACAAGCCTGGTAATCCATTGTCTCAGCTTTGAGAAAAACAAACACAGGACGAAACCCCTTTCACAGAATTCAGCTTGTTGTAACTATTGCACTAACTCAAATAGTTAAGTAAGTCAGTTCATAAGCTCTATATTGCAAGTCATAAAGGTCAAGACTTTCATCACACTGTGTTCTCACATACGTCTATTTATGCCTGTTTACAAGCCAATTGATTATAAATTATTTTACCAGACAAAATAGTATAATTATTATGGTCATATAAATATAGGACTTTAAAAAGTAACACAATGTTTATTTCAATTTATCTACGTTAATTGGATACAAAAATACTTTATCCTTACAAAATAGCCCAGTGCTGGGAAAAGGATACCATCATGTGTTTATCTAATGGTAATCAATATTGTTAGAGAAATGTGTGTTGTTGACATAACTACAGTATATTCAAATAATATAGTGTTCTAATTATTTTATGTATGTCAATTGCTATATCTGAAATTACACCTCTATGTAGGAAAAGCTGCTGCCACAAATTAGAAAAATACCAAACTCTCATAGGCATTTGAGGTTTTCAGGCCAACTAACATAGCTGAATGCTTATTAAAATGATTAATTTACCATATCAAACGTAGTTGCGACACAGATGAACTATTACAGAAGATTTCCCAAATAAACTTAGGATAAACAATTCTTGTCATAGGGTACCACCTGGTCGTCAAGAGAGGTAATACAAAAGTAAACACATAAGTGGTTATCAAACAAACCCACCAATAAGGAGAAGGTTCCACCTTCTGGGCCAGGTTTGGTCAAATTTTATTAGTGTATTGTTTGGCTACTCAATAAAATGGCCAAAGGACACACTGAGGGCAGATCTAACATCAGCTGAACACATGGGGGACCTCATCAGACTACACACACACATCATCTGAGACATCCCATCATCTGACACCTCAGTAATGCCAGGACACAGCACCAACATAGCTAGATGCCATTTTGGAAAGGCAACTACAACAAGTAATGGGCAGCCATTTTAGGAGAGTCTGCCAAATAGTCATTTAAAGCAAAGTTCCACACAAAAATGGAACTTCCGCTTTAAGTGCAGGTGACCCCCTGACATGCCACATTTGGGGGGGGGGGGAGCCGGTACTCTCTATTTAGAGGGATCCAGCCCCCACTTCCTCCCAGGGCACTGCGGCGTCTGAAGCAAGTTCACTTCTCCCCCTCCCTCTCGGAAATCATCTGGGACACGTCACAGGTCCCAGATGATTGCCCAGCTAGTCACAGTGTGCAGCGCGACTCGCGCATGCGCAGTGCGTGCCTGGCTGTGAAGCCACAGTCAGGCGCCCACAGTGACAATGCCGGCTCCGCAGAGAGGAGGGGGAGAGGAGCGAGTCTTTGTTCACCCGCATTGCTGGACTGTGGGACAGGTGAGTGTCCGATTAATAAAAGTCAACAGCTACACTTTCTGTAGCTGCTGACTTTTATATTAGTGGAACTCCGCTTCAGGGGTAACTACAGTATATTTTCCAAATTTCTTATTGTTTTTTATTTGTGTGCAAGTATTTCATGATAGTTGATTTGCTACCCCATTAGGTCTCCTAACACCCCACAATTTGGTCATTTTTGCCCGATTGGCATAACTCTAGACAAACTTCAACAAGTAATTCAACTGCAGCGGGATCACAGGTCAAATTAGTCCAACGCAGATTATTATCTGCCAAAAATCAGTTAGGAGATCTAAAGGAGGGGAAAATCATTTTTGTCTCATCGGTATATACCTTATGGTAAACAGCTAGTTTTGAACCTCATTGCAAAATTGTAGTGTCTGTGTCCGCCCACTAATCAAACTATGGTGTGTATGAGACTTCTTGAAAAAAATATTAATTTATTGTCGATAGCCCAGTCCATATTCACATATGATCTTGTTTGTGTTCCTCCTCAAGAATTCTGCATTGACTAAAAATGAACTCAAATCAATCATTTAGGTATTATATCAGACTCGCAATCAGAAACATCTAATACCACGAACTCTAGAACCTCATCTCTTTCCAGGGCATCAGTGGAGTCAGTGTTCTCTCATGAAGATTCAGGAGAATCTCCAAAAAACCTGACACCTTTGAGCTATTACAAGTTTCCAAAAATGGTGTATTCCCCACCATCTGGCTTTACAAGCAGTTAAGTATCAGCTAAAACAGTAAAACACACCAGGAATCTGCTGCTGCCAGGGCAGGTCGGGTCCTCTGCTCAATAGTCTCATTCACATGGAGAGAAAAGAAAAGGCTTCATAGTGTAATCCAGTTAAAAACTAATAGATTTTATTAAGCAAAAACACCCCCCTATAGGAGATACACTTACAAAGTATCAAAGTAAGGTAAACTTTTATAACTGATTGTTAAATCCAAAAGAGATCGCGTTGCAATAACTTCATAAAAACAGCACGATTTCCAAACACTCGGGTCTGGATTTCAATGGTTAGTACACTTGATTAGTCGTATAGTTACACCCTGACCGGTTTCATCATCTATGACATCATCTGAGGATGTAGCTATACGATCTAGTTCACCCTTTTATTTGCTCAGTATCCATACAATTGCATTAACCCATTGTGTTTCATTTTATCATAAGTGGCTATTTTTTATTCGTTTTTCACTTTTTATTTATTATGGTGGCTCTCTCTGTTAGTACCGGGGATGTATTTGATGGCACAGTGGCAGCATTTGATGGGCACAGTGGCTGCAATTTATGTTTTATTTCAGAATTTTTCAGTTTGTTTGAGCCCCCCAAAAATTTTGAGCACCAGCCGCCACTGGTGGGGGCGCTCTGATGGGGACACCTGCTGTGGGGGGGGCTCTGATGGGGACACCTGCTGTGGGGGGGGCTCTGATGGGGACACCTGCTGTGGGGGGGCTCTGATGGGGACACCTGCTGTTGGGGGACTCTGATGGGGACACCTGCTGTTGGGGGACTCTGATGGGGACACCTGCTGTTGGGGGGCTCTGGGGACACCTGCTGTTGGGGGCTCTGATGGGGACACCTGCTGTTGGGGGGCTCTGATGGGGGACACCTGCTGTGGGAGGCTCTGATGGGCGACTCCTGTTTTGGGGGGACTCTGATGGGGACACCTGCTGTGGGGGGACTCTGATTGAGACACCTGCTGTGGGGGACACCTGCTGTGGGGGGCTCTGATGGGGAACACCTGCTGTGGGGGGACTCTGATGGGGGACACCTGCTGTGGAGGGCTCTGATGGGGGACACCTGCTGTGGGGGGCTTTGATAGGGGACACCTGCTGTGGGGGGCTTTGATAGGGGACACCTGCTGTGGGGGGCTTTGATAGGGGGCACCTGCTGTGGGGGGCTCTGGTGGGGGGCTCTGATGGGGGACTCTGATGGGAGACGCCTGCTGTGGGGGGACTTTGATGGGGACACCTGCTATGGGGGGACTCTGATGGGGACACCTGCTGTGGGTGTTGCATTGGGGGGGGAACAGAGGCTGCATTTGGGGGGGGCAGAGGCTGTATTTGGGGGGGGGAACAGAGGCTGTATTTGGGGGGGGAACAGAGGCTGCATTTGGGGGGGGCAGAGGCTACATTTGGGGGGGGGACAGAGGCTGCATTTTGGGGGGGGACAGAGGCTGCATTTAATGGGACACAGGCATGCTGCATTTGGGGGGGGGGCAGAGGCTGCATTTGGGGGGGGGGGGGAACAGAGGCTTCATTTGGGGGGGGACACAGGCATGCTGCATTTGGGGCAACAGAGGCTGCATTTAATGGGACACAGGCATGCTGCATTTGGGGGGACAGAGACTGTATTTGGGGGGGACAGAGACTGCATTTGGGGGGGACAGAGACTGCATTTGGGGGGGACAGAGGCTGCATTTGGGGGGACAGAGGCTGCATTTGGGGGAACAGAGTCTGCATTTAATGGGACACAGGCATGCTGCATTTGGGGGGGACAGAGGCTGCATTTTGGAGAACAGAGGCTGCATTTAATGGGAACAGAGTCTGCATTTAATGGGAACAGAGGCTGCATTTAATGGGACACAGGCATGCTGCATTGGGGGGGGGGGGCTGAGGCTGCATTTGGGGGGAGGGCAGAGGCTGCATTTGGGGGGGAGACAGAGGCTGCATTTGGGGAGACAGAGGCTGCATTTGGGGGGACAGAGGCTGCATTTTATGTGACACAGGCTGCATGTAAGGAGGGACTGCTGGGGACACCTGATGGCATCTAGTTGTAATGCGACGTGGCTAGTGACACACTTGGGGCTCCCACTGATTCTGCATTATGGTGAGTTGAACGATTTCATTTTATATTACAATGTAATAATAGTAATAATGCGCTTCAATCATCCTGACACCATAACAACCATGGTGCTGGGATGATTGAAGCGCTAACACCAGGTGTTTGGAGTATCTTTATCTGCTGATTGTTAAACTTTGTAGAATACACATTTCTATTGTTGTGTAGGATCTAGGCCTGCTGTCCCTCTCTCCCCCTCCCTCTCCCTCTCCCTCCATCCCTCGTTCATCTCAGACGCTAACCACACCACCTTAGAGCCACGCCCACTATTTCGCTGAAACCACACCCATTTTAACCAAGTGGGAGGGGTCAAAAAGGAAGGGCGGGGTCTGGCGCCCCCCCATCCTAAAACTTCACCAGCCGCCACTGGTGTTTTCTCAAGGAGAAGCCAGCAAGTATGAATTAAATAAAGCTGATTTTCTAGCTTGGTCTGGTAAGAAGTGAATTTATAGGGGGTTTATCTCCAATCTTCTCTGTTTTATCGCATGAATTTACGGTTGTGTCTGTGCCAGTATTTAAGTGACTGTTGAGCACTGAGTGATATCTCCACGCTATATTAATACAATATTTAATGAGGATTGAATACAATATTACACATTTGGAGTGAACGCTCTGAAGAACATTGACTGTTACTTTATGGATTGAGTTGTTTCCCTTTCTTTTATCAACTGTATCTTCAAATGTGACTTGTTAGCATGCCGCAAGCTATTGCTGGTTATGTAGCGCTGCCTACACAGAATTTTGGGTTTTTGTGTTTTGTTTTAAACATATAACATATATATAAAATTGAGAAATGATAATCAATAATAAGTTCTGAGCGCAATAATTAATGCACAGCGCCATCTGGTGGACAAGTCCATAATATCTCTTCTGTTAAAACAGGCATCTAATACATAAAAATAGCTACTAACGACCCAGACATGACATTTAGTGGCTGTCTCAAGGAATTGCAGTCCTAATAATTAAAAGCGCAAATTAAAAAACTCTATTAACTGGGCAAGTAAATACTAAAAAATAGCTGTACCAGAATTAAAAATGCCATAAAATCTCTGGAGTATTTATAATAAAAATAAATATATTTAAGCAATAAGGAGAGTGAATGAAATGGAACTATTCAGATCAAAACAAGAAAATTAAAATGAAATAGGGCAAGTTGAATCAGTGATCAATAATTAGAAATAAAACAATTCAAGTCGAATTCCACATTGTGTCCCAATGGCACTAATGTACGGAGCTCATATATCCAACGAGATTCAGATTGACTCAGTTTTATAACTTTATTATCCCCCCTCCAATGGGGTTTATATTTTTCTATCCCCCATACCAATAAAGAGGAGGGGTCTCTAGTGTGAAACTGGTCATAATGTCTGGACAGACTATGTTTTGGAAAACCGTTCTTTATATTTTGTGTATGTTCCCTCAGTCTCTTCCAAAGTTCCCTTTTAGCTCTTCCAACATACTGGATCCGACAAGGACATTCTAAGAGGTAGACCACCCCTTCTGTTCTACATGATATAAAGTCCTTAATCTGATATTCTCTGCAAGTGACAGTTGACTTAAAACCTATTTTTTTCTTTTTGCTTTCTTTCGTATGCCTACAAGTATAGCATGTTTTACATGGATAAAACCCCTTACCTTCAAAGAAGGAGAACTTTTTTTTGAGCAGGTGGATCCAATACATTCTTTGCAATGAGATCCCTCAGAGTGGGTGCTCTCCGATATGTAAATTTTGGCTATAGATAGAAAAATATAAACCCCATTGGAGGGGGGATAATAAAGTTATAAAACTGTGTCAATCTGAATCTCGTTGGATACACGAGCTCCGTACATTAATGCCATTGGGACACAATGTGGAATATGACTTGAATTGTTTTATTTCTAATTATTGATCACTGATTCTACTTGCCCTATTTAATTTTAATTTTCTTGTTTTGATCTGAATAGTTCCATTTCATTCACTCTCCTTATTGCTTAAATATATTTATTTTTTTTATAAATACTCCAGAGATTTTATGGCATTTTTAATTCTGGTCCACCTATTTTTTAGTATTTACTTGCCCAGTTAATAGAGTTTTTTAATTTGCGCTTTTAATTATTAGGACTGCAATTCCTTGAGACATCCACTAGATGTCATGTCTGGGTCGTTAGTAGCTATTTTTATGTATTAGATGCCTGTTTTAAAGCGGGAGTCCGGCGACCAATTTTTTTTTTTTTTTTCTTTAGGTCATTGAGACACTTTGCTAATCCCAAAATAATACTCACAGTTTGGGTGTAATATTTCCACCTCTGTCTGTTTTCGTACTGAAGAATAACTTAGAAAATGTGATGCTGGCTGTTTCCATCTTGCTTGTGGGCATGTGAAGCCCACAAGCATTGATTTCCGGGATGCGGTGAGTGCTGTTCATTCACAGCTTGTTCACGCGCATGATCATTGTTTCCACACTGAATCTTGGGAAGCCTGACACTAAGCTCCCAGGAGACAGTGCGGCTCCGGGGAAAGGCAATAAACACGCCTACTCCCATGGGAGGAGAGACAGGAAGTGCCACAATAAAGTACAATATAAAGGTAATTACAGCGATAAAAAAAAAATTTGTGCGGCATTTGAACATCTATGCAATTAACTGAAGGGGGTAAGATTAAGTTAAAAATTTGAGTGGAACCCCGCTTTAACAGAAGAGCTATTATGGACTTGTCCACAGATGGTGCTGTGCATTAATTATTGCGCTCGGAACTTATTATTGATTATCATTTCTCAATTTTATCTCTTTTCTTGTATCCCTTATTTTAGAAGCATTATGGATTTTATATGGACGTTATTTATTAAAGAAAGGGTTATCCGTTTATATAATGAGGGTTACTATGACAATCACTCTGCTTTCATAGTCACCTTCGTGCACCCGACTCTATACCCTTTGAAAAAGTCACGTGAACAGTGACGCAACGCGTCAGGGAAGAGAGTCAGGTGACGACATTAGTTGTTACACGCTGATTTTTATCTATTAATTGTAAGTGTTTTACCTTTCATTAAAACTGTTGATCTAATTACTACACTATGGAGTCCTCCCTTTCCTTTCTAAAATACTGATCGGTATTTGGCTGTGAGTTTGAAATGCCGTAGAGACAGACCTGGCAGAGGAAAAAAGAGATCCTTAGGAGCGGTGTCACTGAGGGAGCCCGGGAATGGATCGGCCAGAGTGGATCTGTCAGTAAGGCTTATTATTCTCATATATAAGGTGAGAGGCTGGGGAAAACAATACCACACACACTGGAGATTGGTTGGATGGTGTCACTCGTTTATTTGATGAACTGAACTTCACATTCAAAGAGATTGGCACAATTTGAATTGCACTGTGTATGGGACCTTGTTTCTTACAATTTTTGATGCATTTGATTTCTTTTTCACAAATTTTCATCTGATGATCATCATACTTAATTTTTTGAGCACTTCATTGGAATATTTTGGACACTATATACTGTTAGTTTTTTGCATTTTTTGCTTTTTTACACATTATTGTTTTTTGCACATCTCTGGCACAATTTATTTATTGTCGCAGTTTTTTTTGCTACACTTGCACATGATTGTCTATTTGCACTATTTTTGCATTTGCACAATTATTTATTGTTGCACTTTTTTCAATATTGTTATTTTGCACAGATTACATATTAGCACTTGACTTTCTATTTATACTTTTATTATTGGTACCTTGCGCAGATTGCTTATTTGCACTTTGATTTTTCCATTTATTGATTTTTCAGGATTTCAGTGTATTTATTTTTAACAAGTGATTTTATTATTTGCTCTTTTTGCAATATTTTTTTGGTACATTAGGATTAATTATTTTATTAATTACAAATTTTTTTATATATTTTTTTTGCACACAGATATTTGTTTTTTGCATTTTTCTTATATACTGTTGATGCCGTATCTGTGATTCCTTACCTTGACCTGGACGCAATATTGGGTTGGATTTTGTCTGGGAAAGGGTAGCTTTATCTTTGTGGATATTATTGCCTTGAGGGCGGTTATTCATTAATTGTTTAATTGTTATAGCATTGATTTTCTAATTATTGGCTATACAATTTTGATGAGAGATTAGTTTAAGGACGCTATATAATTTTGGATTTATCCCATTGGAACTTCCAAAGATTATTAGTAGTTCTAGGTTTTTTATTAATTGAAAAGTTTAATTGTTTTTTTAGTAAGCGTCACATTACCCCTTTTTTTACTTTTTTTACTGTGCTCATCAAATGCTGTCACTGTGCCCATTAAATGCAGCCACATTGCCCATCAAATGCTGCCACTGTGCCATCGAATGCCGCCAGTGTGACCCCCCGCTCGCTCGCTGTCTGCCAGGCACTTACCCTGTCTCGGTGAGGCAGCGGGTGACGGTGGCGAGCAGTGTCCTCCATGATTCTCCTCCAGTCCTCTCCTCCTAATAAGCATCCAATCACAGCGCCTGTCGTTTTAACCAATCAGGTGACGGGTAACAGACCCGAACACCTGGTTGGTGAAGATGCGGTTCAGTGTTAGGAAAGCAAATATTAATTCGCTTTTCTAACACACCTGGGTGAACTGGCGCTCACAGGTCACCTGTTTTGACGCCTATTAGAGCCTGTGGCTCTAATCGGGTGCTTCAAAAATGCCCCCCGCTGCTGTAATTCAGGCACCCAAAAAGGTGCCTGAATAGGAGGTGGCAGCCAATGGAATCTATCCATTGGTCATATAGGGGGTGGCTGGAGAGAGGGGGCGGCGCCCACGCGCCCTTATGGACGCACCGCCACTGAGTATAGATCCTACTCTGAGTTGCAGGTGTATTTGCTCCAATGTATTGAGTATCTTTTAACTCACAATTTTTTTTATGTTTGATGGCTCCTATTATATGCAAACATGCGGAGCATCGATGGGAGCAAAATTTCCGCCTTCCATGGGAAATGTATTTTTGAGATGGTGGGAAGAATGTTTTCTTTTTACACATCAGAACCCATTTGCCAGATACCTGCATTGGTTTGGCCGCTACATAGACAACCTACTGGCTATATGGGAGGGTGACACCAGAAAATTGGAGGATTTTGTGGGATATTTAAATAATAACGATTTGAATCTCCAATGTACCCCTAATTTTCATGCCACCTGTAGATGTCACTTTACAGAGCAATTTGGACAACAGGATCAGTTAATTCAAATGCTTTCCCAAATTGTGTGCGGGGAACACTAGCCTGTACACAACTAGCTGTCATACGTTTCATACAATTAAAGCTATACCAGTGGGGGAGTTTATCCAGGCTTGTAGGAATTGTTTAACTATTGCATATTTTAAAAAGAATCTGAAATTATTAAGGCTGGGTTTACACTAGAGAACGCAGCGGCCCACAGCAGGAGCCAGTGCGTCTCCATTCATCTTTTCGGGTCCGATTTAAGCCCTAAGTTTGGGCTGAATTCGGACCTGAAACAGACGAGAAGATGCACAGGACTCCTGTGCAATTCGCTCCGGAGCCGCTGTGGAGATGTGTGAACCGGCTCCATAGAGAGCTGGTCACAATCTCCTGCTATGCAATTTGGATGCGGATGAAAACCCGCATCCAATTCGCAATAATGTGAACCCAGCCTTACAGCCTCTCGGATAGAGGCTTTTCCACTTGGAGTATAGAATGTGGAGAGACAGGAATATTTTACTGGGCAAGCCAAATGTACAGAAAGGAGGAGAGGTATGCACATATAAAAATAACTTTATAGCTACATTTGTAACTACTTTCTCAATAGAGTACCATCATATTGTAAACATTATTAAGAAGAATTTACCCATCTTATATACAGACAAGGAACTGCATGCTGTTTTGGGACCTGGATGCAGATTCTGGAGTCGTAGAGCACCTACATTGGTACACTTCTCTCTCCAAGTTTGCTCAAAAAGTAAATCTTACACCTGGTTGTCATGCATAGGCTCCTTTGCCTGTGGCATTAAAATATGCAGATATTGTAGCTTAAATCTGTGTACAAAAAACTTTTTACAGTTTTAGTTCATGGGGAACGCTTTGAGGTTAAGTGTTTCATTGATTGTGGTTCAACGTATGAAGTATAACTTATATGCTGCACTTCCAGTTGTTTGCAGCATGTGGGTTGTACTATATGCTATCATAGAACTGGTATTGAAGAACACTTCTGCGACTCCATTAATTTACAAGCGCATCAAATATCTAGTGTCTTATGACATTTTAGAGATGTGCATGGAGGGGATACTACCTTTTTTTGATTTTGTGGCTTTGAGAGAGTGTATGAATTGCAAAGAGGAGGAGAAAGACATTGCAGATTATTGCAAAGGGAAGCATGGTGGATACACCGACTGTAGACCAGGTCACCCTTGCGGTTAAACCTCAGGCGGGACCTGGATCTGCATTTGGGTTAACAATAGAGTCTATTTTTATAATCTATGCTTTGCCACCCTTGCCCTCCTCCAATGCAATCCCCCAAGGTTCTGTTCTTGGACCTCTCTTATTTTCAATCTCCACCTCTTCCCTGGGTCAACTGATTGCCTCACATGGCTTTCAATATCATTTCTACGCTGACGACACCTAAATCTATCTCTCCCCCCCTCAACTCACTCCATTAGTCTCTTCACGCGTCACTAACTTACTAACAGACATATCTGTCTGGATGTCACACCACTTCCTCAAACTCAACTTGACCAAAACTGAGCTCATAATATTTCCTCCCCCATGTGCCTCCTCCCACATGCCAGGGTGCTAGGTGTTATCCTGGACTCTGAACTCTCCTTTCAGCCCCAATCCCTTTCCAACGCTTGCCGCCTCAACCTCCACAACATCTCCAAACTATGTTCCTTCCTAACCAATGAAACCACAAAGCTCCTGATTCAGTCCCTGGATATCTCCCCCCTCCACTACTGCAACTCCCTCCTCATCGGCTTACCTTTAAATAGACTATCCCCTTTTCAGTCCATGAATACTGCTGCCAGACTCATCCACCTTACAAACCGCTCAGCGTCTGCTACCCCTCTCTGCCAATCCCTCCATTGGCTGCCACTCACCCAACAAATTAAATTCAAAATACTAACAATACATTACAAAGCCATCCACAACTCTGCCCCCAGCTACATCCCTAGTCTTGTCTAAAAATACCAACCTAATAGTCCTCTTCGTTCCTCATGCTCAAGACCTCATGCTCTCTAGCTCCCTCATCACTTCCTCCCATATCCGCCTCCAGGACTTCTCCCGAGCCTCTCCCATTCTCTGGAATACCCTACCCTATTCTGACTATCTCCAAATTGATCTACTTTTAGGCGATCCCTGAAAACTTTTCTCTTCGGAGAAGCCTACCCTACCTCCACCTAACAACTGTTCTTTTACTGTTCATGCCTCACAGTTATTACCCTTTTGTATCACTTGACCCTCTCTCCTAGACTGTAAGCTCTTACGAGCAGGGACCTCTGATTCCTTCTGTATTGAATTGTATTTTAATTGTACTGTCTGCCCTACTGTTCTAAAGCGCTGCACACACTGTCAGCGCTATATAAATCCTGTATAATAATAATATTAATAACATGTTCCCTCCATTTTATTGATTTAATTATTTTTTCTTGGTGAATGAGCATTGGTGTAAATTTGTTTTTGACATTATAGCAGTCAACAACCCACCCATTTCCCTGCATGTGTTGGTGAATCAATTTGAATGAATTACTGGAGGTGTGTTAACTGTAGTTGACCTGCTATATATCTGTGTTGTCAGCGTTGTTGTAACCAGGATATGAATAAGGGCTTTTTCTGGACTGAAACTTGTTAGTATGGGTCATGCCATGGAACATTTTACTCCTTATTTACAACAAAAGATTTTTTCTACCTTCACCTTGTTGCTGATGTTCATCCATGAGCATCTACTGGGAAGCAGATGAAGACTGCTAGTCTGGCACAGTGAAGCGCCATACTACAGCCTGAGAGAGGTATTATTGGTTTGCAGCACCTTACCTGTGTGGAACTGTGTGTGGATGCTCTCCATTCGGGTGCTGCTTAACATGTTATATCTGTCGAATTGTGTATGGTGAGAATATTTAATGGAGTAGTTTCCTGAAAGATAAGATAAACTTTATTGTCATTGTATACATACAACAAAATTCATCAGGATATTCTTAACAACAGCAATAAAACACTTCTCAACAAACACACACACACATGCTCCTAGCACATGCCCACATATCTATTTAAATATAACAAAATATAAAATGTTATTGAAAAAATTTAAATTTCACATAAAAATCGCTAAAAAGCTGTACCCACAGTGTGGTTATGGACAATACAGCCCTAGGGGAAAAAACTATACTTTAAGCGATTAGTGTGTATTTTAAGTGTTCTATATCTTTTCCCTGATGGCAATGGAACAAACACACTGTAACCCTGGGGTTGCCACCTCATCCCTTTAAACCCGAACACATATGAATTACACAAGTTCTGATGATAATTTAATACAGATAAGGCACCAAGTGAGTTTAATTACCACCTTAATCAGCCACAGAACCTGTGTAATTAATATGTGTTCAGTTTTAAAGGAATGACGTGGTAACCCTATGTAACCTTGTTGGGTCGGATCACTACTAATAGCGTTTGCCTGCTTTTTTTAATCAGTAGGCATATGCTGGGTCCAAATTTGGTAGCTCCGTACCTATGATCTGCTGTGCTGTTTTCACCACACGAGACAGGCACTTCTTATCCTCCACACTGCAGCTGGCATACCACACTACAGTGCAGTGGAGAAGAATACTCTCAATGGTGCAATGATAGAAATTGACCAGATGCCTTAAGGGCAATCCATCCTGTTTCAGTCTCTGAATGAAAAACAGTCTCTGCTGTGCTTTAAAAAGCACAAAACAACAATAGTTGGAGTGGCAAGAAGTGAACCCAACCAATGCAGCACGCTGTGAATGGGTTAAATAGGTTTTCACTTGCGATACCAGCAATATCCCGGAGGACTTGGCATGCAAACAGGAACATCATAAGCTTCTGCAGGTTTTGAAATGCGGAATGTGTCAGGGCTGGCTCAGCCTTTCTTTCTCTGAGCTGGTCGCTCAGCTGTCGGCTAATTGCCAGCTCCCATCTCTCTCCACAGTTAACCAGCTGTTGTGGATCTGCTCGTCAGTCCTGCCTACTTAAAGATCTCCAGCTCACTTCATTCCTGCCTTCGCCTTGGTCACATCACAAGAAACCATCTCCTGCTTTCCTGTTTAAAGACTGGCTTTGCTGACATCCCTTCTGGCTCCTTATCCTGCTTGCTGTTCCTCTACTTGGATCCCTGACTTCTGGCCTGGCTGATTACCCGATCTAGTTACTGAACTTTGGCTTGGCTGATTACCCAATCTGGTTACTGAACTCTGGCTTGGCTGACTAACCAATATGGTTATTGGACTCTGGCTATGCTTTGACTATGCTTACTCTATTTACCTTTTTATTTTTATTATTAAATAAGTCTGATTTTACTGTACTTCTGTCTCGGTCTGGTTCATGGTTTCTGACAGAATGACAGTTTGGTGTGATTGAACAGGTCTCAAACTACATGTTTAAACAGATAACCACGTGGTTTGCTGATTAAAAAGATACTCACTGCAGTCTACTCAAACAAATTTGTAACCAGGTGGAACGCAATCCTGAGTAAGTGATCTTTTTACTTAATGCATTTATTTGTAGAGCAGGAAAAAGAGTCTTGTTAAATTGAATACTGACATTAAACTGCCTAAAGAATCGTTCTCTAAATTGAAAGTTTGCCTCACTTTCCAGATTTGGACAGAAATTTACCAGATATAGTAACCAAATCAGAGAACGAAATTATGGAGATTAAAAGGGTTAAATTTCTCAGGGATGTCCAGGACTATTGAGTCTATGAATAGGGATGGAGAAAATCATGATATCAGAAAACTCTGCACTCCATTCTAAAGAAAATAAATAGATTTTATGAGGATCAACTATACAAAAGGGTTCATTTCAGCTCTCCGGAGGTATCTGTCAGAACTGTTATGGAAAGAGATATACATATCTTTAGAATTTTTAATTTTGAGCTCAAGGAAATTTCTTACTAGGCCAGAGACATAGCCCTATTACCATTACCATTACGTGCCAGTTCACATATATGCAGCTTCAAAATCACGCAACTTTGACAGCTGACATCCTGCGCAACTTCATTGCGGCTTGCTTGCGACTTCATTAACAGAGGTCAATGCAAGTCACGATAAAGTCGTCCCAAATTATTGCAGGAACTTTTGGAATGTGAAGCTACCTCATATGTGTGTTCAGGTAGACTTGTAGACACAACAGATTAACAAGCCTGGTTACCCAGTGACCAACCATTGTCTCAGCTTTGAGAAAAACAAACACAGGATGAAACACCACTCACAGAATTGAATTGGTTATAACTATTGCACTAACTCAAATATGTCAGTTCATAAGCTTATATTGCAAGTTATAAAGGTCAAGACTTTCATAGCACTGTGTTTATACATATAGTGTCTCACAAAAGTGAGTACACCTCTCACATTTTTGTAAATATTTTATTATATTTTTTCATGTGACAATACTGAAGAAATGACACTTTGCTACAATGCAAAGTAGTGAGTGTACAGCTTGTATAACAGTGTAAATTTGCTGCCCCCATAAAATAACTCAACACACAGCCATTAAGATACTTATTTTCCTTTGGGGAATAATCCGACTCAGAAGTATAAGAAAGAGCTTCAGGTAATTGTAGATAAAGGTTTCGAAAGAGGCATTTTTGAATAAGTAGTTGCACCTCGCATTCCGGTGATCTGTTATCTCCCAAAAGTGCACAAGAATCCTCTGAATCCACCAGGTTGGCCTATAATTAGTGGAATCGATTCTGTCACCTCCAGAATTGGGAGGTTTATAGATAATTTTTTGCAGCCTCTCATTTCTAAAACTCCATCCTACCTGAAAGATAGCACGCAGGTTATTAATATTTTAAATCAAATAACCTGAAAAGAAGGATATATTATGTCCACTGCATACGTGGCTTCTTTGTATACGGTAATTTCCCACCAATATGGTAGAGAGGCTGTAAAATGCTATCTAGAGAGAGACTCTGGTATTCACTTCTTTCTCCTCCTTCTTCTTCTCAATCTCCTCAACTTTGCGATGAGCCACAACTATTTTTGGTTTAACAGCTCATATTATCTGCAAGGTCGTGGAGTAGCGATGGAAGCCAAGTTTGCGCCAAGTATGGCCAACTTGTTTATGGCCAAGTGGAAGGAGGACATCTTCTATTGTCAACAGAGGACTGAATTGGTCTTCTGGGGGCACTATATAGATGATGTCCTCCTCCTCTGGGAGTGGGGGGATGATGGAGCCTCTTTGGATCTGTTCATTGGCGAGTTGAACGCCAATGGTCAAGGCATCGTTCTTCAGCATGAGGCCAGTACCTCCACAATCCATTTTTTAGAATTCAGAATGGCAGGTTTATTACATCTACCTATTTCAATGATACAGACAGGAGTAGCTACATAGTTGTCATCATGAGTCTTGGCTAAGATCTGTCCCTATGAGCCAATTCCTGAGGTTGAGGAGAAATTGCTCCCTTCAAGAGGATTATATGAGGGAAGTGGAGTTCCTTAACCACTTGCCTACTGGGCACTTGCAACCCCTTCCTGCCCAGGCCATTTTTCAGCTTTCAGCGCCGTCACACTTTGAATGACAATTGCGCGGTCATGCTACATTGTACCCAAATTAAATTTGTATAATTTTCTTCACACAAATAGAGCTTTCTTTTGGTGGTATTTAATCACTGCTGGTTTTTTTATTTTTTACTAAAAAAAAAAAAAAGACCAAAAAATTTGAAAAAAAAATTTTTTTCTGTCAGTAAATTTTGTAATTAAGTAATTTTTCTCCTTCACCGATGTGCACTGATGAGACGGCACTAATGAACACTGATAGGCTGAACTGGTGGCATTGATGAGGTGGCACTTACGGGGCACTGATGAGGCAGCACTTATGGGCACTGATTAGGTGGCACTGATGAGGAGGCACTAATATGCCGCACTTATGGGCACTGATAGGTGGCACTGATATGTGGCACTGATGAGCACTAATAGGTGGCACTGATGGGCACTGTTAGGTGGCACTGATGAGCACTAATAGGTGGCACTGATTGGCACTGGTGGGCACTGATAGGCGGCACTGATGGGCATTGATGGGTGGTACTGATGGGCGACACTGATGAGCATTGATGGACAGCAGTGATGGCCATTGATGGGCAGCACTGATAGGCAGGACTGATAGCCAGCACTGACTGGCATCACTAATGGGCACTGCTGGCACTTGTGGGCACTGATTGCTGACACTGTTGGGCACTGATTGCTGGCACTGGTGGGCAATGGTGGGCACTGATAGGTGACACTGTTGCTGCTATAATGTAATCAGGGCACTGATGATCAGTGCCCTGATTACATGTTTTGTTGCCCCCTGAGAGAAAATGCCGCTGATCGGCTCTCCTCTCCTCACACTCTGTCAGTGTATGGCAAGGAGCGCCGATTACCAACATCTCCTTGTTTACATGTGACCGGCTTTGATTGGACACAGCCGATCACATGGTTAAAGAGTCGCGGACTCGGCTGATTACAGAGAACGGGGTCGTGCCATGTCCTTCTGCGATCGCCGTGCTGTGCGCCCCCGTGGGCATGCAAGAGTGGCTGTTCTGGGATGGCGTCATATGACACCGTCCCAGAACGAGAGCCGCACTGCTGTCATTTGGTTGGTAGGCGGGTGGCAACTGGTTAAAGCTTGGTTCCTCCAGAAGGGTTATGCAGCTAATGAACTTGATTTGGTCATTGTTGATGTTAGCTCAAGGGAAAGAGAAGAATTGTTAAAACCTAAGATTAGAAACAACAATGACGATTTCCCTTCCCGTTTTTATTTTTTCACTACCTATTCAAACCAGCAGTTCTCCATTAAAAAGATCTTTAAAAAAAAAACACTGGAATGTTTTGAAAAATTACAAAATACTAGGTCCCATACTTTCTGAACACCGTAGGGTTACTGGTTTGCTAGGTTTGCCATAACAATTGTCTTAGAGAGAGAAAGTATCTCTCTTTTGGCTCTAATGCTACTCGTCAAACATATCAATTAAATTCCTTCAGTACATGTTCGACCAAGAATGTGGTCTACTTGATCACATTTCCTTGTGGGCTACACTATGTAGGTCACACTATTTGCAAACTAGAGGTCAGACTCAAGGAGCATTTGGCTAATAAAGGCTTTTTGAATCATAGCTTGTCAAATCATTATGCGTTATGCCATGGTAAAACTCTGAATGGTACGACTTTCATGGCTATAGATAAGTTTAACCCCGATTGTAGAGGTAGTCACACCAGGAGAGAGATCTCTAAAATGGAAACCTGGTGAATTTTTTGTTTAAAATCTTATAGACCATATGGCTTGAACATAGAATGGGATGTCAATGCCTTCATAAACAATAGCTGAACTCCTAGGCTGTTCTTATTATTTTATACTAATAGTTTTTATTTTATCTTTGCATCCTATAATAATTGTTGTAATGTTTGTTTCCAACCACAAGATGGCAGCACTAGTCTTAGTCCTGATTGTCCCTTGAAAAGGCCTCTCATGGATGTTAAATCATTACCAATGTTTTTTAAGATGTTTTAGGAAAGTTTTTTATGTACAGTATCTCAGAAAAGAGAGTACACCTTTCACATTTTTGGAAATATTTTATTAAAACTTTTCATGTGATAACACTGAACAAATGACACTTTACTACAATGTAAAGTAGTGAGTGTACAGCTTGTATAACAGTGTAAACTTGCTGTCCCCTCGAAATAACTCAACACACAGCCATTAATGTCTAAACCGCTGGCAACAAAAGTGAGTACACCCCTAAGTGAAAATTTCCCTCCCCGGTGTCATGTGACTCCTTAGTGTTACAAGGTCTCAGGTGTGAATGGGGAGCAGGTGTGTTAAATTTGGTGTTATCACTCTCACTCTCTCATACTGGTCACTGGAAGTTCAACATGGCACTTCATGGCAAAGAACTCTCTGAGGATCTGAAAAAAAGAATTGTTGCTCTACATAAAGATGGCCTAGGCTATAAGAAGATTGCCAAGGCCCTTAAACTGAGCTGCAGCGCGGTGGCCAAGACCACAGAGCAGTTTAACAGAACAGGTTCCACTCAGAACAGGCCTCGCCATGGTCAGCCAAAGAAGTTGTCTTTGGCACGTGCTCAGCGTCATATCCAGAGGTTGTCTTTGGGAAATAGACGTATGAGTGCTGCCAGCATTGCTGCAGAGGTTGAAGGGGTGGGGGGTCAGCCTGTCAGTGCTCAGACCATACGCCGCACACTGCATCAAATTGGTCTGCATGGCTGTCGTCCCAGAAGGAAGCCTCTTCTAAAGATGATGTACAAGAAAGCCTGAAAACAGTTTTCTGAAGACAACCAGAGGACATAGATTACTGGAACCATGTCCTGTGGTCTGATGAGACCAAGATAAACTTATTTGGTTCAGATGGTGTCAAGCGTGTGTGGCAGCAACCAGGTGAGGAGTACAAAGACAAGTGTGTCTTGTCTACAGTCAAGCATGGTGGTGGGAGTGTCATGGTCTGGGGCTTAATGGGTGCTGCTGGCACTGGAGAGCTACAGTTCATTGAGGGAACCATGAATGCCAACATATACTGAAGCAGAGCATGATGCCCTCCCTTCAGAGACTGGGCCACAGGGCAGTATTCCAACATGATAATGACCCCAAACACACCTGACCACTGCCTTGCTAAAGAAGATGAGGGTAAAGGTGATGGAATGGACAAGCATGTCTCCAGACCTAAGCCCTATTGAGCATCTGTGGGGCATTCTCAAACGAAAGGTGGAGGTGGCAAGGTCTCTAACATCCACCAGCTCCGTGATATCATCATGGAGGAGTGGAAGAGGACTCCAGAGGCAACCTGTGAAGCTCTGGTCAACTCCATGTCCAAGAGGGTTAAGGCAGTGCTGGAAAATAATGGTGGCCACATAAAATATTGACACTTTGGGCCCCATTTGGACATTTTCACTTAGGGGTGTACTCACTTTTGTTGCCAGCAGTTTAGACATTAATGGCTGTGTGTTGAGTTATATTGAAGGGACAGCAAATTTACACTGTTATACAAGCTGTACACTTTACATTGTAGCAAAGTGTCTACTTTACATTGTAGCAAAGTGTCATTTCTTCAGTGTTGTCACATGAAAAGATATAATAAAATATTTACAAAATGTGAGGGGTGTACTCACTCTTGTGTGATATTGTATATCTATCCATGCCTGCTTACAAGCCAATGGATTATGGATTCTGTTACCTGACAGAATAACATAATTACCGTGGACAATATATATATATATATATATATATAGATATATATATATATATATATATATATATAGATATAGATATAGATATAGATATAGATATAGATATAGATATATAGGACTTTAGAGAGTAACACAATGTTGCAATGTATCTATGTTAATTGGATACAAAGAGGGAAAAGGGTTCTTAATACCATCATCTGTTTATCTACAGTAATGGTAATTTAATATTGTTATAGAAATGCGTGTTGTGATGTAACTGAATTAAATAATAGTTTAACTACTTAAGGACCGGAAGATTTGCCCCCTTAATGACCAGGCCTTTTTTTTTTTTGCGATATGGCGCGGTCGTGCGACGTTGTACCCAAACAAAATTGATGTCCTTTTTTTCCCCACAAATAGAGCTTTCTTTTGGTGGTATTTGATCACCTCTGTGGTTTTTATTTTTTGCGCTATAAACAAAAAAAGACCGATTATTTTGAAAAAAAAAAAAAAATTATTTTTTAATTTTTGCTATAATAAATATCCAAAAAAAATGTAAAAAAATGAATTTCTTCATCAGTTTAGGCCAATATGTATTCTTTTACATATTTTTGGTAAAAAAAAATTGCAATACCCGTACATTGATTGGTTTGCGCAAAAGTTATAGCATCTACAAAATAGGGAATGGATTTATGGCATTTTTTATTTATTTATATTTTTACTAGTAATGGCGGTGATGAGCGATTTTTAGTAGGACTGCAACTTTGCGGAGGACAAATCGGACACATTTGAAACTTTTATGGGTCCATCGACATATATACAGCGATCAGTGCTATAAAAATGCACTGATTATTGTATAAATGTCACTGGCAGGGAAGGGGTTAACCCTAGGAGCCGATCAAGGGGTTAAATGTGAACAGATGATCACTCTGAACTCTCCTGTCAGAACAGGGATCTGTTTGTTTACATTAACAGATCCCCGTTCTGGCTTTTTGTGGAGCGATCGCGGGTGGCCGGCCGACATTGCGGCCGCTGGCCACGCGCATCGGCTCCTACACCGCTGTAGCCACTAAAGGGACCGCCGTTCAGCCGACCTGCCACCGTATGACGGCAGCTGGTCGGCAAGTGGTAAAAGTGTTCTAATTATTTTATATATTTTAATTGCTACAGTCAGGTCCATAAATATTGGGACATCGACACAATTCTAATCTTTTTGGCTCTATACACCACCACAATGGATTTGAAATGAAATGAACAAGATGTGCTTTAATTTGAGGGTATTTAAATCCAAATCAGGTGAACGGTCTAGGAATTACAACAGTTTGTATGTGTGCCTCCCACTTTTTAAGGGACCAAAAGTAATGGGACAGATTAACAATCATCCATCAAACTTTCACTTTTTAATACTTGGTTGCAAATCCTTTGCAGTCAATTACAGCCTGAAGTCTGGAACGCATAGACATCACCAGATGCTGGGTTTCATCCCTGGTGATGCTCTGCCAGACCTCTACTGCAACTGTCTTCATTTCCTACTTGTTCTTGGGGCATTTTCCCTTCAGTTCTGTCTTCAGCAAGTGAAATGCATGCTCAATCGGATTCAGGTCAGGCGATTGACTTGGCCATTGCATAACATTCCACTTCTTTCCCTTAAAAAACTCTTTGGTTCCTTTCGCAGTATGCTTCGTGTCATTGTCCATCTGCACTGTGAAGCGCCATCCAATGAGTTCTGAAGCATTTTGCTGAATATGAGAAGATAATATTGCCTGAAACACTTGAGAATTCATCCTGCTTCTTTTGTCAGCAGTCACACCATCAATAAATACAAGAGAACCAGTTCCATTGGCAGCCATACATGCCCACGCCATGACACTACCACCACCATGCTTCACTGATGAGGTGGTATGCTTTGGATCATGAGCAGTTCCTTTCCTTCTCCATACTCTTCTCTTTCCATCACTCTGGTACAAGTTGATCTTGGTCTCATCTGTCCTTAGGATGTTGTTCCAGAACTGTGAAGGCTTCTTTAGATGTTGTTTTGCAAATTCTAATCTGGCCTTCCTGTTTTTGAGGCTCACCGATGGTTTACAACTTGTGGTGAACCCTCTATATTCACTCTGGTGAAGTCTTCTCTTGATTGTTGACTGTGACACACATACACCTACCTCCTGGAGAGTGTTCTTGATCTGGCCAACTGTTGTGAAGGGTGTTTTCTTCACCAAGGAAAGAATTCTTCGGTCATCCACCACAGTTGTTTTCAGTGGTCTTCTGGGTCTTTTGGTGTTGCTGAGCTCACCGGTGCATTCTTTCTTTTTAAACGATGTTCCGAACAGTTGATTTGGTCACACCTAATGTTTTTGCTATCTCTCTGATGGGTTTGTTTTGTTTTTTTCAGCCTAATGATGGCTTGCTTCACTGATAGTGACAGCTCTTTGGATCTCATATTGAGAGTTGACAGCAACAGATTCCACATGCAAATAGCACACTTGAAATGAACTCTGGACCTTTTATCTGCTCCTTGTAAATTGGATAATGAGGGAATAATACACACCTGGCCATGGAACAGCTGAGAAGCCAATTGTCCCATTACTTTTGGTCCCTTAAAAAGTGGAAGGCACATATACAAACTGTTGTAATTCCTACAATGTTCACCTGATTTGGATGTAAATACCCTCAAATTAAAGCTGAAAGTCTACAGTTAAAGCACATCTTGTTTGTTTAATTTCAAATCCATTGTGGTGGTGCATAGAGCCAGAAAGATTAGAATTGTGTTTATGTCCCAATATTTATGGACCTGACTGTATATCTGAAATTACACCTCTGTTTAGGGAATGTTTTCAATCTAAAAACTGCTGCCATTAGAAAGATGCCAGACTCTCATAGGAATTTTAGGTTTTCAGGCCAACTAACATAGCTGAATCCTTATAAAAACAATACATTTACCATATCAAACTTATGCAGCGTACACACGACCGGACTTTTCAGCATCAAAAGGACCAACAGAACAAATCCGTCTGACAATTCGATTGTGTGTGGGCTTCATCGGACCTTTTCTGTCTAAAAATCTGACGGACCTTAGAAATAGAACAAGTTTCAAATTTTTCCGACGGACTCGATTCCTATCGAAAAATCAGTTTGTATGCTAGTGCGACGGACCAAAAACAACGCAAGGGCAGCTATTGGCTACTGGCTATGAACTTCCTTATTCTAGTCCGGTCGTACGTCATCACGTTCGAAGCGATCGGACTTTGGTGTGATTGTGTGTAGGCAAGTCCGTTTCGTTGGAACTCCGTCGAAAAGTCCTTCAGTGTTCAGAAGAAGTCCGCTCATGTGTACGCGGCATTAGTTGCGAAACAGATAAGATATTACAGATTTCCAAAATAAATTCAGGGCAAACAATTCTTGTCATTGATTAGTAACAAAAGGAAAGGTATGGGATTTTTAAGGTGCCAAAACACAACACAAATATATAAAATATATCAAAAATTTATTAGGAACATTTAAGTCAACATATTGTCATCATATATATCCATACGGTACATGGAACAAATGCAGCAGATTCCAATTCCCTAAATGTTTTGCCATACAATGGCTTCCTCAGGAAACCTTTCATCAGGAGCTGCATATACAATCACTGAATATTGATGAATATCTTAAAATCGAATACGTTTTTGGCTCCAAAATCACAGGGGTAGATAGATATGGACAAATGGTGAAAGCACAGAGGAAGGCATAATGACGCGACAAATTGGCCCATCTGTATTGTCAACAAGCAGTATTAGAATCCTCAGGTCAGGGTGGACAGCGAACAAGCACAGATGGTTAACGAAACCGGGATCGGTACATGGGTAGTCAGGCACAGTATAGACAAGAGGTATGCAAACGGGAGCTCATAGAACTGTATAGTTGCTCAGGCAATGTGGGTTACACTGAGAATGTCTTATATAGAGAAGCAAACTAGGAGGTGGGCCAGAAAGTGATGGGAGGGAAAGAAAAAAAGGTCCACAGAATAGCAGTAGACACCCATAGGTGATCACAGCCAAACCACACATGTGAAACGAATCAGGGTAGAGAAGCACTGCAGCAAAGAGTTAAGAGTACACAAGCAGGAAACTGCAGGATAATTTGTGACAGCCTCCATACCAGAGCTGCGGGCGCTAGCCCGTCTGGAAGCTTGGGGGCGGAGCCACGGCCCAGAGGAGACCCAGCGTGTCCTGCTTGCAGTGAGGGAGAGAGGAGCAAGATGGCAAAAGGTGCACGTGTGTACCCAGCGCTGATCTGGTTGCCTGATATGCAGGAGCGGACACTGGTGGACACCGATGTCCAGCTGGGGCATCGAGGGGTAATCGCCCTTGGAATAATCGAGGGGACTGTGTCCTGGTTGCAGAATACCGACCGCGGTGGTTAGTGCCTGGATCCGGTGCAAGCACTGTGACGACTCACTCACCAGGCTAACACCAAGCAAACAAGGGCCACTTAATTACAGTGTGGATCTGCGGTCAGATCTCTGCACGGAATAGCCACAGCAGTCCCGGAATGCCAGAGCAGGCCTTGAAGTATCTGCTCAAGGTGGGGTTGAGTCTGAGGCTGGTAACTCCCCTGCGAGGAAAAGTGACATTGGGGAAGAAAGTCAGAAGTCTTCCATGGCCTGCAGCCCAGTTGGAGACCTGGCACCTGTGAGTACTGCCTAGCAGGAGCTAGATGATATCCCTAAGATGCCGGCCACACCCGTTAATCCTGTCAGCCCCACCTGGAAGGAGCCAGTGCTGGAAACACAGCTCGTCTTCAGGTGAGCCAGTGGGGAGTGTCAGTGGTGGGTGCATAGACTGGGGGTGAAATTTGGGCCCTTGGATGCAGGGGCGGATCCAGGGGGGGGCAACGGGGCAATTGCACCCCTCGAGAAAATATTGAAGACTGAGGCTGAGCGCGCACCGGGTAGCCAGATCTGCGGCCATTCTAAGCATGAATTATTGCTTAGAAACCTCAGGACTGCACTCTCCACCCCTGTACCTCCCCCTGCAGTTTTCAGCCTCTCTCCTGCAGGCTGCTGCTTGAGTGGGCGGGATGGGGGGTGCCTTTTCCCCGAGATCACGCTCGTCTGGAAGAGGGAGATGTGTGCAGCTGCTGAGCAGAGAGAGCCGAGTGACAGTTCCTGGAGGTGAGCTCTGCTGCCAGCACTACATTGTGGATTTGTTTACAGGCACCTCTATGCTGAGTCTGCTGAGTTACTGCAGCTTAGCATAGAGGTGCTGTTAGAGGACAAATGAGATCTTCATCTTCTTTTCATGACAAGTGAGAAATTTAACTCTAACTAAAAGATTATGACTCCCCCCTGGTGTATGCCCTCCTGATCCCCCCCCCCCCGTGTATCAGTGTATGCCCTCCTGATTCTCCCCCCCCAGTGTATCAGTGTATGCCCTCCTGATTCTCCCCCCCCAGTGTATCAGTGTATGCCCTCCTGATTCCCCCCCCCAGTGTATCGGTGTATGTCCTCCCGATCCCCCCCAGTGTGTCAGTGTATGCCCTCCTGATTCTCCCCCCAGTGTATCAGTGTATGCCCTCCTGATTCTCCCCCCCAGTGTATCAGTGTATGCCCTCCTGATTCTCCCCCCCAGTGTATCAGTGTATGCCCTCCTGACAATTTGGCTCTGTTGCTGTTAGAGGAGCTGATGGCAACCTGAAGAGACTGCCAAATCCTCGCTATTACCTGTGAAGGTCTGCTGTGGAGTGCTCAACTCACAGGTACAAATTCACATGGACAGCCGGGAAGATTGCCGCTTGTGTTCCTTTGTTGTACACAGACTGGGCCGGCCTAACACCCAGACCTTAATCAGATGGATGTTTTGTCCCCACTGAAGAACGTTGGGTGAGGTCCAGTGGCTGTCTGCCAGTCAGTCAGGCACTTACCCTTTCTAGGTGGCAGGTGGCAGGGGCTGCGGCTCCGGTGTCCTCAAGCACAGCGGACCCCAACCCGGGTGTTCCTTTGTTGTACACAGACTGGTCTGGCCTAACATCCCGACCTGTTTCAGAAGGATGTTTTGTCCCCACTTAAGAACGTTGGGTGAGGCCCAATGGCAGTTGGTGGTGTTTTTTTGGGGGGGAGCGGCAACCAACCCCCTCCCCTCGGGCTGCCCGCTGTCTGCCGGTCAGTGGGGCACTTACCCCATCTAGGTGGCAGGTGGCGGAGAAGCGGCTCTGGTATCCTCGTGCACGGCGGACCTCATCTAGGTGGCGAGCTGCGAACAGCGGCTCCTGTGTCCTCTCCTGCAGCTTGGTGGCTTTTGCCGCCCTCTCTCCTCCTCCTAGGCATTAGCATCCAATAGGATCACCTGACATTTTGGCTAATTGGGAAATGGGTCTCACGACCTGCTTCCTGATTGGCGAGGAGGAGATTTAGTGTGATAATATTAAATATTCATTCGCTAGCGTCACACAACAGGGTGGGATCGGGGCACAGTGCTCTGCCCTTTTTTTAAGCCTATTAGAGCCTCTGGAATTAATCACGCGCTTCCAAAAAACACACACACCCTCCCTCTTCATTGATATCCATAGTCCGGCGCCCCTGTATGTACATCAGTGGGCCAGATGCATGGATGGGGGGGGGGGGCGCCCATGCGCCCCTAATGGATGGGCCGCCACTAGGGTTGCCACCTCATCCCTTTAAACCCCAACATATACAGTGGGGACGGAAAGTATTCAGGCCCCCTTAAATTTTTCACTCTGTTATATTACACACATTTGCTAAAATCATTTAAGTTCATTTTTTTCCCTCATTAATGTACACACAGCACCCCATATTGGCAGAAAAACACAGAATTGTTGACATTTTTGCAGATTTATTAAAAAAGAAAAACGGAAATATCACATGGTCCTAAGTATTCAGACCCTTTGCTCAGTATTTAGTAGAAGCACCCTTTTGATCTAATACAGCCATGAGTCTTATTGGGAAAGATGAAACAAGTTTTTCACACCTGGATTTGGGGATCCTCTGCCATTCCTCCTTGCAGATCCTCTCCAGTTCTGTCAGGTTGGGTGGTAAATGTTGGAGGACAGCCATTTTTAGGTCTCTCCAGAGATGCTCAATTGGGTTTAAGTCAGGGCTCTGGCTGGGCCATTCAAGAACAGTCACGGAGTTGTTGTGAAGCCACTCCTTCATTATTTTAGCTGTGTGCTTAGGGTCATTGTCTTGTTGGAAGGTAAACCTTCGGCCCAGTCTGAGGTCCTGAGCACTCTGGAGAAGGTTTTCGCCCAGGATACCCCTGTACTTGGCCGCATTCATCTTTCCCTCAATTGCAATAAGTCGTCCTGTCCCTGCAGCTGAAAAACACCCCCACAGCATGATGCTGCCACCACCATGCTTCACTGTTGGGACTGTATTGGACAGGTGATGAGGAGTGCCTAGTTTTCTCCACACATACCGCTTAGAATTAAGGACAAAAAGTTCTCTCTTGGTCTCATCAGACCAAAGAATCTTATTTCTCACCATCTTGGAGTCCTTCAGGTGTTTTTTAGCAAACTCCATGCGGGCTTTCATGTGTCTTGCACTGAGGAGAGACTTCCATCAGGCCACTCTGCCATAAAGCCCCGACTGGTGGAGGGCTGCAGTGATGGTTGACTTTCTACAATGTTCTCCCATCTTCTGACTGCATCTCTGGAGCTCAGCCACAGGGATCTTTGGGTTCTTCTTTAACTCTCTCACCAAGGCTTTTCTCCCCCGATAGCTCAGTTTGGCCGGACAGCCAGCTCTAGGAAGGGTTCTGGTCGTCCCAAACGTCTTCAATTTAAGGATTATGGAGGCCACTGTGCTCTTATGAACCTTAAGTGCAGCAGAAATTTTTTTTGTAACCTTGGCCAGATCTGTGCCTTGCCACAATTCTGTCTCTGATCCTCTGTTCCTTTGACCTCATGATTCTCATGTGCTCTGACATGCACTGTAAGTTGTAAGGTCTTATATAGACAGGTATGTGGCTTTTCTAATCAAGTCCAATCAGTATAATCAAACACAGCTGGACTCAAATGAAGGTGTAGAACCATCTCAAGGATGATCAGAAGAAATGGAGTTAAATATATGAGTGTCACAGCAAAGGGTCTGAATACTTAGGACCATAAGATATTTCAGTTTTTCTTTTTTAATAAATCTGCAAAAATGTCAACAATTCTGTGTTTTTCTGTCAATATGTGGTGCTGTGTGTATATTAATGAGGACAAAAAAATGAACTTAAATGATTTTAGCAAATGGCTGCAATATAACAAAGAGAGAAAAATTTAAGGGGGTCTGAATACTTTCCATCTCCACTGTATGAATTACACAGGTTCTGAGGCTAATTTAATGCAGATAAGGCACCTTAATCAGCCACAGAACCTGTGTAATTAATATGTGTTCGTTTTAAAGGGATGAGGTGGCAACCCTACCTGCCACTGGTGAGGCCTAGAGACTCTTTGGAAAAAAAATGTATTGCAGTTTGTTTATTTCAGCCAGCAGGCCTATAACCCTCTGCTCTGCTGATAGACTGTACAGATTAGATAGTGAGTTAGTGATAGAGTAGCACCTTGTAGTTTAGGCAGGGAACTACTCACAAATTTACTTGCCAGAAGTAGTTATCCTGGCTGATTGATAAAGATCTATTGATTTCTGCCTAAGTTTGGTCTTGTTGCACTTTTCTCTTCTACCAATAGGTGGCCGGGTACTTGGTGGTGCTAGATAGGAGAAGGGCAACCCAAGGTCAGGTTATGGGTATGTGGGGTATCTCAGCCAATGGGCAGGGGTTTTCTTGAATCCCTTGGCCTGCTGGGAGAACCTATATATTCAGGTGGAGTCAGGTGATCGATGTTCTGAGCCACCTGGATGGCTGTCTGGGTGGACGTGTGTCATATTGCCCGGGCTGCTAGGCTGGAGATTGGGCCTATCCTGGGCACATCTGGCTGCTAGGCTGTCAGAGGGCCTATCCAGAAGCAAGAGAGCAGCGCAGGGTTGGGATTGCGGCTTGCAGTCCAACCAAAAGTGATGGTTCTGCCGGCCGGAGAACCTGTCGTGGTCAGTGGTAGAGGGGAAGCTGTCGTCAGGAAGGTACTATCCGCCTTATTACCAGGGACCACAGCAAGTAACTAAAGCAAAAACCGAGCAGCATTCTCATCAGACGGGGACGGTAAATAATTGGGAAACTTCAGTGGGAATCAAGCCAGGGACCCAGCCAGTGGAGGTGACACTTGCAAAGCAGCCTTGTGTGACAAGCTAGGGACCGAGCAGGCCAGCGTGGGTGAAGCTTGAGAGTTATCTAGAGTGGCAAGCTAGGGACCCAGCAGAGAAGCGGGGGTGACAGTTGAGGAAGATACCACCGTGAAGATTGGAGGAGCTCAAGGGATTCAGTGGCAGTGAATCAGTGGGTCTAGTGAAAGACCGGTAGCTCAGTGTATGGAAGAACTACATGGAGAAGTTGTAGTGAAGCTGAAAGAACCGTTACGCTTTGTTTAGGAACTGTTAAAGACTGTTGCCATAGGTGACAGCATTCCTGCACATGCAGATGTGGCTTCTTGCTGGAGACCTTTCCCTGCACGGCTGTCCTCCTATTGAAGTCGGAGTCTGCTAATTGAGTTTGCAACTATCTAAGAGGTCCTGGCCCTTACACCCTTTCCCTCCAAAAATACAAAAAGGACTGTTAAGAGAAATAAACTCTCTTTTACATCCAAGAAGTGTCTGGCGCCCAATGGCTTTCACCATCTTTGCACCCACTATGCCTCACAACCCACTACATATAGAAAATGTCAGTTATCTCTGGCCCTGGAGGTTCTTATTAGACCGAAGGAGGCCTGGGACCTTGCTACAATAGGAGTGTGTGTTTTTCCTTGTTCTGTTTGCAGGTATTGCAGCTAAAATTTTGTGTGCTTTATAGGATCAAAGGCCCAAATGGACTTTGCTCAGAGCTGACTGCAGAACCACACCACAAAAGACTTATGCCGTGTACACACAAGCGGAATGTCCATCTGAACTTTCGACCACCAAGAACGCGGTGACGTACAACACTACGATGAGCTGTGAAAATGAAGCTCAATGCTTCCGAGCATGCGTCGAGTTGTTTCCGAGCATGCGTAGGAATTTTGCTCGTCGGAATTGGTACAGACAGTCGGAATTTCTGATCGGTACTTTTTCCGACCGAAAAATTGAGAACATGTTCTCAGTCTTTTGCTGGCTGGAATTCCACCAGCAAAAGTCCGATGGGATGGAGCATGCACATGGTCGCATTTTCGGACCAAAACCTCTCATCGGACTTTTGCTGGCAGAATTTCTGATTGTGTGTGCGAGGCATTAAACATTTGCCTTAGACTATTTACTACTAACCGTTACTACTACTGCTAGAAGACTTTCTTCTGATTACTGGCTACTGCTGAGCATTTTTTTTTGGAGTATTTAATGCCCCATACCCTCTCCAGTTACAAGTTATTCCAGCAATGAACTACAAATAGACAACCCCTAGTCCATGAAGCATTCCAAGGCTGAAAGTTACAAGCATAACTCGGAAAGGCAGAGGCATGATAGAGCTTGTAGTTCCACAACAGCTGGAGGGCCACGGGTTGAGCACCCATGCCCTAGTTTGTTTATTGTAGAGGGAGTGTATGGAATGTTACTTGGTTGCACAGCCTATTGAATTGAATTAGGGTGTGCACCCCAGTGCTCAAGCACGCATGCGTGTGTGTGCATGTGTGTGTGTGTATATATATATATATATAGTGACAGAGAGAGGCTCTGTCCCTATAAGTTTATAGGAAAAGGTGACCCAAGAGGGACCAGCCAGAAGCCACAAGACAGCAGGTCTCGGTCCCAGGAGTCAGGGCAGCTCCTATCAGAAGTGTCAGGAGAACCCCAATCCTTAGGCCAAAGGTGGACCACGCAGCAGGGCACTGTGACTGAAGGCTAGAGAGCCAAGTGTTCTGAGAGAGCTGAATGACACAGTCAAAGGACTGGTAAGAGGAGCAGCCGTGCTGCCAACACGTAAGCCAGATGGCTTGGTATTTTCGTTAATTCATGTTATGTGGAAGAATCCCCTGCATGGGCAACTGATGTATAAGTGAACCTTCCTTTATTCAATAAAAGTGGGCTGCCACGCCCTAAAACTACAGTTTGGACTGGCGCAGCTCATTGTAAATGCACCTGCTACTTGAGTTTAATTCCCCAATCTCACTATATATATATATATATATATATATATATATATATATATATATATATATATATACATATATATAAAAGAAGTTAAGGAGTGCACTATATACAGAGTGCAGAGTTAAGAAGTGCATTATGTACAGGGGTGCAGGGCTAAGGAGTGTGCTATGTATAGGACATAGGGCTCAAGAGTGTGCTATGTGCATGGTGCACTACTCAGAACAGAGCTCTCCCCCAAACCCACCCTTTGCTTCCAGTACAGAGCTGTCCTTTTTGCCCCAAATCCTCTCTACCTCACCTAAAGAATACCAGAGGTAGGAGAGAGGGGCTGCTGCCAGAGGGCATCCAAAATGTACAATAGAAGTGTGCAGGCTGCCAGCGCAGGCTTTAGGAGGAGCTGCCACTTAAACACTAGACCTGTGTACATGCCCTGCCCGCTCTCTCCCCTGCTCTCAAAATGATAATGCAGAAACGGCACACTGCAGGGAGAGGAGTCTGTCACTTGTACACACAGAAGCTGGGCTTCAATGTATGCAAGTGACAGTGAGCAGCGGGCAAGGGGTTAGCACCGGAGGTGGCAGAACTCCGTTCCAAAATGTTTCAAAATAATAACAGCCTTGTACTCACCGGGTGATTAGCATAACTCCAAACTTTTGAAGTTGAGAATGAGGAACACTTGGGGGGGGGGGGGGGATAGCCACCTGTGGCACACATTGTGCGGTGCAGCAAAAAAGTGGGTGTGGTTTAAAAGTGGTGTGGTTAAATTATGATGGCCGGGAGGGTACATTTTGACACCCACTACCCCATAACTGTAGAGGCAGTGCCTGGGGGTGTACGTATACTGTGGCCGTGATGCTTTACAGCCGTGGCATGAATTATACCCGTGTTGAACACAACCCATTCACATGAATGCACACAGTTGTGGCATGCTAGTGCAGAGATGAATGGGTTAAAGCAGGCGATAAGGAGGCGATAAAATGCCTCCTTATCACCTGTCAAATGCTCTGAATGCCAATCTCTCTTCAGAGACCAAACTATAATTATTTATTTGTTTAATTTTTTAACAGTTTTTTTTAACATTTTTAACAGCCTTGTTAGGGGGCTGTGGTGAAATGTTAGGGTTCTAAACAGACCTTTGATGTCTCACTATTGAGACAGAGAAAGGGACTGAGGACAAAAACTCCCCAGTGCTTTCTCTGCAGCCTCAGTTGCACTGGACAGTAAATAAATAGGAAGTGCTCTGTGCTGAGCACTTCACAAACCGAAGCATAGTAAGCACAGTTTACTATGCTTCAGCAATGAATAGACATAGGAGCAATCCGTACTGATCACTCACTGTGTTCATTCAGAAAAGGAAAAGGCAGGTAAATATACAGTGCTATGAAAAAGTATTTGCCCCTTCCTGATTTTTTTTTTCATATTTCTCACACTTAAATGATTCAGATCAAACAAATTTTAATATTACACAAAGATAACCTGAGTAAATTCAAGATGCAGTTTTTAAATGATTATTTCATTTATTAAGGGAAAAAAGCTGTTCAAACCTGCCCCCTCCCATGCTGAATCATGAATGAACTGTGATTAACCACAAGTTTTTGGAAAGCTGAGTTAAATTTCACTTGCCACACCCAGGCCTGATTACTGCCAGACCTGTTGAATCAAAAAATAACTTAAATAGAAGCTGTCTGACAAAGTGAAGGACGCTAAAAGATCTCAAAAAGCGACACATCATGCCGTGATCTAAAGAAATTCAAGAACAGATGAGAAACAAAGTCATTGACAAGTATCAGTCTGGAAAGGATTACAGAGCCATTTCTAAGGCTTGGTGACACCAGCGAACCACGGTGAGAGCCATTATCCACAAATGGAAAAAACTTGGAACAGCGATGACCCTTACCAGGAGAAAATACACAGAGGATTGCCCTGGGACTTTAGGTGAGGTGGTCACAGTAGGCCAAAATAACAGCAGTAAATACAGAAAAACCTTTATTCAAGAAGTAATGTACATACATGCATGGTGGTAGACAGTAGCATAGCCAATAGTATATTGTACATGATAAAAGTAACATTGGTACATGTAGATATCATACAGTAGTCACAGGCATCAAAGGAATCAACGCGTTTTGTGAGACGTGGCTCACTTCCTCAGGGGAAGATGCATGTGTAATGTATCTAAATTGAACAGAAAGATGTGTGACACAGTGATCGATATTAAAGCAAATGGTGAAAGGGGCTCAGTGGTATGGAACCCCATACTGACCAATCTGCAGAGCCAAAGTGCCGAATTTCTTTATCCCTAAAGGTGGCAGCGACAAGTGTATGTCATGGGAGCTGAGGGGGAGAGACCAACCAAAACCATCACCAGGGGACAGACGGAGGGCAGACATAGCATGGGTGGGAGTGTTTAACCCTGAGGGTCTCAATAGTTAGTTTGTAAATGTCAGCTGTAACACAAATATTGGTAAATCAATATTGTTGATTACACATACACATGGACATACAAATTGTATAATTGAGTATATAAATGAATATGTATGTGCACCAACCTAAAGATGGAGCGGGACATGGAGAAAGACCCAATATCAGGCATCAAAATGCTAGAGTATAAGAGATGAGTGTACCTGTGTAGGATTATGGCTGCCAATGGCAAGATGAGCTGTCCCAAGTGGAGTGAAAAACAAGGAATGAGGGAATCCCAGCCATATCCACCCTCCAATTTGCATCCCGGGGGGGCCCGGCATGCTCCAACCCCAACGCCATGTGGGGATGGCAAGGCACACTGACGCCGGGGTGTCAACCGCTGAGTGGGGGTGCGCATGTGCACACGCCCCACGGCCATCCTATATGACACACTACACCCAAGCGTGGACACACTACACCCACAGCGTGGACATCACCCGAAGGGTGTAGTGACTTGGCGCCAATATCCAGGTGGCCCCACCTATCCCGAGGGGCGGGGTAGGCAGCAGGAGATGTGTGAACCTCCCTTGTAAACAAAATGCAGCGCCCAAACCAAAAGCAAGACGCCGCTGGCACCAAAAGAGAAACACACCTATGCTTGGGTGGCTTGTGTGCTGTTTGGGGGAGCACCAGTTACAGCCAGTGACTCTTACAGGGGGTAGTGCTACACTCCTATAAACATATCCACTTTGGAAGAGCTGCATAAGGAGAGGAAATTATAGATAGTACAAGGAGGCAAATGAGGTTCCATGTAGAAAAATGTAAAATAATGCATTTGGATGGCAAAAATATAAATGCAATCTATACACTGGGGGGAGAACCTCTGGGGGAATCTAGGATGGAAAAGGACCTGGGGGTCTTAGTAAATGATAGGCTCAGCAATGGCATGCAATGCCAAGCTGCTGCTAACAAAGCAAACAGAATATTGGCATGCATTAAAAAGGGGATTCATTCCAGAGCTAAAACGATAATTCTCCCACTCTACAAGACTCTGGTCAGGCCGCACCTAGAGTATGCTGTCCAGTTCTGGGCACCAGTCCTCAGGAAAGATGTACTGGAAATGGAGCGAGTACAAAGAAGGGCAACTAAGCTAATAAAGGGTCTGGAGGATATTAGTTATGAGGAAAGGTTGCGAGCACTGAACGAATTCTCTCTGGAGAAGAGACGCTTGAGAGGGGATATGATTCCAATATACAAATACCATACTGGTGACCCCACAATAGGGATAAAACTTTTTCGCGGAAGGGAGTTTAACAAGACTCGTGGCCACTCATTAAAATTAGAAGAAAAGAGGTTTAACCTTAAACTAAGTGGAGGGTTCTTTACTGTAAGAGCGGCAAGGATGTGGAATTCCCTTCCACAGGCGGTGGTCTCATTGGGGGGCATCGATAGTTTCAAGAAATGATTAGATAAGAACCTGAACGACTGCAACATACAGGGATATACAATGTAATACTGACATATAGTCACACACATAGGTTGGACTTGATGGACTTGTGTCTTTTTTCGACCTTACCTACTATAAGTGCTTGCAAACTGTTGGCGCTATATAAATCCTGTATTATAATAATAATAATAATAATAATAATAATAATAATAATGTAACTATGTAAGGACAGGAGATGCGAATAACACATCATGACTTTTCACACATTGATAAGTTAATGAGGAATGTACAAGTAAACAGTTCTAACAATCATTTACTATGAGTTTATCTTTACCCATATACTTTACTGCCGACGCAAAAACAACAATTTGTGTCTTTTATATTTATGTTTGCAGTCTCCCTATTCAATGAGATGGATTTTACCGGAGGGGAAACATATCTGTCCAGCTTTGACTCTAAGGCATATTTGACTTCCTTCTGCACTCTTGGGTCCAAAAGAGATGACATACTGAAATTTAGACTAAAAAAACTTTATGAAACTTTTGGGCCAGGTATGTATACACTCTACCATTGAGATCCATTATTTACTACAGTTCTAATATTATTATGGTTCTATTCCTCTATGAACAATATTTATTATTATATCTTAAAATATTAGTACTCATTTCATACATCTTAATGTATGAAATAAAATAAAAATATTTAGCAATGCTAACATTTCTGTGTTTTATTTTTTATCTGTAATTTGTTTTTATTTTTTTACTGCTGCTGGGCTTTGGGTTTCATTTGCTGGGCTGTTCATATTGAGAAAAGGGTTGATTGCTCCTTGATAAGAATCACACCTATTTTATCATTTTTTTCACGTTATTACATGGATTTCTATCATCGCCAGTATTCTACTCAGGTCTTTCTTGTGGTTTTAATTAGATTTTGTAAAAAAAATTAAAAATTATTTAGTTTGGACATTTATACTTACGGAGGTGGTTATTTACATTTTGTATACTGTACTTACACTGATCAACCATTACATTATTATGACCCACCTAATATTGAGTAGGTCCCCCTTTTGCTACCAAAATAGCCCTGACCTGTCATGGCATGGATGCAACTAGACCTCTGAAGATATACTGTGGTATCTGGCACCAAGCCATCAGTAGCAAATCATTCAGGCACTGTAAGTTGAGAGGTGGGGCATCCATGGATCAAACTTATTTTTTCAGCACATCCCACAGATGCTCACCGGGTTAAGATTTGGAGAATATGGAGTCCAAGTAAACACCTTAAACTTGTTGTTCTTGAATCATTTTTGCAGTAAGGCGGGGCACATTCTCCTGCTAAAAGAGGCCACTGCCATCAGAGAATACCGTTTCCATGAAGAGGTGTACTTGGTCAGCAACAGTGTTTAGGTAGGTGGTATGTGTCAAAGTAACACCCGCATGAATAGCAGGACGAAGGTTTTCCAGCAGAAAATTTCCCAAAGCATCACACTGCTTCCGCCGGCTTGCCATCTTACCAAATTGCATCCGGGTGCTATCTTTTCCCCAAGTAAAAGATGGTACCCGGCCATCCATATGATATAAAAGAAAAGTGATTAATCAGACCGGGCCACCTTCTTCCATTGCTTTGTGGCAGGGTGGATTTGATTTAAATTAAGTCGATTTTAAATCACAATATTAATCACTAGTAAAAAGGCTTGATTTAAATCAACTTGATTTAAATCATAATAATTTTAAAGAGCAACTGTCATCTCTGTCCCGCAGTGGCTCCTCCTCTGACCCGTTGTTGACTCACTGACAGTCCCATTCACTTTAATGGGACGGCTGGTAATGCGGCAGTGACACAACAAGGTGAGGGACGTGGCGGCAGCAAGTAAGTGGATGCCCGCTAACAAGTGCTGCCATGATGGATCTGAAATGACAGGTGCTCTTTAAATGTAAGGACTCATTCTTGCTGGTAGTTCGAATCTTTAATATTTGCAAACAAAATGAAGGTTTCCTATTTAGAATAATAAGCTGTCATGTTAGTAAAACAGCGATATCAGAACTTATTTTAGGTTAATCACACATAGTTGGAGAATTACTCAAATTCTTTTATTTAATAAAATGGTTACTTTGGTTACTCTGTGGTTACTCATGGTTACTGTGAAATTGTGTGAATGCATCAATGCAGTGCATGTGATCTCAGCTTGCAGAGCTTGGATTCATTGAATGTTTTTACCAAAAATGTAAATATTGCAGAATATACAGCCTCATGCTACACAACTAAGCTCCATTTCATGCTGAATAAACTAAATTATTAATGGATCTTAAATAGAAAACTATCTTTAGATAGATTTTTACTCCTAAAGCATTTTATTTAAAAAAAATTTGATCAAAATAAAAAAGAAATACGATTTAAATAAACAAAAAAAAAAAAACGATTTAAATAAAAAAAAAATCAGATTTTTTAGATTTAAAAAAAAAAATCATTGATTTTTATCCACCCTGCTTTGTGGTCTAGTTTTGATGCTCATGTGCCCATTGTAGGTGCTTTAGACTGTGCAGGCAAGCCATCATGGGCACCCTGACCAGTCTGCGGCTACGCACTCTCATAAAAAAAACAAACTACGATGCCCATTTTTTCTGCTTTCAAGACTTCAACTTCATGGACAACATATTCACTTGTTTCCCAATATATCCCTTGTCAAAAGATTTTATTGAATATATAACAATTAGCAAAACGTATATGTTGAATAATCACATATGAACAGAGTCTAATTTTGCTATTACATAGGAAAATTAAAAATAAGTAGAGAAAAAATAAATAAATAAACAAGAGAAAACAAATCATATGTAAAGATTACATTGTACATATAAAGGAATTAGTGTGGGGAGTCTAAAGACTGTATGTTATTGCTGAATTAATAAGCTAATTTAAAGCTAAAGATTTAAGATATACAATGAGAGCAATTCATTACATTATAAAAATAACATTTAACTTAAATAGTACTATGTTCACAGGCAATAAAAAAAAAAAAAAGTTTCCCAATATATCCCAATGACTTGCAGATACCATTGTAATAAGACAATTAATTTTATTCACTTTACCTGTCAGTAATCTTAATGTTATGGCTGATCAGTATATATATGCCACAGATTTGTGAAGAGCTACCTAACCAGGACTATTGTACCCATTTATAATTTAACTCACCAGCTTTCATTAAAAAAAATCACGTGTGAACCTGCAATGAACAACCTTGGTCAGGAAGTGGTTGTGCCAAAAGAAAACGAATTGGGATAATCTACATATAGATCAATATATGTGCGCAAGTTATGTTTTTAAAATTGTTAATAAAGCTGTGTTACATTATTGGTGGTCTTCTCTTCTGGATTTATTCTCTGGAGTTGGTGGAGTATCTTTTGGACATATTCCCTACTGAACAGTGTGAGGAGTAGACCTAGAGGAGTGGAAGTGTGTGCAAAAGAGCTTCCTTTTTTCATAAAAGGTCACATAGCATCTGGTGAGTGTTACTCACAAAGGGTGCCGTGAATGAAGTTTGGATGCACAAGCACTTTGTGATTCATGAGAAGCACTTAGTTGAAGAGGCACTTTATTGCAGATTTTCACAGGAAGATATACACTCACTGGCTACTTTATTAGGTAGACCTGTTCAGTTGCTTGGTAACACAAATTGCTAATCAGCCAATCACATGGCAGCAACTCAATGCATTTAGGCATCTGGGCATGGTAAAAAGACTTGCTGAAGTTCAAACTGAGCAACAAAATTTGGAAGAAAGGGCATTCAAGTGACTTTGAATGTGGCATGGTTGTTGGTGCCAGACGGGCTGGTCTGAGTATTTCAAAAACTGCTGATCTACTAGGATTTTCACGCACAACCATCTCTAGGGATTACAGAGAATGGTCCGAAAAACAGAAAATATCCAGTGAGCGGCAGTTGTGTGGAGGAAAATGTCTTGTTGATGTCAGAGGAGAATAGGCAGACTGGTTTGAGAATATAGAAAGGCAACAGTAACTCAAATAACCACTTGTTACAACCAAGGTATGAAGTATACCATCTCAGAATGAACAACATATCGAACCTTGAAGCAGATGGGTGACAGCAGCAGAAGACCACACCGGAAGATTGGCTGGCCAATAGCAGAGCGCAGTGCGTGCCCGGCCGTGAAGCCGTAAGCTTTCATGGCCGGGTGCCACTGCCCACAGTAGATTTGATGGTGCCGAGGAGAGGAGGGGGAGAGGAGCAGGGCTCCGTGTGGCCGCATCGATGGATCGTGGGACAGGTGAGTGTCGGTTTATTAAAAGTCAGCAGCTACACTTTTTGTGTAGGAACTCCGCTTTGAAAAGTGCAATAATCTCGTGCACTACAGGGTACAGGAATTCACGCACATGGCTGCTGGGAGGTCAAGAGAGATTAGAATCCACAGCAAACAGCCCTGTGAAGTTCCCTGTACTACTGTCTCTGTGCTGCCAGTTACCCTGGGCTTCTCTGTTTGCACCATTCAGCACACTAGGAGTTAACACAGTGAAATGTGCAAACGGGAAGCCAGGGAAATGTCAGCACGGAGCATGTGTAGAAGGTGTACACATTTGTACTCTTATGCCCTGTACACACGGTCGGATTTTCCGACGGAAAAAGTGCGATCGGATTGTGTTGTCGGAAATTCCGATCGTGTGTGGGCTCCATCGGACTTTTTCCGTCGGAATTTCCGACACACAAAGTTTGAGAGCAGACTATAAAATTTTCCGACAACAAATCTGATCGGTTAAATTCCGATCGTGTGTACACAAATCCGACGCACAAAGTGCCATGCATGCTCAGAATAAATTAAGAGACAAAAGCAATTGGCTACTGCCCCATTTAAAGTCCCGACGTATGTGTTTTACGTCTCCGCGTTCAGAACGATCAGATTTTCCGACAACTTTGTGCGACCCTATGTATGCAAGACAAGTTTGAGCCAGCATCCGTCGGAAAAAATCCATGGATTTTGTTGTTGGAATGTCCGGTCAATTTCCGATCGTGTGTACAGGGCATAACTGCTGTTAAAATATCTGTGTGGTAATAAATGCAGAGTTATAATCCATTAAGTGCCCACCGCTGCTTTTTAAAATATATGCAGCTTCATACCTCATTTCTTAGTCCGTGTATAACTGTATATGCCGCTCATGTGACTGCCCGACCTACCTCTCTCCTCTCACGTCTCTCTTAACGTCAGTGGGAGTTCTCAGCCGCATCATTGGATAGCCCAATATCTTGCATAAATGTTAAAAGTTGGTACATGGCTATAAACAAGTGCTTTCAATTCCAATGATACTTGAACCAGGACTAACTCTTTTTTCATTAGTTTTGTACCACTAGATGCAGGTGACATGCATTTAGTTTTTAACCACTCATTTAGTTTTTAACCACGCATATTGAAATATTAATAAAGTATTCATTTAAGGTTTATTTATAGTTTAGCTTAGTCCTGGTTCAAATATTATTGGAATTGAAAGCACTTGTTTATACCTATGTACCAACTTTTAACATTTATGCAAGATATTGGGCTATCCAATGATGCGGCATGATGATGCAAATGAATCCGGAGTCACTATGGCAACCTGTAAACACAGTGCGGTTTAAAACCCACACGTTCGTCACCAGGCTTCATTCCTTTGAGAATGTCACGTGATCTGTGACGCAACGCGTCAGGAGGAGGAGCCAGTGACGTCAGGCACGAGTGTGCGGACACTTGAACGGGCTGAGAGGAGGAGTAAGCCTGACTGCTTTACATGCTATCCCACTCAGCGAACACATGTGAGTGTATCAGCTGCAGATAGCTGACAGAAAGTCTTTGCAATACAACACTATTGTTTCTTTCTCTTTACTTGAGATCTGGAGGACATGACGATTATAAGCATAGAGTGAACAAATCTGCTGGGCACACTCCATCTATAAAACCATCATATGCAAGAGTCATTTACAAAGATCTGGTACTTTTATTTGATTGGTATCTATGAGTTTTTACCTGATCGCAGTTCACCCTAACAGTGGTATTAACTACGAACAGAACTCTCTCTCTTTTTTACTGCAATCTTTTGATCATCAGTGTCTGACATAGAGTTTATTGTTATTCCAGGAGAAGGATTCATTGCTTGTGTGTGACCTATTTATAGTCATACATTGACAATTTTATATTTATATATTTATACACATGTTTGTTGTTATATAGGAATTTATTTATTCAGGATTGAGTACATTTATTCATTGATTTTTTTACAGCACTTAGCACTTTTTACGCAGTGGTTTGGGATTTGAGGCAGTATCATAACATACATCACGATTGTATATCAATATTTATATATTGATTATTTTTAGCACTTGGCACTTTTATGTAGTGGTTTGGAACTTTTGAAGCATTATCACAACATATAGCACGATTGCACACCAACGTTAGAAGATTAGTACACCATATTTTGATATAATTATACATAGACTAAGAAATGAGGTATGAATCTGCATATATTTTAAAAAGCACATACAATGGTGGGCACTTAATGGATTATAACTTTGTATTTATTACAAAACAGTTATTTTGACAACCACGCTCGGAGCGCTCTCACATCGATTTTGCCGGTCACATGCATTGATGCCGCATCGGGGACACCCGAATCGCGATGCATCAATGCAGCGATTAAATTCTGCACCCCTGGCTGGCACCCACTTTGATTGTACACAGCGGGGGCCTGTCAGAAAGTCCCGGCCAATGATATACGGCCAGGACCTGCTGATAGGCTGTGTACATTTACAGCTCAGAGCTCTGTGTTGACATTCACAAGGAACGATCTGTGTACACAGGGAATGATCCCTGTGTTTCTCATCCCTGCAAAGCAGAGATTAGAAATGTAGGGATCAAATAGTAAAAGCAGCACACATTACACATAGTTTGGCACAAATGTAACCCCTTGTTTGCCCGAGATAGAGTAAAACTAATGTTAATGTCTGAACACAATTTTGCAACTTTGACATGTGTTAATAGATCTGTACAACCAGGGCCACAACCAGGGCCACTGATAGGGGGTACCGCTGGTCCTTCTGTAGGGGGCCAGACACACAGGAGGGCCTGGAGAGGGAGGGATATTAATTACAGGAAGGATGCATTGTGCAGCTCTCTGCAGCAGCTGAAAGCCAGTTCTCCCCCTCTCCTGCCGGATTTCAACTGCTAGAGGGAGAGACTCCGCTCCCAGTCACGCCCAATCCCGCCTCCTATCATTTATGTCCCGCCATTGGACCAGTGTTGTGTCCATCATAGGAGCCGGGCCAAGGGGCGGGACTGGGCGGCACTGCGAGAGGAGCCGAGTACAAGGACATCCGGCTCTGTCTATCTCGGCGGCGCTCGTTCCCTCCTAAATTGAGTACTAGTAACAATTTAAAACCGATCATGCTGCAATTTTGGGCAGGGCTGCAGATGAACACTGTTGGGCAAGGCTGCAGATGGACACTGTTGGCAAGGCTGCAGATGAACACTGTTGGACAAGGCTGCAGATGGACACTGATCATTCTGCAATGATGGGCAAGGCTGCAGATGGACACTGATCATTCTGCAATGATGGGCAAGGCTGCAGATGAACACTGATCATTCTGCAATGATGGGCAAGGCTGCAGATGGACATGATCATTCTGCAGTGATGGGCAAGGCTACAGATGGACACTGATGAGGCTGCATTGATGGGCATTTAAAATTTAAGTTTTTTTCCTTAAACTTCCCTCCTAAAAGTTTTTTTCCTTAAACTTACCTCCTAAACTTAGGGTGTGTGTTATACGCCGGCGCGTGTTATACGGCGATAAATACAGTAATTAAAAAATAAAAATGTAAATATAATAACAAATTGTAAAAAATTATTTTTTAAAATAATCAAAAAAAATTTACTTTTTTTAAAAAAAAATCATTAAAAAAAAATTATGAAAATAATTTAAAAAATGAAAGGCTCATTTACATGGGTTCCCTGGCCATGACAGTGTGAATGAGCAATTTGTGCAGCTGGAGCAGCCTGTTACTCTAATGCCCCGTACACACGGTCGGATTTTCTGACGGAAAATGTTCGATGGGAGCTTGTTGACGGAAATTCCGACCGTGTGTAGGCTCCAGCGGATATTTTCCATCGGAATTTTCGTCACACAAAATTTGAGATCTGGATCTCAAATTTTCCGACAACAAAATCTGTTCTCGTAAATTCCGATCGTGTGTAGACAATTCTGGTGCACAAAGTTCCACGCATGCTCAGAATCAAGTATGAGACGGAAGCACTCGGTCTGGTAAAACTAGCGTTCGTAATGGAGATAGCACATTCGTCACGCTGCAATTTTTAAAATCTTTTAATGCAGCGCATTCTCTTCTTCTTTAGAATGCTAGAATAATGAAGTTGTTTTGCTGCTGATATTCACACAGAGTTCTGAAAAAATGTTTTCTTTATTATTTCTCGTGATCTCCTGAATACATAATAATGTATTTAATTTTTGTTTATAGTTTTTTTTTTTAATCAAGCTCTCCTTGTTTTTTTTTCTAGTGCTCTCCATAATATTGTTTTTCGTTTTGTGTGTCAATTTACCCCAACACCATTATTATCCTGAATTTTTTTAACCTCAAGGAGGTTGGTTTGTGTTGGTGTCGCTTGTTAATTTGACATTGTATTTTGGAAATGTACCTGCCTGCTCACAAACAAACTGTCCTTTTTGAAGTAAAACACATAGGCAAGTATTTGTGAATACAAAATAGCCATTTATTATGGGTCATAATAAAATAAAGAGGAAGGCAATGCTAGAGAAATTGGTGAAATTGGCAAAGCCTTTGCACCCCAGGGCACACATCAACTATTTTACACACCAAATTGGTAGCCTGAGGAGTCCATATAGCACAATCCGATCCCGGACTACAAGAGATCAGGAACAGCAGCAGATGACATATATGTCCCCAGGCTGTGGTCATACAACAGCCTGCGTCTTTTGTCAGACCAGACTGAACCCAGGCCATCACCTTCTTGTCTTACTTCCACTCTTTCTTCCCTGCTTGCTTTCAGGCAGTGGCTGTGGTGTTGGAGGTGTGGCAGGAGGTGGAGGAGGAGGAGTAGGATGGTCCAACTCACACAGGTGTGTTTTGGTTGTGATTTGGCCCCTCAACCCCTTATTTAGGGTCATATACATAATTTTCTCACACAAGAGGCGTTGGCCCTCCTCCATTTCCTGCATTTTTTTGGCAGTCATACAGGCAAAGGCCTCTTGAAGAGTGGGGGTGGCTCTGAGGGCAGCATTAGCCTCCGGAATCAGCCCAAGCGCTGCCTTCTCCATCTTACTCCCCTTCCTGGGCCTTTTGGTTGGAAGGCGGAGGGGAGGGACCTGGGATTCTGTCAGGCTACTGGGCACGGCCACCTCCTGGCTGCCACTTACCCCCACCACCTCCTGGCTGCCACATTCCAGGTCCTCTTTCTGACTGCCACATTCCATGCCCTCCTCCTGGCTGAGGCTTTCCTGTGTATGAAAAAAGAACAAAGTTTTAGTTTTTTGTTCATCAATCACACATGTTAACAAATAGAAAAAATCAGGAGGGAAATCCCCATTTTGACTCTCAATTTGTGTGCATCTTCAAAATTTGGCTTTTACAGGGGTGACATCACCCCATCTGATGAAGGCAAGATAAATACACAGTTTGGACATACAAATGTCTGATCTTGCCTTCATTTTTTCAAAGTTGAACTTTGTAAGTTCCTGAGTTGGGTATTGTTTTATGGTTTTAAACATGCCGTTTAACACAAAAAAGGCTATTTGTACTGTCTATACCAAAAATGTTATTCCTAAAATATGTTGGTTTGTTCAAAAACCCTTTTCTAATGCACATGTGAATGTGCACAGAGTAAAAATTATAACACTCAACAATGTGTACTTCTTCTTTCAATGCTCAATAGCAGTTTTTGGAGTAAGTTGTTTACAGTGACAATAGGGGTTGTTTCCTAAAGGCAAATTGACGTTGCAAGTGCACTTTTGCAGTGCACTTGGAGTGCAAAGTGTATTTTCCTTTCGTAAATAACTCCCACAGTGCTTTATAATTTGCCATAATCATGCCATTTTTGTGACTCCCCAAAATTCATTCATGGTGCTGAAAATGATGAATCTTTTTATCATTAATGCATTACATACATTAACAACAAAAACAAGGAGTGTGTGTAGCAGACCCACAACATAATATTTCGCTGAAGAAGAGATTGTCACCTCATGTATCAAATAAATTACGTTTTCACTATTGTAGAAAATGGCCATAAAAAAAGGCCATTGGAGAACCTAGGAGACAGCTAAAAGAAACACAAGCAGTAAATCAAATGAAATATGAGTTCAGTTTATACCAAAAATATTTATTTGAGAAAAGTTTCACATATTGTCTGGCATATCAATGACCCCCCTACCCGCAAAGTACTTGAGATACTTCTGTCTAACTTCGCGGGCCCTTTGGGGAGGCAAGCCCGGACGGCCAGGTTCAAGTGTGGTCAAGGTAGTTGGATTTGGAACACCGGCCTCAGTCCCAACTGAGGCCACATAGATTATAGCATTTTTCCCTAGGAAATTGTGGAGAATGCAACAGGCAAGGACAATATGATTCAGTTTTTATTCCGCCATATGGATCAATGTCAGAAATAGGCGGAACCGGCTGGCTATTATTCCAAAGGCATTTTCAACTACTCTTCTGGCTCTGGCCAGCAGGTAATTAAATACCCTCTGGTTCGGGGTGAGGGTCCTCATCGGGAATGGCCGCAGAAGATGGTCCCCCAGCGCAAAAGCTTCATCCGCGATGAAGACAAACGGGAGTCCTGCCACATTGTCTTCCGGAGGTGGCAAGCCCAAGCTGCCATTCTGGAGCCATCTGTAAAACTCTGTCTGGGCGATGACTCCACCATCTGACATCCGGCCATTTTTCCCCACGTCCACATACAGAAACTCGTAAGTCGCCGACACCGCCGCCAACAACACTATACTATTAAACCCCTTGTAATTATAATAATATGACCCCGAGTATAGCGTAACATAGGCTGCCTGCACAAAGCAATAGAAAAAAATTAATAAAACTCTGATTCATACTGTACAGGCAACAGTACCTATGTGAATGAGCCCCAGGACCTCATTTACACAGAGCTTTATTTATTAACTTAATACAATTTTATCTTTTAGATTTACCAAGATTTACCAGGAATTTTTAATTTGTGTTCGCTAATAATGATTTTAGTGTATTTTTAGTAAAAATATATTTTTCATATTTTCAGGGTGGGGGGTCTGTACGGGGCCCTGTGATTTCTAACAGCAGCCTTGATCATATATGTCTATGTTATTTGTTGTTCGTACCCATAATAAGGCCCAGAAATAATGGTGTGCATTTTTTTATCCTTCCCGAAACACACTTCACTAACTGACACTAATTAAAAAAATGCGTCCACAGCAAATGGAGTTCTCTAGTTATCAGCACTCCTCACCAGGCAAAAAGGTATGTCACTTAGACCAGTTCCACTTGGACAGAGTTCCAGCGGACTCACAAATGAGTCCGCTGGTCCCTGGTGAGGAGTGCTGATAACTAGAGAACTCCATCTGCTGTGGACGCAGCTCCATCCAGTCTGGATAACCCTTTTTGGGCACTTTATCACTGCATGTATGCCGAGCATGAGAGTGCAAAGCATTATTTTCTAGTGAGTGTGGCTCCATATGAGTGGATCACTATCACAGTCGGTGTGGTGAAGGAGTTGTTTTTGACACAGGAAGATTTATGTTTGAGAGTCACTTTTTGATATCCACCTTTGAGCACGGACTTTATTTTAGTTTTTCAGTTTTAACATTGCATGAATCATTTACAGTTGTTTTGACTTTTTTGTATACTTTTTCTTTTTTCACTAAGAGAAATGTTTGTATATTTTGTATTTTTTATTTATTCAAGGATTATGATAATACATCATTGAGTTGTATTGGTAGAGATATAGCACTTACCACGGTCACATAGTATATAGCTGTTTAGCACAGCTACAGTATTCTCCATTATTATTGTTTTTTGCATTATTGTTTTTGCATCACTGGGTATAATTACTTTCACTCACCATTATTTGATCTTTTATGGTGTTTATAGCGCCACTATTTTATTTATTTAGAATACGTTATCACATTATATTTTTAAGTTGGCAGCTACAGGTATCACAGTGGAATTAATACCATAGCGCAGTGGTGGTTCATCAGGTTTATTGTGCGCGACACTTGATCACCATTTTTTTACATAGCTAAGGGACAGCCAACAGAAACATAAATGTAGCACCCTCTGCATAGGTAGGTGCTAGATTAGGTTTTTTGTAGGTTTAGGCAAATTTAGGGCTGGAAGCTAGGCCTGTTTGTTTTGGTTTGTGTGGGCTGGGAGTGGCTCAGAGACAGCAGCTGATGATTCACAGGCAGCATCACTAAGACCTCCCTCTTCTTTCTAGAGCCTTCTGGAAGGTACTAGAAAGAGAGGAGGAGAGGATAGGTGGAGCTGCCTGGGGTGTGTTAAGCAGCCCTGACCAATCCCCAACCTGGATTGGCAGGGGGCAGGCCTCCTTAAAGAGGGAGTCCACCCAAACCGCAAAAAAAAAAATATTAAAAGCCAGCAGCTACAAATACTGCAGGTGCTGACTTTTAATAAATGGCCACTTACCTGTCCCAGGGTCCAGCGATGTCGGCAGGCGACGCTGAGAACCCGCTCGGTTCTCGGCAGCTGCCGCCGCCATCCTAGGTGAGGGAATCAGGAAGTGAAGCGGCTTCACTTCCCGGTTCCCTACTGAGCATGCACGAGTCGCGCTGCGCATTGTAAGTGGTCCCCGCTATCTCCTGGGAGCTGTGTGTTTCCCAGGAGACAGCGTGGTGGGGACAGGAAAAGGCATAGACTCCCATGGGAGTCTATGCCGGAAGTGGGTGCAAATACCTGTCTTAGAAAGGTATCTGTACCCCCCTCCCCCTGAAAGGTGCCAAATGTGACACCGGAGGGGGGGAGGGTTCCGAAAAGCGGAAGTTCCATTTTTGTGTGGAACTCCGCTTTAAATACCTAGGCCTTGGGCCTGGGCTCAGGTGCAGGACGGAGCCCACCAGGAAATCATGGAGGCTCTGAACAGGAGGCACAGGAGAAGCAAGAGAGGACAGCAGGAGCTAGTACTGCTGGGCAAGTCTTCAGGAGGGAGCCACCGGTTACAGCCATGAGGGCTGGTGAGTGACATGTGCAGTTGGGAGGACTGGAGGGGCATGCCAGAGAGGACTGAGAGGAAACAGTCAGAGCTGGGTGTGGAGCACATAGGAAGGACTGCAATGTCATGGGCAGTGAAGTCGGGCAGCTGCAGCCAGGAGGGCTGGCAGGGCCTGAAGAGGGCTGACTGGGAGCAGTAGTCCACCAGTAGGACAGCTAGAACTAAAAACTTTTAATTTCTATCTGCTACACTATAGGGGCCCGCGGTCCCTGCCTGCACAAGGCAATGGCTAAGGCCTGGCTAAGCCAGTGTCCGGCCTAAACATGTGCTAACTGCTCCTGGGTGATAAAGAGTTGTGCAGGAGGAAGGAAGAGGAATAGTCTTCAAGCAAGGAAAGTGCTGGAGGAAACTTAAGTGGTAACTTGTACAGAGAAGTGTATATAGTTGTCCTAATTGATTAATATATACAATCCACCAATTGATTGCTATACAATCCGCCAATTGATTGATATACAATTTCCTGGTCATTTCATAATCCCCTTACCCCATCCAAGTTATTATCCCTAATAAAAATAACAGAAAAAAGCACATGGACCGTTTTCTGCCTAAAAGTGACTGAGAAATGAAAGCCAGGTTGGGCAGGGTGACAGGTGGGCCACATCATTTAGCAGCTCCTACGGGGGGCACCGCTACATAAACATAAACAGCAATCTAATTAAACAGTAAGCTACCTAGTCACTTAGACAAGCAAAGGCGACTCAGTGCCCACCCAGACCAATCGGCACCAGTTTCCCAGTAAGAAGACCTAGGTCTGTCCAAATCTCTACACAGCATTAGCAGACAGACAGAAACAATAGGGGACTAAATTAACAATGGGAATTCACAGCTAGGGAAGACACAATGAAGAAATGATACCACAGGAGAAAGACACCTTAGTAAATAGATTATAGCAGGAGACCCCAGCATCAGGTTGTTTTGAGCTGGTTATATTAACATCTCATCTGTGTCTAGGAGGGGGGTGGGGGTTAAGCAGTCAATGCTGATTTGGGCATAGAGGCCCCAGATCTGTATCCGGGTCTTCCAGTGCTCAGAGTCTGTGTGTTTCAGGGAGACATGGACTTGAAGCCAAAGTAAAACTACTCCAGTGGTCCCCCAGGCACACACCTTTCAAAGAATAGAACCTCCTCAAACTCCAGGGTCAATAGTCAGAAGGCAAGAGGCCACCCTGCAGTCCCCTCCAAAAGCCCCTGTCCGGGGTGATACATTGTATCTTTCTCTCAATTCAGAAAAAGGTGTAAACACAGGGCAGGCTGCACAGTGACTGATCACTGTAATGGCCAATTGCAACAATCATGTGACCCAGGTACCGATCATTAGTATGAGATCCGGGGCTCTCAGTGAGAGCCAAGTATCTGTGCTGGGAGAGCGATGTGTGGTTCACTCCCAGCACAAAGAGAGGTATGCATTTATGTGGCCCCCACAGAAAAAAGCTCAGTTCAGTGAAGCCACATATATGCACACCATCGTCAGGAAGGTTAAGGTGACCTCTTAACTCAGAGATGAGCCACATGTGTGCAGTACCCAAAGTATGGAGTTCCTCCATAAGTAGCTTCGCCCCATGTCCTACACACTTGTACTAATATATGTGTTGCATTCAGGGGGGTAGGCTGAGCCTCTGCCCACTCCACCAGTCAGCATACCTCTGTTACCTCACTCCCAGTAACAGAATGGGTCCTGCTCAGCACATTGCGTGGACCTCATACGTGTTCTCACTTTTTTTCCATACCTAGTAATCAGGCCAAAGATCTCCGTAATGCTAGTCCACTCCCAGTGACCAGTGGAAACGGACAGCTAGGGAGGAAGTCAAAGCACCGACTCCCTTGCTACCGGAGGACCTAACCTAGCCAGGTACCACGGTAATGACTGGTTGCCATTCTTCCTTGCCATTACTCATGGCAACTACCTCTGTGTCCTGCTGAATTGACCTCTGTCCTAGTGATATTATACATACCCCATGTTGCTATTATGAACCCAGGTTCTTTAGCAATACGCCAAGATCTCACATGCACCCCTTGAATAACTTCAGACCAGGCTCTGAGCAATTGAATCAACTTTTACTGTAAACTTGGCATAAATGTGTAATAACTTCTTTCTCCTAACTAAACCTAACTGTGGCTGCCCCAAGTTACTGGAAAAATGGAAAAGTCCAAACTTGGAAATGCTCGAATTGAGAAGTCCATGTTCTTGTGGTGTTCGGGCAAATCAGTGCTCCAAAGCGGACCACAGGTCCCAGCAAGTCTCTGCGAGTATCCTTAATTGCACGTGTCCCACTCAGGATACAGGCCTCTTCCCTTTTATAGAACACGGGAGGGAGACTGTAAGCCAGAGAAAACCCTCTAACACATTTTTTAAATTTCCCCCTGACCTAGGCAGCCAGTTGCTAACTAAATATACAGTAGGCTACCTACCTACAAGTGTATACTTAAAAGGGCTTAGAGCAGTCCGCATATGCCAGGAGGGGAGCAGTTGTTAACCGTTCTTTAACCACTTCAGCCCCGGAAGGATTTACCCCCTTCCTGACCAGAGCACTTTTTACAATTCGGCACTGCGTCGCTTTAACTGCTAATTGCGCGGTCATGCAATGCTCTACCCAAACGAAATTTGCGTCCTTTTCTTCCCACAAATAGAGCTTTCTTTTGATGGTATTTGATCACCTCTGCCGTTTTTATTTTTTGCGCTATAAACGGAAAAAGACTGAAAATTTTGAAAAAAAATGATATTTTCTACTTTTTGTTATAAAAAAAATCCAATAAACTAAATTTTAGTCATACATTTAGGCCAAAATGTATTCGGCCACATGTCTTTGGTAAAAAAAATGTCAATAAGCGTATATTTATTGGTTTGCGCAAAAGTTATAGCGTCTACAAACTAGGGTACATTTTCTGGAATTTACACAGCTTTTAGTTTATGACTGCCTATGTCATTTCTTGAGGTGCTAAAATGGCAGGGCAGTACAAACCCCCACCAAATGACCCCATTTTGGAAAGTAGACACCCCAAGGAAATTGCTGAGAGGCATGTTGAACCCATTGAATATTTATTTTTTTTGTCCCAAGTGATTGAATAATGACAAAAAAAAAAAAAAAAAAAAAATTTACAAAAAGTTGTCACTAAATGATATATTGCTCACATAGGCCATGGGCATATGTGGAATTGCACCCCAAAATACATTCAGCTGCTTCTCCTGAGTACGGGGATACCACATGTGTGGCACTTTTTGGGAGCCTAGCCGCGTACGGGGCCCCGAAAACCCAGCACCACCTTCAGGATTTCTAAGGGCATACATTTTTGATTTCACTCCTCACTACCTATCACAGTTTTGAAGGCCATAAAATGCCAAGATGGCACAACCCCCCCCCAAATGACCCCATTTTGGAAAGTAGACACCCCAAGCTATTTGCTGAGAGGCATGGTGAGTATTTTGCAGCTCTCATTTGTTTTTGAAAATGAAGAAAGACCAGAAAAAAAATTTTTTTTTTTTCTTTTTTCAATTTTCAAAACCTTGTGACAAAAAGTGAGGTCTGCAAAATACTCACTATACCTCTCAGCAAATAGCTTGGGGTGTCTACTTTCCAAAATGGGGTCATTTGGGGGGGTTTTGTGCCACCTGGGCTTTCCATGGCCTCCGAAACTGTGATAGGCAGTGAAGAGTGAAATCAAAAATTTACGGCCTTAGAAAGCCTGAAGGCGGTTCTTGGTTTTCGGGGTCCCGTACGCGGCTAGGCTCCCAAAAAGTCCCACACATGTGGTATCCCCGTACTCAGGAGAAGCAACAGAATTTATTTTGGGGTGTAATTTCACAAATCCCCATGGCGTGTTTGAGCAATATAACATTTAGTGACAACTTTGTGCAAAAAAAAAAAAAAAAAAAAAAATTTGTCTCTTTCCCGCAACTTGTGTCACAATATAAAATATTCCATGGACTCGACATGCCTCTCAGCAAATAGCTTGGGGTGTCTACTTTCCAAAATGGGGTCATTTGGGGGGGTTTGAACTGTCCTGGCATTTTATGCACAACATTTAGAAGCTTACGTCACACATCACCCACTCTTCTAACCACTTGAAGACAAAGCCCTTTCTGACACTTTTTGATTACATGAAAAAATTATTTTTTTTTGCAAGAAAATTACTTTGAACCCCCAAACATTATATATTATTTTAAAGCAAATGCCCTACAGATTAAAATGGTGGGTGTTTCATTTTTTTTTTTCACACAGTAATTGCGCAGCGATTTTTCAAACGCATTTTTTGTGGAAAAAACACACTTTTTTAAATTTTAATGCACTAAAACACACTATATTGCCCAAATGTTTGATGAAATAAAAAAGATGATCTTAGGCCGAGTACATGGATACCAAACATGACATGCTTTACAATTGCGCACAAACGTGCAGTGGCAACAAAATTAATACATTTTTAAAAGCCTTTAAAAGCCTTTACAGGTTACCACTTTAGATTTACAGAGGAGGTCTACTGCTAAAATTACTGCCCTCGATCTGACCTTCGCGGTGATACCTCACATGCATGGTGCAATTGCTGTTTACATTTGACGCCAGACCGACGCTTGCGTTCGCCTTAGCGCGAGAGCAGGGGGGACAGGGGTGCTTTTTTTTTTTTTTTTTTTTTTTTCTTTATTATTTTTTTGCTTTTTTATCTTATTTTTAAACTGTTCCTTTCATATTTTTTTTTAAATCATTTTTATTGTTATCTCAGGGAATGTAAATATCCCCTATGATAGCAATAGGTAGTGACAGGTACTCTTTTTTGAAAAAATTGGGGTCTATTAGACCCTAGATTTCTCCTCTGCCCTCAAAGCATCTGACCACACCAAGATCGGTGTGATAAAATGCTTTCCCAATTTCCCAATGGCGCTGTTTACATCCGGCGAAATCTAAGTCCTAAAATGCTCGTAGCTTCCGGTTTCTTAGGCCATAGAGATGTTTGGAGCCACTCTGGTCTCTGATCAGCTCTATGGTCAGCTGGCTGAATCACCGGCTGCATTCTCAGGTTCCCTGTTGAGACAGGAGAGCCAGAGAAAAACATGGAAGACGGTGGGGGGGGGGGGCATTCCCTCCCACTGCTTGTAAAAGCAGTCTAGAGGCTAATTAGCCACTAGGATTGCTTTTACATGAAAGCCGACCGCTGGCTGAAAAGAATGATACCAAGATGATACCTAAACCTGCAGGCATCATTCTGGTATAACCACTCAAAGTCGTGAATGGCGTACCTGAAGACAAAAAAATGGTTAACAATAAAGCACAGTAAACGGTAAAGTATAAAAAATTGCATACCTGAAAAGCAAACATGATAAAACATAATAACAATAAAACATTGCAGAATAGAATACAGTAAAAAAGAGCAGAACACCAGAGAGAGAATAGAGAGAGAGAGAACAATAAAACGACAACTATTTTTTTTTATTTTTGTTTGTGTTTTTTTTTTTTTTTTTACACTTTTTTTTTGTAACTGTAACTTTTATAACTGTAACCGGTTCCAGGTTCGGGTCTCTCAAAATGCGATGGCATCTTGGGAGACCCTGTGAAAGTGTGTCCTAGTCTGTGCAATGCTGTACCCTACGCTAATACTCAACTAGTGAATGGTAGCGTTCAAAACATTCACCAATGCAAAGACCAGGATTATCAGGACAGGAGGGACAATAATAGCGGGTGTCACGTCTATATACGCGCTTGCTGCAGACACATCTTTTTTGGGGGGGTTCGTTGGGTAGGGGTACTCGGGAGGACATATAAATGCCTCTCATGCAGCCGACTGCATTTGGTTGGGGATGTGAAAGGGGGAAATACGGGCGCTGCAGAAGTGGTGGGTTCCCAATTAGGATTGGCGAATGCAGCAGGAAGGGCATTATGGGCACGACGGGCCTGTGTTTGTCTTTTTGGTGGCAGCGGGACACTACTTGTGCTTGCCACCTCACCAGCTTGAACTGCACTTATGGGACTCGCCACGTCACCAAGTGTTACTGCAGTGCTGGTATGACTACGACCGGGGTGTACTAGGCCGCTGGCGCTTGCCAGTTCACCAAAACGCTACAAAAAAAAGTGACAGTGATCGATCGATACTGCACTTGGGTGGGCTGGGCTGGGCCGGGCGGAGGGGCAAAACGCAGGTGCTAGCAGGTATCTGGGCTGATCCCACTAACACTGCGTTTTTGGGAACCCTAAACTGCTGGGGACGCTAGTATAGATCTGATCGGATCAGATATTGATCCGATCAGATACTATACCACTAAGGGAGGTGTACGGTGCGTGCGTGGGTGTTAGTGGTACTGGCGCTAATCTGACGCTGCTTGGGGCTGGTGCTTGCCAGTTCACCAAAATGCTACCAAAAAAACTGTTAGCGATCGCAGGGATCAGGCCTGACTCTGTGAACGCTGCAGTTATGCGTTTAGTGTTTTGTAAGTGACAGTGATCGATCGATACTGCACTTGGGTGGGCTGGGCGGAGGGGCAAAACGCAGGTGCTAGCAGGTATCTGGGCTGATCCCGCTAACACTGCGTTTTTGGGAACCCTAAACTGCTGGGGACGCTATTATAGATCTGATCGGATCAGATATTGATGTGTTCAGATACTATACCACTAAGGGAGGTGTACGGTGCGTGTACGGTGCGTGCGTAGGTGTTCGCGGTACTGGCGCTAATCTGACGCTGCCTGGGGCGACGCATATCACCGCCGGGCGATCAGGGGGCTAAACCTTTATTCAGTAATAAACGGCGGGTGCCCTGACACTAAAAAAAATAAACGAACTAACCAGCGTCACCCGTAACAGTTATACGGTGATCAGTGGTGAAAGGGTTAACTAGGGGGCAATCAAGGGGTTAAAACATTTATTAGGTAGTATATGGGGGTCCCTGTCGCTATAAAACGCTGACAGCGAACCTAAATATTTACGTTCCTAACTAGCGTCACCAGCGACACTAATACAGCGATCAGAAAAATGATCGCTTAGCGACACTGGTGACAGGGGGTGATCAAGGGGTTAAAACTTTATTAGGGGGGGTTAGGGGGGTACCCTAGACCTACAGGGGGCTAATACTAACTGTCCTACCACTGCTAACTGTCACAAACTGACACCATGCAGTAATCAGGAAAAAAACAAAACAAAACAAAAAAACCTGCTTGGTGTCAGTTTGTGACAGGGGGGGGGTGATTGGGGGGGGATCGGGGGGCGATCGGGGGGGGATCGGGGGTGTTTAGTGTGCCTGGCATGTTCTACTGTGTTGTGTGTGTGTTGGTGCACTTACATGTCTTCTCTCCTCGGTGCTGGAACGGAAACTGGCCAGCCGAGGAGAGATGACATCACATCCTCTGCCTCTGTGTACTATACAGAGGCAGGGGATGTTTCTCATTGGCTGGGAGCGATCGCGAGGGGGGGGCCACGATCGGATGGTCTCCCCCTCGTCTTTCAACTCTCCCAGCCAAACGCCGACCGCCGATGGCACCGGGGGGGGGTCCGATCGGACCCCCCGCCCGCGGGAAGGCAATCACGTACCAGGTACGTGATTTTGCCTGCCCGTGCCGCTCTGCTCACGTATATATGCGTGAGGCGGTCGGCAAGTGGTTAAGCACTGGAAAAGCCTCTGTTTGAGTGCCATGCTACTGAGTTTGTATGAAAGCTTGCTTTTGTGTTGAGTGGAATGTCCAGAAAGTACTTGTGTAAGGGGTGCAGAAATTTGGGCGAATTGAGGGATAAACTGCTGATAAGACTCCACTAGCCCTAATAAGGAGCAGAGGTACATGACTGTTGGTGGAACTGGTCAATCTTCCACAGCCTGAAATTTGGCAGAGTCTGGTTTCAGTCCAAACTTTGCCAGTCGGGTGAAGACTTGATCTAGTTGTTGAATGAGATCCTTAAAGCACCAGAGAAAATAATGATGTTATCTAGATCTTTAAGGACAGAAGTGGTATTAAACCCAATATTTAAAATATGTAGCACCCTGATATTTAGGCAGGGTTGCTATTAAATTTAGTTACAAACAAAATATAGGTGTCTTGCGAGCCACAGATGGACTAATGCCTCTAAGGAGTAAACTATTTAAGCTGCAAGCACTGAACCACGTTTCATTGCGTGTAGATAGATAAAAAATATATAATAAATGTGCCCGCGCTAGTATAGTGTCACATATAAAATATATAAAAAATATTTTCACATATAAAACACATGTAATGTGATAAATAAAACCATACAGGTAAAATATAATGCAAATAACTATAAATGATAAACCTCCAAGTGCATATAAAGGTGCAATCGTGGTAGTAACTAATAAAAGTGCAACGTGCTAAAAATATAAATATCAAAACACTTTCCAGTGACAAATGAGTGTATATCCCAATTAATAAATACAAATCACAAAAAACGTGAATAAATAGTGTCCATAAAATGAATAAACATCATGCTTCTTCTGATGGGTGTATAAATCACAACACGTGAAAACTGTGCTCTCCCGTGACACCCCACATGTGCTTGCGCTCACCTTCAGTCCTGTGACACAGTAATTAAACGGTGTCAAAATAAGCATTGGGGCCACTCCTAGGCTCACTCAGGATACAATGATGCAAAGACACTCCTCCCAGGTGAAACTGCTAGGCTCACTCAGGTTACAATGGTGCAAAAACACTCCTCTCAGGTAAAACTAAGATCCAAAATCATAGAAAAAACAAACAGAGGGACTCCATAGTGCAATATAGCCAGGACATTTATTAAAGAATAAGCCCTCCAAGAGGGTACTCACATTGGATGGGTGCTAGAGTGCACCAGACTGTACAGGTAAAATAATAAGCAGCTGATCGTATGGCGTGCGGTATGGCATGTGCAATCCTCCTCCTCTGCTGACAGCTCCGTCCTACCCCTTATTCTTTAATAAATGTCAGAGAACGAAGCGGAGAAGAAGATGCCGGACGAGAAGGAAGAAGCGGAGGAAGATAGAGGAAGAAGCGGGGGAATAACAAGATGGAGGAAGAAGAACACCGAAAGAAGACCAGAAGAAGATGGAAGAAGAAGCGGGGAAAGAAGAAGGCATTAATAAAGGGATTGTCAAAAACCGTCTATTGTCTTTTTTTAACATTTTTGACACTTTTTTTGTGAAGTGGTAGCCATTACCAATTCACACAGGGGGTGGGATCTGGGGGTCCCCTTGTTAAAGGGGGCTTCCAGATTCTGATAAGCCCCCCAACCGCAAACCCCCACAACCACCGGGCAAGGGTTGTGGGGATGAGGCCCTTCTCCCTATCAACATGGGGACAAGGTGCTTTGGGGGGGCTACCCCAAAGCACCCTCCCAATGTTGAGGGCATGTGGCCTGGTACGTTCAGGGGGCCTGGTACGCTCTCTCTTCCCCGCCTCTTTTCCTGCGGCCTGCCAGGTTGCGTGCTTGGATAAGGGTCTGGTATGGATTTTTGGGGGGACCCCACGCCATTTTTTTTTTTAATTTTGGCGAGGGGTTCCCCTTAAAATCCATACCAGACCTGAAGGTCTGGTATGGATTTTGAGGGGGACCCCCAGGCCATTTTTTTTTAAAATTTTGGTGCAGGGTTCCCCTGTGAGGGAATCCCATGGCATTTTTATCAGTGAACTTTTATGTGTATTGCTGGACCGACAATTCATTATAGCCGCAAGTAGTTTTAAATTACGTTTTTTCCTTTTAGAAATCTTATTTTGCTGTCAGACTGTTCTAAACACGGGAAACATGCGCCACTTTACAGGCATTATATAGACACCCCCCAGGTACGAAATTTAAAGGAATATTACACTTTTATTGTTTCACTTTAAGCATTATTAAAATCACTGCTCCCGAAAAAAGGGCTGTTTTTAAAACTTTTTTTTGCATTGATACGTGTCCCCTGGGGCAAAATCCGGGTCCCCAAACACTTTTTATGACAATAACTTGCATATTAACCTTTAAAATTAGCACTTTTGATTTCTTCCATAGACTTTTAAAGGGTGTTCCGTGGCTTTCGAATTTGCCGCGAACACCCCAAATTGTTCGCTATTCGGCGAAACGGGTGAACAGGCAATGTTTGAGTCTAACTCATGTTCGACCCAAACATAAAGCCCATCTCTACCGGAGACCACTGTGAATAATCTGAAGTCAGTACCTGAGCAGTCATCTCACCAGCCGGGGATGGTGAAGAAGTGGGAAAGCTTCAGTGAGTGCCAAGCCAGGGACCCAGAAGGACAGCAGAGGTGACGCTTGCGGAGCATCAGTGGGTGCCTAACCAGGGACCTAGCGGGTCAGCAGGGGTGATGCTTGAAGAGTATCTGTGACTGCCAAGCCAGGGACCCAGCAGGGAAGCGGGGGTGACACTTGAGGAAGATACTAATGGTGTGCTAATAGTGAAAGGGCTCAGGGGATCCAGTGGCTATTGGATCCGAAGTCTAGTGAAAGACTGGGAATTTATTGGGTAAAGATTCACAGAAAGTGATTGTGAAGTAAGCGGAGAACTGTTGAATATACTACTGTTAGTAACTACTACAAGACTGTTGCCATAGAAGACAGCGGTCCTACCTATACAGAAGTGGTGTCCAGCTGGAGGCCTTCACCTGTATAGCTGTCTTCCTAAAGAAGTCTCAGTTATCATTGCATCTGCTTAAGGGTGTCCTGGCCGTAACCCTCTCTCCCACAGTTCTGTTCAAGAGACAATAAATCTCTTTGCATTCAAAAAGTGTCTGATGCCCACCATTTCATCTTGCATTACACCCACCATGCCTTGCAACCCACTCTACCCTGAAGGATGTCAGCTGTCCCTAACTCTGGAGGTCATCATTAGGCCTCAAGGAACTCAAGACTTTGCTACAAATATATTGCATATCAACCCAATATATTGCCGCTTACCATCCATTAGATGTGGTGGCTACATCAATTTTTTTTTGTCTTTTATCCCTCTGTTTTCACCTTGTGATCTGACCAGTAATACACCTTCTGTATTAGTGAGACGCAACTCTGGAGAAAAGAGCAGAGGGGGCACAGCAGACAGCAGCAATGTCAATCTGGGAGGGAGAGTGTTAAATGTAATGGCAGATTTAGAACTACTAACAAACTGAAGCTAAACTCAAGCTCACACTTTATAATCAGTTATCATTAAGTGTTTTTTGTTTTTTTTATATAAACTCACACATTCTGCTGGAAAAATTTTGTGCTGTGAAAAACAGAGTTGCTGGCTGCATTACTAGATGAAAATAGTAGATGAAAATAGAAGAAAGAAGGCCTAAAAAAGAAAACTAATGCAGCCATCACATTTAAGAATTGGAGGGCTTCTATATAATAGTTTGTTTTTGGGTTTAATATTGCTTTGAGATTTTCCAAACATTTCTCCATCAACCTTTGGAACGTACTGGGTGTATCATGGGATGCTCTATGTAGTTTGTCCCACCCTTCTAGTCAATGCTTTAGCCTCCATTCATCACATGTACTGTATTCTGCTGGAACTGGACACACTGGGGTTGATTTACCAAAACTGGAGTGCAAAATCTGGTGCAGCGCTGCACAAAAACTAATCCGCTTCCAATTTTTTTTGTCAAAGCCTAATTGAATAAACTGGTTCCTTGTCTCCCCATCACTTACGAAGTGAATAAAGTGAAAAAAGAGCCTTCCTTGTGCTAGCCCTCCTCGTCTGGACCTGTGCTAATCACTTTCTCTCACAAGCATCTTCCTCTTCTTACTGTTCGCTCACCAGAAGTGTGCCAAAATGATGGCAGATCCTTTATTTAAAAGTGTCCCCCCTACAGGCAGGAATGCTAACTGCAATTGCCTACAAGCTACTATTTAAATCTATGTATGGGCTGGAGAGCCTCTATATTAAAATGTATAATTTTACTCTAATTGGAAGTTCAAAATGAACAGCTACTCATACAGTGGTGCAGCGAATGAATCTGGATGGGCATATGCAATTGTGATTATACTAGTTGAGGAAAGGATGCTTGATAAAGTACTGTCAATATTTTAATAGTACCATTTTCATTAACATCTTGTTCAAGATGCAGATAGTAATAGGTTTATGATTTGATATGAGATAAACAACCGCAGATAATAAAGTTTAAGAGATCATATACTGTATGTGTAGCACCCTGGGGTTTAGTCAGGGAGCTCCTCATAAACTTATTTGCCAGGATTTGTTATCTTGGTCGATTTGATAGAGATCTATTGATTTCTCCCTAAGTTGGCCTTGCACTTTTCTCTTCTACCACTAGGTGGCCGGGTACTTGGTGGTACTAGATATGAGAAGGGCAATCCAAGGTCGGGTTAATAGTATATGGGGTATGTCAGCCGATGGGCAGGGGTTTTTTTTAATCCCTTGGCCTGCTGGGAGAACCTATATATACGGTTGAGGTCAGGTGATCTATGTTCTGTGCCACCTGGACGGCTGTCTGAGTGGACGTGTGTCGTAGGCTCCGGGCTGCTAGGCCGGAGGTTTGGTCTATCCTGGGGGCATCTGGTTGCTAGGATGTGTGAGGGCCAATCCAGAAGTGAGAGAGGAGCGCAGGGTTGGGACTGCCGGCCGGAGAACCTGTCAGTGGTCAGAAGTAGGAGGGAAGCTGTCGCCATGAAGGGACCAACCACCTTTACCAGGAACCACAGTGACAGTAACTGAAACAAGTACCAGAACCATATTCTCACCAAAGGGCATGGTGGAGAATGAGAAACTTTCAGGCGGTGATCAAGTCAGGGACCCAACCAGCGGAGGAGACAGGGGTGGCGCTTGAGGGGATACCATCGCAAACCTTGGAGGAGCTTAAGGGATTCAGAGTCAGTGAATCAGAGGGTCTAGTGAGAGACCGGGAGCTCGGTATTGTGGAACTACAAGGAGCAGTTGTAGTGGAGCTGAAAGAACTGTTACATTTGAGTTAGAAACTGTTAAAGGACTGTTGCCATAGGAGACAGCATCCCTGTATGTGCAGAAGTGGTGCCTTGGGGCCTTTCCCTGCACGGCTGTCCTCCTACTGAAGTTTCGGAGTCTGCCAATTGTATCTTTAACTGCTCAACTGCTTAACTTCCCCCAAAAATACAAAAAAGGACTGTCAAAAGAAATAAAACCTCTTTTACATCCAAGAAGTGTCTGATTGATGACTATCACTATCTTTGCTCCCACTATGCCTCACAATCCACTACATATTGAAGGATGTCAGCTATCTTTGGCCTTGGAGGTCCTCATTAGACTGGACAAGGCAGGAGACCTTGCTACATATGGTTGGTCAGCATATGTTTGGCTTGGAAGACAGGCTGGCACTAATATTTTTTGTACATGCACTTGTATAAGGTGTTTGGTTATGCGTGTTGGTTTAATGATACAAGGTGATATATTTATATGCTGTAATAAAGTATTGCTTTTTATATTTTAAGGCTTAGTTTGTGCCTTATAATATGCTATAGGCAGCCATACTGGGGTATACACATGCCACAGCCGTAATGCTTCACAGTCCAGCCTACTGAACGCAGCACATCCTCTGAGTTACCATAAACTGGGCGTTAGTAAGTTCACTAACCCTAAGGCTCTGTTTCCACTATTGCGTCCCCAAAGTCGCGCGATTTACACTGCGACTTTACATTGCGATTTATGTTGCGATTTGATGCGACTTTAAAAACGACTTTGTGCGACTTTGATGTTCTGCGATTTAGTCAGAGTAATGTAATTCTTTATCCTGCTTAGTTATTTCCCCTTCCTGTTTCGTTGTCACATGGTGTATGTTGTGTAGCAAACATGTTGGCTATGCAATATGTTGGGTCAGCAGTCATTATGGCTGCTGTAGCAGCATTAATAGATGAAGAAGAGGATAACCAGAGGAGGAGAAGGCATAGATTTTGGATCCATCCCATCATCGCCCAAAGGGAAGGAAGAGGCCAGTTTGGGGTCCTTTACAATGACCTCCATGCTCATGAATACAAATTTTTCAACTACACACGGATGTCAATTAGAAGGTGAGATTATTTTTTTTTATGTCAATTTGCAAATGCTCAAAGATATATTTCTGAAAACGTGTATATGCCTGGTCAGTATGACTCTTTTTCTAATTTTTAGCTTTGAATAGCTAGAAGTGTTAACTATAACCTGATCACATTTTTTTTTAAATGGCACTAGATTGTTAAATTTTTGTTTTTACATGGTCAATGTAGATAATAGCCATACATTTTATATTTACAGGTTTGATGAATTGTTGGCTTTGCTCTCTAGCCATCTAGAGCGACAAAACACCAGTTTCCGAAGGAGTATTCCAGCTATTGAAAGACTGATTATAACATTGAGGTAACTGTTCATACCTACTTTTTCTTCTTCTTACCTCATATGTGGCATTTGGATATCCACATCATTCTTTCATCCTCTTTACATGAAGTGAAATAATAAATCCTAGCATGTTATTGTGGATGAAATTGTTTTTACAATATTATTTTTCCCTCTACATCACCAGTGTCTTTTTCCTGCTCCTCTTCTTCCTTCACTTCCTCAGGCACCTCCTTCCAAGCTCATTTTTAGATCTAATATCAAATTAACTTATTGTTAATATGTATCATTATAATAAACTGTATTTACTGTTCCATTTTAGGTACCTGGCAACTGGACATTCCTTTGCAAGTTTGCATTATGAATTTTTGGTTGGCAAAATTACTGTCAGCAATATTGTCCAAGATACCTGCAGAGACATCTGGAATGTCCTTAGGGATTTGGTCCTGAAGAAGCCCACTTGCAAAGATTGGTGCAAATCGCGGAAGTTTTCTGGGATCGATGCAATTTCCCTAATTGTCTCGGGGCAATTGATGGAAAACATATGAGGGTAGTGATGCCCATCGGCAGTGGAACCAAATACTTTAACTAAAAAAAAACATTTTTCTTTTGTATTACTAGCAGTGGCTGATGCCAATTATTGTTTTAGCTATATAGACATAGGATCGTATGGCAGGGGCCCAGACTCCAGTATTTTTCAAAGATCATCTTTTGGAAGAATGTTGAGGGAAAATGCTCTGGACCTGCCACAGGACTGTCCGTTGCCCGGAACAAATGGGCCGCCAATGCCATTTGTGTATGTTGGGGATGAGGCCTTTGCTCTCAGTGAGCATCTATTAAGGCCTTATTCCAATAGGTGTCTGAGTGAAGAGAAGCGAATCTTCAATTACCGGTTAACAAGGGCAAGAAGAGTGGTAGAATGTTCATTTGGCATTTTAGCAAACAAGTGGCGTTTGCTACATACACCTATAAATTATAAAGATTCCCTCATGCACGATCTGGAAGGTTCACAATGGAGTGCCAGTAGGGGCACCACCAATGGTGCCACTGTGCGTGAGGGATTTTCATTGTATTTTATGTCTGCTGCTGGTTCTGTCCCCTGGCAGCAGGATGCCATTGCATAATATATGTCAAGCATTTTTGATTTTACTATTATTTAGATGTCTGTTATATTTAATTGCATCCAAATGCAGAATAACAGGTCTTTAACACAAAGTATAAAAAAGGATAAGTCAAACGCATAATTTAACCAGAATAATTTTTATTTTCCGGATTTTTGTGCAAGAATACAGCAACATTTTTTTTGTGTTTTGGGTGAACTAGACCATTTGTTGTTTTTTTTTTATTTTGAACAACCACAACAAATAATAAAATAATAAAATATATCACTTTGAACAACACCAAAATAAAAGTCATACAACAAATAAAATATATAATCAGAATCTTTTTTACAAGCAAAATCTTTTTGCAAGAAGGAAAAAAAAAAATAGTTCCATGATCTCAAAATTTTTTGGCTTGTTGTTTTGGCAACCACAACAAAAACCAAAAAATAAAACAAGTCTCAAAACCACAGCAAAAAGTATATAAAATTACAATTGCTGGTAGGTTTTGTTTTCAGTGGTCCCAGAAACTGAACTATTGGTTGGTCCAGGGAAATCCACTGATGGTCCCGGGTAGTATTTCCTTTCAAGAAAAGGCGAAACCTGACTGGGTGTAGGCTGCCTAAATTGGTGAGTGGTTGGGGGGCCAAGGGTAGAGGTAGTGGGGGCAGGAATTGGATGCAACATGCGTGGCCTGGAGGGATTAAGCATATTACCATATTGGTCACAGTATGGCCGGTTTATTGGTGGAGCATACTGTGTACTTTGAAAGTAAGGGTATTGTTGATAAGGGGGATATTGGGGAAGGGGGAGTTGCATATATGGTGAGGATGTTGTTGGCCCCTCACCCACAAAGGATTGAGCAGTTGACATCAAAGCCATCCTGAGTGCATATTATTTCTCTGGGGGTACCTGTTTACATATGCCTAAAATTACAGTGAGAAATGCTGTGTCTTCACACTGGTTTTCCGCCATTTTAGTGGACATCTGACTGACTACATCTAAGATTTTATGCATGGGTTTCACAGGCTTGGCACTTCCCCTTGAAGATCTTCGCAAAGGCCTAGAGACATTGCTAGGCCCTGGTTCTGCATCCTCCTCATTCATTGAGTTTGTTGTTGACCTTGATTCATCTACGAACAGTTCCTTGTCAACATTGTCTTGAAATTGTTCTTGCTCCTCATCCGCAGCAGCTTCCTCTGACTCATCTTCTGGTGCCACACCCTGTGTGCTGTCTTCCCAGCTTGCTTGGGTTCTGAAATACAAATCACATATTTTTAAAGTAAGCATTACAATTTGATATGTAAAATTCCTAACTTACTCTCGCATTTCCAACACTGTTTTTAAAAAATCAAGATCCCCGGCATGGGCATATGAGGCTAATCTTTTTGAGCCGGAACTACTTCTTTTAATTTTCATAAGTACCGGTTGTAGCAGTTTTTGAGACTTCTTCATCGAGTTTGTAACGAGTGCACTACAAAATATAAAGAAAATACCAAATTCTAGAAAAAATCTTTATTAACTGCCCATAGGTCATTCATTTGCTAGGCTGCATAATTGATATGACTGGTGCTAAAACAACCGCTAAATATATTATCCATGACACCTGCATAATTTGTCATGTGCTGAAGGATGTCGACAGGGCCACCTTTAATATTATTTGGACCGTGGGCAAATATTATTTTCTGGCCCACACACACACACACACACACACACACACACACACACACACACACAGATTTACTTTCCTGCAGCCACAGGTTGCAGGAAAGAAACTAGATAAATTCCACCATCAACACAGATAGTGTTGACAGAGGATTCCCTCCTGCCAAACCATTGTGATCTCCTGGCAGGAGAAACGGTCCCCACCAAGAAAACACAGTGCACATTGTTAACACACACCCATTGGTTGATGAATATTTAAATAGGTGCAAGGCGCAAAGTGCTAAGCAGCATATATCAACCACTTACTTTTTGAAGACCGTTCTGTAGCTGATAAAGAGTCCCAGGTATCATAATATATGCGAGCCACTTCCAACCATGCTCTCTCCTTCTTTGCATGATCTTGTTAACCTGGATCTCTGAGGTCATATATTGCCGGACATTGACTGACAAGCCGAATAATTTCCTCATTGTCATGAACTTGTCGCTTGTTCTTTCTAGCCCTAGGCATGCTTCCTGCTGTCTTCCGCACTCACATACATCAATAAAGGAAGTGATGTATTTGGGAGGAGCAGAGATCATGTGCTTCCGTAGACTTCCGTGGAAGTCGCAACAAAGTCGCGGTGTCAGACATGTACATACGACTGTATTGTGACTTAATACCTTTCTATGGAGAACAAGTCGCACCGAAGACGGAACAAAGTAGTGCAAGAACCTTTTTGGAGTCGCTGCGACTTGAGTCGCACCAATTAGAACGGGGACCATTGAAATACATGGGTTTTGACTTGTCATGCGACTTGACATGTGTCAAGTCGCAAAACAACTCGCAGTAGTGGAAACAGAGCCTAAAGGTGCCAAAGAATGCCTAAGAAAAGGCAACTTGAAACAAGAGAGCCCTAAATGCAAAAACAGACAGAGGGCAAAATGGAGAGGATGTGGGTTAAGTTGTGCACAGAAAACAGGTGCTAAGAATAAGGGAAGCAAGTCAGATGTTTCCAACCATTTCCTTAAAATCCTCTGAATAAGAAAACTTTAGAGATGTCCTCCCAGCTGAGTAGTCTGAACCAAACAATAGAGCAGAGGGAGCGGTACCCACTGTCGAACCAGCCACAACTATATCCTGCAGGTAGAGGAGGTAGGAGAAAAGATCCAGGTGCCCAACCCCCAGGGGTAAAGTTAGATATCATGGAGGCACCCATTTGTCCGAAAGTTGCCGACAGGTTACCTGGGAGGGGAGGCACGGAGGGAGATCAACAGGTGTCAGAAACAAGACTACACAAAAAAGGAAGTACAAGGAAGACCCACAGCAATTAGCTACATCTGAAACCACACAGTCAACTGAAGACATCCAAGCACCAGAAAAACACAACAGGGAGAACAAAGGTGAGAGCGTACAGAGAGGCAGTTAACCAATTGACCATAATAGGTAAGGGCTCTAACAGCATAATGTTACACAACAAATACTTCAGCAGACCAGTCATCCTGGAATAAAATGCCAAAGCTACAGGAGCTGAATGCAGACCTGTAAAAAACTACAGCTGTGTGTTCGACAATTCCTCATCAAAGAAGGATCATTAGAGGAGTGCAAGAAGGACAACCGCGCTTCCAAGTCATCATGCATAGGAGCTGATGATTGCTACGTAATGATGTGTATCTGATATACATACCATAGGCGCCCTCAGAAGGCACTGCCCCTCAGAAGTATGTGGAATGTGAAAACAAGATGGCCCAAAAAGGTTGAAGCTGCAAGAGCCATAGCTTCCTAGAGTTCCTTGGGAATTTAACCAAGGAAAAAAGCTAACCCCAGGAAGTTGTTGTCAGATCATCCCCACAATGTCAATCTCAATGCCCAAAAGGACAGAAAATGGGTAGTGGACAGATGATGTCGCTGTGTACACTAAGGAAGCGAAAGGCAGATTCGATGTCAGCCTTCACCAGAAGGGTAGAAACACCAGAGAACTTAGCAAAGAATGTGCTGTATCAAAAGTGGAGTATTGGTCCCAAGAATACTCCTGATCAATACCACCATTAACTGACAAGCCTGCAGAGAAAGAAAGTGTTGTATAAGCATTAGGGATGAGCCGAACACCCCCCGGTTCGGTTCGCACCAGAACCCGCGAACGGACCGAAAGTTCGCACGAACGTTAGAACCCCATTGACGTCTATGGGACTCGAACGTTCGAAATCAAAAGTGCTCATTTTAAAGGCTAATTTGCATGGTATTGTCCTAAAAAGGGTTTGGGGACCCGGGTCCTACCCCAGGGGACATGTATCAATGCAAAAAAAACTTTTAAAAACGGCCGTTTTTTCGGGAGCAGTGATTTTAATGATGCTTAAAGTAAAAAAAAAAAAAGTGAAATATTCCTTTAAATATCGTACCTGGGGGGTGTCTATAGTATGCCTGTAAAGTGACGCGTGTTTCCCATGTTTAGAACAGTCCCTGCACCAAATGTCATTTTTAAAGGAAAAAATCTCATTTAAAACTGCTTGCGGGTTTAATGTAATGTCGGGTCCTGGCAATATGGATGAAAATCAGTGAGACAAACGGCATGGGTACCCCCCAGTCCATTACCAGGCCCTTTGGGTCTTGTATGGATATTAAGGGGAACCCCGCACCCAAATTAAAATAAGGAAAGGTGTGGGGCCACCAGGCCCTATATACTCTGAACAGCAGTATACAGGCGGTGCAAACAAGACAGGGACTGTAGGTTTGTTGTTAAGTAGAATCTGTTTGTAATTTTGAACATTTTTAACGTGTTTAGCTCCAGCCAAAAAATCTTTTCTAAGCTTTTTGGAAAACATAGGGAAGGGTTATCACCCCTGTGACATTTGTTTTGCTGTCTTTCCTCCTCTTCAGAAGATTTCACCTCACTTTTTTGTCCCAATGAAAAATGTTTTTTGAAAATTTGGGTTTTTTTGTGGAACAAGGATTGGAAAGCATCAGTGGAAAGGAGAAATTGTTTTCCCATATTAACTCTTACAGGAGAGAATTTCCCTTCCTAGGGGTAGATTTCATCTCACTTCCTGTTGTCTCCTTCCGTTTGCAAGTAGGAGTCGTTTGTAAGTTGGATGTTTGAAAGTAGGGGCCTGCCCTATATACTCAGCAGAAATTTGGGCTTTAGTTATTGTTGTGGCCACAACAATGTAAGCCCTCACAGGGCCCTGCTGTGAAATATTAGATCAAGAATTGTAATTACATGCCCCTGTTGAACAGGAGCTGAAAAATTAGGCCTTAGGCACTGGTGCTGGTGCCACAACACTGCAACCCCTCACAGACACTCTAGTTGGAACGCAGGAACGAGCCCTGCTGCAAAGTATTGCTTCAAAAATTGTAATTACACGCCCCTGTTAGACAGGGGCAGAAAAATTGGGCCTTAGGCACTGGTGCTGGTGCCACAACACTGCAACCCCTCACAGACACTCTAGTTGGAACGCAGGAACGAGCCCTGCTGCAAAGTATTGCTTCAAAAATTGTAATTACACGCCCCTGTTAGACAGGGGCAGAAAAATTGGGCCTTAGGCACTGGTGCTGGTGCCACAACACTGCAACCCCTCACAGACACTCTAGTTGGAACGCAGGAACGAGCCCTGCTGCAAAGTATTACATCAAAAATTGTAATTACACGCCCCTGTTAAACAAGGGCTGAAAAATTGTGCCTTAGGCACTGGTGGTGGCGCCCAGAACCAAAAATGTTCTTACAAGCTATCAGCGTGATGATTGAGGAGGAAGAGGATAATTACTCAGGGATAGTCACTCAGCATCAGCATAGGCAGTCTTTGAAGGGATCTGAGATTTCAAAAAAAATTATTCGGTTACATCAGCATCAGGTGCTTGGTAGCTGGTGGTGATCCAAGACTCATTCATTTTTATGAAGGTCAGCCGATCGACTGAGTCGGTGGACAGACGCACCCTGTGATCGGTTACCACGCCTCCAGCAGCACTGAATGTGCGTTCCGAAAGAACGCTGGATGCAGGACAGGCCAGTAGCTCAATTGCATACTGTGCAAGCTCTGGCCAGTGATCCATCCTCAAGACCCAGTAACCCAGAGGATTTTCGGTGGGAAAGGTGTCCAAGTCTGATCTTGCCCCTAGGTATTCCTGCACCATGTAAAACAGACGCTGGCGATGGTTGCTGGAACCGATCATACCTTGGGGCTGCGGACCAAAAAATTGTCTGAACGCATCGGTCAGACGGCCACCTTCTCCACCGCTCCTTCTTTGACTGACCGAAGCCTCAGCAACACGTTGTCCAGAAACAGGTGTTTGTAACCTCCCAGTCTCTGGGAACGCGTTGCACAGACCTTTCTGCAAGGCCTCCCGAAGATGTTTCATCCTCTGCTCCCTCTGCGATGGCAAGATAAGGTCCGCAACCTTACCCTTGTAACGTGGATCAAGGAGGGTTGCCAGCCAGTATTGGTCCTTCTCCTTGATACCACGAATACGAGGATCCTTACGCAGGCTTTGCAGGATCAGGGAGGCCATGCAGCGTAGGTTTGCTGAGGCATTCGGTCCGGAGTCCTCTGGGTCACTAAGGACAACAACGTCCGCAGCCACCTCCTCCCAGCCACGTACAAGTCCATGTGTTCCTTGGGACTGATCCCTTAAAGACTGCTGCTGATGCTGAGTGCCAGGCTCCACCTCCATACTGACACAATCTTCCTCCTCCTCCTTCTCCTCCTCCTCCTCTTCCTGTGTGATCGGCGGGCACGCAGGAACACTGTCTGGATAAAGGGGGCCTTGAGAGCTAAGGAAGTCCTCCTCTTCCTGCCTCTGTTCTGCCTCAAGTGCCCTGTCCATTATTCCACGCAGCGTGTGCTCCAACAGGTGGACAAGGGGGACAGTGTCACTGATGCATGCACTGTCACTGCTCACAATCCTCGTGGCCTCCTCGAATGGTGACAGGACAGTGCATGCATCCCTGATCATGGCCCACTGGCGTGGGGAAAAAAAACCAAGCTCCCCTGACCCTGTCCTGGTGCCATAGTCGCACAGGTACTCATTGATGGCCCTCTGCTGCGTGTGCAGCCGCTGCAGCATGGCCAACGTTGAGTTCCACCTGGTGGGCATGTCACAGATTAGGCGGTTCTTGGGCAGGTTAAACTCCTTTTGGAGGTCCGTCAGCCGAGCACTGGCATTATATGACCGGCGGAAATGCACACAGACTTTCCTGGCCTGCCTCAGGACACTCTGTAAGCCCGGGTACCTGCCCAAGAACCGCTGCACCACCAAGTTAAGGACGTGAGCCAAACAGGGCACATGGGTCATTTGTCCCTGTCGGAGGGCAGAGAGGAGGTTGGTGCCATTGTCGCAAACCACCATTCCTGCCTTAAGTTGGCGTGGCGTCAACCACCTCTGAACCTGCCCCTGCAGAGCTGACAGAACCTCTGCCCCAGTGTGGCTCCTGTCCCCCAAGCACACCAGCTCAAGCACCGCATGGCATCTTTTGGCCTGCGTACTTGCGTAGCCCCTTGAACGCCTACGGAGCACCGCTGGTTCGGAGGAAGAGGCCATGGAGGAAGAAGAAGAGGAGGGGGTGGAGGAGAGAGGTGTGTCACAATCAGCATTTTGGAGGCGTGGTGGCGGAACAACCTCCAACACTACTGCATCTTGTCCTGCATCCTTCCCTGCTGCCAGCAGAGTCACCCAATGCGCCGTGAAACTTAGGTAACGTCCCTGTCCATGCCTGCTGGACCATGAGTCAGCGGTAATATGCACCTTACCGCTGACCGCCCTGTCCAGCGAGGCATGGACATTGCCTTCCACATGCCGGTAGAGAGCCGGAATCGCCTTCCGTGAGAAAAAGTGGCGTTTGGGTACCTGCCACTGAGGAACCGCACATTCCACAAACTCACGGAAGGGGGCAGAGTCTACCAACTGAAAAGGCAGCAGTTGAAGTGCTAGCAATTTTGCCAAGCTAGCATTCAACCGCTGGGCATGTGGATGGCTGGGAGCAAACTTCTTTCGGCGGTGCAGCAGCTGGGGCAGGGAAATTTGCCTGGTACAATCTGACGTCGGTGTACCAAAAGCAGATTGCCCACAAGTACTTGACTGTGACACACCTAATTCTACACCTTCATTCCTCTCACTGCAGGTCTCAGAGAGGACTGAAGGTCTAGTGGGGTTGGAAATCTCAGCTGATGAGGAGCAAGGAGAGATCCTCTTTGTTCTTTGGTGTGGGTCTTTTAGATACGCTTGCCAACGAACTGCATGGCAGGTCAACATATGTCTGGTCAAGCATGTGGTACCCAAGCGGGAGATGTTTTGGCCACGCGAGATACGCTTGAGACATATGTTGCAAATAGCAGCGGTGCGATCTGATGCACTCGTCTCAAAAAAGGCCCACACCAAAGAACTTTTTGAATAATGCGCAGAGACTGCAGCGCCCTGCACATGTGGAGCTTTGGGGTGTGATGCAGTCAATGTGCTGCCCTTAGGCTGGCCCCTGGAGGGCATCCTGCCTCGTTGGTGATGTGCCGCCGCCTCCTCCTCCTCCTCCTCCTCCTCCTCTCTCCTATCAGGCACCCACGTTGAGTCAGTGACCTCATCATCCCCTCCCTCCTCATCACTGGAGCAAACCTGGCAGTATGCTGCAGCAGGGGGAGCATGACTGCCAGATTGCTGTCCTTCTTGGGCACCCCCTCTGTCCGTGCTCATGTTACTGCCTTCATCGAGCTCAGTATCGTCATCAGAGCCTTCCAAACGCTGGGCATCCTCCTGGAGCATGTACCCAACACTGTGGTCAAACAGTTCGAGGGAATCCTCATGAGGACATGGTGGAGCTAGGGAAGGAGTCACTGATGACATTGAGCTGAGGGAAGAGGCCGCTGCTTTGCCAGACAAAGCACCCTGGGCATGGGTGAGAGAGGATGAGGAGGATGAGGACGGCTTGGTCATCCACTCGACCAAGTCTTCCGCATGTTGCGGCTCAACACGGCCAGCTGCCGAAAAAAAGGCCAAGCGTGTCCCATGGCCACGTGCTGATGAGGATGCACCGTCTCCACGACCAGCACTAGACACAGAGCCTGCTTGCCCTCTCTTATTGGCTTGTGACTGTCTGCCTCTCCTTCTTGGCCTTCCAGACATACTAATGGCCTGTAGCTGCACTAAGCTGGGATAGAACACCTGTAATTTTCTTCAGGTAGCTTTATATACTGTAACCAGACAAGCCTTCCTGTCAGTAGGAAGATAACAGGAACGGATCTAGCTGAACACTGTGAGCAGGACGAACTGCACTAAATGTAAATAGTCTAGAAGATAACAGGAACGGATCTAGCTGAACACTGTGAGCAGGACGCACTGCACTAAATGTAAATAGCAGGAACGGATCTAGCTGAACACTGTGAGCAGGACGCACTGCACTAAATGTAAATAGCAGGAACGGATCTAGCTGAACACTGTGAGCAGGACGCACTGCACTAAATGTAAATAACAGGAACGGATCTAGCTGAACACTGTGAGCAGGACGCACTGCACTAAATGTAAATAGTCTAGAAGATAACAGGAACGGATCTAGCTGAACACTGTGAGCAGGACGCACTGCACTAAATGTAAATAGCAGGAACGGATCTAGCTGAACACTGTGAGCAGGACGCACTGCACTAAATGTAAATAGCAGGAACGGATCTAGCTAAACACTGTGAGCAGGACGCACTGCACTAAATGTAAATAACAGGAACGGATCTAGCTGAACACTGTGAGCAGGACGCACTGCACTAAATGTAAATAGTCTAGAAGATAACAGGAACGGATCTAGCTGAACACTGTGAGCAGGACGCACTGCACTAAATGTAAATAGCAGGAACGGATCTAGCTGAACACTGTGAGCAGGACGCACTGCACTAAATGTAAATAGCAGGAACGGATCTAGCTGAACACTGTGAGCAGGACGCACTGCACTAAATGTAAATAGTCTAGAAGATAACAGGAACGGATCTAGCTGAACACTGTGAGCAGGACGCACTGCACTAAATGTAAATAGCAGGAACGGCTCTAGCTGAACACTGTGAGCAGGACGCACTGCACTAAATGTAAATAGCAGGAACGGATCTAGCTGAACACTGTGAGCAGGACGCACTGCACTAAATGTAAATAACAGGAACGGATCTAGCTGAACACTGTGAGCAGGACGCACTGCACTAAATGTAAATAGTCTAGAAGATAACAGGAACGGATCTAGCTGAACACTGTGAGCAGGACGCACTGCACTAAATGTAAATAACAGGAACGGATCTAGCTGAACACTGTGAGCAGGACGCACTGCACTAAATGTAAATAGTCTAGAAGATAACAGGAACGGATCTAGCTGAACACTGTGAGCAGGACGCACTGCACTAAATGTAAATAGCAGGAACGGATCTAGCTGAACACTGTGAGCAGGACGCACTGCACTAAATGTAAATAACAGGAACGGATCTAGCTGAACACTGTGAGCAGGACGCACTGCACTAAATGTAAATAGCAGGAACGGATCTAGCTGAACACTGTGAGCAGGACGCACTGCACTAAATGTAAATAGCAGGAACGGATCTAGCTGAACACTGTGAGCAGGACGCACTGCACTAAATGTAAATTGCAGGAACGGATCTAGCTGAACACTGTGAGCAGGACACACTGCACTAAATGTAAATAGTCTAGAAGATAACAGGAACGAATCTAGCTGAACACTGTGAGCAGGACGCACTGCACTAAATGTAAATAGCAGGAACGGATCTAGCTGAACACTGTGAGCAGGACGCACTGCACTAAATGTAAATAGTCTAGATAGAAGATAACAGGAACGGATCTAGCTAAACTGAATACAGTGTATATATATATATGCAACACCTGGGATGCATATATATACACAATACACTGTAAGTGCAGCTAACTGACTGACTGTTCTGCCTAATCTATCTAACTCAAATCAAATGACACTGTCTCTCTCTCTCTCTATCTCTCAGTACACCGGAACACACACTACACAGGGCCCCCGTGCAGGTGGCCTTATATAGTGTGGGGTGTGTACTAAATCCCCTGAGCCATAATTGGCCAAAGCCACCCTGGCTTTGGCCAATTACAGCTCTCTCTACTGACGGCGCTGTGATTGGCCAAGCATGCGGGTCATAGTGCATGCTTGGCCAATCATCAGCCAGCAATGCACTGCGATGCCGCAGTGAATTATGGGCCGTGACGCGCCACACGAATTTAGCGCGAACGGCCCATATCGTTCGCAATTCGGCGAACGAGCGAACAGCCGATGTTCGAGTCGAACATGGGTTCGACTCGAACACGAAGCTCATCCCTAATAAGTATATATATATATATATATATATATATATATATATATATATATATATATATATATATATACATATATACACACACACACACATTTTTTTTTTTAATTATTTATTTATTTTATTTTTTAGGTTACCAAACCGAGAGAGGAAACCCAAAGGAGCGTTAGGGGTGGATGAAAGGGATCCAAAATCCCCAATTAAATCCCGACTGTAAGATCCAAGCCTTCCTACTGAGGGTACATGTCTAGTCAGTGCAACATGCTTGAGACTTTCACTGGCATCCTTTGTCTTAGGAGAGTTGAACTTGGAACCTGGTTTGGTAGGTGGTGTATTTTCCATTCAGAAAGTCGACTGCTGGGTGGGCACCACCGCCAAGGGAAAAGTCGTGCGCACACAGTGGCTCTCATTAAACAGTCATCAGTTGCCTATTTGTATACCACTGATGATCTGTGCATGTGACTGAAAAGAAGTTGGCTTGTGCTGGCACATGATTTACAACCATATGCAGAGTAAAAAGTCAGCTCTAGAGTGAATAAAGTTGGCAGCTACCAACGCAGGTCAATATACATATACCATAGACTAACAACACAACTCCAAAGACATGCTGGTAGGTTAATTGACTTCTGTCCAAAATTGGCCCTAGTATGTATGAATGTGAGTTGGGGACCTTGGATTGTGGGCTCCTTGAGGGTAGGGACTGATGTCAGTGGGCGATGTTTGTGTGGAGTGCTGCATAAATTTACGGCACTATATGGGTACTTTAAATAAGAATAGGGATAATTGTAGACACTCACTCAGGTTGAACTGGATGGACTGGTGTCTTTATTCAACCTTACTAACTATGTAACTATGTATGTAACATTTCGGCAGTCAAAACTTAGTTATTTCCAGGCAGCCATTTTAGGCAAAACTGGGTATCAATATTAAACAGCACAGCCCTCCATATATTTTGTAGACCTCCCAACTGAGACCCACAGAACTGAATAGGGAAGAAGGGACTAATTCTGTAATTTTTTTAAAAAAATGTATTTTTTTTTTTAGAGCAATGCATAGGCACAGAAACGTTGCAACCAGTTCCCAACAATACAAGGAAGCTGCTTAGATTTTCACCCTTAGTATTAACATCAATATCTTTCTATATGTCAAATGTATGTGTATCAAAAAGCACGAGTGTCAGCACATCAGTGAAATGGAAGTGAGCCATTTTTAAAATGTATTTATTCAATCCCTGTACTAAGTGCAAATAGACAGGGGAAAATCAATTATAGAGGGTCACCCAGGTGAGAACCAGACCCCGGGATAGGGTGGCAGCCACAGCTGGCGTGACAGCCAATAAAGTAAACATAAGATTTGATTGGACTGCTGCACAAATGCATCAGTGACCCTAAAACAGCTACACTTGACTTATCTCAGACCACCCCATAATCATACTTACCCAATGGAGGTAGAGAAGGAGGACTGATGATTGCTTGCAGAAAGAGCTGGAAGGAGAGTCTGGAGTTCAGGAGTTGACCTTGTGTGTCAGAGGTTGTGCTGGGACAAGTAGGGTTAATAAGAAGTAGCCTCCTGCTCAAGAGACACAGAAGCCCTGTCAGAGAATCTGAGGCATAACACTGAAGAGGAGAGCTGGCTGGTGTGTAGGCTGAGGCAGGGATGCAAAGAGTTAATAGGTGCCTCCTGCAGTATGAAACCTGATCTCTCACACATGCAGTGAGAGGAGCTGAGTGATATGTTGGAGGGGATGAGAGCTGACAGGATACATCAGTTCCTGCCCTGTAGGGCACAGGGAACTTAGTCTCTCTGACAGAATGCAGGGAGTGAGATGCTGCAAGTGTCCAAGGTCTGAGGTCCATTCACATGTGATGGCAGTGCTCTGGGAATCCTAGGATAAGGAAGGTGGTGTCCATTAATAGAGGCAGATGCTGTTTTAAAAGTAATCACAGGTTGTGGGCAGAGGAGTGAGTGATGAAAGTAGGAGAGGAGCCAGCGCCATCAGTGCCAGTAGCTGTGGTGAAGGGCCCCATCCCATGCAGGAATGAGCATAGGGGAAGGCTGCTGGGTTTTGAGGAGAGACACCTTCTGGTCAGTAAAGCAGTTTTCAGGGGATGTGATGGCTGAGAGACACACTCTGGTGTGGGTAGCAACAGGGGTCCATGAGTTATAGGAGAGGTCAGGGCTATGTACATGATCCTGTAGAGCTGTGGGCAGAGTGGGGATTGTAGGAGTGGAGCCAGCAAATTCATTGCCAGTGGCTCCAGTACTAATCCAATGTCTGACTGAAGTACTTGGGACCCTGCATGGGCTGGGGATCAGTCAGTATGGTGGATCAGAGCACCTGTCAGATTTTTGTAGTGAGGGGTCCCAAGGGATACTCCCCTAACAACTCTTGTGACAGCTGAATCTCCTCAGAGCAGTTGGATGTGCCTCAGCATAGCCTTTTCCTAGAGTTCAGGCTCCACCCAATCACCTCAGGTCTTGTAGCCAATCCTAGGGGAGCTACTTAACTTCCCTTTTAGGTTCACACCCACAGTGATGCCATGCTTCCAGCAGTCAAGGCTTCCTTTCCCTAAAGGCTGTTTAAGGGGCCTTCATGACTGCTGAGAAGCATAGGCTCATTTATGACCAACTAATAAACCAATACCTTGCCCCCCCAATAGTGACACAGAAGCTGATTAAGTTGGAAATAGGGCAAGGCCACAGCTTTATTGAACTTTTCAAATCTACCAAACAATGCCACTCAATGTATACCATGAGCACCCATAAATATAGACTCACATAGTCTAAGAGGCCTGTCTTTACAGACAGTGCCAGACAGGCATTAGACTGACACCAGAATTTACCAAACAACATGCCAGTCATAGTATACCGTGTGCACCCATAAACATAAACTCACATAGTCTAAGAGGCCTGTCCTTATCATAAGTGCCAGACAGGCATTAGACTGACCCCAGAATTTAACTTGAGGGCATAACCCACAGTGATGCCATGCCTCCAACAGTCAAGGCTCCCTTTCCCTAAAGGCGATTCAATTCATTCGGCCTTCATTCTGTCCCAATGACAATTGGATTTTGAAAATTTTGGGTTGTTGTGGAGACAAGCCTTGTTGATAAAGTTTCAGTGAAAACATCTGTTTCCCCATTATAACTCTTACAGGAATGAATTTCCCTTCCTAGGGGTAGATTTCCTCTCACTTCCTGCTGTCTCCTTCCATTTGTAGGTAGGAGTCATTTGTAAGTCGGGTGTTTGTAACCTGGGGACCGCCGGTACCTCTATTTCTGCTAGTGTTCAGAGGATTTCATCATTTCATGTACAGTTTTAACTGTAAACTGTTACAGAGGAAAAAAAAATATTTACTGTATCTGGTATCTGGTCCTGAAGGGGCTCATTCACATGGGTGCTCAGCCCATGCAGCATCTAGAGACATTTATTTGCTTTTTTTTATTGCTGAGCTGCATGCAAGCAGCCCATAGAAAGTGAATGGGAGCACATCAGTTATACAAACTCACCCAAATTTGACAGACTTGCACTGACTGGTGCATGAACCTGGATGCACAGGCTCTGAATCTGGGTCCATGCACCCGTCCCTCTCTCTAGCTGCTGCTCGGCAGTGCTTAAAGGATCACTGAGAGCCGGTTCACACTGGGACGACTTGTCAGGCGATATACCACCTGACAAGTTGCGTTCCGTTCTGTACAATGGAACCGTTCTAATAGGAGTGACTCAAGTCACTCCGACTTAGAAAAAGGTTCCTGTACTGGGGGAGACTTGAGGCGATTTGCATTGACTTCTATATATAGAAGTCGTTTTGCAAGTCGCCACTGCTGTCGTGTGCAGGTCGCCTGAGGCAGTCGCGCTGCAAGTCGTGCTGCTTCAGTGTGAACCGGCTCTAAAGCTATTTTTTTTTTTTAAATAACAAACATGTTATACTTACCTCCACTGTGCAGCTCGTTTTGCACAGAGTGGCCCCAAACCTGGGATCCCTCGGCGGCTGTCTCGGCTCCCCCCCGCAGGGACTCAACACTTTCATGCGAGCTCCCTCGCATGGTGTTGAGTGCTTGCGGGCGAGCTCGCGTGATACAGCCGGTGGCCATAGCCTCTCACTGTATCACTGGGCCCTGCCCCCACCGGCGCGCCACGTCATTGGATGTGCTTAACAGCAGCGCGAGCCAGTGGCTGCGCTGCTTTCAATCCATCCACTCTAGCCAGTCAATGGCCAGGCTGAGCAGCGAAGAGGATGTTGGGAGCAAGCGCGGGACTTTCGAGGGGTCAGGTAAGTAAAACGGGGGGGCTGGGGGGGCGGTATTGACAGATGTTTTTTCACCTTAATGCATAGAATGCATTAAGATGAAAAAACTTTTATCTTTACAACCCCTTTACCGTTTAACAGCAATATCAGCAAAGAGGAAGGAGCTGCTGAGCAGGAGGAGTTCAATAGACTGAGTCAGACAGTACTGCACTGTAAAAACTGTAGTCCAGAGGAGAGAGACAACTCTACTGTAATCAAGAGATTATGAACTGCATTTCCTAGAGAGAGATTGCCAGGAAGAGTGAAAAGAGCTGCATTTTCACAGGCTATACAGGACACTGCTTCTCTTTGCCTTAAGGGAGCCCCTTACTTTAAGTGTACAACACCACTGCTGCATGTCGGGGAGTTTGGGAGTGCCCACAGCCAGAGTCACCTGGATTCAGAGCAGAGAGTGGACTAATTACTATGGGGGTCCTTTACTATAGCGCCGCGGCGCTAACTGCTGCTAATTAGCGCTAATTAGTGCTAAAACGGTATTCACTATAGCGCTGGTGAGAAAATACTCCCAAAATCAAATTTACTATAGTTCCCTGAAACCAAATAGTGCCCAAATCCTTACTCTGCTAAAACCTGGAGTAGTGCACATGGAAATAAGGTTTAGAGCATGATATAATTGACTAAATGGTACTGAAATATGCGGTATATTATTTAACCCCTTCCCGCAGACCGTACGCAGATATGCGCACTCGGCTTTCCGGGGTTATACCGGGATGATGCCCGCAGCTGCAGGCATCATCCCGGTACCGTTGTTTACAGCAGGCGATCGGCTACCCGTGTATAACAACCGATGCGGCTAAAAGCCCGCATACCGGAGGAGCGGGAGGGGACACAGCTGTTACTGGGCCTCCCGTGCGATCGGGAGGCCCGGTGTCCATTCGGCTGCCTTCGGCGGCTGGGGGCGGGCTGGAACGAAGCTGTGGGCATGACGTCGCTTCCCGTTTACTCTGCTACCAATGGCGCCGAATTTAAAAAAGTACACAGTATTCAGAATCGCCGTTTTCGGCGATCTGAATACTTTGAAGTGTAAAGGAGGGATGGGGGGGTCTTTTAGATCCCTCCATAAAGAGTACCTGTCACCACCTATTACTGTCACAAGGGATGTTTACATTCCTTGTGACAGCAATAAAAGTAAAAAAAAAAAAAAAAAAATTTTTTTAAACACAATTTATAAAGTAAAAAAATAAATAAAATAAATAAAAAAAAAAAATAATTTTTTAAAGTGCCCCTGTCCCCGCGAGCTCGCGCAGCGAAGAAAACGCATACGGAAGTCGCGCCCGCATATGTAAACGGTGTTCAAACCACACATGTGAGGTATCACCGCGATCGTCAGAGCGAGAGCAATCATTCTAGCCCTAGACCTCCTCTGTAGCTCAAACCTGGTAACCGTAAAAAAATTTTAAAGCATCACCTATGGAAATTCATAGGTACCGTAGTTTGTCGCCATTCCACGAGTGCGTGCAATTATAAAGGGTGACATGTTTGGTATCTATTTACTCGGCATAACATCATCTTTCACATTATACAAACAAATTGGGGTAACTTTACTGTTTGGATTTTTTAAAATTCATGAAAGTGTCCCTTTTCCAAAAATTTGCGTTTAAAACACCGCTGCACAAATACCATGTGATAAAAAATATTGCAACAATTTTATTCTCTAGATTCTCTGCTAAAAAAATATATATAATGTTTGGGAACTCTAAGTAATTTTCTAGCAAAAAATACGGATTTTAACTTGTAAACACCAAATTTCAAAAATAGGCTTAGTCATGAAAGGGTAGATAATCTGCTTTTAAACTGTGTGAAAAAGTGATTTCTACATTGAAATATCTTTAAAAGTCTGAGAAGTGAAAAATTCCCCGTTTTGGACAACTAGGTGCCAACACAACTGAGCATGCTCAGACCTGAAAATAGCTCTCATTTTAACTCAAGTGTCTTTTTTACCCGGCGCTATAGTAAATACCAAAATGAGAGCTAATTAGAGAGCATTTTTGGAAGTGAAAATCTGCTCTATTCTAGTCCAATGCAAGTTTCAGCCATTGATTCTAATGGAACAGTTGTAATTTTCACAAAAAAAACCTTTTAATGTTGAGATGAAATGTATCTTTCTCTGAATTAAATTTTCCTTTGCAACATTGTTGCTTCTACTTAAAATATTTTCTTTTTAAGAATGCTAGAATGTGGAATGTTTTGATAAAATATATTTTTCTCTGTCACTTTCACTTATTACTCTCCATCTCACAACAATCTTTACCCAAACTCACACAGGTGTCTTTACAATCCACAAACAATACCATTGCTGATGCAAATTTAAAATGAATCACAATTTTTTGTGCTTTTTATTATTTACAAATATTCATAATTTGAGCCCAAAAAATGTGATATGTGTACCAACATCAGAAATCAAAATGTAATTCCCAAAAATTTGAGGGTGATATTCTACTCTCACCCACAAAAAAAACACCAAATATCACAGAATAAAGCAAGAAGAATAATTCTTGAATTCCATCACCTGTATGTCCAAAGAAATGCAGTATTTATATGTTTTTATGTGTATTTATATGTAGTTATGTGTAGGAGGTTCTCATATGTGGCAACTCAATGGCTTAGAGGTTAGAACTTCTGCTAAGGCCCCTTTCACACTTATACGACTTGTCCCACGATTTTGTACTGCAAAATCGTATGACAAGTCATTCTCCATGATTTTCAATGACTACCATTCATATTGGCACGACTTTAAGTCATGCCGACTTCAAAGTAGTCCCTGCACTACTTTGGTCCAACTTCCATATGATTTGTACTCCATAGACCTCAATGTTAAACCCTCAAGTAGCATGCAAATCATACCTGAATAAAATAGACAAGATTTCAGCACTACTTTGGTCCAACTTCCATACATTTGTACTCCATTGACCTCAATGTTAAACCCTAAAGTAGCATGCAAATCGTATCTGAATAATATAGACACGATTTCAGCACTACTTTGTAAGCACAAGCTGAGAATGGTTAATGCCAAAGTTGTGGCAAAGTCGTACAAAGTAGCACTGCTCCCAAATCGCTGCAAAATCGTGGTAAAATCGTGGCAAAATAGCGGCCACGAAATCGCGATAAAATCGTGCGACTTTGAAGTCGTATAAGTGTGAAAGGGGCCTTAGTATCCCTGAGTGTCTGGGTTCAAATGTTGCTTCATGTAGAGAAGTTATCTCATCTCCCAAGTGCTATAACTATGTCTAAATGTAGTATTTATGTGTAGGAGGATTCCACCACCATTGTAAATCTTTTCCAGATACACTATTTGGCCAAAAGTATTGGGACGCCTGCCTTTACACACACATGAACTTTAATGGTAGCCCAGTCTTAGTCCATAGGGTTAAAATTTGATTTGGCCCACCCTTTGCAGCTAGAACAGCTTCTGGGAAGGCTGTCCACAAGGTTTAGTGTGTTCAGTATTTCTCAACTCCAGTCCAACAGGTCATGTTTTTCAGGCTTACCATTATTTTGCACAGGTGATTTGATCAGTTTCACTGCCTTAGTAATTACCACAGCTGTTTCATCTGAGGGAAATCATGAAAACATGACCTGTTGGTGCGCCTTGAGGACTGGAGTTGAGAAACACTGGTCTATGGGAATGTTTGATCATTCTTCCAGAAGTGCATTTGTGAGGCCATGCACTGATGTTGGATGAGAAGGCCTGGCTCGCAGTCTCTGCTCTAATTCAGCCAAAGGGTGTTCTATCAGGTTGAGGCCAGGACTCTGTGCAGGCCAGTCAAGTTTCTCCACCCCAAACTTGTTCATCCATGTCTTTATGGACCTTGCTTTGTGCACTGGTGTGCAGTCATGTTGGAACAGGAAGGGGCTTTCCCCAAACTGTTCCCACAAAGTTGGGAGCATGAAATAGTCCAAAATGTCTTGGTATGCTGATGCCTTAAGAGTTCCCTTAGCTGGAACTAAGAGGCCAAGCCCAACCCCTGAAAAACAACCCAACATCATAATCCCCCCTCCACCAAATCATTTGGACCAGTGCACAAAGCAAGGTCCATAAATACTTGGATGAGTGATTTTGGGGTGGAGGAACTTGACTGGCCTGGACAGGGTCTTGACCTCAACACAGCAGAACACCTTGGGGATGAATTAGAGAGGAGACTGTAGGTCAGGCCTTCTCATCCAACATCAGTGCCTGACCTCACAAATGCACTTGGAAGAATGGTCAAACATTCCCATAGACACACTCCTAAACCTTGTGACCAGCCTTCCCAGAAGAGTTGAAGCTGTTATAGCTGCAAAGGGTGTGCCAAATGAGTTTTGAACCCAATACTAATACTGGGATGCCATTACAGTTCATGTGTGTTTAAAGGCAGGCGTCCCAATACCTAGGCCAATATATTGTAAATTGCTTGTGACACTGAGCATGGCTATGGACTTAGGGCTGGTTCACACCACAGAGATGCAGAGCACATGTGTGAAGCTGCCTGGTGGCTAAGCGGGTAGCAGTTCTGTCTAGCAGCACCTGGGATGTTGGTTCAATTCCCCAACATGCTAATGCTTGTGTTGAAGTTTATATGTTCTCCCTGTGTGGGTTTCTCACTACAATCCAAAGACATACTGGCACTATATTTGTCTCGTGTCGAAATAGGTTCTAATGTAAGAAAGTTAATTTTGGACTTCATATTGGAAGCCCATTGTAGCCAGGGACTGATGTTAATGTTTATTAGCACTAATCATGCCCAGGGACTTGGACATTTAAAATTTTAGGGTTTACACTGCACAGGTACATATGCTTAGAAAACTGTTGCTTTGTTTATCTGGATGCAAATGGACTTTGATCTTTGGCCTGTAGTTGGAGATTTGATGCACATAGCCAAGGGCTAACACAGTTGCAAATAGTATTATGTGTTCCTGCTCATCAGGTGCAATCACTTTAGACATACATGAAGAGATAGATTGAAAGATACTGGTGGGCGTGTACTTCTATTGGGCGTGTCAGTGTGCTAACAATACAACCTCTCTTATATAAAGGCCTGCAGTTGTTTGGCCTGAGAAGGTCAGGTTTTTTGCTGTGATTTGTGGGGGAGAAGGAATGATATTGTGCCTATTGACAAATGCCCAATTAGGGATATTTGCTGAAATTCTTGTGCATTTTTCAATCAAAAGTGGGTTTATGTGGCCATGCTGTCAATGTTGTGTGTGTATTGTTCCTGTCTGATCATGCAAACATCGTTTGGAAGCATCTGCTGACCTTCTACGCTTTTTGATCTCGTTGCTTAATTGTGTACACCGAAATGCAGCTTCCAGCAGATCATGGTCACCTATGTATGTGTGGATTGTGGGCTGGTGGTGGGTGTTTTGAATAAGTCTTTTTTAATATTATGTTGGAATGCTTTGTAAGAATGACTGTTAAGTATGTTTCTATAATCTTGCAGATAAAAATATGATGTGTTGCCCGTTATACACTGAAATTATAGCTGTGTCCACTCTAAGGTTTTGGCAAATTTTAGATTGTAAGCTCCTATGAGCAGGGCCCTCAAAATTCCATTGCTAAATGTAGCACCATATATCCTGTCCATTTACTAGCTTCAAAAAAATTTGAATGTACATTTTTTTTTTCTCCTGGTAAAATAAAAGTACATTATTGAGCTTTGTTGTGGTGTTTTTTTTTCTTCTTCTTCTGCTTTTCTTTCTCTTCAGTTTTTGTGGTGGTGGTTTTGGGAAAGTGCAATATCTTATATCTTATTTCAATATGTATTTGTGCACCAAAAAACGAATCTCTTCGCCCTGGTTCACATTGATGCTACTTTGAAATTCACTTGAAGTAGCACGATTTCAAAGTAGCAAGGTCAGCACGATTTCAGGTGCTACTTGATAGACATCCGTGTGGCTTCATACACAAAAGTCTATTGAAGTCGCACCTGAAATCGGCAAAAGTAGAGCAGGAACTACTTTAGCAAATTGGTGCGGTGCCACAAAATCGTTGTTGCATCGATTGGAATGGTGCCATTGCTGCCAATAGTCATGCAATTTGATCTCTCAAATCACATGACAAATCGCTCCAATGTAAACCTAGGCTTCTGCACACCTGCAAGTAAATGATAAAGTTGGAATCTTTATATATAACAGCTGTGGAGAATTGCAGGTAATGAATTCAGCTGGTGGTTAGGCAGTGTTGTATGTGTCAGCTTTAGTTCACATTGGTGCAATTTGACATGTCAAAGCGGTGGCAATTACACCGTGTTAATTGGTGCGACTTTGGGGTTCAATTTATATTGATATCAGTGCAGAAACCTGTACAGATGTCTCTGAAATTCCCCCTGCAGTCAGGACTGACATGCGGGAATGAAATTGTGTGATTTCAGCTGAATGATTTCCTCCCTCTGTCAGTGTGAACCAGGGCTCAAACTGGGCCTTTTGTTTTTGTCATTCACCTGCTGCTAACCCAGGGACGCCATTTCTTATCGAACGTCTTTAAATATCATAAGTAAAAATACAAATTTGCATATCTGCAAATAAACAAAAATAATAAAATTCTAATCGTGGTTGCGATCAAATATTCGCAGCAGTGATCAAAAGAGTGTGGTTTCGCCTTCTGACCCAGAAATAAGTCATTGTAATCACACGGAAGTTCCTGTGTTGGTCAGGATCTCCATCTAGGTGGACATGGCGAGGTCCCTCTTTAGAAAAGAGGAGGTGCTGCTCATTTTTCGGATAAGGGTATGATATGTACTTGTGCTTAATCAATGTGGGGGTCATTTTAAGTAGTTTTAAATGACTTTTTTCCTTTAGAAATGTAATTTTACTGTCAGACTGTTCTAAACACGGGAAACATGCGCCACTTTACAGGCATACTATAGACACCCCCCAGGTACGGAATTTAAAGGAATATTACACTTTTATTGTTTCACTCTAAGCGTTATTAAAATCACTGCTCCTGAAAAAACGTCAGTTTTTAAAACTTTTTTTTGCATTGATACATGTCCCCTGGGGCAGGACCCGGGTCTCCAAACACTTTTTATGGCAAAAAACTTGCATATAAGCCTTCAGTGAGAACTTTGGATTTTGCAGGTTCGAGCCCCATTGACTTCCACTATTCCAGCATATGTGATCTGACAGGCATTATTGCCGGCAATAGCGCTGCTTTCCATTTGCATTAGTGCTGAGTTTCTGAGAGTTGAAGTCTTTCTGGCCTTTTTTGAGAGCTATTTTTTGGCACTGCAGGATGATTTTTTGGCACTATAGTAAATGAGCCCCTGTGTGTTGACTGGATGGTGAGCTGCAATATCGCTGGAACTGGTGAGCTGCTGCTGTGGGGACTTACTATTTGCTGCTAGAGAGAGACTAAGCCCTTTAAGAACTGACCATACAGCCATATAGTAGCCTTTTTGCTGCATGCAGGCTTGACTGAAATAATCCTCATGTGCGCCCAATGCTGACTGGCTGAAGAGTTAGGACTAAAGCCTGTTCCTTTTCAGCTGCTACACAGAGACCATCACCTATTGCTTATGCTAAGGGGTACATCTCAGGGGACATTGCACCATATCCTAGCATTATCCTAGAATGCATTCTAGATTAATTATAAGATTATTATTCACATTGCAGTTAATGATTATATGCACTATTCATTGCTGATCTTGCTGATTCATGAGTTAATCCTAGTCTAGTGGAACAAAACTCTATTGTAAGTTTTACGTTGGTATATAGATTATGTTTTCTAGTAGACCATGCCTGTATCTTCCTACTGTTTGCTCATTTATGTTTCTACCACCATTTACTGTAACCCATACCAATACATTGAGTTGATTTACCACTAAACAGTCTTGTGTCTATTTCCTGATACTAATTTACAGTCGAGTTCATTCAGTTAAAGGTATCCACACTTGTGTTCCTATAAGGGCACGCAGTAACTTTTACTCAACCAGGTGTGCTAGACAGGCTGAGGTTGTTTTTCAGAGTCGAGGTGCAGAACAAGGAACCCAAATTACCAAGTGGCTCCTTCAGGGGTAGTGTTACACACCCATCTTATACAGTTGTGCTCATAAGTTTACATACCCTGGCAGAATTTATGATTTCTTGGCACTTTTCAGAGAATATGAATGATAACGCAAAAACTTTTCTTTCGCTCATGGCTAGTGTTTTGCTAAAGCCATTTGTTATTAATCAACTGTGTTTACTCTTTTTAAATCATAATCACAGCAGAAACTAGCCAAATGACCCTGATCAAAAGTTTACATACCTCAGTTCTTAATATCGTGTATTGCCCCCTTTAACATCAATGACAGCTTGAAGTCTTTTGTGGTAGTTGTGGGTGAGGCGCTTTATCTTCTCAGATGGTAAAGCTGCCCATTCCTCTTGGCAAAAAGCCTAGTGGTGGTGTTCTTCTGATCCTATTAGTACCGCAGGCAGCTGCAGTATTTACAGTTAGTGTAGTGCGTCCTCTGCACAGTGTGCACGTAAAGCTATCTGAAGAAAATTGGTGGTGTTCTTCTGATTCTATTAGTACCACAGGCAGCTGCAGTATTTACAGTTAGTGTAGTGCGTCCTCTGCACAGTGTGCACCTAAAGCTACCTAAAGAAAATTGGTGGTATTCTTCTGATCCTATTAGTACCGCAGGCAGCTGCAGTATTTACAGTTAGTGTAGTGCGTCCTCTGCACAATGTGCACCTAAAGCTACCTGAAGAAAATTGGTGTTCTTCTGATCCTATTAGTACCACAGGCAGGCAGCTGCAGTATTTACAGTTAGTGTACTGTGTCCTCTGCACAGTGTGCACCTAAAGCTACCTGAAGAAAATTGGTGGTGTTCTTCTGATCCTATTAGTACCACAGGCAGGCAGCTACAGTATTTACAGTTAGTGTACTGTGTCCTCTGCACAGTGTGCACCTAAAGCTACCTGAAGAAAATTGGTGGTTTTTTTCTGATCCTATAAGTACCACAGGCAGGCAGCTGCAGTATTTACAGTTAGTGTACTGCGTCCTCTGTACAGTGTGCACCTAAAGCTACCTGAAGACAATTGCTGTTGTTCTGATCCTAATAATACCACAGGCAGGCAGCTACAGTATTTACAGTTAGTGTACTGCATCCTCTGCACGGTGTGCACCTAAAGCTACCTGAAGAAAATTGGTGGAGTTCTTCTCATCCTTTTAGTACCACAGGCAGGCAGCTGCAGTATTTACAGTTAGTGTACTGCATCCTCTGCACAGTGTGCACCCAAAGCTACCTGAAGAAAATTGTTGTTGTTCTGATCCTATTAATACCACAGGCAGGCAGCTGCAGTATTTACAGTTAGTGTAGTGCGTCCTCTGCACAGTGTGCACGTAAAGCTATCTGAAGAAAATTGGTGGTGTTCTTCTGATTCTATTAGTACCACAGGCAGCTGCAGTATTTACAGTTAGTGTAGTGCGTCCTCTGCACAGTGTGCACCTAAAGCTACCTAAAGAAAATTGATGGTATTCTTCTAATCCTATTAGTACCACAGGCAGCTGCAGTATTTACAGTTAGTGTAGTGCGTCCTCTGCACAGTGTGCACCTAAAGCTACCTGAAGACAATTTCTGTTGTTCTGATCCTATTAATACCACAGGCAGGTAGCTGCAGTATTTACAGTTAGTGTACTGTGTCCTCTGCACAGTGTGCACCTAAAGCTACCTGAAGAAAATTGGTGTTCTTCTGATCCTATTAGTACCACAGGCAGGCAGCTACAGTATTTACAGTTAGTGTATTGTGTCCTCTGCACAGTGTGCACCTAAAGCTACCTGAAGAAAATTGGTGGTGTTCTTCTGATCCTATAAGTACCACAGGCAGGCAGCTGCAGTATTTACAGTTAGTGTACTGCGTCCTCTGTACAGTGTGCACCTAAAGCTACCTGAAGACAATTGCTGTTGTTCTGATCCTAATAATACCACAGGCAGGCAGCTACAGTATTTACAGTTAGTGTACTGCATCCTCTGCACGGTGTGCACCTAAAGCTACCTGAAGAAAATTGGTGGAGTTCTTCTCATCCTTTTAGTACCACAGGCAGGCAGCTGCAGTATTTACAGTTAGTGTATCTATAAAGAGCGCAGCGCTGGATTTAAATATACAGTGAAAAATAACAGTGAAAAACAACAAAATTATTTGTTCAAATAAAAACTGTGCATAATAATTTTCAAATAATGTCCATAGAAAATGCAAAAAAATATATAAGTGATTAAATGTCCGTGAAGTACAAAGAACCAATCTGGATGTCTAACTTCCACCGCTGTGAGGCCCGTCACCAGAAGAATTAAAGGCTTACCAGACCGCCTTTTTTAAAAAGGCATGAATCGATCTCCACCATGGATACTATCCCTCTCCTGGCTGGATCCTGCCGTGAGGCACCGGATGGTTGATCCCAAATCTGTCAGCCGTGAAGGAGCGCCAATCTTAGTAGCAATCTCAATAGCGTGAGTATCCGAAAAAAAAGGGGGAGAAATGCTCCAATGGTGTAGTAAATTAATGGTTCCTTTTATTAAAAAAGCCTAAAAGGCATTTAACAATACAGCAGTCCTTGCAAGGAGCGATAAAAACAAATCCGATAGATAATGAAAGTACGCGCATGCGCAGTTCGTGCGTACGTGTCTACCCTACGGCCGTTTCGTCAGAAATGACATCATCAGGGGCACGCCTACACGTCCGCGCATGCGCTTTAAGTACCCGAGCGGCGAGGCGAAGATACTCAGCCATTGGTTGTATAATTAGTAAAATTTGGAGACAGCTGGAGCATCATCACTAATATTAGTACTGATATGCTTCCTTGAATCCTATCTAGTGCCATCTTGTGGACAATTTAGATAATACTCTAAATTTTGGTCTGATATTTAAACCTATAAAAAATTTAGAAAAAGTATATATAAAAATAAAAAATATATATAAAAAGAGGCTGAAAAGACAATTCGCATCCCCCTTCGAGTGGGAAACATTTCTTATGATATTTTCTATCGTTGAAATTAAAATAAAATTTCAAAAATTACATTTAAAATTCAAATTAAAACCATCAAAAAATAATGTTACAAACCAAAATTATGGTCATAACACACACATTATTTTGCTGGAGGCTGAAACGTTTTAAATGAGGAAAAACATCCAAACATAGGACGATAGCCCCTACATAGGAGAACTTAGTACAAACCAAATGACCCAATAACAAGGATTTTTTATATATATAAGGTCATTTGCTATGTACAGAAAATGATGTTGGCCAAAGAATATAGGGGGGACAATCTATACCCCAAGTGGGCGGGGAGGAGGAGGAGTTAAGAGCTTATTAACTATTGTTAACAAAGCAATTAATGTCCCACTCCACATTCAAGCCTGTAGGGACATGACAGCCCAATCTATATATCCAGTTGGTCTCACTTCTGGAAATACTGCGTTTACCGTTACTCCCTCGCCAATGAGGTATGTATTTTTCAAGGGCTAGAAACGTGGTCCCCGTGGGGTCCCTTCTATGTTTCAGATCATAATGTTTTGAAACATTATGTTTGTCAAAGCCCCTTCGAATATTGGCAACATGCTCCCCTAATCTTACCTGTAGCTTTCTAGTAGTGCGTCCTACATATTCTAACCCACAAGGGCATCTCAAGAGATATACTACGCACTTTGTAGAGCAGGTGATAAAGGATTTTATTGGATATGTATTGCCTGTTCCTGTGGATGTAAATTCCGTTAACCTTCTGCCCTTAAAGGTATTTATGCTACAAATTTGGCACTTTTTGCAGGGAAAAAAGCCCTTTAGATCACCAAAAAAAGAAGGTCTGACTGGTGGGTCTGGAACATTAGGTGCTATGAAGTGCCTAAGGTTGGAGGCTCCCCTGAAGAGCACACAGGGTTTTTCTGTCAATAATGGTCCTAAGATCCTATCATTCTTAATAATGGGCCAGTGTCTTTTTATTATGCGTTTTATAGCCCAATGCTGGCTAGAGTAGGTGGTTAGGAACGCCAGACCGAAATCATCCCTTTGTTCCGCTTGTGGTGGTTTATCGATCAGGAGGGTCTGACGATCCCTATTTCCTACTTCTGTTATTAGTGTATCAAGAACTTGGCCATCATAGCCTTTGTTCAAGAATCTAGCTCTAAGTACCTGTGCCTCCTCTTTGAAATTTTCCAACTTGGAACAATTTCTCCTGAGCCGTAGAAACTGTCCTTTCGGAACTGCCGACAGCCAGGAACGGTGATGACATGAATCTAGAGGGATGTAGCCGTTCCTGTCTGTTGTTTTAAAGTATGTGGATGTGGTGATCACCCCATTTTCTATAGTTATTTTCAGATCCAAAAAATGGATTTGGATGGGGTTGACCTCATGAGAGAGGATGATCCCTCTGTCATTGTTGTTCAAAAAGGACAAAAAGGTTGTGACAGATTCAATGTCACCATCCCATATAAAAAGGACATCGTCGATGAATCTTTTCCAAAAAATTAGTTCATCGCGTCTATTGTGTAATACCACGTCCTCCTCCCATTTGGCCATGAATAAGTTAGCCATGCTGGGAGCAAATTTTGCTCCCATGGCTACTCCCTTTTTTTGTAGAAAATAGGTTCCATTGTGCCAGAAGTAATTATGCTTCATCGAAAAATCCAACAGCTCGACCACGAATTTCTTTTGCGTGATCGAGATGTTGGAGTCACGATGTAAAAAAGATTGGACCGCTTCATGGCCTAACTCATGAGAGATGGCCGTATAAAGTGAAGCTACGTCCGCAGTTACCAATAGATAAGTCGGTTTCCACTCTATCTCCCCAAGCAAGTTGATGACGTGCTTCGTATCTTTTAGGAAGGAGGGGGTTCCCATCACCAGTGGTTGTAAATACCTGTCAATGTATTTCCCGACTCTGGATGTGACAGAGTCAATCCCACTGATGATGGGTCTCCCTGGTGGATTAACCAAAGTTTTATGTATCTTTGGTAATATGTATATGACCGGCAACCTCGGCGCCAGGGGTACCAGAAATTCCTTTTCCTTCCTATTGAGGATACCCATATCAAAACCCTTTTGTACAAGTGTTTTTAAATTCTGTTTGAACCTAGATGTAGGGTCTGCCGGCAGAGGAGAGTAAGTGTCAGAATCAGCGAGAATCCTCGACAATTCATTGGAGTATGCCTCCTTGTCGAGGACGACAATGGCACCCCCCTTGTCCGCAGGTCGAACCACTACATCTTTTCTCTTACAAAGTGATTCTATTCCCATGTCAATATCCCGCTTAGATTTGGCCTTTCTTGTATTTAAACTAGCCAGATCTTTGATAACCAAGTCCCGAAAGATATTGACATTAGGGGCCAAATTCCCCGGCGGGTTGAAGAGCGAGGCATTGGCCAAGTTGGAATGTACTATAGTGGAGGTTTCCCTCATTTCCTGTCTGGCGGGATTACTCATGATATACCTTTTAATATTTAATTTTCGCGTATACTTGTGTATATCTATGAATGTTTGGAACTTATTAAGGTTCCGTGCAGGGGCATATTTTAATCCCTTGCTTAGAGTTAAAAGTTCATCCTTGGATAATTCCTTATTGCTAAGGTTAATGATGCCACTAGTATCTAGAATCTTCTTCTCTTTGGAGTGAAGTTTCCTCCCCCCTCTGCTCCCTCTCTTCCGTCCCCATTTCTTTTTTGGGGTCCCCTGTTGGCCCTTTGAAAATCCCATTGCCCTTGGGATGAATGGGGTCCATTTCCACTCCCCCTAGTTGTTGAGTCAAAGTTTCCATTATTGTTATTGTTAGATAATGGGATAAACCTATTTTTCGTGACCACCCCATATTGGTTGTGCGGGTCGTTATTTCTCCTGAATTCATGTGTCATTACCCGATCGGGATGGACATACTGTCCCTCCCTATGTCCCCAGGGTGATGGTGATTGATGAAAGGGACGGGAAAAAGACCCTCCACCCCCTCCTCTTGTTGCAGAATGCCCCCGATGTGGCTGCCTGCCTGATCTCTCTCTAGGGGGTTTTGGTGAGGCACGATATGTCCCATGCTCCCTGTTTATTACAGAAATGGCATTGGGGTTTGCTGGGGTAGTTGCAGGTGGTAATTCAGGGGGAGGAATGACCTGCCACTTAAAAACCACGTTGTCTCTATAGTCTTTTACATCCCTGTTGTACTTTCTTTTTTTCTTTGTTCTCTGTTCAGATTCCTCTTTTATTAAAATGCTTTTTAAGGCCTCTGATTTTTGTATGTACTCTGCTTCACCTTTAAATGGCATTAGCTTACTCTTAATGTTATTAATCTCTAAATCTAATGTAGTTAGTTTACGTTTCTTTTTTGCTATTAAAAATTGCAAAAAATTTACTCCAGCTTCATTAAAATATTTGAACCATTCAGGTAGTTCACTATCCTCCTTTTGAGGGTTAACATCCCATCGGAGACTCCGAGGGACCATATTTAACCTAACATATTCCTCCAAATACGCTATGTCCCATCTAGTATGAATCTCAGCAATGGTTAGATTTTTTAATCTTAGGAAACAACCTCCCAGATCATCCCTTGGATCCTCATTACCATCAAAAACACCTTCAGTATTAGTGACCATCTGAGACCTATATTCAAAAATGTCCATTATGGACGCACCAGCAGCAAATAATACGTATCAAAAACAAAATTTTTTCTAAAAGAGAAAATTTGCGCTAGGTATAAAGTGAAGGATGTGAGTCAATAAAACTTAATTTTTGTATACAAAATTATTAATAATAGTGAACCTGTGCGGAAATATCCTGCGGCTATGCGCTATAACCCTGATAGGGGGCACCACTAAGAATATCTATAAAGAGCGCAGCGCTGGATTTAAATATACAGTGAAAAATAACAGTGAAAAACAACAAAATTATTTGTTCAAATAAAAACTGTGCATAATAATTTTCAAATAATGTCCATAGAAAATGCAAAAAAATATATAAGTGATTAAATGTCCGTGAAGTACAAAGAACCAATCTGGATGTCTAACTTCCACCGCTGTGAGGCCCGTCACCAGAAGAATTAAAGGCTTACCAGACCGCCTTTTTTAAAAAGGCATGAATCGATCTCCACCATGGATACTATCCCTCTCCTGGCTGGATCCTGCCGTGAGGCACCGGATGGTTGATCCCAAATCTGTCAGCCGTGAAGGAGCGCCAATCTTAGTAGCAATCTCAATAGCGTGAGTATCCGAAAAAAAAGGGGGAGAAATGCTCCAATGGTGTAGTAAATTAATGGTTCCTTTTATTAAAAAAGCCTAAAAGGCATTTAACAATACAGCAGTCCTTGCAAGGAGCGATAAAAACAAATCCGATAGATAATGAAAGTACGCGCATGCGCAGTTCGTGCGTACGTGTCTACCCTACGGCCGTTTCGTCAGAAATGACATCATCAGGGGCACGCCTACACGTCCGCGCATGCGCTTTAAGTACCCGAGCGGCGAGGCGAAGATACTCAGCCATTGGTTGTATAATTAGTAAAATTTGGAGACAGCTGGAGCATCATCACTAATATTAGTACTGATATGCTTCCTTGAATCCTATCTAGTGCCATCTTGTGGACAATTTAGATAATACTCTAAATTTTGGTCTGATATTTAAACCTATAAAAAATTTAGAAAAAGTATATATAAAAATAAAAAATATATATAAAAAGAGGCTGAAAAGACAATTCGCATCCCCCTTCGAGTGGGAAACATTTCTTATGATATTTTCTATCGTTGAAATTAAAATAAAATTTCAAAAATTACATTTAAAATTCAAATTAAAACCATCAAAAAATAATGTTACAAACCAAAATTATGGTCATAACACACACATTATTTTGCTGGAGGCTGAAACGTTTTAAATGAGGAAAAACATCCAAACATAGGACGATAGCCCCTACATAGGAGAACTTAGTACAAACCAAATGACCCAATAACAAGGATTTTTTATATATATAAGGTCATTTGCTATGTACAGAAAATGATGTTGGCCAAAGAATATAGGGGGGACAATCTATACCCCAAGTGGGCGGGGAGGAGGAGGAGTTAAGAGCTTATTAACTATTGTTAACAAAGCAATTAATGTCCCACTCCACATTCAAGCCTGTAGGGACATGACAGCCCAATCTATATATCCAGTTGGTCTCACTTCTGGAAATACTGCGTTTACCGTTACTCCCTCGCCAATGAGGTATGTATTTTTCAAGGGCTAGAAACGTGGTCCCCGTGGGGTCCCTTCTATGTTTCAGATCATAATGTTTTGAAACATTATGTTTGTCAAAGCCCCTTCGAATATTGGCAACATGCTCCCCTAATCTTACCTGTAGCTTTCTAGTAGTGCGTCCTACATATTCTAACCCACAAGGGCATCTCAAGAGATATACTACGCACTTTGTAGAGCAGGTGATAAAGGATTTTATTGGATATGTATTGCCTGTTCCTGTGGATGTAAATTCCGTTAACCTTCTGCCCTTAAAGGTATTTATGCTACAAATTTGGCACTTTTTGCAGGGAAAAAAGCCCTTTAGATCACCAAAAAAAGAAGGTCTGACTGGTGGGTCTGGAACATTAGGTGCTATGAAGTGCCTAAGGTTGGAGGCTCCCCTGAAGAGCACACAGGGTTTTTCTGTCAATAATGGTCCTAAGATCCTATCATTCTTAATAATGGGCCAGTGTCTTTTTATTATGCGTTTTATAGCCCAATGCTGGCTAGAGTAGGTGGTTAGGAACGCCAGACCGAAATCATCCCTTTGTTCCGCTTGTGGTGGTTTATCGATCAGGAGGGTCTGACGATCCCTATTTCCTACTTCTGTTATTAGTGTATCAAGAACTTGGCCATCATAGCCTTTGTTCAAGAATCTAGCTCTAAGTACCTGTGCCTCCTCTTTGAAATTTTCCAACTTGGAACAATTTCTCCTGAGCCGTAGAAACTGTCCTTTCGGAACTGCCGACAGCCAGGAATGGTGATGACATGAATCTAGAGGGATGTAGCCGTTCCTGTCTGTTGTTTTAAAGTATGTGGATGTGGTGATCACCCCATTTTCTATAGTTATTTTCAGATCCAAAAAATGGATTTGGATGGGGTTGACCTCATGAGAGAGGATGATCCCTCTGTCATTGTTGTTCAAAAAGGACAAAAAGGTTGTGACAGATTCAATGTCACCATCCCATATAAAACGGACATCGTCGATGAATCTTTTCCAAAAAATTAGTTCATCGCGTCTATTGTGTAATACCACGTCCTCCTCCCATTTGGCCATGAATAAGTTAGCCATGCTGGGAGCAAATTTTGCTCCCATGGCTACTCCCTTTTTTTGTAGAAAATAGGTTCCATTGTGCCAGAAGTAATTATGCTTCATCGAAAAATCCAACAGCTCGACCACGAATTTCTTTTGCGTGATCGAGATGTTGGAGTCACGATGTAAAAAAGATTGGACCGCTTCATGGCCTAACTCATGAGAGATGGCCGTATAAAGTGAAGCTACGTCCGCAGTTACCAATAGATAAGTCGGTTTCCACTCTATCTCCCCAAGCAAGTTGATGACGTGCTTCGTATCTTTTAGGAAGGAGGGGGTTCCCATCACCAGTGGTTGTAAATACCTGTCAATGTATTTCCCGACTCTGGATGTGACAGAGTCAATCCCACTGATGATGGGTCTCCCTGGTGGATTAACCAAAGTTTTATGTATCTTTGGTAATATGTATATGACCGGCAACCTCGGCGCCAGGGGTACCAGAAATTCCTTTTCCTTCCTATTGAGGATACCCATATCAAAACCCTTTTGTACAAGTGTTTTTAAATTCTGTTTGAACCTAGATGTAGGGTCTGCCGGCAGAGGAGAGTAAGTGTCAGAATCAGCGAGAATCCTCGACAATTCATTGGAGTATGCCTCCTTGTCGAGGACGACAATGGCACCCCCCTTGTCCGCAGGTCGAACCACTACATCTTTTCTCTTACAAAGTGATTCTATTCCCATGTCAATATCCCGCTTAGATTTGGCCTTTCTTGTATTTAAACTAGCCAGATCTTTGATAACCAAGTCCCGAAAGATATTGACATTAGGGGCCAAATTCCCCGGCGGGTTGAAGAGCGAGGCATTGGCCAAGTTGGAATGTACTATAGTGGAGGTTTCCCTCATTTCCTGTCTGGCGGGATTACTCATGATATACCTTTTAATATTTAATTTTCGCGTATACTTGTGTATATCTATGAATGTTTGGAACTTATTAAGGTTCCGTGCAGGGGCATATTTTAATCCCTTGCTTAGAGTTAAAAGTTCATCCTTGGATAATTCCTTATTGCTAAGGTTAATGATGCCACTAGTATCTAGAATCTTCTTCTCTTTGGAGTGAAGTTTCCTCCCCCCTCTGCTCCCTCTCTTCCGTCCCCATTTCTTTTTTGGGGTCCCCTGTTGGCCCTTTGAAAATCCCATTGCCCTTGGGATGAATGGGGTCCATTTCCACTCCCCCTAGTTGTTGAGTCAAAGTTTCCATTATTGTTATTGTTAGATAATGGGATAAACCTATTTTTCGTGACCACCCCATATTGGTTGTGCGGGTCGTTATTTCTCCTGAATTCATGTGTCATTACCCGATCGGGATGGACATACTGTCCCTCCCTATGTCCCCAGGGTGATGGTGATTGATGAAAGGGACGGGAAAAAGACCCTCCACCCCCTCCTCTTGTTGCAGAATGCCCCCGATGTGGCTGCCTGCCTGATCTCTCTCTAGGGGGTTTTGGTGAGGCACGATATGTCCCATGCTCCCTGTTTATTACAGAAATGGCATTGGGGTTTGCTGGGGTAGTTGCAGGTGGTAATTCAGGGGGAGGAATGACCTGCCACTTAAAAACCACGTTGTCTCTATAGTCTTTTACATCCCTGTTGTACTTTCTTTTTTTCTTTGTTCTCTGTTCAGATTCCTCTTTTATTAAAATGCTTTTTAAGGCCTCTGATTTTTGTATGTACTCTGCTTCACCTTTAAATGGCATTAGCTTACTCTTAATGTTATTAATCTCTAAATCTAATGTAGTTAGTTTACGTTTCTTTTTTGCTATTAAAAATTGCAAAAAATTTACTCCAGCTTCATTAAAATATTTGAACCATTCAGGTAGTTCACTATCCTCCTTTTGAGGGTTAACATCCCATCGGAGACTCCGAGGGACCATATTTAACCTAACATATTCCTCCAAATACGCTATGTCCCATCTAGTATGAATCTCAGCAATGGTTAGATTTTTTAATCTTAGGAAACAACCTCCCAGATCATCCCTTGGATCCTCATTACCATCAAAAACACCTTCAGTATTAGTGACCATCTGAGACCTATATTCAAAAATGTCCATTATGGACGCACCAGCAGCAAATAATACGTATCAAAAACAAAATTTTTTCTAAAAGAGAAAATTTGCGCTAGGTATAAAGTGAAGGATGTGAGTCAATAAAACTTAATTTTTGTATACAAAATTATTAATAATAGTGAACCTGTGCGGAAATATCCTGCGGCTATGCGCTATAACCCTGATAGGGGGCACCACTAAGAATATCTATAAAGAGCGCAGCGCTGGATTTAAATATACAGTGAAAAATAACAGTGAAAAACAACAAAATTATTTGTTCAAATAAAAACTGTGCATAATAATTTTCAAATAATGTCCATAGAAAATGCAAAAAAATATATAAGTGATTAAATGTCCGTGAAGTACAAAGAACCAATCTGGATGTCTAACTTCCACCGCTGTGAGGCCCGTCACCAGAAGAATTAAAGGCTTACCAGACCGCCTTTTTTAAAAAGGCATGAATCGATCTCCACCATGGATACTATCCCTCTCCTGGCTGGATCCTGCCGTGAGGCACCGGATGGTTGATCCCAAATCTGTCAGCCGTGAAGGAGCGCCAATCTTAGTAGCAATCTCAATAGCGTGAGTATCCGAAAAAAAAGGGGGAGAAATGCTCCAATGGTGTAGTAAATTAATGGTTCCTTTTATTAAAAAAGCCTAAAAGGCATTTAACAATACAGCAGTCCTTGCAAGGAGCGATAAAAACAAATCCGATAGATAATGAAAGTACGCGCATGCGCAGTTCGTGCGTACGTGTCTACCCTACGGCCGTTTCGTCAGAAATGACATCATCAGGGGCACGCCTACACGTCCGCGCATGCGCTTTAAGTACCCGAGCGGCGAGGCGAAGATACTCAGCCATTGGTTGTATAATTAGTAAAATTTGGAGACAGCTGGAGCATCATCACTAATATTAGTACTGATATGCTTCCTTGAATCCTATCTAGTGCCATCTTGTGGACAATTTAGATAATACTCTAAATTTTGGTCTGATATTTAAACCTATAAAAAATTTAGAAAAAGTATATATAAAAATAAAAAATATATATAAAAAGAGGCTGAAAAGACAATTCGCATCCCCCTTCGAGTGGGAAACATTTCTTATGATATTTTCTATCGTTGAAATTAAAATAAAATTTCAAAAATTACATTTAAAATTCAAATTAAAACCATCAAAAAATAATGTTACAAACCAAAATTATGGTCATAACACACACATTATTTTGCTGGAGGCTGAAACGTTTTAAATGAGGAAAAACATCCAAACATAGGACGATAGCCCCTACATAGGAGAACTTAGTACAAACCAAATGACCCAATAACAAGGATTTTTTATATATATAAGGTCATTTGCTATGTACAGAAAATGATGTTGGCCAAAGAATATAGGGGGGACAATCTATACCCCAAGTGGGCGGGGAGGAGGAGGAGTTAAGAGCTTATTAACTATTGTTAACAAAGCAATTAATGTCCCACTCCACATTCAAGCCTGTAGGGACATGACAGCCCAATCTATATATCCAGTTGGTCTCACTTCTGGAAATACTGCGTTTACCGTTACTCCCTCGCCAATGAGGTATGTATTTTTCAAGGGCTAGAAACGTGGTCCCCGTGGGGTCCCTTCTATGTTTCAGATCATAATGTTTTGAAACATTATGTTTGTCAAAGCCCCTTCGAATATTGGCAACATGCTCCCCTAATCTTACCTGTAGCTTTCTAGTAGTGCGTCCTACATATTCTAACCCACAAGGGCATCTCAAGAGATATACTACGCACTTTGTAGAGCAGGTGATAAAGGATTTTATTGGATATGTATTGCCTGTTCCTGTGGATGTAAATTCCGTTAACCTTCTGCCCTTAAAGGTATTTATGCTACAAATTTGGCACTTTTTGCAGGGAAAAAAGCCCTTTAGATCACCAAAAAAAGAAGGTCTGACTGGTGGGTCTGGAACATTAGGTGCTATGAAGTGCCTAAGGTTGGAGGCTCCCCTGAAGAGCACACAGGGTTTTTCTGTCAATAATGGTCCTAAGATCCTATCATTCTTAATAATGGGCCAGTGTCTTTTTATTATGCGTTTTATAGCCCAATGCTGGCTAGAGTAGGTGGTTAGGAACGCCAGACCGAAATCATCCCTTTGTTCCGCTTGTGGTGGTTTATCGATCAGGAGGGTCTGACGATCCCTATTTCCTACTTCTGTTATTAGTGTATCAAGAACTTGGCCATCATAGCCTTTGTTCAAGAATCTAGCTCTAAGTACCTGTGCCTCCTCTTTGAAATTTTCCAACTTGGAACAATTTCTCCTGAGCCGTAGAAACTGTCCTTTCGGAACTGCCGACAGCCAGGAACGGTGATGACATGAATCTAGAGGGATGTAGCCGTTCCTGTCTGTTGTTTTAAAGTATGTGGATGTGGTGATCACCCCATTTTCTATAGTTATTTTCAGATCCAAAAAATGGATTTGGATGGGGTTGACCTCATGAGAGAGGATGATCCCTCTGTCATTGTTGTTCAAAAAGGACAAAAAGGTTGTGACAGATTCAATGTCACCATCCCATATAAAAAGGACATCGTCGATGAATCTTTTCCAAAAAATTAGTTCATCGCGTCTATTGTGTAATACCACGTCCTCCTCCCATTTGGCCATGAATAAGTTAGCCATGCTGGGAGCAAATTTTGCTCCCATGGCTACTCCCTTTTTTTGTAGAAAATAGGTTCCATTGTGCCAGAAGTAATTATGCTTCATCGAAAAATCCAACAGCTCGACCACGAATTTCTTTTGCGTGATCGAGATGTTGGAGTCACGATGTAAAAAAGATTGGACCGCTTCATGGCCTAACTCATGAGAGATGGCCGTATAAAGTGAAGCTACGTCCGCAGTTACCAATAGATAAGTCGGTTTCCACTCTATCTCCCCAAGCAAGTTGATGACGTGCTTCGTATCTTTTAGGAAGGAGGGGGTTCCCATCACCAGTGGTTGTAAATACCTGTCAATGTATTTCCCGACTCTGGATGTGACAGAGTCAATCCCACTGATGATGGGTCTCCCTGGTGGATTAACCAAAGTTTTATGTATCTTTGGTAATATGTATATGACCGGCAACCTCGGCGCCAGGGGTACCAGAAATTCCTTTTCCTTCCTATTGAGGATACCCATATCAAAACCCTTTTGTACAAGTGTTTTTAAATTCTGTTTGAACCTAGATGTAGGGTCTGCCGGCAGAGGAGAGTAAGTGTCAGAATCAGCGAGAATCCTCGACAATTCATTGGAGTATGCCTCCTTGTCGAGGACGACAATGGCACCCCCCTTGTCCGCAGGTCGAACCACTACATCTTTTCTCTTACAAAGTGATTCTATTCCCATGTCAATATCCCGCTTAGATTTGGCCTTTCTTGTATTTAAACTAGCCAGATCTTTGATAACCAAGTCCCGAAAGATATTGACATTAGGGGCCAAATTCCCCGGCGGGTTGAAGAGCGAGGCATTGGCCAAGTTGGAATGTACTATAGTGGAGGTTTCCCTCATTTCCTGTCTGGCGGGATTACTCATGATATACCTTTTAATATTTAATTTTCGCGTATACTTGTGTATATCTATGAATGTTTGGAACTTATTAAGGTTCCGTGCAGGGGCATATTTTAATCCCTTGCTTAGAGTTAAAAGTTCATCCTTGGATAATTCCTTATTGCTAAGGTTAATGATGCCACTAGTATCTAGAATCTTCTTCTCTTTGGAGTGAAGTTTCCTCCCCCCTCTGCTCCCTCTCTTCCGTCCCCATTTCTTTTTTGGGGTCCCCTGTTGGCCCTTTGAAAATCCCATTGCCCTTGGGATGAATGGGGTCCATTTCCACTCCCCCTAGTTGTTGAGTCAAAGTTTCCATTATTGTTATTGTTAGATAATGGGATAAACCTATTTTTCGTGACCACCCCATATTGGTTGTGCGGGTCGTTATTTCTCCTGAATTCATGTGTCATTACCCGATCGGGATGGACATACTGTCCCTGGTGACGGGCCTCACAGCGGTGGAAGTTAGACATCCAGATTGGTTCTTTGTACTTCACGGACATTTAATCACTTATATATTTTTTTGCATTTTCTATGGACATTATTTGAAAATTATTATGCACAGTTTTTATTTGAACAAATAATTTTGTTGTTTTTCACTGTTATTTTTCACTGTATATTTAAATCCAGCGCTGCGCTCTTTATAGATATTCTTAGTGGTGCCCCCTATCAGGGTTATAGCGCATAGCCGCAGGATATTTCCGCACAGGTTCACTATTATTAATAATTTTGTATACAAAAATTAAGTTTTATTGACTCACATCCTTCACTTTATACCTAGCGCAAATTTTCTCTTTTAGAAAAAATTTTGTTTTTGATACGTATTATTTGCTGCTGGTGCGTCCATAATGGACATTTTTGAATATAGGTCTCAGATGGTCACTAATACTGAAGGTGTTTTTGATGGTAATGAGGATCCAAGGGATGATCTGGGAGGTTGTTTCCTAAGATTAAAAAATCTAACCATTGCTGAGATTCATACTAGATGGGACATAGCGTATTTGGAGGAATATGTTAGGTTAAATATGGTCCCTCGGAGTCTCCGATGGGATGTTAACCCTCAAAAGGAGGATAGTGAACTACCTGAATGGTTCAAATATTTTAATGAAGCTGGAGTAAATTTTTTGCAATTTTTAATAGCAAAAAAGAAACGTAAACTAACTACATTAGATTTAGAGATTAATAACATTAAGAGTAAGCTAATGCCATTTAAAGGTGAAGCAGAGTACATACAAAAATCAGAGGCCTTAAAAAGCATTTTAATAAAAGAGGAATCTGAACAGAGAACAAAGAAAAAAAGAAAGTACAACAGGGATGTAAAAGACTATAGAGACAACGTGGTTTTTAAGTGGCAGGTCATTCCTCCCCCTGAATTACCACCTGCAACTACCCCAGCAAACCCCAATGCCATTTCTGTAATAAACAGGGAGCATGGGACATATCGTGCCTCACCAAAACCCCCTAGAGAGAGATCAGGCAGGCAGCCACATCGGGGGCATTCTGCAACAAGAGGAGGGGGTGGAGGGTCTTTTTCCCGTCCCTTTCATCAATCACCATCACCCTGGGGACATAGGGAGGGACAGTATGTCCATCCCGATCGGGTAATGACACATGAATTCAGGAGAAATAACGACCCGCACAACCAATATGGGGTGGTCACGAAAAATAGGTTTATCCCATTATCTAACAATAACAATAATGGAAACTTTGACTCAACAACTAGGGGGAGTGGAAATGGACCCCATTCATCCCAAGGGCAATGGGATTTTCAAAGGGCCAACAGGGGACCCCAAAAAAGAAATGGGGACGGAAGAGAGGGAGCAGAGGGGGGAGGAAACTTCACTCCAAAGAGAAGAAGATTCTAGATACTAGTGGCATCATTAACCTTAGCAATAAGGAATTATCCAAGGATGAACTTTTAACTCTAAGCAAGGGATTAAAATATGCCCCTGCACGGAACCTTAATAAGTTCCAAACATTCATAGATATACACAAGTATACGCGAAAATTAAATATTAAAAGGTATATCATGAGTAATCCCGCCAGACAGGAAATGAGGGAAACCTCCACTATAGTACATTCCAACTTGGCCAATGCCTCGCTCTTCAACCCGCCGGGGAATTTGGCCCCTAATGTCAATATCTTTCGGGACTTGGTTATCAAAGATCTGGCTAGTTTAAATACAAGAAAGGCCAAATCTAAGCGGGATATTGACATGGGAATAGAATCACTTTGTAAGAGAAAAGATGTAGTGGTTCGACCTGCGGACAAGGGGGGTGCCATTGTCGTCCTCGACAAGGAGGCATACTCCAATGAATTGTCGAGGATTCTCGCTGATTCTGACACTTACTCTCCTCTGCCGGCAGACCCTACATCTAGGTTCAAACAGAATTTAAAAACACTTGTACAAAAGGGTTTTGATATGGGTATCCTCAATAGGAAGGAAAAGGAATTTCTGGTACCCCTGGCGCCGAGGTTGCCGGTCATATACATATTACCAAAGATACATAAAACTTTGGTTAATCCACCAGGGAGACCCATCATCAGTGGGATTGACTCTGTCACATCCAGAGTCGGGAAATACATTGACAGGTATTTACAACCACTGGTGATGGGAACCCCCTCCTTCCTAAAAGATACGAAGCACGTCATCAACTTGCTTGGGGAGATAGAGTGGAAACCGACTTATCTATTGGTAACTGCGGACGTAGCTTCACTTTATACGGCCATCTCTCATGAGTTAGGCCATGAAGCGGTCCAATCTTTTTTACATCGTGACTCCAACATCTCGATCACGCAAAAGAAATTCGTGGTCGAGCTGTTGGATTTTTCGATGAAGCATAATTACTTCTGGCACAATGGAACCTATTTTCTACAAAAAAAGGGAGTAGCCATGGGAGCAAAATTTGCTCCCAGCATGGCTAACTTATTCATGGCCAAATGGGAGGAGGACGTGGTATTACACAATAGACGCGATGAACTAATTTTTTGGAAAAGATTCATCGACGATGTCCTTTTTATATGGGATGGTGACATTGAATCTGTCACAACCTTTTTGTCCTTTTTGAACAACAATGACAGAGGGATCATCCTCTCTCATGAGGTCAACCCCATCCAAATCCATTTTTTGGATCTGAAAATAACTATAGAAAATGGGGTGATCACCACATCCACATACTTTAAAACAACAGACAGGAACGGCTACATCCCTCTAGATTCATGTCATCACCGTTCCTGGCTGTCGGCAGTTCCGAAAGGACAGTTTCTACGGCTCAGGAGAAATTGTTCCAAGTTGGAAAATTTCAAAGAGGAGGCACAGGTACTTAGAGCTAGATTCTTGAACAAAGGCTATGATGGCCAAGTTCTTGATACACTAATAACAGAAGTAGGAAATAGGGATCGTCAGACCCTCCTGATCGATAAACCACCACAAGCGGAACAAAGGGATGATTTCGGTCTGGCGTTCCTAACCACCTACTCTAGCCAGCATTGGGCTATAAAACGCATAATAAAAAGACACTGGCCCATTATTAAGAATGATAGGATCTTAGGACCATTATTGACAGAAAAACCCTGTGTGCTCTTCAGGGGAGCCTCCAACCTTAGGCACTTCATAGCACCTAATGTTCCAGACCCACCAGTCAGACCTTCTTTTTTTGGTGATCTAAAGGGCTTTTTTCCCTGCAAAAAGTGCCAAATTTGTAGCATAAATACCTTTAAGGGCAGAAGGTTAACGGAATTTACATCCACAGGAACAGGCAATACATATCCAATAAAATCCTTTATCACCTGCTCTACAAAGTGCGTAGTATATCTCTTGAGATGCCCTTGTGGGTTAGAATATGTAGGACGCACTACTAGAAAGCTACAGGTAAGATTAGGGGAGCATGTTGCCAATATTCGAAGGGGCTTTGACAAACATAATGTTTCAAAACATTATGATCTGAAACATAGAAGGGACCCCACGGGGACCACGTTTCTAGCCCTTGAAAAATACATACCTCATTGGCGAGGGAGTAACGGTAAACGCAGTATTTCCAGAAGTGAGACCAACTGGATATATAGATTGGGCTGTCATGTCCCTACAGGCTTGAATGTGGAGTGGGACATTAATTGCTTTGTTAACAATAGTTAATAAGCTCTTAACTCCTCCTCCTCCCCGCCCACTTGGGGTATAGATTGTCCCCCCTATATTCTTTGGCCAACATCATTTTCTGTACATAGCAAATGACCTTATATATATAAAAAATCCTTGTTATTGGGTCATTTGGTTTGTACTAAGTTCTCCTATGTAGGGGCTATCGTCCTATGTTTGGATGTTTTTCCTCATTTAAAACGTTTCAGCCTCCAGCAAAATAATGTGTGTGTTATGACCATAATTTTGGTTTGTAACATTATTTTTTGATGGTTTTAATTTGAATTTTAAATGTAATTTTTGAAATTTTATTTTAATTTCAACGATAGAAAATATCATAAGAAATGTTTCCCACTCGAAGGGGGATGCGAATTGTCTTTTCAGCCTCTTTTTATATATATTTTTTATTTTTATATATACTTTTTCTAAATTTTTTATAGGTTTAAATATCAGACCAAAATTTAGAGTATTATCTAAATTGTCCACAAGATGGCACTAGATAGGATTCAAGGAAGCATATCAGTACTAATATTAGTGATGATGCTCCAGCTGTCTCCAAATTTTACTAATTATACAACCAATGGCTGAGTATCTTCGCCTCGCCGCTCGGGTACTTAAAGCGCATGCGCGGACGTGTAGGCGTGCCCCTGATGATGTCATTTCTGACGAAACGGCCGTAGGGTAGACACGTACGCACGAACTGCGCATGCGCGTACTTTCATTATCTATCGGATTTGTTTTTATCGCTCCTTGCAAGGACTGCTGTATTGTTAAATGCCTTTTAGGCTTTTTTAATAAAAGGAACCATTAATTTACTACACCATTGGAGCATTTCTCCCCCTTTTTTTTCGGATACTCACGCTATTGAGATTGCTACTAAGATTGGCGCTCCTTCACGGCTGACAGATTTGGGATCAACCATCCGGTGCCTCACGGCAGGATCCAGCCAGGAGAGGGATAGTATCCATGGTGGAGATCGATTCATGCCTTTTTAAAAAAGGCGGTCTGGTAAGCCTTTAATTCTTCTGGTGACGGGCCTCACAGCGGTGGAAGTTAGACATCCAGATTGGTTCTTTGTACTTCACGGACATTTAATCACTTATATATTTTTTTGCATTTTCTATGGACATTATTTGAAAATTATTATGCACAGTTTTTATTTGAACAAATAATTTTGTTGTTTTTCACTGTTATTTTTCACTGTATATTTAAATCCAGCGCTGCGCTCTTTATAGATATTCTTAGTGGTGCCCCCTATCAGGGTTATAGCGCATAGCCGCAGGATATTTCCGCACAGGTTCACTATTATTAATAATTTTGTATACAAAAATTAAGTTTTATTGACTCACATCCTTCACTTTATACCTAGCGCAAATTTTCTCTTTTAGAAAAAATTTACAGTTAGTGTACTGCATCCTCTGCACAGTGTGCACCCAAAGCTACCTGAAGAAAATTGTTGTTGTTCTGATCCTATTAATACCACAGGCAGGCAGCTGCAGTATTTACAGTTAGTGTAGTGTGTCCTCTGCACAGTGTGCACGTAAAGCTATCTGAAGAAAATTGGTGGTGTTCTTCTGATTCTATTAGTACCACAGGCAGCTGCAGTATTTACAGTTAGTGTAGTGCGTCCTCTGCACAGTGTGCACCTAAAGCTACCTAAAGAAAATTGGTGGTATTCTTCTAATCCTATTAGTACCACAGGCAGCTGCAGTATTTACAGTTAGTGTAGTGCGTCCTCTGCACAGTGTGCACCTAAAGCTACCTGAAGACAATTTCTGTTGTTCTGATCCTATTAATACCACAGGCAGGTAGCTGCAGTATTTACAGTTAGTGTACTGTGTCCTCTGCACAGTGTGCACCTAAAGCTACCTGAAGAAAATTGGTGTTCTTCTGATCCTATTAGTACCACAGGCAGGCAGCTACAGTATTTACAGTTAGTATTGTGTCCTCTGCACAGTGTGCACCTAAAGCTACCTGAAGAAAATTAGTGGTGTTCTTCTGATCCTATAAGTACCACAGGCAGGCAGCTGCAATATTTACAGTTAGTGTACTGCGTCCTCTGTACAGTGTGCAACTAAAGCTACCTGAAGACAATTGATGTTGTTCTGATCCTATTAATACCACAGGCAGGCAGCTGCAGTATTTACCGTTAGTGTACTGCATCCTCTGCACAGTGTGCACCTAAGGCTAGCTGAAGAAAATTGTTGTTCTGATCCTATTAATACCACAGGCAGGCAGCTGCAGTATTTACAGTTAGTGTACTGTGTCCTCTGCACAGTGTGCACCTAAAGCTACCTGAAGAAAATTGGTGGTGTTCTTCTGATCCTATTAGTACTGCAGGCAGCTGCAGTATTTACAGTTAGTGTAGTGCATCCTCTGCACAGTGTGCACCTAAAGCTACCTGAAGAAAATTAGTGGTGTTATTCTGATCCTATTAGTACCACAGGCAGGCAGCTGCAGTATTTACAGTTAGTGTACTGTGTCCTCTGCACAGTGTGCACCTAAAGCTACCTAAAGACATTTGCTGTTGTTCTGATCCTACTAATACCACAGGCAGGCAGCTGCAGTATTTACAGTTAGTGTACTGTGTCCTCTGCACAGTGTGCACCTAAAGCTACCTGAAGACAATTGCTGGTGTTCTCATACTAATAATACTACACACAGGCAGTTGATTCTGCTAGCTGCAGTATCAGTATATATATATATACATCCCAGCTTTCTGCAGCTACATGTCACTGCAGGCCATTATTATGTCTGGAAGGCCAACAAGGAGAGGCAGACAGTCACAAGCCAATAAAAGAGGGCAAGCAGGCTCTGTATCTAGAGGCAACAGTGCTGGTTGTGGAGACGGTGCATCCTCATCAGCATGTGGCCGTGGGACACGCTTGGCCTTTTTTTCGGCAGCTGGCCGTGTTGAGCCGCAACATGCGGAAGACTTGGTAGAGCGGATGACCAAGCCGTCCTCATCCTCCTCATCCTCTCTCACTCAGGCTCAGGGTACTTTGTCTGGCAAAGAAGCTGCCAATGCAGCCTCTTCCCTCGGCTCAATGGCATCAGTCACTCCTTCCCTAGCCCCACCATGTCCTCCTGAGGAGTCCCCCGAACTGTTTGACCACAGTGTTGGGTACATGCTCCAGAAGGATGCCCAGCATTTTGAAGGCTCCGATGATGGTACCCAGCTAGAGGAAGGCAGTAACGTGAGCCCAGAGAGAGGGGGTACCCAAGAAGGACAGCAATCTGGCAGTCATGTTCCTCCAGCTGCAGCATACTGCCAGCTTTGCTCCAGTGATGAGGAGGGAGGGGATGATGAGGTCACTGACTCCACGTGGGTGCCTGATAGGAGAGAGGAGGAGGAGGAGGAGGCACATCTCCAATGAGGCAGCATGCCCTCCAGGGGCCAGCTTAAGGGCAGCACACTGACTGCATCACACCGCAGAGCTCCGCATGTGCAGGGCGCTGCTGTCTCTGCGCGTTATTCCAAAAGTTCTTTGGTGTGGGCTTTTTTTGAGACGACTGCATCAGATCATACTGCTGCCATTTGCAACATATGTCTCAAGCGTACCTCGCGTGGCCAAAATATCTCCCACTTGGGCACCACATGCTTGACCAGACATATGTCGACCTGCCATGCAGTTCATTGGTAAGCGTACCTAAAAGACCCACACCAAAGAACAAAGCGGACCTCTCCTTGCTCCTCATCAGCTGGGATCTCCAACCCCACTATACCTTCAGTCCTCTCTGAAACCTGCACTGAGAGGAATGAAGGTGTAGAATTAGGTGTGTCACAGCCAAGTACTTTCAGGCAATCTGCTATCGGTACACCGACGTCAGATTGTACCACTCAAAATTTCCCTGCCCCAGCTGCTGTACCGCCAAAAGAAGTTCGCTCCCAGCCATCCACATGCCCACCAGTTGAATGCTAGCTTGGCTAAACTGCTAGCACTTCAGCTGCTGCCTTTTCAGTTAGTAGACACTGCCCCCTTCCGTGAGTTTGTGGAATGTGTGGTTCCTCACTGGCAGGTTCCCAAACGCTACTTTTTCTCATGGAAGGCGATTCCGGCTCTCTACCGGCATGTGGAAGGCAATGTCTTGGCATCGCTGGACAGGGCGGTCAGCGGTAAGGTGCATATTACCGCTGACTCATGGTCCAGCAGGCATGGACAGGGACGTTACCTATCTTTCACCGTGCACTGGGTGACTCTTCTGGCAGCTGGGAAGGATGCAGGACAGGGTGCAGTAGTGTTGGAGGTTGTTCCGCCACCACGCCTCCAAAATTCTACTAGTGGTGATTCTGCCACACCTCTCTCCTCCACCCCCTCCTCTTCTTCTTCCTCCATGGCCTCTTCCTGTGCTGATTTGTCCTCAGAACCAGTGGTGCTCCATAGGCGTTCAAGGGGCTACGCAAGCACGCAGGCAAAAAGATGCCATGCGGTGCTTGAGCTGGTGTGCTTGGGGGACAGGAGCCACACTGGCCCAGAGATTCTGTCAGCTCTGCAGGGGCAGGTTCAGAGGTGGTTGACGCCACGCCAGCTTAAGGCAGGTATGGTGGTTTGCGACAATGACACCAACCTCCTCTCCGCCCTCCAACAGGGACAACTGACCCATGTGCCCTGTTTGGCTCACGTCCTTAACTTGGTGGTGCAGCGATGTCCTGAGGCAGGCCTCTTGTCCACCTGTTGGAGCACACACTGCATGGAATAATGGACAGGGCACTTGAGGCAGAACAGAGGGAGGAAGAGGAGGACTTCCTTACCTCTCAAGGCCCCCTTTATCCAGACAGTGTTCCTGTGTGCCCGCCGATCACACAGGAAGAGGATGAGAAAGAGGAGGATTGTTTCAGCATGGAGGTGGAGCCTGGCACTCAGCATCAGCAGCAGTCTTCAAGGGATCATTTACAGTCCAAAGAAACCCATGGACTTGTACATGGCTGGGAGGAGGTGGCTGCGGATCATGTCATCCTTAGTGACCCAGAGGATTCTGGGCCGAATGCCTCAGCAAACCTATCCTGCATGGCCTCCCTGACCGTGCAAAGCCTGCGGAAGGATCCTCATATTCGTGGTATCAAGGAGAGGGATGATTACTGGCTGGCAACCTTCCTTGATCCACGTTACAAGGGTAAGGTTGCGGACCTTATCTTGCCATCGCAGAGGGAGCAGAGGATGAAACATCTTCGGAAAGCCTTGCAGAAAAGTTTGTGCAACACGTTTCCAGAGCCTGGGAGGTTACAATTTCCTGGTCCTCCTGGACAACGTGTTGCTGAGGCTTCGGTCAGTCACAGAAGGAGCGGTGGAGAAGGTGGCCGTCTGACCGATGCATTCAGACAATTTTTTAGTCCGCAGCCCCAAGGTCTGGTCAGTTCCAGCAACCATCGCCAGCGTCTGATTCACATGGTGCAGGATTACCTAGGGGCAAGATCAGACTTGGACACCTTTCCCACTGAAAATCCTCTGGGTTACTGGGTCTTGAGGATGGATCATTGGCCAGAGCTTGCACAGTATGCAGTTGAGCTACTGGCCTGTCCTGCATACAGCGTTCTTTCGGAATGCACATTCAGTGCTGCTGGACGCTTTGTAACTGATCACAGGGTGCGCCTGTCCACCGAATCAGTCGATCGGCTGACCTTCATAAAAATTAATCAATCTTGGATCACCAGCTACCAAGCACCTGATGCTGATGTAACCGATTGATTTTTTTTTAAATGTGAGATCCCTTCAAGACTGCCTATGCTGATGCTGAGTGACTATCCTGTTATGCTGAGTCACAATCCTCTTCCTCCTCAATTTTCATGCTGATAGCTTGTAAGAATATTTTTGGTACTGGGCACCGCCACCAGTGGCCAAGGCCCAATTTTTCTGCCCCTGTTTAATAGGGGCGTGTAATTAAAAATTTTTATGCAATACTTTGCAGCAGGGCTCATTCCTGCACTCCAACTAGAGTATCTGTGAGGGGTTGCAGTGTTGTACAAAGATAAAGGAAAATGCTGCGCTACCCAAAACAAAACAAGACAAAAATGTGACAAAAGCAGCTAGCACACAAACAAACCAAGTCAAATCATAGTATAAATCAATAAAGTGCAGCGCTAAAATATAAACGTGGGTAAATATTAATGTAAAATCCACTTGTGAATAAGTGAAATACAGACCAAATAAAACAAACAATGTGGTTAGTAAAATAAACTATAGTGAAATGTGAGACAGCAAAGGACCACTGTCCATGATATATGAGGTAAGTAGAGGTCTTCTCCAAGAGTGGGGTACCATGAACCCAGGGGGGTGGGTAGACACTCAAATGGTAAGGCGACCACAGATGATAAAGCACGTAAATCTTCAAATGAAAAAGAGTTGGGTACCCTTACCAGATCTGTAGGACGCACATGCCGTATAGCAGTGCGTCAATAGAGCATAGGGGATGGTCTCCCGAGATGTCCAAACGAATGATGTCCTGTGGGTCACGGTTGCCAGTGAAGAGTAGCCATCTTAAACAGGAGTTGAGCCACTGTCACGCACACCCTTCAGTATCACAGCGGGATGGTCAAACAGGAACAATCCGGAGTAGTGCCATGGAGGAAGAAAAAAAAGGCACTCCACATGGTGTAGGTCAAAAATATAGTTTTATTAGATAAAATAGGCTAAAAGTGATTACAGACAAATAAAATTGGCAATGTGGGAAGCTGGAGACACCTACGCGTTTCAACTACACAGTCTTCAAGAAGGGCATTCGGCACTGCGTCGCTTTAACTGACAATTGCGCGTTCGTGCGACGTGGCTCCCAAACAAAATTGACGTCCTTTTTTTCACACAAATAGAGCTTTCTTCTGGTGGTATTTGATCGCCTCTGCAACTTTTATTTTTTGCGCTATAAACAATATAAGAGCGACAATTTTGAAAAAAAGCATTATTTTTTACATTTTGCTATAATAAATATCCCCCAAAAATATATAAAAAAACATTTTTTTCCTCAGTTTAGGCCGATCGTATTAAATCGCAATAAGCGTTGATTGATTGGTTTGCGTAAAAGTTATAGCGTTTACTAAATAGGGGATAGTTTTATAGCATTTTTATTACATTTTTTTTTTTTTTACTAGTAATGACGGCGATCAGCGATTTTTATTGTGACTGCGACATTATGGCGGACATGTCGGACATTTTTTACACATTTTTGGGACCATTGTCATTTATACAGCGATCAGTGCATGATTTCTGTGTAAATGACACTGGCAGTGAAGGGGTTACCCACTAGGGGGCGGGGAGGGGTTAAGTGTGTCCTAGGGGAGTGATTTCTAACTGTCAGGGGGATGGGCTGGTGTGTGACGTCACTGATCTCTGCTCCCAATGACAGGGAGCAGAGATCGAGTGACACTTGTCACTAGGCAGAACGGGGAGATGCTGTTTACATCAGCATCTCCCCGTTCGTCCTCTCCGTGAGGCGATTGCGGGTATCCCCACGGCGCTCGAGTCCGCGGGACCCGCGACCCGACTCATGGAGCTCCCGGCCGGCGCGCCTTGGACAAGGGAATCTTTGAATATGAAAACATCCATAGTAAAATTAGGAGTACTGTATGGCTCTGGCACCACTGTTCCTCTTCCGATCTGAAGAATCATTCTGTTGTAGCCAAGTTCTTTGAGGATACTTGTACAGCGTTCAGCAGACACGCAGGAGATGAGCTCATCAAAGCTGGTGGTCCCCACAGTGAGAAACACACTCTTCCCCATGCAAGCTCCCAGCCTGTATGAGCAGTGATTTTAATAATGCTTAAAGTGAGGCAATAAAATTGAAAAATGCCTTTAAATATAGTGCCTGGGGGGTCCCCTTGTCTGTCTGTCAAGCGGTGCATCTGTATCATGTATAGAACCTGCTGCAGCATAACTGACATTTATAAAGAAAAAAAAATTACATCTAAATTGCCGGAAATACAATACCATTGCCAGCAATAGAAAAATGTTAAAAAAAAAACGGAGTGAGGTCCCCCAATCCATACCAGGCCCTTCGGCCCATTCCAGCGCCCACCAAGAGTAACTGTGAGGACTTACAGTGTTGTGGCACCAGAACCACCACCATCACCAAAGGCCCAATTTTTCTGCCCCTGTTTAACAGGGGCATGTAATTACAATTAATTATAATATTAATAATAATAATAAATATACTAATATTTCACAGCAGGGCCCTGTGAGGGCTTACAGTGTTGTGGCAACACCAACACCTAAGGCCACAATTTCTGCAGAGTATATAGGGCAGGCCCCTAATTTAAAACATCCAACTTACGAACGACTCCTACTTGCAAACGGAAGGAGACAACAGGAAGTGAGATGAAATCTACCCCTAGGAAGAGAAATTCTCTCCTGAGTTAATATGGGAAAAATGTGTCTCCTCTTCACTGATGCTTTATCACCAATCCTTGTTTCACTAAAAATCCCAAACTTTCAAAAAACATTTGTCATTGAGACAGAAAGTGAGGTGAAATCTTCAGAAGAGGTGAACAGACAGCAAAACAAATGTTACAGACATTTGTCTTCCCTATGTTTTACAAAAAAGCTTAAAAATAGATTTTTTGGCTGGAGCTACACTTTAAAAATGTACCAGTTCAAAATTACAAACAGATTCTACTTAACAACAAACCTACAGTCCCTGTCTTGTTTGCACCGCCTGTATACTGCTGTTCAGAGTATATAGAGCCTGGGGGCCCCACGCCTTTCTTTTTTTTAATTTGGGTGCGGGGTTCCCCTTAATATCCATACAAGACCCAAAGGGCCTGGTATTGGACTGGGGGGTGGGGTTACCCATGCCGTTTGTCTCAATGATTTTCATCCATAGTACCGGGACCGGACATTACATTAAAGCCTTAAGCAGTTTTAAATGACTTTTATTCCTTTAAAAAGGTCATTTTGTGCAGGGACTGTTCTAAGCATGGGAAACACGCTCCACTTTACAGGCATACTATAGACACCCCCCAGGCAGATATTTAAAGGAATATTTCACTTTTTTTTTTCACTTTAAGCATCATTAAAATCACTGCTCCCAAAAAAAAAAAATTGGCATTTTTAAAACTTTTTTTGCATTGATACATGTCCCCTGGGGCAGGACCCAGGTCTCCAAACCCTTTTTAGGACAATAACTTGCATATTAGCCTTTAAAATTAGCCCTTTTTGATTTCAAACGTTCCCAACGAGTCCCATAGACTTTAATGGGGTTCTAAAGTTCGCGCAAGCTTTCGGTCCGTTCGCAGGTTCTGGTGCAAACTGAACCGTGGGGTGTTCGGCTCATCCCTAGTCAGGAGTCCAGAAACTCATTGACCTTTTATATGCACACACTAATTACAAGCAAACAGATCACAGGTGGGGATAGTAATCTTTATTAGGCATTCAAACTTCTTTGTGTCAACTTGTGTGCATGTTATTAGACCAAAATCACCAAAAACTTTTGATCAAGTTTCTGTTGTGATTATGATTTAAAAAGCGTAAAACACAGTTGATTGATAATAAATGGCTTCAGCCAAACACTAACCACAAGTGCAGGAAATGTTTTTATGTTATCATTCATATTCTCTGAAAAATGGCCAAGAAATCATAAATTCTGCCAGGGTGTGGCAGAGCAAGGCTCTGTCCCTATGAAAATGGGGTTAAAGTGGACACAGAGTCTGCATATTGGCTGAGTGCAGAGCTACAGCGTGTAAATTTGAAATGGAGAAAACTGCTCTGGCAGTTTTCTCCAGGTTTTGCTAGTTCCTTATGGGGCTCTATAATTTGGAGATCCTTCAGAGTCTTGGGTGGGACAGGATCTCCAACCCTGTGTCCGGGTCTTGTGGACAGCCAGCAGGGTGTGTGCCCAGGTGCACACAGCCCATATAATGAGGGGCTAGTGAGAGCGGAGAGGGAAGGAAGGTGAATTTGGAGCAGTGGCTGCTAGTAAGTGTCTCTGTGTGAGAATAGATGCTGTGTGCGTTGCAGGGCTTCAAAGCTGTGTGCGTCCAAGGAGCCAGAAGCTGTGTGTGACCAAGGAGCCTAAGACTGTGTGCATCCAAGCAGCTTGTTTGAGGGGCCTGTTCCCTATAGCAGCATTACTGCTGAAGATTAGCCAGGTGGGCTAGCATTTTCATTTGGATTTTGTGTGTTTAATTGAAGCTTGGACCCCTGCGTGGGATTCCTGGATGGACTTTTGTTTTGGTTTTTCCCTTTAAAACAAATGTGGGCTACCGGGCCCTTAACTATAAATGCCTCTCTGATGTGGACTCGCTGCACCAAAAGCATCTATCCACTTGAGCTGAACAATCCCCAATGTCACACAGGGTATGTAAACTTATGAGCACAACTGTATATCTTTTTGTCTTTTTTAGATTTCAGTCCTATGATCCCAGCTAATGTTATACATTTCAATATTGGCAAAATATTTTGTGTTTTCCTAAAACTAATACAACCAGGGGTTGTTGCCAGCATTGTTATTCCAAAATGGTGTTGTGATAAACGCTTTATTAAAACACGTTAATTATTTTCCCACAGTTTGTCTTGTTTGCAATTCAGACATTATCTTTCATTTCAGGAGGGATCAGAGGAGATGTTTTGATTGACATTGGCACCGGACCCACCATCTACACACACCTATCTGCCTGTGAATCTTTTCCTTACATTATAGCCTCCGATTTTACAGACCAGAACCGAAATGAGCTTGAGAAGTGGCTGAAAAATGACCCAGAGGCTTTTGATCAGTCAGAAATTGTGAAGACTGTCTGTGAGATTGAAGGAAAGAAGTATGTAATGTTATCCTAACAAGAGCTTATGTACAATAATGTGGAAAAAAATACAGTAAGACCCCTTTCACACTGGGGCGCTTTTCTGATGTTTTAGCACTAAAAATAGTGCCCGTAAAGCACCTGAAAAGTGCCTCTCAAGCCACCCCAGTGTGAAAGCCCAAGTGATTTGACACTGGGGCAGTGTGCTTGCAGGACGGAAAAAAAAGTCCTGCAATACACCGCTCCTTCCGAAACTACACGGGTGCGATTAACCCTTTCCTTGGCCTCTAGCTGGGGCTAAAATCGTTGCTATAACAGCGGTAAAGCACCGCTAACGCCCGCACTGCCCCAGTGTGAAAGGGCTCTGTCTACCCCTTGGAACTTGCTGACTATTTCAACATATATTTACAGACAAAGATTAGATTTTCATTTAAACAGTGCCTACTGATAAATGTAATATACTTGAATAAAAAAAGAAACAGATTGCATAGTCAATGTTTTATTAACAAAAATATCAGTTGTTGGTGTAACAAGTATACCCTTGACATCAGAAACTGGTATTGCCATCTGTAGCATAAATTATATTCTGTATAACTGCCCGCCAGTCTCTGACATCAACTGAACTTTTTTCCCATACAAAATTCCTACAGTTGCTAGCTGTTTGTGGGTTTTCTTGTATGAACTACCCATTCGAAAATCCCTCTACAAAATTTGAATGGAAATCAAATCGGTGCTTTGACTAGGGTAGTGCATAACCCTCTTCTTCTTCTTTTTTTTTTTTTTTTTTTTTTTTTTTTTTTTTACCATTTCCTGATGAATTTGCTTGTGTGCTTCAGATTTTTGTTTTGAAAGACTCATTCCCGGTTAAATTTCTACTTTTGGACAGATGGCCCCAAATTCTCATTAAGCACTCATTGATGTGTTAGAGAAGGTATAGATGGCTTGTTGGCAGGTGCAGTTAGCTTGACTGCCCCTAGGTGGCTGTGTTCCCAGACAGTAAGGTAAAGGGAAAGTTGTAATTAACTTATAGCTCCTCTAGTGCTGTAATGTGAGGTTAGTGCCCACAAAAGTGGTGACATAGTAACATAAAATAAAGACCTCAGTCTATCTGGTTCAGCCTGTTATAGTGTGTGTGTGTGTGTGTGTGTGTGTGTGTGTGTGTGTGTGTGTGTGTGTTTTAAGTCACAACTAGGGATGAGCTTCGAGTATGAGTCGAATGTAAGTTCGACTCGAACATCATGTGCTTGCCCGTTCGCCATACAGCGACTCTTATGGGGCATTCGCTGCAAATTTGAGCGCCCCATAATGCACGGTGAGACCGCAGTGCATTGCTGTATGATGACTGGCCAAAGCATACACCTGACCTGCATGCTTTGGCCAATCACAGCGCGCTCCTCAGCGAGAGCCATATTTGGCCAAAGGCATGGTGCCTTTGGCCAATCATGGCTCTGGGGGACTAAGTCCATGCCTCACACTATATAAGGCTGCTTACACAGTGCCGTATAGCATGTTACAGTTGATGGAGATAGATAATCTAGCTCAATCTCACTATCTATCCTCCCCAAAGTGAAAATGTCCAAATTGGGCCCTCAGTTTAAATCTCTTGATACTTTGCAGCAGAGCTCATTATTTATTTAGCAGCACTGCCTTAACCCTCTTGGGCATGGAGTTCCCCAGAGCTTCACAGGTTGCCACTGGAGTCCTCTTCCATGATGACATTACGGAGTTGGTGGATGTTGGAGACCTTGCGCTCCTCCACCTTTCGTTTGAGGATGCCCACAGATACTCAATAGGGTTTAGGTCTGGAGACATGCTTGGTCAATCCATCACCTTTAACCTCAGCTTCTGTAGCAAGGCAGTGGTAGTCTTGGAGGTGTGTTTGGGGTTATGTGGGGATCATGCCCTGCTTCAGTATGTCACAGTACATGTTGCCATTCAAGGTTCCCTCAATAAACTGTAGCTCCCCAGTGCTGGCAGCACTCATGCAGCCTCAGACCATGACACTCCCACCACCATGCTTGACTGTAGGCAAGACACACTTGTCTTTGTACTCTTCACCTGGTTGTCGCCACACACGCTTGACACCATCTGAATCAAAAAAATGTATCTTGGTCTCATCAGACCACAGGACATGGTTCCAGTAATCCATGTCCTTAGTCTGCTTGTCTTCAGCAAAATGTTTGCAGGCTTTCTTGTGCATCATCTTTAGAAGAGGCTTCCTTCGGGGATTACAGCCATGCAGACCAATTTGATGCAGCGTGTGGCGTAGGGTCTGAGCACTGACTGGCTGACCCACCCCCACCCCTTCAACCTCTCCAGCAATGCTGGCAGCACTCATACGTCTATTTCCCAAAGACAACCTCTGGATATGATGCTGAGCAGGTGCACTCAACTTGTTTGGTCAGCCATGGCAAGGCCTGTTCTGAGTGGAACCTGTCCTTTTAAACCGCCTTATGGTCTTGGCCACCGTGCTGAAGCTCAGTTTCAGGGTCTTGGTCTTCTTATAGCCTAGGCCATCTTTATGTAGAACAACAATTCTTTTTTCAGATCCTCCGAGTTGTTTGCCATGAGGTGCCATGTTGAACTTCCAGTGACCAGTATGAGAGCGATAACACCAAATTTAACACCTGAGACCTTGTAACACTAACGAGTCACATGACACTGGAGAGGGAAAGTGGCTAATTGGGCCCAATTTGGACATTTTCACTTAGGGGTGTACTCACTTTTGTTGCCAGTGGTTTAGACATTAATGACTGTGAGTTATTTTGAGGGGACAGCAAATTTACACTGTTATACAAGCTGTACACTCACTACTTTGTAGCAAAGTGTAATTTCTTCAGTGTTGTCACATGAAAAGATAGAATAAAAATATTTACAAAAATATGAGGGGTGTACTCACTTTTGTGAGATACTGTATATACTCTGCATTCAGCGTAGCCTATATATACAGTGCATTCGGCAGTGTACAGTTTCTAATACAGTGCAGACGTTGTACACAGTATTTAATACAGTGTAGTGCTGTCAGAAGTGTTCTATTCAGCCGTATCCCTGCGCGGCGGAACGGCGCTCCAGCGTACGCGGCCTGATGGACCGGCACGTGCGCCTGCGCACCAGTGCACGCCCAACATGACGCTGTGGCGGATCTCTTTTTAAAGTTGCTCAAACTGGTTGATGGTTTGTCTTCAGCTTCCCGTTTTTTGTATCTGCTTCCTGTTTCCTGCATTTGATCACTTGTTGTGACCCGGACTGTTCCTAACTACTCTGCTCTTCTCCTGGACCTGACCTTCGGCCAGCTTAACGGACTCTGCCCTGCCTCCAGTGTTTGACCCTCTGCCTGTGACCCGGATTTGCCTTGTATCTCCAGCGTTTGACCCTCCGGACTTCCTGCTTAATCAGGCTCAGCTGCCATCTCCTCAAGGAACTCTACACAAGTCGTATCCTGCCTGCTGGTGGCTTGTGCCTCTTCGTGCCACTCACTCCCTGTATCTCAGGTGCAGGTCTCAGCACTCACCGATGCAGTCCAGAAACTGCAAGAAGGCTATATCCAAATTGATGGCCGCCTCCAGCAACTCTCCGGACCACCCATAGCCGCAGCTCCTGCACCTGCCAGTGGGGCGTCCTCCTCTCAGGCTTCTTCAAATCCAACTGTGGTAATGGCGCCCCCTGAGCCCAGGGTTCCCATGCCGGAGCGATTTGCAGGCGATCGCAAGAAATACAGGGCTTTCAAGAATGCCTGCTCCCTTTACCTAGCTCTGCAGCCCAGGACTTTCTTTTCCGAAGTGGTAAAGGTGGGGTTCATTATCTCCCTTCTAACTGAAGAACTACAAGCCTGGGCCCAAAGTCTGATGGGACAGAGGAGCCCTGTGTTAAACTCAGATTCCTTTTTTGAAAGCATGGCACAACTTTATGACGATCCACGGCTGAAACCATTTTGCATAACCTGTCTCAGGGGCGAAGGCCAATAGAGGACTATACAGCGGAGTTCCGAAAATGGGCAGCTGATACTGGCTGGAACGAGACTGCCTTGAAAAATCAGTATTGTCAGGGATTATCTTAAGGCCTTAAGGATGAACTAGCCAGGGTAGAAACCCCTGCTGCTCTAGAGGCGCTGATCCAGTCAGCCACCAAATTAGACCGGCGCATCCATCCTAGCTGGATGCTTCCCAAGCCAACTCCCATCCATCCTTTCCAGCTCCTTCCGCCACTTCGGCTCCTGAAGTCGAGCCTATGCAACTTGGACTGGTCCGTGCTCCTCTTACCCCCGAGGAGAGGCAACGCAGGCGTCAAGCTAATCTGTGCCTATACTGTGGGGGTACCGGTCATTTTCTTTGCAACTGCCCTGTGAGACCTAGACCTCTTCTCCTATATTTCCTATTATCTTAGGGCTCCCCTGGCTGCAGGCACATGAACCTCAAATAAATTAGAATACTAAAGTTTTTCTTTCTCTTCCCAGTACTGCTCCCAGCAATGCCTCATCCCGGCTCTAATCACTTGCTCAGCTGTCACACCTGTACCTGACAACCTTCAATATGTTCCCTCAGTATACCTCAAGTTCCTAGATGTGCTTGACTCTGGGTGACTCTGCTGGCAGCTGGGAAGGATGCAGGACAAGGTGCAGTAGTGTTGGAGGTTGTTCTGCCAACACGCCTCCAAAATGCCACTACTGATTCTGACACACCTCTCTCCTCCACCCCCTCTTCTTCCTCCATGGCCTCTTCCTGTGCTTTGTCCTCGGAACCAGCAGTGCTCCGTAGGCATTCAAGGGGCTACTCAAGTATGAAGGCCAAAAGATGCCATGCGGTGCTTGAGCTGGTGTGCTTGGGGGACAGGAGCCACACTGGGGCAGAGGTTCTGTCAGTTCTGCAGGGGCAGGTTCAGAGGTGGTTGATGCCACGCCAACTTAAGGCTGGAATGGTGGTTTGCGACTGGCACCAACCTCCTCTCCGCCCTCCGACAGGGACAAATGACCCATGTGCCCTGCTTGGCTCACGTCTTTAACTTGGTGGTTCTTGGGCAGGCACCCGGACTTACAGGATGTCCTGAGACAGGCCAGGAAAGTCTGTGTGCATTTCCGCTGGTCATATGCCAGTGCTCGGCTGGCAGACCTCCAAAAGGAATTTAACCTGCCCAAGAACCGCCTAATCTGTGACATGCCCACCAGGTGGAACTCGACGTTGGCCATGCTGCAGCGGCTGCACACGTAGCAGAGGGCCATCAATGAGTATCTATGCGACTATGGCACCAGGACAGAATCGGGAGTTTTGTGTGTGTGTGTATGGGGTTTTTTGGGTTTTTTTTGTTCTCCCCCCCCCCCCACGCCAGTGGACCATGATCAGGGATGCATGCACTGTCCTGTCACCATTTGAGGAGGCCACAAGGATGGTGAGCGGTGACAGTGCATGCATCAGTGACACTGTCCACCTGTTGGAGCACACGCTTCGTGGAATAATGGACAGGGCACTTGAGGCAGGAAGAGGAGGACTTCCTTAGCTCTCAAGGTCCCCTTTATGCAGACAGGAAGAGGACGACGAGGAGGATTGTGTCAGTATGGAGGTGGAGCCTGGAACTCAGCATCAGCAGCAGTCTTTAAGGGATCATTTACAGTCCCAAGAAACACATGGACTTGTATGTGGCTGGGAGGAGGTGGCTGCGGATCATGTCGTCCTTAGTGACCCAGAGGACTCCAGACCGAATGCCTCAGCAAACCTACGCCTGCATGGCCTCCCTGATCCTGCAAAGCCTGCGGAAGGATCCTTGTATTCATGGTATCAAGGAGGGGGATCGTTACTGGCTGGCAACCCTCCTTGATCCACGTTACAAGGGTGAGGTTGCGGACCTTATCTTGCCGTCGCAGAGAATGAAACCTCTTCGGGAGGCCTTGCGGAAAGGTCTGTGCAACACGTTCCCAGAGACTGGGAGGTTCCAAACTCCTGTTTCTGGACAACGTGTTGCTGAGGCTTCGGTCAGTCAAAGAAGGAGCGGTGGAGAAGGTGGCCGTCTGACCGATGCGTTCAGACAAATTTTTTTTTTTTTTTTTTTTTTTTTTTTTTTTTTTAGTCCGCAGCCCCAAGGTATGATCGGTTACAGCAACCATCGCCAGTGTCTGTTTTACATGGTGCAGGAATACCTAGGGGCAAGATCTGACTTGGATACCTTTCCCACCCAAAATCCTCTGGGTTACTGGGTCTTGAGGATGGATCACTGGCTAGAGCTTGCACAGTATGCAATTGAGCTACTGGCCTGTCCTGCATCCAGCGTTCTTTTGGAACGCACATTCAGTGCTGCTGGAGGCTTTGTAACCGATCACAGGGTGCGTCTGTCCACCGACTCGGTCGATCGACTGACCTTCATAAAAATGAATCAGTCTTGGATCACGGCCAGCTACCAAGCACCTGATGCTGATGTAACTGAATACTTTTTTTTTTTTCTTTTTTTTTTTTTTTTTTTTTTTTTTTTTTTTTTTTGAAATGTCAGATCCCTTCAAAGACTGCCTATGCTGATGTTGAGTGACTATCCTGTTATACTGAGTAATTATCCTCTTCCTCCTCAATGATCATGATAGCTTGTAAGAACATTTTGGGTTCTGGGCGCCGCCAGTCCCGCCACCAGTGCCTAAGGCCCAATTTTTCAGCCCCTGTTTAACAGGGGCGTGTCATTACAATTTTTGATGCAATTCTTTGCATCAGGGGCTAGTTCCTGTGCTCCAACTAGAGTATCTGTGAGGGGTTCCAGTGTTGTGGCACCAGTGCCCAAGGCCCAATTTTTCTGCCCTGTTCAACAGGGGCATGTAATTACAATTCTTGATCTAATATTTCACAGCAGGGCCCTGTGAGGGCTTACAGTGTTGTGGCCACAACAACACCTAAGGCCCAAATTTCTGCAGCGTATATAGGGCAGGCCCCTAGTTTCAAACATCCAACTTGCAAATGACTCCTACTTGAAAACAGAAGGAGACAACAGGAAGTGAGATGAAATCTACCCCTAGGAAGGGAAATTCTCTCCTGTAAGAGTTAATATGGGAAAAACTTTTCTCCTTTCCACTGATTTTGTCATTGGGACAAAGTGAGGTGAAATCTTCAGAAGAGGAGCACAGACAGCAAAACAAATGTCACAGGGGTGATAACCCTTCCCTAGGTTTTCCAAAAAGCTTAAAATAGATTTTTTGGCTGGAGCTAAACATGATAAAAATGTACCAGTTCAAGTGGTGTGTGTGTTTTTTGTTTTTTTTTTTTTTTTTCTCCTTTTTAAAAATGACATTTTGTGCAGGGACTGTTCTAAGCATGGGAAATGCGCGCCATTTTACAGGCACACTATAGACACTTTTTTTTTTTTAATTTTTTTTTTTTCCCATTGATGTCCCCTGGGGCAGGATCCGGGTCCCCCCCTAAACCCTTTTTAGGACAATACCATGCAAATTAGCCTTTAAAATGAGCACTTTTGATTTCAAATGTTCGAGTCCCATAGACGTCAATGGGGTTCTAACGTTCGTGCAAATTTTCGGTCCGTTCGCAGGTTCTGGTGCAAACCGAACCGGGAGGTGTTCAGCTCATCCCTAACTGTGAGGGGTTACCGTGTTCTGCCACCACCAACAGCTAAGGCCCAATTTTTTCAGCAGAGTATAGTATGTATGCCCTATGACAGAATTTAAAAAAAAAAAAACTGCATGGGTTCCCCCGTCCATACCAGGCCCTTTTGGATCCTTCCTTTTTTTTTTTTTTTTTTTTTTTTTTTTTAATTTGGCGTGGAGTTCACCTTTTAATATCCATACCAGACCTGAAAACCCACGCTATTTTTCTAAATAAATTTTTATGCATCTGGCAATATATTACAGCTGTGAGCAATTTTAAATTTCTTCCTGCGATACTTTTCTAAACATGGGGAAAATGTGCTACTTTACAGGCAGACTAAGGGGACCCCCAGGCACGATATTTAAAGGAATATTTCATATATATATATATATATATATATATATATATATATAAATTTTTTTTTTTTTTTTTTTTTTGTTTCACTTTAAGCATTCTTAAAATCACTGCTACTTTAAAAACTTTTTTTGCATTGATACATGTCCCCAGGGGCAGTACCCGGGTCCACAAACACTTTTTTATGGCAAATAACTTGCATATAAAAGACAAACAGAACATTCCATAGCTCAACTTACCAACCAGTCTGCCAACCAACCAAATTAACCTGTCCAACAGTCTGCGTTAAAAACAGGGATTTAGTTAGCACGCATTTGCAAACGCATGCATAAGCTGCAAGGCCTCTTCACGGCACCCTGTGTATGCTTGCAGTCCTAACACTACTGAATTTATAAGTGTCTCCACAATGGAAGCGCATGCATTAAATGGATAGATGAGAGCAGGTGGGCCTGGAGGCAGCCCAATCCCCCTTAAAGGAACAGGAGCACACTGGACACCCAGCAAGAGCACAATGGCAGCAAAGGTGTACAGTGTGTCCCTGGACCAATATACATGGACAGGTTAATTTGGTTGGTTGGCAGACTGGTTGGTAAGTTGAGCTATGGAATGTTCTGTTTTTGTCTTTTCATGTGATAGCCCTTCCATGTGCTCCTTGCTGTGAAGGCCAGTTATAGGTGGGGGCAGGGGCCATTTGTTTGTTTTAACTTGCATATAAGCCTTTAAAATTAGCACCTTTGATTTTTCACGTTTGTGTCCCATAGACTTTAACGGTTTTCGCACACTTTTTTTTTTTTTTTTTGTCTGTTCGCAAGTTCTGGTGCAAACTGACTAATTGGCTCATCCCTAGTCACAACCATTTCCCTTATTCTTGTATATTGTGTTCTCTAAGATGTTCATCTAAAAGTTCTTTGAAAATATCGACACTCCCCACTGACTCCTCCAACCCTCCAACTGTGGAAGGGAGTTTCACACTCTTACAGTAAAGAACCCCCTACAAAGTTTGCGACTAAACTGATTCTCATCCAAACTTGTTGAGTGGCCACGTGTCCTCTTAAGCGACCTGAGACTAAATAGCTTTCTCCCTATGTGAGTATCACCAATTAGATATTTGTATATTATGATCATGTCTCCTCTTACGTGTCTCCCCTCCAGGGAGAAAAAGTTTAATGATTTGTAGTCGCTCCTTATAACTGAGGTCCTCCGGTTTCCTTATTAGCTTTGTTGCCCTTCTTCTTTTTACTCTCTCCATTTCCAGCACATCCTTCCTAAAGGACTGGTGACCAGAACTGGAAAGCATACTCCAGACTTGGCAAAACCAGTTTTTATTACTGAGCTTGTGATCTACTAGGACCCCCTAGATTCTTTTCCATCCTTTGATGGTTTCCCCCCTAGCAAGTAACTTGCATTCAGAGTTCTGGCCTCCAAATGCATTACTTTGCATTTTGTAGACATGTGCACTGCCGGAAAATTTGTTAGTTTTCGTTTCATACGTTTTTATTTTTTCGGAAATTCGAAAAATTCAGCATTTGGAAATTTTGTATTCAAATTCAAAAATCCAAAAATAAGAGAAAATCCAAAAATTCGAAATAAATAACTATTAAATTATAGGTATTGGAATTTCCTTTTCAAACTTGGCTGTTATTGAACATAACTAATACAAATTTATCTGAAGTTATGAATTATTAGAAATAACGATTTATTGTTTTATTAATTTGTTGCATCCCATTCATTTAGATAAGGCATTTGTTATTATGGATAATTCGTAACTTCGGATAAATTTGTATTCGTTACATTTATTAACAGCCAAATTTGAAAGGAAATTCCAATACCTATACTGTAACAATTAAGTTATTGTTTCAGATTTTCTAATTTTCAGTTTTTTTTTTTTTTTTTTTATAGCCCCACCCTCTGGACATGCTCCTGCAACCAGTTTTCTATCCAGGAACATACACTATCACTAATGTCAACAGAGCTTCATTTGTAAATTAGGTGCTTATGGGGAATTGTATTGAATGTTTTTATTAAACCCAGATACACTATTTCTACAGGCTATAATACTAAATACTATATCTAGAATATGGCTTAACCATGAGGAGGTAACAGGTTGGTCTGGAAAGAATGATCCTTCATGAATTTATGCTACTAATAGCGTTTTCATCAGCAAATTCTTGGATATTGTCCCTTATCATCCTCTCCAATAGTTTACATACTATTAACCACTTAAGTACCGCCCGCCGCAGATATAATGCGGCAGTGTGGCTTTATTGCACGAAACCACGTACCCGTCCCTGCTATGGAGCCAATATCCAACCGAAAAGTCAACCCAGTTCCCATGAACTCATAGCTATCCTTTCTATGCCAGTTTCTCAGCTACTTGTTAAGTTGGTGTGGCTTAAGGTACAGGCAGTATTCCATTTGCTTTATTATTGCACCTAAGTTCATAAAATCATTTTTAAGATGCTCCACCTTCCTCCAACTTTGTCATTGGATACCAATATGTACCATGACAGGTGAGTCCTCCAGAGCTCACCCAACAATCTGTCCATCTGACCCAAATGCCCAGTAAACCACATACTCTTTGGTGATCTCAGTCTCAGTTATAACAGATTGCTCTATCTACCCTTCTAATAGAGTCCCCTACCACCAGAATCTGTCTAACCTTTTTTTTGAAGCTTTGCTCCTATCCTCACTGAAGGAGTTGTTCCCCTGACAGCTAGGGGAGTCACTTTGTTCCAGCAATGTCACTCCTTGAATGATATCCCCAATATCACACAACCTGGCATATTTATTGGGATGTGTCAGCTCAGGACTGGGGTCTCTAAGGCTTTTGTCCAACTGTCACCCAACTACCCTGCTCTGGTGCTTGACCCTCCAGATATCAACCCCCTCTGTACTGGCCCCAGCCAGCAGCAGATGGGTACATTATAAATTCCCTTTCAGTTTGGAAATGTTTCGCAATGTTGCCAGTTGCTTACTTAGATTCAGGATCTGGGTTTCCAAGGATACAGGTTGCTCACATTTTGCGCAGCAGTTTTCTTCTATTACCCTTTACTCAAGGAATGCATACATGGCACCGAGTCACATCGCCACTCCCAATAGACATTTTATCCATTGACCTAATAGGGATGATCCAGGGAAAATATACTTTTAATTCTATTCTGAACACTAGTATCCCTAGCTGTTTGGGATCTCCTGCTCACTGATCACAATTGCTCCTGGTGTCGTTTTTTTCCTGATCCTGCTCTCTGATCACAAGGCCCCAAGGGGTTGTTTTTTTTTTTTTTTTTTTTTTTTTTTCCCCCCAGTTCCCACTTGCTAATCACTCAGCCCTTGGTATCCTCTTCTCCTACTCATTGATCACCTGGCCCTTGGCGCTCTCTCCTCCAGCTCCTGCTCACCCGGCCCTAGATGTCCACTCCTGCTCCCTCTCACTGGTCCCACAGCTCTCAACTTACTCTTCTCCTGCTCCCGATCACTGGTCACATAGCCCAAGGTGCTTTCCTCCTCCTATCCCCATTCACTGCTCACAAAATCCTTAGTGTCCTTCTCCTGCTTGTTGATCACACAGCCCTCAATGCTCACTAGTCATGCAGCCTTTTGCATCTTCTGCTCCTGCTCATCGGTCCCATAGCCCTCTGACACTCCCTCCCCCTCCTGCTGCGCCCCCTCACCTTGGCAGTCTCTCCTCCTGCTTGCTGGTCACACAGGCCTCTGCGCCCTCTCCTTCTGATCCCACTCACTGATCACTTGACCTCCGGCATCTTCTTCTCCTAATCCTGTTCACTGATCACTCAGCCTCTGGCATCCTCTTCCTTGGCTCATGCTTACACAGCCCATGTCGCCTGCCCCTCTTGCTCCTTCTTATTGATCTGATCACACTGCACTTGGTGTCTCTCCTTATCACAATACTTTAGTCACAATGCTTCAGTACTTCTCAGTGTCCCAGTGCTTCAGCATTCACAGTGCCCCAGTCACAATGCTATAGATGGGACAAAGAGAGACTGGTATACTAAAGGAAGCACCTTGATCCCCATGATCCTCCACTGGGGGTCTTGTGATGAAAGCTAATGCTGTGGACTAAATATACTTGGGAAAGTGGTCACAAATCTCTGATGGAGAGCAATGGAGGTGTAGAGGAAGGATGGCTTAAAAGATGTATGCTTGCGTTCTGCACAGAAATGATGGTTGCAGAATATCTATGCCTATGTGTGGCGTTCCACACTGAAGAATTTTAATAGCGCGTCAAATATGATTTCAGATGTCACAAATCTTTGTGGTTACAGTAAAGTGCGAAAAGTGAATTTTATTTGTGCACATTCCCCTATTCCCAAATATTAAGGCCCCAGGCCAGGGATGTCGTGAACAAGCCTGTGTCCAGTAGTATGACACAATAGAATGGCAGGTAATCCAACTACAGCTGTCCTATCCAAGAAGGGCGGGGACTTGCACAGTATGGCACCAAAACCTGCCTAATCATAGTCCCCCTTACAGACTCAGTGATTGCAAACTGCCCAGGCTGTGAAGCAGCAAAGCAACAACAAATCAATTTTCCACCATCATGCTTCACATTCAGTTCCTTCTAGATGACTGTGACCAAACAACCTTGTGTTTGATCAGTCTTCAGCACATTGTTCCAAAAGGCCTGTTCTTTGCCCATTTGTTCAATGGCAAACTAGAGTTGGGCCAAACACCCCCCGGGTTCGGTTTGCACCAGAACTCTCGAACATCGCAAAAGTTTGAACCCAAACTCTGAACCATATTAAAGTCTATGGGACCCAAATGTCAAAAATCAAGTGCCCATTTGAAAGGCTTATATGCAAGTTATTGACCAAAAAGAGTATGGGGGCCCGGGTACTGCCCTGGGGGACATCTATCAATGCACACTTTAAAAAAAAAAAAAAAAAAATATTTAGTAAAGACAGGTAAAGCAATACACAAAATATAATACAAACTTGTTAAATAAAATATTTTGACAAACTTTCCTGAAAAGCAATATCTTAACGTGAATATGTCACAGGAGTTTAATCGACATATGCTTCTAATAGTAGGCTTAACAAGATGTCTGTACATTACTCTGGTAAGGGCAAACGTTCTTCCTGCACACCCTGAGGAACCCTAGCACATGAAAGCCAAGCATACCCCACGAGTGAATATCCCCCCCTATAACATACCATACAGAGAAGTACAAGCATTGTATAATGAGCTGCAGGATTATGTGCAGGCAGCTTGTGGGGGTTAGTAGGGTCAAAAGTTATTTATCTTTGTAATGGTGAAACATCACCAAAAGTACATGATTTTAAGGCATTGGCCAATTAAATAATCATTCTAGATGAGGCAGAAACACTTAACTAAGGGGAGTAGAGGTCCCTCTGACAACAAAATAAGATATTCTCAGGTAACAGGAGTTTCAATGATGAAAAAATAATCAGGCCACAAGCTTTTGCACTGCATTATGGATGTTATGTCAGCCTAAGATGAAAAAAATATGTATATGCTGAAGGTACCAGGATTGCTGAACTAAGAACCATCCACCACAATGGTAGAAGATCTGGAAGCCTACTAAGATGACTGAGTGGCAGAGGAACTTTTCACTTATTTTCAGTAAGTGGAAGAGTCCTTCACTTTTCCTGCTATTTGGCTCACTCTCATTCATGGATCTGTAATTTTAATTTAAAACAAATATAAAATGGTTCTGTTCATATAGGACAACATTGTAGAAAGAACTAAAGATGACCACCCCCAGCAACCCTCTAGCTTCTGCTTTGCATTCAAATGAAAGATTAAAAAAAATAAAGGAGGATCTTATTGTTGCCAATATAGACTTTTCACTATTTATTCTCAGGCAACTAACAAGGTCATGTTTTTAGGGCATTTGGTGTATTACCTCCTGTTCGCTAACAAACACATACAGCATATTTCACCTTCCGTGTGGAGACATTAAGATAACACATCTGTAGAAGGTTTTCAGGACAGTGGTTTAGAAATAGGCAAAAACATGCCATGATTAGGGATGAGCTTCGTGTTCGACTCGAACATCGTGTGTTCGGCCGTTCGCCGAATTACAAATGAAATAGGCCGTTCGTGCCAAATTCGAGTGGCGCGTCACGGCCCATAATTCACTGTGGCATCGCAGTGTATTGCTGGCTGATGATTGGCCAAGCATGCACTATGACCCGCATGCTTGGCCAATCACAGCGCCGTCTGTACAGAGAGCCGTAATTGGCCAAAGCCAGGGTGGCTTTGGCCAATTATGGCTCAGGGGGTTAGTACACGCCCCACACTATATAAGGCCGCCTGCACGGCGGCCCTGTGTAGTGTGTTCAGGCATTCAGAGAGAGTAGGCAGACGAGTCGGTTAGCGTGTTCTTCTGATCCTATTAGCTACAGTATTTACAGTTAGTGTAGTGCATCCTCTGCACAGTGTGCACCTAAAGCTGCCGTAAGAAAATTAGTGGTGTTCTTCTGATCCTATTAATACCGCAGGCCGCTACAGTATTTACAGTTAGTGTAGTGCATCCTGTGCAGTGTGCACCTAAAGCTACCTGAACAATTGCTGTTCTGAATATTTATATTTATATTTATATTTATAAATTTTTTTTTTTTTTTTTTTTTTTTTTTTCATATTCTATATCTATCCCAGCTTTGTGCAGCTACATCTCACTGCAGGCCATTAGTATGTCTGGAAGGCCAACAAGGAGAGGCAGACAGTCACAAGCCAATAAAAGAGGGCAAGCAGGCTCTGTGTCTAGAGGCAACAGTGCTGGTCGTGGAGACTGTGCATCCTCATCAGCACGTGGCCGTCGGACACGCTTGTCGTGTGGGGGTTTTTTTTTTTTTTTCCGGCAGCTAGCCATGTTGAGCCGCAACATGCGGAAGACTTGGTAGAGTGGATGACCAAGCCGTCCTCATCCAGGCTCAGGGTACTTTGTCTGGCAAAGCAGCTGCCAACGCCACACCTTCCCTCGGCTCAATGGCATCAGTCACTCCTTCCCTAGCCCCACCATGTCCTCCTGAGGAGTCCCCCGAACTGTTTGACCACAGTGTTGGGTACATCCTCCAGGAGGATGCCCAGCGTTTTTGAAGGCTCCGATGATGGTACCCAGCTAGAGGAAGGCAGTAACGTGAGCCCAGAGAGAGGGGGTGCCCAAGAAGGACAGCAATCTGGTAGTCATGTTCCCCCAGCTGCAGCATACTGCCAGCTTTGCTCCAGTGATGAGGGAGGGGATGATGAGGCCACTGACTCCACGTGGGTACCTGAGAGGAGGAGGCACATCACCAACAAGGCAGGATGCCCTCCAGGGGCAAGCTTAAGGGCAGCACACCGACTGCATCACACCGCAGAGCTCCACATGTGCAGGGCGCTGCTGTCTCTATGCGTTATTCCAAAAGTTCTTTGGTGTGGGCCTTTTTTGAGACGAGTGCATCAGATCCCACCGCTGCTATTTGCAACATATGTCTCAAGCGTATGTCTCGTGGCCAAAACATCTCCCGCTTGGGCACCACATGCTTGACCAGACATATGTTGACCTGCCATGCAATTCGTTGGCAAGCATACCTAAAAGACCCACACCAAAGAACAAAGAGGACCTCTTCTTGCTCCTCATCAGCTGGGATCTCCAACCCCACTATACCTTCAGTCCTCTCTGAGACCTGCACTGAGAGGAATGAAGGTGTAGAATTAGGTGTGTCACAGCCAAGTACTTGGGGGCAACCTGCTATCAGTACACCAATGTCAGATTGTACCTTGCAAATTTACCTGCCCCAGCTGCTGCACCGCCAAAAGAAGTTTGCTCCCAGCCATCCACATGCTAGCACTTCAACTGCTGCCTTTTCAGTTGGTAGACTCTGCCCCCTTCCGTGAGTTTGTGGAATGTGCGGTTCCTCAGTGGCAGGTTCCCAAACACCACTTTTTCTCACGGAAGGCGATTCTGGCTCTCTACCGGCATGTGGAAGGCAGTGTCTTGGCCTTGCTGGACAGGGCGGTCAGCGGTAAGGTGCATATTACCGCTGACTCATGGTCCAGCAGGCATGGACAGGGACGTTACCTATCTTTCACCGCGTACTGGGTGACTCTTCTGGCAGCTGCAAAGGATGCAGGATAGGGTGCAGTAGTGTTTTGGAGGTTGTTCTGCCATCACGCCTCCAAAATACTACTAGTGGTGATTCTGCCACACCTCTCTCCTCTTCTTCCTCCATGGCCTCTTCCTGTGCTGATTTGACTTTGGAACCAGTGGTGCTCTGTAAGCGTTCAAGGGGCTATGCAGACCAAAAGATGCCATGCGGTGCTTGAGCTGGTGTGCTTGGGGGACAGGAGCCACACTGGGGCAGAGATTCTGTCAGCTCTGCAGGGGCAGGTTTAGAGGTGGTTGACGCCATGCCAGCTTAAGGCAGGTATGGTGGTTTGTGACAATGGCACCAACCTCCTCTCTGCCCGGGACAACTGACCCATGTGCCCTGTCTGGCTCACGTCCTTAACTTGGTGGTGCAGCGGTTCTTGGGCAGGCACCCGGGCTTACAGGATGTCCTGAGGCAGGCCAGGAAAGTCTGTGTGCATTTCCGCAGGTCATATAATGCCAGTGCTCGGCTGGCTGACCTCCAAAAAGAATTTAACCTGCCCCAAACCGCCTAATCTGTGACATGCCCACCAGGTGGAACTCAACGTTGGCCATTCTACAGCAGTTGCGCGCACACACAGCAGAGGGCCATCAATGAGTACCTGTGTCACTATGGCACCAGGACAGGGTCAGGGGAGCTTGGGGTGTTTTTTTTTTTTTTTTTTTTTTTTTTTTTTTTTTTCCCCCACACCAGTGGGCCATGATCAGGGATGCATGCACTGTCCTGTCACCATTTTGAGGAGGCCACGAGGATGGTGAGCAGTGACAGTGCATGCATCAGTGACACTGTCCCCCTTGTCCACCTGTTGGAGCACATGCTGCATGGAATAATGGACAGGGCACTTGAGGCAGAACAGAGGCAGGAAAAGGAGGACTTCCTTGGCTCTCAAGGCCCCCTTTATCCAGACAGTGTTCCTGCGTGCCCGCCGATCACACAGGAAGAGGGCGAGGAGGAAGAGGATTGTTTCAGCATGGAGGTGGAGCCTGGCACTCAGCATCAGCAGCAGTCTTTAAGGGATCATTTACAGTCCCAAGAAATCTATGGACTTGTACTTGGCTGGGAGGAGGTGGCTGCGGATCATGTCGTCCTTAGTGACCCAGAGGACTCCGGACCGAATGCCTCAGCAAACCTACGCTGCATGGCCTCCCTGATCCTGCAAAGCCTGCAGAAGGATCCTCGTATTCGTGGTATCAAGGAGAGGGATCAATACTGGCTGGCAACCCTCCTTGATCCATGTTACAAGGGTAAGGTTGCGGACCTTATCTTGCCATCACAGAGGGAGCAGAGGATGACACCTCTTCGGGAGGCCTTGCAGAAAGGTCTGTGACGCGTTCCCAGAGACTGGGAGGTTACAAACTCCTGTTCCTGGACAACGTGTTGCTGAGGCTTCAGTCAGTCAAAGAAGGAGCGGTGGAGAAGGTGGCCATCTAACCAATGCGTTCAGACAAATTTTTAGTCCGCAGCCCCAAGGTATGATCGGTTCCAGCAACCATCGCCAGCGTCTGTTTTACATGGTGCAGGAATACCTAGGGGCAAGATCTGATTTGGACACCTTTCCCACCGAAAATCCTCTGGGTTACTGGGTCTTGAGGATGGATCACTGGCCAGAGCTTGCACAGTATGCAATTTGAGCTACTGGCCTGTCCTGCATCCAGCGTTCTTTCGGAACGCACATTCAGTGCTGCTGGAGGTTTTGTAACCGATCACAGGGTGCGCCTGTCCACCGACTCGGTTGATCGACTGACCTTCATAAAAATGAATTAATCTTGGATCACCACCAGCTACCAAGCACCTGATGCTGATGTAACCGAATAATTTTTTTTTTTAACTATCCTGTTATGCTGAGTGACTATCCTCTTCCTCCTCAATGATCATGCTGATAGCTTGTAAGAATATTTTTGTTTAACAGGGGCGTGTAATTACAATTTTTGATGCAATATTTTGCAAGGAGGGTTTGTTGCTGCACTCAACTACAGTATTTGTGAGGGGTTGCAGTGTTGTGGCACCAGTGCCTAAGGCCCAATTTTTCAGCCCCTTTTCAGCAGGGACGTGTAATTGCAATTCTTGATCTAATATCTCACAGCAGGGCCCATTTCTGCGCCCACCAAGAGTAACTGTGAGGCCGTACAGTGTTGTGGCACCACCACCATCACCAAAGGCCCAATTTTTCTGCCCCTGTTTAAAAGGGGCATGTAATTACAATTCTTGATCTAATATTTCACAGCAGTGCCTTGCGAGGGCTTACAGTGTTGTGGCAACACCAACACCTAAGGCCACAATTTCTGCAGAGTATACAGGGGGTCCCCTAGTTACAAACATCCGACTTACAAACGACTCCTACTTACAAACGGAGGGAGACAACAGGAAGTGAGAGTAAATCTACCCCTAGGAAGGGAAATTCACTCCTGTAAGAGTTATTATAGGGAAAAGGTACCTCCACTGATGCTTTATCACCAAGGCTTGTTTCCACAACAACCCAAAATTTTCAAAATCCAATTATCATTGGGACAAAGTGAGGTGAAATCTTAACAGGGGCACAGACAGCAAAACAAATGTTATAGGGGTGTTAACCCTTCCCTATGTTATCCAAAAAGCTTAAAAATAGTTTTTTTGGCTGGAGCTACACTTAAAAAATGTACCTGTTCCGACTTACAAACAGATTCAACTTAAGAACAAACCTACAGTCCCTAACTTGTTTGTAACCCGGGGACCCCCTGTATAGGGCAGGCCCCTAATTTAAAACATCCAACTTATGAACGACTCCTACTTACAAATGGAAGGAGACAACAGGAAGTGAGATGAAATCTACCCCTAGGAAGGGAAATTCTCTCCTGTAAGGGAAAAATGTGTCTCCTTTCCACTGATGCTTTATCACCAATCCTTGTTTCACTAAAAACCCCAAATTGTCAAAAACCATTTGTCATTGGGACAGAAAGTGAGGTAAAATCTTCAGAAGAGGTGCACAGACAGCAAAACAAATGTCACGGGTGATGACCCTTCCCTATGTTTTCCAAAAAGCTTAAATAGATTTTTTCGGCTGGAGCTACACTTTAAAAATGTACCAGTTCAAAATTACAAACAGATTCTATTTAACAAACCTAAAGTCCCTGTCTTGTTTGCACTGCCTGTATACTGCTGTTCAGAGGGCCTGGGGCCCCACGCCTTTCTTTTTTTCTTTTTTCTTTTTCTTTTTTTGGCGCGGGGTACCCCTTAATATCCATACAAGACCCAAAAGGCCTGGTAATGGGGTGGGGGTACCCATGCCGTTTGTCTCACTGATTTTTCATCCATAGTACTGGGACCGGACATTACATTAAAGCCGTAAGCAGTTTTAAATGACTTTTATTCCTTTAAAAATGTCATTTTGTGCAGGGACTGTTCTAAGCATGGGAAACACGCACCACTTTAAAGGCATACTATAGACACCCCCCAGGTATGATACTTAAAGGAATATTTCACTTTAAGCATCATTAAAATCACTGCTCCCGAAAAAAACGGCCGTTTTTAAAACTTTTGCTGCAATGATGCATGTCTCCCCTGGGGCAGGACCCGAGTCCCCCAAACCCTTTTTAGCACAATAACTTGCATATTAGCCTTTAAAATTAGCACTTTTGATTTCGAACATTCGAGTCCCATAGACTTTAATGGGGTTCTAAAGTTTGTGCGAACTTTCGGTCGGTTCGCAGGTTCTGGTGCGACCCAAACCGGGGGGTGTTCGGCTCATCCCTAGCCATGATAATGAAAGCTATTAGTTTAAAGTACTAGTTCTATAAACATTTGGAAGAGTCCACATTATAAATGTGTCTAACTATTCCCATAGGAAATAGATTTCTTCTACTTATAAACTGCTATGTAAACCCCACTGCTTTATCTAAAAATTCTGAAAACTTTTCAGGTTGGCCTGGTGGAAAAACCTTCAGAGATGAAAGATCCATGGACTTTAGCATGTTCCCCAGGGTACTGCTTGTGCAGTAATACAAATGTCCATCCTTATGCAATTGATTGGCCAGTTCAAGCTGATGGTTGGACATCAGTTTTTCATTACTCACAACAATTAGATGTTGTGTGTGGGGTTTTTTTTTTTTTTTTTTTTTTTTTTTTTTCTTCAAGTGTTTCTAGGCAGCTTCCAGCACCTGCATGGCTTATAACTAAATTTGCATTCCTAATGTCTTGGACAAGGGAATCTTTGAATCTGAAAACATCCATAGTAAAATTAGGAGTACTGTATGGCTCTGGCTCCACTGTTCCTCTTTCGATCTGAAGAATCATTCTGTTGTAGCCAAGTTCTTTGAGGATACTTGTACAGCGTTCAGCAGACACGCAGGAGATGAGCTCATCAAAGCTGGTGGTCCCCACAGTGAGAAACACGCTCTTTCCCCATCCAAGCTCCCAGCCTGTATGAGCAGTGATTTTAATAATGCTTGAAGTGAGGCAATAAAATTGAAAAATGCCTTTAAATATAGTGCCTGGGGGGTCCCCTTGTCTGTCTGTCGCGTGGTGCATCTGTATCATGTATAGAACCTGCTGCAGCATAACTGACATTTATAAAGAAAAAAAAGACAACTAAATTTCCGGAAATACAATACCATTGCCAGCAATAGAAAAAATGTTTTCAAAAAACGGAGTGAGGTCCCCCAATCCATACCAGGCCCTTTGGGTCTGGAATGCATTTTAAGGGAAACCCCACGCCAAACTTTAAAAAAAAAAAAAACCCATCCCAACAAAATCCGTACCAGACCCTTTATCCGAACATGTATCCTGGAAGGCCAATAATGGGGGCGGATGAGCGAGCGCTTCCCCCGAACCATACCAGGCCACATGCCTTCGGGAAGGGGCCCCCAAAGCACCTTGTCCCCTTCCCAACAACCTTCGGCTGTGGGAGTCTGTGGGCAGGGGGCTTATCAGAGCCCCCCACCCCAAAGCACCCCCCCCATGTTGAGGGCATGTGGCCTTGTATGGTTCGGGGGGGGTGCTCACTCATCCCCCTCCCTTTCCTGGACTGCCAAGCTGCATGCTCAGATAAGGGTCTGGTGCGGATTCTGGGGGGGGGCCAGGCCTCTTCCCTTTTTTTTTTTTTTTTTTTTTTTTTTCTCCTTTCAGCTGTCAACAGGGAAACCCGTAAGGACGCCATGGCCGGATTCCCAGCCTGCTCCCTAACAACCAGCTATAAATTGTGCCCTGATTGGGCAAAGCTTTGCCCAATTGGGTTTAGAATGCAGTGCGCATTGCATTGTGGGGTGCTCGGCAAACAAACATCCTGCCGAACTCCCCGCAAATACGGGTGCTCAGCAAATGGGTGAACAGGCGATGTTTTGGCCAAACTTTTGCTCGACTCGAACTGTTCGCCCAACTATAAGGCAAACCATAATTTTTGCTTTAACCACTTGCTTACTGAGTGTGATAGACTCATCCGGGACAGAGACTTTTGGAGAGGACTGAATACTAGCCTCTTGCCTACCGACTATGGGCTCTGGCATTTGAGGGATCTACAAGCATTTAGGAAGATGTTCTGTTATGTAATGCAAAAGGCCATGATGGTCTCTGCCAGCTTGGGACTCATAGCTGATGTTGATGTCATCAGCAAGCCATCTGTCTGGGGCCCCCTGCCATAATGTAGACATGTGCGATTCGTTTCGTTCCGAATTGAAATTCGGACAAATTTTCTTTTTTTGCAGAAATTCTTAGTTATCTGAATTTCCAAATTAAAATAGTACCAAATTTAAACGAATCCGAAATAACGAAAAAAAATTGGATGAAATTCGACTTCGAATCGTTTTACGAATACTTTTCGAATGCAAATTTTCAAATTCGCATTTTGAATAGTTTTCTAATTTCCAAAGAGAATAGAATAGAAATTAAAGGAATAGAAAAGAATATAACAGAAAATAGACTAGAATAGCAAATAAAAGAACAGAATAGACTAGAGTATAATAGAAACAAATAGAATAACATAGAAGGAATATAACCATCTTCTGAAATTCGAATTTCACATAGAATCAATTTGAATACATAAGAAAAGAATAGGACAGAAAAGAATAGAGTAGAATAGAAAAAAAAATAGACTATAAAAGAATAGAAAATAATAGAATTAAAAAAAACAATGGCATGGAATAGAATATAACCATATCCCAAAATTCAAAAAGAATCAATTTTAATAGAATAGAAAATAATAGATTAGAACAGAATAGAAAATAACAGAATAGTATAGAATAAAGTATAACCATCTTCTGAAATTCGAATTTCAAACAGAATACATTTGAATTTGAATATAAAAGAGAATGAAAATAATAAAATTAGAAAAGAATAAACAAATAGAAAAAGAATATAGTTAAAAAAAAACAATAGAATAGAAAGAAAAACCATATCCCAAAACTCAAATAGAATCAATTTGAATAGAATAGGAAGATGGTTATATTCATTCTATTCTTTCTATTTTATTCTATTCTATTCCTTTCTATTCTGTTCTTTTATTTTCTATCCTATTTTGTTCTGTTTTACTCTATTATATTCTATCATTTTTATTTTCTGTTATATTTTCTATTCTATTCTATTCCTTTGTTTTCTATTCTGTTATTCTCTTTGCACATTGGAAAATTATTAAAATTCAAAAACTATTTCGAAATTGATTTAAAAACTTTTTGAATCGATTTGAATACGAATAAGCAAAAAGGATTCCGAAAATGGATTAAAAGAATTTAACTAAACGGATTTATGTAAATAATGCATCTAAACTAAACAAATTTTAAGGTCTCCTGCAATTGTCTGAAGGTGTTCCGTGTTTATACTTATAATAACGTGTATTGCACTGTGTGAAGCTCTGTGACAAAGTCTGACCTGGAATGATACCTCTGAGGCATCCAGGTGGCTAATTGACATAATGTTTATAGTATATATCTGTTGTTCTAATTATATTCCTGTGTGCAGTTTGTATAGTTAGGGTAATATGATCAGGAGGGGGATGTCCTCCTGGGGTGTAAATATTCTCTGTTTGTTCAATAAAATGTGTTCCAGCTTTGCAGCCAAACGAGTTCTGCCTAGTTCTTGGTTGCAATAGGCGGCTATAATATCTGATATTTATGTTCAGACTGAAGGATGCGGTATATGAAGGAAGCACTCAAGCGGAGTGTGAGGGACACACTGGGCTTTTCCTGCCCAGGCCAATTTTCTTGTTAAATATATTATTGAGTTTTCACAGAAGAAGAAAAAAAACGATACAATACATGGATACATATCAATCATCAGAAGATCTTTGCAGTATGATAAAAAAGATAAATAAGTAAGTTAATAAAATAAAGTAATTTTAGAGATATCTTACAACCATATTTACTATACACTAGTTGGATTCTAGATGTAAGATTAGAGAAATAAATCAAGTTATTAGACTAAGTATCCATAGGAATATTTTAGGAAATAATAAAAGAAAAGGAGAGGGAGGAGAGATAAAGATGGAAAGAGGGGAAAAAAAAGTTTCCCGGGATGATGATCCAGCTCTCATTAGGTATACAAATATAATATATATTTCAGTAATATGATATATATCTTAGTGTGGTAACAGATTGGTCAAAATCTGTAGGGAGGTAGTTTTTAACCCATGGTTGCCAAATTTTGCAAAATTTTATTTATTTTATTTTCTTCAATAGCTGTCATCTTGGCGTATAAAAGTGCTCTGTTCATTCTGTGTTTTTAGCTTCAGCAAGAATTAGATTTTGGGACTTCCACGCCTTGGCAATCGTTTGTTTAGCTGCAGTGCTAAGTTGGATAAACCATTGGAATTGAGTATGGGTGAGCATTGTGGGTTTAAGGTTTAGGAGTGCCGTTGCAGGATCTGGAGAAATCGTGATTTCCAGGGCTTTAGAAGCCATAAGAAATATATTCTTCCAGAATTCTTCAACTACGGGGCATTGCCACCATATGTGAAAATGTGTTCCTGCTGTGTCACATCCTCTAAAGCAATTAGGTGAATATGTGGGGACAAATTTAGCTATTCTAGCTGGTACAAGGTACCAGCGTGCTAGAACCTTGTAATTAGTTTCTACAGCAAAACAATTTGGAGAGGAAGTTTTGGTGGCTGACCATATATTCAACCAATCTTGTTAAACACTCGACTCATATCTTGTGCCCATTTAGTTGTGTATGAGGGTAGAAACTCACTAGATATCATATTAAGTTGGAAATATAATATTGAGATAAGTCCTCTAATGTGTGGATCACTTATACAAATCCGCTCAAATTGAGTCATTTGATTAAGAGTTGAGCCTGTACTAAGAAGTGGTTCATAAAAATTTTTAATTTGTAAATATCGAAATATTTCAGTTTTAGGTAACCCAAAGGTTTCACATAGTACAGGAAATGTATAAATAGCTTTAGTCGAGGAAAGATTGTATAAACGAGTCAGGTTCGTAGAGGTCCATGCAGAGAATGATTTTGGGAATTTCCAGGCAGGATAAAAGGCTGGATTATTAAGAAATGAAAGCAAGGGATTATGTGTTGGTTGAAGATTATGTGCAAATTTACATTTATCCCATACTGCTTTAGTCTGTTTCGTGATAGAATACATCTTTCTAATCCTATCAGCAGGACAGAGCCAAAACATATTTGCCACTGAGATAGGGTCACTTTCCACTGATTCAATAGCTACCCATAGGGGAGCTTCTACAGAAGTATGATACTTGGGTATAAGTGCTAGCTGTGCAGCGTAGAAATAGGAGGAAAAGTTGGTCAATGCCAAACCACCACTCAATTTATTAAGGTAAAGCGTAGATTTAGGTATACGAGGTTTGGTGGTACCCCAAATGAAGGACATAACTCTACGTTGAGTAAGTCTAAGAAGGTAAGATGGTAAAGAAATGGGGAGTACCCTAAATATAAGAATTTCGGCAGGATTGACCTCTTTACCGCATTAATCCTTCCCAACCATGACAATGATAGAAGAGCCCATTGTTTCAGGAAGCCGGAAGTTTGTTTTAAGGAGGGGTAAGTAATTTGCCGCAAAAAGGTCTTTAAGAGAGATTGTGAGTTTTATTCCTAGGTATGGAAGCTGCTTTGGAACCCAAGTAAAGGGTAAGGAAGTTTGTGCCTGCCGAAGATCTAATTGAGATAAGGAAATATTTAATGCATTTGATTTTGTTGGATTAACATGTAGTCCTGATATTTGGGCAAGAATTATCTAGTGTTTTTAGTAGATTAGGGGTGGATATATGGGGATGAGACAAAAATATGAGAATGTCATCCGCAAAGAGACATAGTTTATGGTGATAACCACCTAGTTCGATACCTTTTTAATGTCAGGATTGGTTCTAATAAGGTGTGCCAGGGGTTCTATTATTAGGGCAAAAAGTAGAGGGGAAAGAGGGCATCCTTGTCTCGTGCCTCTTTTGATATCAATCATTGTTGACTTATAGCCTGCATATTTGATATATGCTCTAGGATTATTGTATAAGGATGAGACCCAGGTTAAAAAATTGTTTCCAAATCCCCATTTACCAAGGACATATTCCATATAAGGCCACGTAACCGAATCGAATGCTTTCCTTATGTCTAAGGATACAAGGCAAGCTGGGATTCGTCTAGTTTTAGCCACATTAATAAGTAAGAGTGCTCTCCTGATATTATCTCCAGCTTGGCGTTTAGGCATAAAGCCTGTTTGGTCTTTATGGATTAGTAGGCCAATAATATTATTCAGTCTAGTGGCCAAAATTTTAGCAATTAATTTTATATCGAGATTTAGGAGGGATATAGGACGATAATTAGTCCAGGAGGAGTCAGAATGTGGTTTGGGGATCATTGCTATTATAGAGGTGGGAGTCTGTTCTAAATGAGTTACCTTTTAAGGATCGAATTGAAGGCTTTAGTTAAGACAGGTGTTAAGATTGATGCAAATTGTCTATAATATGTTGCCGAAAATCCATCTGGGCCTGGTCTTTTATGTAATTTTAAAGATTTTATTGCGTTAAGGACTTCAGTATCTGTAATTGGACATTCAAGAAGATCTTTCTGTTGTTGATCAAGGTTAGGAAGCGTGATATTGGAGAACAGTGTGTCTGCTTTAGTTTTATCAAAATTTGAGGCAGAAGAATATAGTTTAGATAACTTCGAGCGAGTATTTTCACTGGGTTACTAGTGTAAGATTCCCGGGATACTTTCAATCTGATAGGCGTATGTATATGTTGTGAATTTTTTTAAATTCTGGCCATAGGTGTATCAGGTTTATTTGCCCTGCGATATTGAACATGCTGGCGTTTACTTATAAGTTTATCTGCGGTATCAGTAAGAAAAAGATCTAGATCCAGGTGGGCTTTTTCTAGTTTGGTACTATTGGTAGCATTCGGGGAGGTTTGAAAAGTTTGACAGTCATTAAAGGTAGATTCAAGTTTTGCAAACAACAGTTTGCATTCTCTTTTAAGGTTAGTTGCTTGTTGTATCAGTCTACCCCTAATGACTACCTTGTGCGCCTCCCATAATGTAATAGCAGAGACATCGTCTGTATCATTGGATTTTAGGTAATCAGAAAGTGCTTTTTCAATCTCAACACGATGAGAAGGGTGGGTCAGAATTGAATCGTTTATACACCAAGTGGTATCGTGTGATCTAGGAATTGTGGAAGCAATGGTAATGAATACTGCGCAGTGGTCTGTCCATGGAAAAGGAATGATTTTGGATGATCTGATTTCTGGTAGCATACTTGACGGGATTAGAATATGATCTATTCGTGAAAAAGAGTTATGCGGATAAGAATAATGAGTGAAGTGCCTACTAATAGGGTTCATCTCTCGCCAAGTATCTACCAGGCTATGAGTGGTGAGTAGATGTTGAAAAGTTAGGTTTATTGAGTTTGTGGTAGGTCCAGGGGGAGATTTATCTAAGAACAGGAAAATAGTAGCATTAGAATCCCCACAAATAACAGTACCAAACTTATGTACTTCTATAAGTTGAAAAAGGTGGGATAAGAAAGCAGTTGGGCGTTTGTTAGGGGCATAATAAGACACAATAGTGATAGGATTATCAGAAATAAATCCTGTTAGAAGAACATATCGTCCTTCAGGGTCTGTTATTTTGGATACAAGGTTAAACGGAGTGGAACGGTGAAAACCAATGAGAGTTCCACGCTGTTTAACCGTAGCTGAAGCAGTATAGAATTGTGGATATGATGATGAAAGAAATTTGGGATAAACTTTGTCAGTAAAATGCGTTTCCTGCAAACATATAATATTAGCTTTTTTCATAGCAAAAGAGCGTAAAGCCTTGGTTCGCTTATGTGGAGTATTAAACCCCTGTACATTTAATGACAAGATATTTAAAGGAGCCATAAAACAACGAATGCGAATATTATAGCATAACAAGCAGCGTACTCGCCGAGAGCCAGGATCACCAACCCGAGAGTCAGGAGGGAATAGCAAAGATTAAAGAAAGAAGCAATAGAATAGAAAAAGAGGAGAGGAGAATCGAACAAACCCAAATATGAAGACAATTTAGTAGTATATAAAGGCTAAATAATAGGTTGTAGGAGCATCTCAGAGTTTTTAGAACTCTCTGAGAGGGTCCGGGACCACCAATAGAGACCCCCATAACAATGGTAGGAGTCCTTAGGTGGAATAAAGGGCAACAAGAAATTCCTAAGGGATGTATAACATCAGAGGACCACAGGAACTATTCCATTACTATCATGGAAAAATTTCGCTTAAATTTTTACAAAAAAGAAGAAAAAGTTCAAAAACTTGAGGGAAAAAAACAGAAAAAAATTAATATAAAAAAATATAAAAAAAAAAAAAAAAATTTTTGTAACATAACAATGGTATGTAGCCATAACTCATTTTAGTCATGAATATGGCCAGTTAATTAACTGTCAGCATACTGTGCTGGAAAAAAGTAGCAAGGACAAATAACTAGTCTGGCTTAGATTGTCAGTCCATTGAATCCTCATTGTTTGGTGGTGAATGTTCATATCGACCTCGCTTGTTAAGATTTTGATGGGAAGATGTGGAATAGCTGGGTTTTGGGTCTTTGTTTTGCTGTGTAGAACGAAAAGCTGAGCGCCTATGAGACTGGTCATTTGGTAAGATTGCTTCGGCTAGGCCCATATCAAATAGGGCTGACTTCAAGTCCTCTGAAGATCGACAAACATATTTTGTTTCCAAATGAGTAAATCTGAGACAAAAAGGAAATCCCCATTGATAGGAAATTTGATTTCTCTGGAGTACCTGGAGTTGAGGTTTAAGTGCGCGTGTTTTTGCAACTGTTATTGGGGACAAATCTGAAGAGTTGATAGGTATTGCCCTGGAAGCTAAGAGATTCTCTCCCTCTGGCAGCTGTTAGTATCTGTTCTTTGGTTCTGTAAAAGTGCAATTTAGCTATAATATCCCTCGGGGGACCATTTATTTTGCGTGGGGCTAACGCTCTATGCACTCTATCCATTTCGAACCTGTCAATAGGGGTTCCAGGTAATAATTCTTGAAAGAGCGCCGTGATATTAGCCTGCAGGTCTAGAACAGATTCAGGGATTCCCCTGATTCGCAGATTCGATCGATCTCTGTTCTCTTGGTCCTCTAAACGATTTTGTAATGTAAGGTTTTCCTCTTTTAGTACCTTCATCTCAGACATGTAGTTCTGTGTAAAATTATCAATTTCATCAACCCTCAGTTCTAAGTCAGCTGTTCTCTGACCTAGTTCTCTAATTTCTTTAGTCAGTTTGTCAGTTATATGATCAGAAGTCTGTTTGAGGGCTTTCTGAAGCATACATTCAAATTTTTTGAAGATGTCAGACTGTGTAGCAGCTTGTAATTCACAGTATTCATATTCAGACTCACCGTTAGCAGCCTGTGTCTTCTGACTGTGAGGTAAAGATTTTTTAGTGTATTCACCGCTGTGCTGTGGGGGAGAGGATGCCGCCGCCATTCCAGTCGCCAGCCTGTGTGCCGTTTCCTTCCTTTTTTTTTTTTTTTTTCCTGCTTTAATTTTCGTTTTAGGAGCGCTCAAGACCATTGTCAGTGAAGCTGACCGTATTAGGTAGGATTTTCTGTAGTTTTGGGATACTTGCTAGTTCACTGGAACCTGTAGTCCTCCGATGAAAACTCCCGAGGAGCGGAGCTCTAAGGTAACATTACCTTCACCTCAGGCTGCCACACATGCGCCCCCTAGCAAAATTTGATTTTACCAGGATAGCAAGTCCCCCAGGCCAATTTTCAGCGCTGTCACTCTTTGAATGACAATTGCGCAGTCATGCAACGCTGTACCCAAATACAATTTTTATCTTTTTTTTTTTCACACAAATAGAGCTTTCTTTTGGTTGTATTTAATCATTGCTGGGGTTTTTTTTATTTTTTGCTTAAACGAAAAAAGACTGAACACTTAGAAATAGAAAAAAAAAACTTTATTAGTTTGTTATAAAATTTTTCAAACAGGTAATTTTTCTCCTTCATCTATTAGCACTGATGAGGCTGCACTGATGGGCACTGGTAGGTGACACTGATAATGAGGCACTAATGGACACTGGCAGCACTGATATGCACTGGTAGGTGGCACTGGTGGGCACTGGCAGATGGCACTGGTAGACATCCACTGCTGTTAAGCAGTGCCCGTGTGCAGAACCAATGTTCCTCTGCCAGAATCTGGTAATCGGCTTTTTTTTTTTTTCTCCTCACGCTGTCAGCATGAGGGGAAAAAAAAACTGATTAGGTTCTTCTGTTTACATCATGTGATCAGCTGTCATTTGGCTGACGGCTGATCAAGTGGTAAGGGGCCGGGATCAGCCCCTTACTCCAATCTGTGATTAGCGGATCTGTGATCAACCTGCAGGGGGCTCGCAGGAAGCTCATGCATGGGAGGACATACATGGAATCCCGGCAATTTAGGCCCGCGCTGTAGACATCTTTCGGCTATAGCGAGGGCGTGAGGAGGTTAATCTTCATTTTGGACAGCAAAGGCTTTTCAGAACTTGCCTTTTCATGCAGAATAAACTGGTGCAATCTCTAAGTGTACATGCATGCAATTTTACCACAGTTGTTGCAAGAGTTACCCAAACAACTTAAAATTAAACTTTGGAGGTCCTTGGAGATTTGTGAACACATCAGACAACCAGCTCTTGGTTTCAATCTGCTGGGCCAGCTGGCTCTTTACAAATTAGCAAGTATTTTTTAAATTTGTGCCACTTATTACTTTCAATACCTACCTGACGTTTTATGACATGTCAAACGTACTGTATAGTTTAACTGAGAATTGAAAATAATATATAGGAGTTAGATCAAAATATCTTTAGCAAACTCAGACTTTGGGGAACAACTAAAGTGCTGCCTCTAAAGTGAAAACGAGTATATGGAGAAACTACAATCCAAACTAGATATTTTGAATAAGGAGAATCCATAAGATGCACAAATGTCAGATATGGACCAGTAGCTTGAAAATAGAGGTAGAAGCGCAGATGAAGGAAGAGAGGAGCAGAGTAAAGAAATTACAATAGAGAAGTAGATGGGGGGGGGGGGGGGGGGGGGCGCGCGCAAGGGGGGTGGGTTGGGTAGCTGTATGGGGAAAGGATACTTCAGGATTTGGCGATCTTTATAAATCCATTGTCAGACTCATAGGCATCAATAGAGCCTAAAGCCTAGTACACACTACTAGTGTGTCTTTTTTTTTTTTTTTTTGTTTTTTTTTTTTTTCATTCAACCCAGCAGGGCTGAATAAAAAAAAACCTGTGAGCTTCAGAAGAGCCGCTTTATTAATAATCCAATGTTAGTACAGCAATCTCGTCTGCTGTGCTATTGAGTGCTGACAGGGGGACAGCCCCCCCCGCCAGAACACTCTGGTCAGTGCTCCCAGCCATTGGCTGAGAGCGCAGTGTGGGGGGTGGTCGGCAGACCTTATTCAGTCATGCCCCATTGACAGTCCGACCAGCTGCAGTACACAGGGCCCGAATGTCGGCCAGTTTCTTTTGAACCAGTCAATGCCGCCCAACAATTGACTTGTGTGTACTAGGCTTAGCAGAGCTCCATTGATCTTGACATAATGACACCACAATTGCCAATAGCGCCAGACCCTAAATGTTTGGGAAATAAATTAGACAGGTTCCACTTGTATACTTCCTCATGAGGTTCTAATTATTTGTATTGCTGCTATCTGCAGGCACTATTTAAATTAAAATCGAATGTTTACCGGTTCAAATATGTAGAAATTTCCATGGGGGTTACTTACTTTTTTCACATGACTGTATATATGGCCTAGTATCCTAAAGCTCCAGTTCAGTGATATCCTTCCTATTATGGATGAGCCAGTGGTTCGAGTCAAACATAAGTTCGACTCGAACATTGGGTGTTCGTTCGTTCTAAAATGAACCGAACATATTGGGCGTAAGCGGAAAATCTGAGCACCGCGGAAAGCCCCATAATGCACTGCGAGATCGCAGTGCATTGCTACATGATGATTGGCCAAAGCTTGCACCTGACCTGCATGCTTTGGCCAATCACAGCACGCTCTGCTGAGAGCAATATTTGGCCAAAGGCAGGGTGCCTTTGGCCAATCATGGTTTAGGGGGACTAAGTCCACACCCCACACTATATAAGGCTGCTTACAGAGCGGCCATGTTTAGTGTTGTTGGAGTGGACAGAGAGAGAGCTTGAGTTAGATTAAGCAGGCAGGTTATTCAGTTAGTGGCAGTGTATTTGATATAGATAGATCTCTATATTTACAGTTGCTAATAGTGTGTACAGTTTCTACTACACTTCTGGTGGTGTATACAGTGCAGCTGTTGTACAGTTGCTAACACAGTGCAGGCTGTGTACACAGTATCTAATACAGTGTCGTCGTTGTATACTTTCTAATACACTTCAGGCGGCGTACACAGTATCTAATACAGTGTAGTGTGGTGTTGCAAAACAAAAAATACATCATGTCCGGAAGGCCAGCAAAAAGAGGCAGACGCTCACTGGCCACTAAAAGAGGGCAAGCAGCCTCTGTGTCTGCAGTCAGTTTTGGTAGTCGTGGACATGGTGCACCCTCTGCAGATGGCCGTGGGGCACGCTTGTCCTTTTTTGCTGCTGGTGGCCGTGTTATTGAGCCACAACATGCAGAAGAGTTGGTGGAGTGGATAACAAAGCCGTCCTCATCCTCTGTCACCCAGGCTCAGAGTAGTTTGCCTTCCAACGCAGCTGCCAAAGCAGCCTATTCCACCGGCTCCTTGTCCAGTCACTCCTTCCGTAGCCCCACCATCATGTGTGGAGGAGTCCACAGAATTATTCGACCACTGTGCCGGTTATATGCTGCTGGAGGACGCGCAGCGATTTGAAGGCTACGATGTTGGTTCCCAGGTTGAGGAACGGAGTAACGTGAGCCTAGAGAGAGGGGGTGCCACAGCAAGACAAGAAGCTGGCAGTCATGTTTCGCAGCACGGCCCATTCCTGCTCCTAACAAGAGTATCTGTGAGGGGTTACAGTGTTGTAGCACCACCACCCAAGGCCCAATTCGTCTGCCCCTGTTTAACAGGGGCATGTAATTACAATTATTGATATAATATTTCACAGCAGGGCCCATTCCCACACCCAACAGGAGTAACTGTGAGGGCTTACAATGTTCTGGTACCACCAACACCTCAGGCCCAATTTTCTACATGGTTTATAGGGCAGGCCGTATAATGTGTGTGTGTGTGTGTGTGTGTGTGTGTGTGTGTGTGTATATGTATATATGTGTGTGTGTGTATATGTATATTCTGTTCAGAGTATATAGAGCCTGGGGGACCCCCACGCTTTTTTTTTTTTTTTTTTTAATTTGGGTGCGGGGTTCCCCTTAATATGCATACCAGACCTTAAGGGTCTGGTAAGGATTTTGGGGGGACATCCATGCCATTTTTTTGGGGGTATTTTTATCTATATTGCCAGTATCGGACAATACATTACAGCCGCGGGCAGTTTTTAAATTAAATTTTTTTTTCCTTTAGAAATGTCATTTTGCTGCGGCACAGTAAAACACATCAGAAAGATGCGCCACTTTACAGGCAGACTAAGGGGACCCCCAGGCATGATATTTAAAGGAATATTTCATTTTTATGGTTTCACTTTAAGCATTATTAAAATCACTGCTTCCGAAAAAAAGTTCGTTTTTTAAAACTTTTTGTTTGCATTGATACATGTCCCCTGGGGCAGGACCCGGGTCCCCAAACACTTTTTTTTTTTTTTTTTTTTTTTTTTTTTTATGGCAATAACTTGCATATAAGCCTTTAAAATGAGCACTTTTGATTTTTCACGTTTTGTGTCCTAAAGGCTTTAACGGTGTTTGCGTTTTTGAACAAATTTTTTGTCTGTTCTCCTGTTCTGCTGCGAACCGAACCGGGGGCGTGTTCAGCTCATCCCTACTTCCTAACAGAGGAAAAAACAGGAACAAACACTTGCAATTTATGAAGTCCCCCCCCTTTCACACTTTACCAGTCCTAAAAACCTTAAAGTGGGTCTTTTTTTGACACACCTTGTGAACACAGCCAAGAACTGACCAGCCACCAGGGTTTAGGTGATTATGTTGTCTCTAAAACAATATTTTAGTCCAGGAAGTAGACGGAGACCCTGACTGATATCTGAACAAAGATGATTCTATCCTTCTGGTGACCAAACAGATGAAGGCATTGTCAGGGCCCGGGGGAATACTGTGGTCTCTGTAAAAGTTGATAAATACCTGGAAGAGCTAAACTGACACATTATTTAGTATGCTGTAATCCAGGTCCAGTATAAAAAGTCATTCAAAGATTTATCTAGTTTTCTATTTCATGTTTAAAGCAGGGACAAGTGGGAAGAAAAGCGGAACAAGCTGCGGTCCAGAATACAGAAGGTTCTGAAGTGTAATGTGACCAGGAGTAATCCACTGGATCCCATTGAGGTCCCCGCTGCAGACTGCCTGATCACCTCCCTTTGCTTGGAGACCGCCTGTAAAGACCTGGAGTCTTATCGCTGCTCTATTCAGAATATCACAAGACTGCTTAGACCAGGAGGACACCTGGTGCTTATCGGAGCCCTGGGGAACACCTACTACATGGTACAGCAGAAGGCTTTCTTCTGTCTTTCACTAGATGAAGATGCTGTGAGGGGTGCGATCACCCAGGCTGGATGCACAATACAAAGCATGGAAATATTGCCAATCCCAGAAAGAATGGCTCACTTTCACATTGCCGACAGCTTGGCCAACTTTTTCCTGGTGGCGAAAAAGGAAATGCAAAAGTAAGCATAACGTTTTTATTAACTTTACATAGGTCATTCAAATTTCACTTGTTAGTAGTCTAACTCCTATATAAATCTACTACTCAACATAGTCTCTATCACAAGCGATGCACTTGTGCCATTGTTAAACTCATCTCTCAAATTCATATTGATATGCTGGAAGTGTTTGAAGCAGTGGCGGAATTATCAGGGTCGCAGCAGTCGCACTTGTGACTGGGCCCTGTAGTTCTGCCACTTCAGGAGGGGCCGCCTGACTGTTCTGTACCCATTCTGGCTGCTGTGGTAAAGGTGGCATGTGTTGGTTCATTCCGCCTCGGGGAGGGGGGCTTTCGACTGCTGAGGGGGGGGGGGGGGGCAGGGAGGGGGGAGGGAGAGAGAAGGCATAGGCAGCTCTGAGACTGTGGACTGCCTCGCCCCCGCCTATCCAGAGACAAAGAATGTAGGGAGGCGGGGTGGCCCCTGAAAAATAAAGTCAGCAGACCTGCTGACGCCAATTGAGTGAAGTCAGGGAGTCGCTCTCCCCTCTGCGACTGCATGGAGTCCCTGTCCTGATTACCCATGAGGCAAGGCATTCCTGGAGGCGGCATGTGACGGAAATCTGAGGTGACTCGATTGATGGACGGTAAGTAAAGTGACATTTTGCAGTGCAATCGATCCCAACCTCCACCACCTCTGCCTCTTATTGATCCTATCCCCCCCATCACCTCTACAACAGAGGAGATGGGGGGGATGGCTACGAGATCGGTGGTGGGGGATGGGATCAGTAAGAGGCAGAGGTGGTGGTGAGAGAGGATGGCACTGCCACTACCCCCCTCAAGTATCACCGCAGCTACCCCCCCCCCCCCCCCCCCCAAGAACTGCCGCTTCCCTCAAGTACCACCGCTTCCACCCCCCCAACACCAAAATCATGCTCTTTCGGGGGGGCCCTTCATGATTTCTTGCACCGGGGCCCTGAAGTTTCTAGTTACGCCTCTGGTTTGAAGCCAAGTAAAAGACACTGTTTTGCCAGTCTGGTGACAGAGGATGAAATATGGGTGTATCTTTATGATCCAGAAACTAAGAATGAATCCTTGAAATTAAGTCACACCTCCTCCCCAAGGCCTAAGACTGGCCTAAGACTGTGAAGAGCCAGCAATCAGCACAGAAAACCATTGTGACTTTTTTTGTGATAAAAAGGATATAATTCTGGAATATTTTCCGGCATATGGCTGTTCTGTGACCAGTGAGTGGCACATTAAGACACACATAAAGTGTTACTAAACCTACAACAGTAAAATAAGTCTGTGTATGCAGTAAAGCATGCTTGTTCTACTCACTGTGGAACCCAAGGGGTTGATCCTCCACATTGTGTAAAAAGGCGGTTTGATCCTGTCTTCTCTGATCTTCCTCTTTTTCCACTACCCCAATCCATCTCCTGATAATTAGGGGCACTCTGCACATGCTCAGTTTGGTGTGTATTACTAGTGAGTTTTTTTTTTTTTTTTTTTTTTTTTTTTTTTTTTTTTTTTTGGAAGGGTGCATGTGATCAGCACAGGGCCAATCGGCACTAGCCAGACAGAAGGTCGGGGGTCCTGCAGCCTCATAGGACAGTCGGAAAAGAATGAAAACTCCTTCTACAAGCTTTAACTAGACACTCATAGAAGTCACAAGACTCTAACTGCTGATGAGAAAAGGTATTTAGCAGTTTATATTTACTAAAATAATTGCATTTCCATGTTCAGTGTATTGTGGGAGACCAGATATAGTGAATGCAGGGTCTTGGGTTTAGTAACACTTTAAGAAGTGTAGAGAAGCCATTAGGAGGAAGAGACTAAAACAAGAATCTAAAAATGATCCACATTCACCATGCCAATGCACAAGCCAGTGGCGGCTGGTGCTCCAAATTTTTGTGGGGGCGCAAACAAACTGAAAAATACTGAACCCCCCCCCCCCCCCCCAATCAATTGCAGCCACTGCGCCCATCAAATGCAGCCACTTGTGCCCAGTATATTCAGCCACTTGTGGCAATCAACTGTAGCCACTTGTTCCCATCCTATGGAGCCACTTGTGCCTATCATATGCCGCCACCTGTGCCCAGTATATGCAGCCAGGCACGTCCCCTGGCTCAGCTGTCACTTCACTGCATCACCCCCCCCCCCCCCACCCCCACCCCCCCCGCGTGCGGCCGGTCCGGCAGCACTTACCGCACGTGTGGCAGGGCTCTGCTCCTCTCCTCCTGTAGTGATGGGGGTCTCCTCCTCGGCAGCTCTCCTCCTTGATTGGCAGGGAGGAATGTTAGTGTGAAAATTCATTCGCTATGCCACACAACAGAGCCCATCCTATTTTGAAACCTATTAGAGCCTCTGGCTCTATCACGTGCTTCAAAATACACACCCCCCGCTTATCCCCGCCATAGTATTTCATGTGTCTAGGGGCCAGGCACATGAATAGGGAGGGCAGCGGAGGTGCTAGGGGTGGCGGTGCCCGTAATGTACGGGCCGCCACTGGCACAAGCCCACACATCTCTGGCAATTAATCAGGCAGTCAGTAAATTTGGCAGGCCAGTGGTCCCCCTTCCATTGTACAGCACTATCCGACTTCCATTTGCTCGGTCCAGTGAAGGACAGTCTTTGGGGACATTGGTTTAATGACACAGGCAAGGATAAAGTGGCTCTGAAAAAGTTGGTACAACAGTGCACACCTGAATACTTTCAAAAATAATTCAAGAGTTGGTTTTAATGATAACATAAATGCATCGCTTGTGATGGAGACTATGTTGAATAGCTTTGCATAGAGGAAGAGTTACTCTACCAACATGTGAAATTTGAATGACCTATAGTATGTAAATTAACAAAAACGGTATGCCCAATTTTGCATTATTTTTCGATACAGCCCTTGTATTTGATTCCTGTTAGCTGGCCATATACTAAGGATATAATATATGATTTGTTCTACATTAATAAAGATGACAATTGCTAAAATATTCACTATATTACCTGTAATCTAAAATATTAAATCTATCTCTTTGTCTCCCAGAATCCAGTCTCATGATGTCACAAATCTCAATATTATCAACAAGTTTTCATAAAGCTAATATATCCAGACATTGTTATATTGTTTGTGTTTTTATTCTAGTATGGTCCTGTAATAAACACATTTTATTTCTTTTTTTTTTTTTTTTTTTTTTTTCCATAGTCAGAAAATAAGTTATATTTGCCTGCAGAAACATATGTAATTTAATCATTACCCTTTAAACCACTTCAAATGTCATCTGGCCACTATTTGCTGTGACCCACACAGAATTGATTTTCTTTATTGTGTCCCATGGTCCCTCTGTCTTCTACAAACCTAGTAAACCTCAACTTATGACGCGTACACACAAGCGGAATGTCCGACAGAAAAAGTCAGTCGGATTCTTTTCATTGTATATTCCGATCGTCTGTAGGCCTCATCGGACTTTCTTTTTTTTCGAAAATTCTGACGGACCTAGAAATAGAAAATGTTTTAAATATTTCCGACGGAACCAATTCCAATTGGGAAAACTGCTCGTCTGTATGCTGTTCCGACAGACTAAAAACGACGCATGCTCTGAAGCAAGTACGAGACGGAGGCTATTGGCTACTGGCTATTGAACTTACTTTTTCTAGTCCCGTCGTACGTGGTGTACGTCACCGCGTTCTTGACGATCGGACTTTGGTGTGATTGTGTGTACGCTAGACAGTTTCAGCAGAACTCCATCGGAAAAACCTTTAGAGTTTATTCCGACGGGAAAACCGGTCGTGTGTACATGGCATAACACAATATAAAAACCGTGTGCAACTACATTTAAAAGACAAAAATAGTTTTATTTACACATTTTTAGTATTTCGTTTACATACTGTATCTTAAGTTTAGTTAGTAGAAGGGCAGCAGAGTCTTACCGGACTGTTGACTTTGCATCCAAAAATGCAAGTTCAGGGTTTCATCAGTCTATGCAGTTTTCAGCCTAGTTTACCTAAGTTTTTGGCCACTTTGGCTGACTGCAGAGCCGGGCCAAATTAAGAACATCATGGGCCTGGTGCTGAGGATTTTGGTGGGGTTTTTTTTTATAAATAAATAAAAATGCAAACAATTTTTGTTATAACAAATTAAATAGAGGGAGGATGCACAGGAGCATGCGTGGGAATGACAGCAATGCAGCCAGGCCAAGGCCAGTGACCAAAGGCACAGAACCCGGAAGGAAGACTGGGTAAAGATGGAAGCGCCTGGCACCTGCCGGATTGATCACAGCGCAGCGCTGGAGGGCTCAGTCTGACAGGTAAGTGTACCCTAATGTGCTAATATGCTGTGCATACTTAGGTTATGCCATAATGTATATCTACCACAGGATCCCAGGAGCCTCTCATGGGGCACCCTACTGACGCGATGGTCCTTGAGCAGTGCCCAAGTGCAACATTTCAAAAATATTTTCAGGGACACTTTTTTTTTTTTTTTATTACCAGTGGTATATTTAGAGTAGCTGACATCCCCTATGTTCCTCTATACATCACAATAGTAATCACAAAATTAAATGAGTACTAATAATGGGCAGAACAAATATAAGGACTGAGAAGATTTCCTTTAGTTGAACTAACAAAAGTGTGCCCATTCTAGAGCTGGTAAAATTGAGGATATTCAATATAATTTTAAAGAACTGTTTTTGTGGGTAAGAGGCATAGAGAAGGAGTATGGGTGGTATAAAAGTGGGAGAGGTGAGGGAGAGGAATGTGGAGGGTATAACAGTGGGCAGTATGTACAGGAGAGGAGTGTGGAGGGTATAACAGTGGGCAGTATGTACAGGAGAGGAGTGTGGAGGGGATGACAGTAGGCAGTATGTACAGGAGAGGAGTTTGGAAGGTATAATGGGGGCAATATGTACAGGAGAGGAGTGCGGAGGGCATGATGGGGACAGCATATACAGGAGAGGAGTGTGGAGGGTATGACAGTGGGCAATATGTACGGGAGAGGAGTGTGGTGGGTATGACAGTGGGTGGTATGTACAGGAGAGGAGTGTGGAGGGTATGACAGTGGACAGTATGCACAGCAGAAGAGTGTGGAGGGTATGACAGTGGGCGGTATGTACAGGAGAGGAGTGTGGAGGGTATGACAGTGGGCGGTATGTACAGGAGAGGAGTGTGGAGGGTATGACAGTGGGCGGTATGTACAGGAGAGGAGTGTGGAGGGTATGCCATTGAGCAGTATGTACAAGAGAGGAGTGTGGAGAGGATGACAGTTGGCAGTATGTACAGGAGAGGAGTGTGGAGGGTATGATGGGGGCAGTATGTACAGAGAGGAGTGTGGTGAGAGACAGTTGGCATTATGTACAGGAGAGGAGTGTGGAGGGTATGACAGTTGGCAGCAGTGGCGGCCTGTCTATAGGGGGCAAAATATAAAAATAAAGTATTGCGCTAGGTGCGTGAGTATAAAAATGGATTATTGTTATAAAACCGTGAAGGATATCCTGCAGCTGAGCACTATAGCCCCTATCTTAGGGCACAAATATAAAAATAACAAGAAAAAGTGCAGCGCTGGACAAATATCACAAACAGTAAACGTGATATAACAGTGAAAGAACACCGTGCAAAGAGTGACTAATATCAGCTAAAATAATTGTAAATTTTAAAAAATAACATCAGATGAATGAATTCAATTGATAGTGCATATAAAACAACAATTTTGAAAAACAATAAATATAGTGAAAACAGTTCATAGAGTGAAGTAAAGTCCAAACATGGGATAACCAAAGCAAGACCCCAGGTCTGTATTCCACCGTTGGTGCTGCCCGTCACCTGTAAAACAATGGGGTCTTACCGGAAAGCCTGCGACCACCCTTATTCAGGGAGGTCAAAACAGGCTTGGTAGAGTGATTGGAGCCACAGGAAACGCTACTGGGATCACACTAGCTTCCTTGGTGAGTGGCCGGTCAGCAGAAAAAGAGGGGACACCTTGGGCGATGTATTAGCAAGAGGTAATTACCACACAGCAAACAGCAGACACTTCCATGAATCCGGTTAGGGCAATCCATAAATGTTCCAAAAGAAAAGAGAAGACTCTGATAGTGCAGAGAAACTTTGGCCAATTTATTCAAAAATATTAAAAACAACAGAGACATAATTCCTAGCAGGGATAAGAGATAAATGAAAACCCACTGCTATTTAAAACAAAAATGAGCATGCGTGTTCACGTTGTGACCCTACGGCCGTTTCGTCACAACTGACGTTATCAGGGGTACGCAATCGCACACGCCTTACAAGCCCACGCGGAGCGGTGAAAAGCGCAGCCGTTGGCTAATGGGTAACAGTGCTAGAACCTGATTGGTTTAATTGCACATGGCTCTAGCCTCCCCAAATAGGTAGCCTATTTGACATGGAGCTAAAACTCCCTTCAAACCTATAGGGCAAACAGAGACTGTGTTCAGAAATAGAATCTAAAATAGCACTGAGAAAGTAATACTAAAGCAGTGCCATCTTGTGGACATTTAAGAGAATATTTAAAATTCATATACGGATCAGAATAAATACTTTTTAAAGGGGTGTATATAAGAGGTGTGTATAAATAATACGAAAAAATATATAAAAAATATATCAAATATATATATAACCTAGACAACCCCCTAATGAATGTAGATCAATATGAAAAAAGCATCTCCATCCTATTGCTAAAACAGAATTAATAAAATATGACAAAAAAAAAAATCACATATATATATATATATATATAATATATATATATATATATAATATATATATATATATATATATATATATATATATATATATATATTTTTTCATAAATAAAAAATAGATAATAAATATATATATATATATATATATATATATATATATATATATATATATATATATATATATATATATATATATATATATATATATAATATAAGACAAATATGTGTCTGACATATAAAAATGCAAAGGAGAGTGCAAATATGAGATGTGGAGTTACCATGACATATATAGTTGGACTACAAACTACAACCCATATTGCAGACACGAGCTATGGAAGACATCAACAGTTATTAATATAGCAGTTGATGTCCCATTCTACGTTCAAGCCATTGGGGGCATGGGAACCAAGCTTGTATATCTAGTTAGTTTCTGATCTGGAAATGGTTCTCTTGCCATTGCTGCCACGCCAGTGGGGAACATATTTCTCCAAACCAATAAAGATAGTACCACTAGGGTCTCTTTTGTGTTTAAGGTCATAGTGTCTGGAGACACTATGTTTGTCAAAGCCTTTCTTTATGTTGGTGATATGCTCCCCTAGTCTGACGTGCAACATCCGGATAGTACGTCCCACATATTCTAAACCGCATGGATACCTTAAAAGGTATACAACGCATTTAGTGGTGCATCTTATGAACGATTTAATAGGATATGTGACACCTGTGCCCTCCGATGTAAATTCAGTTAATCTTCTGTCACATAGTGCATTAAAGCGGGGGTCCACCTATCTATCGTTTTTTTTTTTTTAGTTCATTCACAAACTTTTCTTCTCAGCATTACATACTCACATATTGTGTGTAATATGTCCGCCTGTGTCAGATTTTGTCGGAAAGAATAACTTATATTATTCACTGCAGGTGGTTTCCATCTTCATTGTGGGCATTTGAAGCCCACAAGCATTTATTTCCTGGATGTGGTGAATGCTGTGCTCCCAGCATTCACCGCTCGTTCCCGCACATGCTCAGTGGCATCCTGGGAAGCCTGAGACTAGCTCCCAGGAGTCTGGGAGAGGCTAGAAACACGCCTACTCCCACGGGAGGAGAACCAGGAAGTGCAAAGAAGAATAGAAAAATAAAAAGGTAATTACGGTGATTTAAATTTTTTTTAAACGGCATGTCAGCATCTAGGCAAGGAAGAGAATACATACAGATATTGTTCAAAATTTGGGTGCAACCACGCTTTAACCCTGCAGACTTTACATCTCCTGCAAGGGAAAAAAACCTCTAAGATCCCCGAAGAAAGTTGGGCGTGTGGGTGGATCTGGGACATTAGGTGCTAAAATGTGTCTAAAACTAGTGGTTCCCCTAAACAATACACAGGGTTTGTCAGATAACAAAGGCCCAAGGATCCGATCATTTTTAATGACCGGCCAATGTCTTTTAATGATTCTTTTAATGGCCCAGTGCTAACTAGAATAAGTAGTCAGGCTAATCCAAAGTCCTCTCTGTCATCAACCTGAGGGGATTTATCACCCAATAGGTCCTTACGATCCCTGTTGCCTACCTCAGAGATTAGAGAGTCCAGGGCTGCATCATCATAGCCTTTATTCAAAAATCTAGATTTCAAGATTGAAGCCTCCCTGTGAAACTCATTCACATCGGAACAATTCCACCTTAAACGCAGAAATTGGCCCTTGGGGACAGCCAACAGCCAAGAGCGATGATGGCAGGAATCCAAAGGAATAAAACTATTCCTGTCAGTTGGTTTAAAAAAGGTGGAAGTGGTGATCCTGCCATCAACAATTGCAATCACCAAATCCAAAAAATGGATCTGGGTCGGACTGGCCTCATGACTGAGTACTATACCCCTATCATTATTATTGAGAAAGGATAGGAAGGTGGTCACGGATTCAGAATCACCGTCCCAAATACACAGGACGTCATCGATAAATTTTCTCCACATGACAACCTGGGATGGCCTATCATGTAGAACCACATCCTCCTCCCATTTGGCCATAAAAAGATTCTCAATACTGGGAGCAAATTTAGCTCCCATGGCCACTCCCTTAGTTTGTAAATAATGTCCACCATTGTGCCAAAAATGGTTATGCTCGATCGAGAAGTCCAACAACTCCATCATGAAATTACATTGCGTGGTGGAGATGTTGGAGTCCCGATAGAGAAAATGTCGCACAGCGTCATGACCCAACTTATGGGGTATCGAAGTATAAAGCGACACAACATCAGCGGTCACTAATGTATAAGTGGCTTTCCACTCAATTTCACTTAAAAGATTAAGGACATGTTTAGTGTCCTTAAGAAATGAGGGGGTACCCATCACCAGTGGTTGTAAAAAGTGGTCAATATATTTACCCACACGTGAAGTAATAGAATCTATACCACTGATGATGGGTCTTCCCGGAGGATTGGTCAAGGACTTGTGGATTTTTGGCAGTATATACATAAGCGGGGAGCCAGAGGGACCAAATACTCCTTCTCTTTTTTTATTTAGAATCCCCATATTGTATCCTTTGTCGACCAAAACACTTAACTCCCGTTTGAATGTGAGGGTTGGGTCAGACGGCAAAGGGGAATAGGTGTCTGAATCAGAAAGAATCCTTAACATCTCTTTAGAGTAAGAATCTTTATCCAGAAGAACAATGGCACCGCCCTTGTCCGCGGGACGTACGATGATGTCCTTCCTGTTGCACAAAGCCTCCATTCCAACTTTAATGTCATGTTGAGGTTGCACTGCTCTTGTTCTCAAATTAGCCAAATCATTCAGTACCAAGTCCCGAAAAACAGTGATATTTGGTGCTGAATTTCCTGGAGGATTGAAGAGCGAGGCATTGGATAATCCAGAATGGATAACCACAGATGCCTCCCTAGTTAGTTGTCTAGCCGGGTTGCTCAAAATATACCTTTTAATATTTAATTTACGCGTATATTTCTGCACATCTATAAAAGTCTGGAATTTATTAAGATTTTGGGTTGGAACAAACTTCAGACCTTTATTTAAAGTGAACAATTCTTCCTTTGTAAGTTCCTTTGTACTCAAATTAATAATACCATTAATATCTATATTCTCCTTTTTGGGGTGAAGGTTCCTCCCCCTGTGCACCATCTCTTGCGTCGCCATTTCACTTGTTTCTTCCCCTGTTGGCCAACTGAAAATCCCGTCTAAAACGTTTTTCTCCTGTATGTTGGTTTTAAGGGGGACCAGAGGTATTGCGATTACCACCCGAGCCAGATGCACACTCATCAGTGACATTAAGCAAGGGAGAAAATCTGTTCCCAGTATTGATATTAGCCACATACTGGCCCTGTCCACCATTACTGTCATGATGGTCACGCCTGTTGTGGTACTGAGAAACCTGATGATCACGAGGGTGATGCCCATTGCTGTGGCCATGATAGGCTGCATGATCCTCCTGTTGTCTCCAGGGTGGAGGTGAATGGTAGTACGGTCAAGAAAAAGACCCCCTACTACCACCTCCAAATCTTGGTTGATTGAGGTGTTTTTGAGGACCCCTACTTCTAGATGGATAAGGGAAGGGGTGATGCATATAATACACATCAGAAGAGTTATCACCCTGTGTCCCCTGAGTTGCGGGCACGGACTGAGAACTATTGGTAGTGGTGGTGGAGGGAGGGTCGACAGGAGGAGGGATCTGCCACTTAAAGACCAAATTGTCCCTATAGTCTTTAGCATCCCTATTGTATTTTCTTTTTTTCTTTTGCTTTTGCTCAGATTCTTCTTTGATCAGTATGGTTTTTAAAGCCTCCGATCTACGGATATAATCCTGTTCATCTTTGAAGGGGGTTAGTTTACTTTTTATGCTGCTAATTTCTAGATCCAGCATAGTTAATCTACGTTTTTTTCTTAGCTATCAAAAATTGTAAAAAACTGACCCCTGCTTCATTAAAATATTTGAACCACTCAGCTAGTTCATTGTCCTCTTTCTGGGGGTTAACCTCCCATCTTAAGCTCCTAGGGACCATATTCTCTTTCACATATTCCTCTAAATATGCTATGTCCCACCTAATATGTAACCCAGTAATTGTAAGATTTTTGAGCCTAAGGAAACAACCTGCCACGTCATCCCTTGGATCATCCTTACCATCAAAGACACCCATGGTGTCAGTGACCACCTGGGATCTATACTCAAAAATATCCATTATGGAAACACCAGCTGCAAAAACTAAATATCAAAACATGCACAAAATTTAAAAAGAAAGAATGCGTGAGTAAAAAAAATGGATTATTGTTATTATTGAGTTTCCAAAAAAAAAAGTCAGAATTCTTTCTGAGTTTCAAAGTCAGAATTCTTTCTGAGTTTCAAAGTCAGAATTCTTTCTGAGTTTCAAAGTCAGAATTCTTTCTGAGTTTCAAAGTCAGAATTCTTTCTGAGTTTCAAAGTCAGAATTCTTTCTGAGTTTCAAAGTCAGAATTCTTTCTGAGTTTCAAAGTCAGAATTCTTTCTGAGTTTCAAAGTCAGAATTCTTTCTGAGTTTCAAAGTCAGAATTCTTTCTGAGTTTCAAAGTCAGAATTCTTTCTGAGTTTATAAATATAGTAGTCTCTATTAGGAAGATTTTAGGACCAATGAGCAATAAGGTAGTAACACCCACAGATCATCTTTCTGCAGACATACATGTCTTCTGCTCCTGTATATGAATATGTAAATCTATCTTAGTTACAGCACACAGTATAGGGAAGCAGGCAGTGCTGGGTTCTCTGGTTCCTCTACTGTATTAATTAGTTCCTCGGTTTTCTGTCTTATCCTTCTTCTCTGTCATCTGCTCCAACATAAAGAGTCATGCTGAAAACATGTGTACAGTATTGTGTGTGAGTGGGGGGGGGGCACAACTCTGTACCCCAACTTGTAGGACACATTGCACTATTGCCCCTACATGAGGGAATTGTGAATGGATAGAAGGCAGCAGGACAATGTGTGTCTATGGTCATAACAGATTAATCATAGCAATTAATTGTATGGGCTGATAAGGTGTTTCACACACAATTTATCTCATATTAAACATAAAAAGAAATGATTAAAGCGGGAGTCCGGCGACCAATCCTTTTTTTTTTTTTTTTTTTTTTTTTTTTTTTAGGTCATTGAGACACTTTGCTAATCCCAAAATAATACTCACAGTTTGGGTGTAATATTTCCAACTCTGTCTGTTTTCTTACTGAAGAATAACTTAAAAAATGTGATGCTGGCTGTTTCCATCTTGCTTGTGGGCATGTGAAGCCCACAAGCATTGATTTCCTGGATGCGGTGAATGCTGTTCATTCACAGCTTGTTCACATGCATGATCATTGTTCCAGCACTGAATCTTGGGAAGCCTGACACTAAGCTCCCAGGAGACAGTGCGGTGCCGGGGAAAGGCAATAAACACGCCTACTCCCATGGGAGGAGAGACAGGAAGTGCCACAATAAAGTACAATATAAAGGTAATTGCAGCGATAAAAAAAATTTTCGTGTGGCATTTGAAGATCTATGCAATTAACTGAAGGGGGTAAGATTAAGTTAAATATTTGAGTAGAACCCCACTTTGAAAGTCCTTAAGTCATAGCCTGGTGGTTAGCGTAATAGGCTTATAGTGTTGAATTAGTGTTGAAGGTTGTGGGTTCTAATCCAGCTCAGAGCACAATCACTAGTTTATATATTTTCAATATATTGATTTTATATTAAACATAAATATGAGTTAGTGAGGGCTTAAATTGTATTTTATTGATATATCCAAATTGATTTCAAGGATTATTAACAAAGACATATTGATAAAATTGTTGTATAAACTGACTACTATAAATTAGAGAGTAGGGATTTTTTTACAAATCAGTGTATATATTGGGATGATTTTGGTGACATGGGGCCAGTTCTCAATTTCAGGAGATTATCCATGGAAGCTGCATGATAACCATCATATCTCACAACTCAGCCCTGAGCTCTGCACTATAAGGTAATCTGTGTGTACTACAATGTACATGCACACACCCATATCTCCCCTTCACTGATTGGCTGCACTTTATCCCCACTGACACCGATGCAGCGCCATTTTCCTCTTGGCTACACCTTTGACACAGAAATTTTTTCCAGCTAATGACACCACCAATGCAGGGTCATTTCTTTTCATCCAGTGAGTGACACCACCGATGCAGGGTCATTTCTTTTCATCCAGTGAGTGACACCACCGATGCAGGGTCATTTTTTCCATCCAGTGACACCACCGATGCGGGGTCATTTTTTCCATCCAGTGACACCACCGATGCAGGGTCATTTTTTCCATCCAGTGACACCACCGATGCAGGGTCATTTTTTCCATCCAGTGACACCACCGATGCAGGGTCATTTTTTCCATCCAGTGACACCAGCACCCGCCCTCCACCAGTACCCAGGGTGAAGTTTACAAACTTTATCTGCCCCCCCCTCTCAGGTGGGGATTTGGGGAAAATAGTGGCATGCAGAGCAAAATACTCTACCTCTATGTATATATATATATATCTGCAGTATGTAAGAGTTTAAAACTGGAGCACATAAGGGGCTAACAGTAGTGAAGAAGAAAAATGACCCTGCATCGGTGGTGTCATTGGATGGAAAAAATGACCCTGCATTGGTGGTGTCATTGGATGGAAAAAATGACCCTGCATCGGTGGTGTCATTGGATGGAAAAAAAGACCCTGCATCGGTGGTGTCACTCACTGGATGAAAAGAAATGACCCTGCATCGGTGGTGTCATTAGCTGGAAAAAAATTCTGTGTCAGCGTTGTAGCTAAGAGGAAAATGGCGCTGCATCGGTGTCAGTGGGGATAAAGTGCAGCCAATCAGTGGGGGGGAGATATGGGCGTGTGCATATACATTGTAGTACACACAGATTACCTTATAGTGCAGAGCTCAGGGCTGAGTTGTGAGATATGATGGGTATCATGCAGCTTCCAGGGACAATCTCCTGAAATTGAGAACTGGCCCCATGTCACCAAAATCATCCCAATATATATACACCGATTTGTAAAAAAATCCCTACTCTCTAATTTATAGTAGTCAGCTTATACAACAATTTTATCAATATGTCTTTGTTAATAATCCTTGAAATCAATTAGGATATATCAATAAAATACTATTTAAGCCCTCACTAACTCATATTTTAAAATATGTTTAATATAAAATCATTATATTGAAAATATACAACTAGTGATTGTGCTCTGAATCTGGATTAGAACCCACAACCTTCAACACAATTAATTGCTATGATTAATCTGTTATGACCGTAGACACACATTGTTCTGCTGCCTTTTAGCCAGTCACAATACTGTACACATGTTTTCAGCACGGCTCTTTATGTTGGAGCAGATGACAGAGAAGAAGGATAAGACAGCAAACCGAGGAACTAATTAATACAGTAGAGGAACCAGAGAACCCAGCACTGCCTGCTTCCCTATACTGTGTGCTGTAACTAAGATAGATTTACATATTCATATGCAGAGCAGAAGACATGTATGTCTGCAGAATGATGATCTGTGGGTGTTACTACCTTATTGCTCATTGGTCCTAAAATCTTCCTAGTAGAGACTACTATATTTATAAACCCAGAATTCTGACTTTGAAACGCAGAATTCTGACTTTTAATCTCAGAATTCTGTAGAATTTTTTTTTTTTACTCGCATTTCTGACTTTCAAACTCAGAATTCTGTAAAATAAAATTTTTTTTTTTTTTTTTCAAACTCATAATTCTGTATTTTTTTTTTTTTTTTTTTATGATGGCCCCAGGGCTCTTCCATACTGCACAAATATCACAAATATCACAAATAGCAGTGGGTTTTCATTTATCTCTTATCCCTGCTAGGAATTTTATGTCTCTGTTTTTAATATTTTTGAATAAATTTGCCAAAGTTTCTCTGCACTATCGGAGTCTTCTCTTTTCTTTTGGAACATTTATGGATTGCCCTAACCGGATTCATGGAAGTGTCTGCTGTTTGCTGTGTGGTAATTACCTCTTGGTAATACATCGCCCAAGGTATCCCCTCTTTTTCTACTGACAGGCCACTCACCAAGGAAGCTAGTGTGATCCCAGCAGCGTTTCCTGTGGCTCCAATCACTCTACCAAGCCTGTTTTGACCTCCCTGAATAAGGGTGGTCGCAGACTTTCCCGTAAGCCTCCATTGTTTTACTATCAGGTGATGGGCAGACCAACGGTGGAATACAGACCTGGGGTCTTGCTTTGGTTATCCCATGTTTGGACTTTACTTCACTCTATGAACTGTTTTCACTATATTTATTGTTTTTCAACATTGTTGTTTATATGCACTATCAATTGAATTCATTCATCTGATGTTATTTTTTAAAATTTACAATTATTTTAGCTAATATATTAGTCACTTTTTGCACGGTGTTTTTTCACTGTTATATCACGCTTACTGTTTGTGATATTTGTCCAGCGCTGCACTTTTTCTTGTCATTTTTATTTTTGTGCCCTAATATCGGGGCTATAGTGCTCAGCTGCAGGATATCCTTCACGGTTTTATAACAATAATCCATTTTTTTACTCACGCACCTAGCGCAATTCTTTCTTTTTATATTTTGTGCATGTTTTGGATATTTAGTTTTTGCAGCTGGTGTTTCCATAATGGATATTTTTGAGTATAGATCCCAGGTGGTCACTGACACCATGGGTGTCTTTTGATGGTAAGGATGATCCAAGGGATGACGTGGCAGGTTGTTTCCTTAGGCTCAAAAATCTTACAATTACTGAGGTACATATTAGGTGGGACATAGCATATTTAGAGGAATATGTGAAAGAGAATATGGTCCCTAGGAGCTTAAGATGGGAGGTTAACCCCCAGAAAGAGGACAATGAACTAGCTGAGTGGTTCAAATATTTTAATGAAGCAGGGGTCAGTTTTTTACAATTTTTGATAGCTAAGAAAAAAACGTAGATTAACTATGCTGGATCTAGAAATTAGCAGCATAAAAAGTAAACTAACCCCCTTCAAAGATGAACAGGATTATATCCGTAGATCGGAGGCTTTAAAAACCATACTGATCAAAGAAGAATCTGAGCAAAAGCAAAAGCAAAAAAGAAAATATAATAGGGATGCTAAAGACTATAGGGACAATTTGGTCTTTAAGTGGCAGATCTCTCCTCCTGTTGACCCTCCCTCCACCACCACTACCAATAGTTCTCAGTCTGTGCCCGCAACTCAGGGGACACGGGGTAATAACTCTTCTGATGTGTATTATCCATCTAGAAGTAGGGGCCCTCAAAAACACCTCAATCAACCAAGAGGTGGAGGTGGTAGTAGGGGGTCTTTTTCTTGACCATACTACCATTCACCTCCACCCTGGGGGCCCTCAAAAACACCTCAATCAACCAAGAGGTGGAGGTGGTAGTAGGGGGTCTTTTTCTCGACCGTACTACCATTCACCTCCACCCTGGAGACAACAGGAGGATCATGCAACCTATCATGGCTAAAGCAATGGGCATCACCCTCGTGATCAGTTTTCTCAGAACCACAACAACAGGCGTGACCATCATGACAGTAATGGTGGACAGGGCCAGTATGTGGCTAATATCAATACTGGGAACAGATTTTCTCCCTTGCTTAATGTCACTGATGAGTGTGCATCTGGCTCGGGTGGTAATCGCAATACCTCTGGTCCCCCTCAAAACCAACATACAGGAGAAATCAGTTTTAGACGGGATTTTCAGTTGGCCAACAGGGGAAGAAACAAGTGAAATAGCGACGCAAGAGAGGGTGCAGAGGGGGGAGGAACCTTCATCCCAAAAAGAAGGAGAATATAGATATTAATGGTATTATTCATTTGAGTACAAAGGAAGAATTGTTCACTTTAAATAAAGGTCTGAAGTTTGTTCCACCCCAGAATCTTAATAAATTCCAGACTTTTATAGATGTGCAGAAATATACGTGTAAATTAAATATTACAATGTATATTTTGAGCAACCCGGCTAGACAACTAACTAGGGAGGCATCTGTGGTTATCCATTCTGGATTATCCAATGCCTCGCTCTTCAATCCTCCAGGAAATTCAGCACCAAATATCACTGTTTTTCGGGACTTGGTACTAAAAGATTTGGCTAATTTGAGAACAAGAGCAGTGCAACCTCAACATGACATCAAAGTTGGAATGGAGGCTTTGTGCAACAGGAAGGACATCATCGTACGTCCTGCGGACAAGGGCGGTGCCCTTGTCATTCTGGATAAAGATTCTTACTCTAAAGAGATGTTAAGGATTCTTTCTGATTCAGACACCTATTCCCCTTTGTCGTCTGACCCAACCCTCACATTCAAACGGGAGTTAAGTGTTTTGGTCGACAAAGGATACAATATGGGATTCTAAATAAAAAAGAGAAGGAGTATTTGGTCCCTCTGGCTCCCCGCTTACCGGTTATGTATATACTACCAAGAATCCACAGGTCCTTGACCAATCCTCCGGGAAGACCCATCATCAGTGGTATAAATTCTATTACTTCACGTGTGGGTAAATATATTGACCACTTTTTACAACCACTGGTGATGGGTACCCCCTCCTTTCTCAAGGACACTAAACATGTCCTTAATCTGTTAAGTGAAATCAAGTGGAAAGCCACTTATACATTAGTGACCGCTGATGTTGCGTCGCTTTATACTTCGATATCCCATAAGTTGGGTCATGACACTGTGCGACATTTTCTCTATCGGGACTCCAACATCTCCACCACACAATGTAATTTCGTGATGGAGTTGTTGGACTTCTCGATGGAGCATAACCATTTTTGGCACAATGGTGCACATTATTTACTAACGAAGGGAGTGGCCATGGGAGCTAAATTTGCTCCCAGTATGGCCAATCTCTTTATGGCCAAATGGGAGGAGGATGTGGTTCTACATGATAGGCCATCCCAGCTTGTCATGTGGAGAAGATTTATCAATGACGTCCTGTGTATTTGGGACGGTGATTCTGAATTTGTGAACACCTTCCTATCCTTTCTCAATAATAATGATAGGGGTATAGTATTCAGTCATGAGGCCAGTCCGACCCAGATCCATTTTTTGGATTTGGTGATTGCAATTGTTGATGGCAGGATCACCACTTCCACCTTTTTTAAACCAACTGACAGGAATAGTTTTATTCCTTTGGATTCCTGCCATCATCTTGGCTGTCGGCTGTCCCCAAGGGCCAATTTCTGTGTTTAAGGCAGAATTATTCCGATGTGAATGAGTTTCACAGGGAGGCTTCAATCCTGAAATCTAGATTTTTGAATAAAGGCTATGATGATGCAGCCCTAGACTCTCTAATCTCTGAGGTAGGCAACGGAGATCATAAGGACCTATTGGGTGATAAACCCCCTCAGGTTGAAGACAGAGAGGACTTTGGATTAACCTTTCTGACTACTTATTCTAGTTAGCACTGGGCCATTAAAAGAATCATTAAAAGACATTGGCTGGTCATTAAAAATGATCAGATCCTTGAGCCTTTGTTATCTGACAAATCCCGTGTATTGTTTAGGGGAGGGGGTATTGTGTACAGGGAGGGTAAATATGTACAGGAGGGGGGTAATATGTACAGGGGGTGGTATGTACAGGGGGGGTAATATGTACGGGGGTAATATGTACAGGAGGGGGTAATATGTACAGGGGGTAATATGTACAGGGGGGTACTATATACAGGGAGGGGGGTGATATGTACAGGTGTGGTAATATGTATAGGAGGGGGGTAATATGTACAGGAGGCGGGGTAATATGTACAGGGAGGGAGTGTAATATGTACAGGGAGGGGGTAATATGTACCAGGAGGGGGGGTAATATGTATGGGAGGGGGTAATATGTACAGGGAGGGGGTAATATGTACAGGAGGGGGTAATATGTACAGGGAGGGAGGTTAATGTGTACAGGGAGGGGGGTAATATTTACAGGAGGGGTAATGTGTACAGGGCTGTCTTGCATGAATTGCACGTTTGAGATCTCCCCAGAGTGGCTCAATGATATTGAGATTTCATGTTGGAATGTCCAAGTTCATCCCATGCGCAGCTTCCTGGCTGATGAATGCAAATGTCCCTCCAGTATTTTTTGATAACGTACTGCATTCATCTTGCCATCAATTTTGACCAAATTTCCTGTGCCTTTGTAGCTCACACATCTCCAAAACAACAGCGATCCACCTCTGTGTTTCACAGTAGGAATGGTGTACCTTTCATCATAGGCCTTTTTGACTTCTCTTTAAGGTTTAAGGTTGTGGCCAAAAAGCTAAAATTTTGGTCTCATCACTGAAAGATGATTTAAGAGGGGGTTGAAAGGTTATGCCAAGCCTCCATTTTGTTCTGGCAGTCATCTTAAATAGTATGTACAGTTAGAATACCTCTTTAAGCTTCACAAATATTTGTCTCAACATGAGAGTCTTGTAAAATGAACTGTCTCACGCTTTGTTATCTTGTTCTCACATTCCTTTGTATTCAGCACCCTGAGAAACAGAGAACAAAGACTGTTTGTTTTGTCTTATTGTAATTGCCTTAATATGTACTGCGCATGTCTTATTGTGAATATTTTGTGTGACTTGTAAATTGATATAAGATTGATATAAGCCTCCTGGCTTGCCAATACAATCAGTTCAGAGAATGTAACATTGTGTGCGTGTCATTTCTTCATTCTCGGGGAATTGATTCCAGATATATCTGAAATGCATAATACATCGATCTGAGGTCTGAGAGGTTAAAAGGGACCTAGACACAGGATTAGCCCTTTCAGCACTGGGGGCTCGTCCGGGATGGAAGTCTACCTTTACAGCAATGGACTCGGTAAATGGATCTTATTATTATTGAATGAAATTGACTTGCCGGGGCCCGTATGGCTTCCACTCCATAGAGATTGCTGATTGGCTATTATACCATAAGTAAAAGTTGACCGATCATGTAAATAGTGTTTTGGGGACACTTGAAAAGGTTTTGGTGCCCTTAACCTCCCTGGCGGTATGATTATTTCGGATTTTAGGTGCTGAAAGCGGTACCATTATTTTGCATGGAAATTTGGCGTTTTATATTGTAGGTCTGTAAATCTTAACAATAACACACTTAAATCTGTCCAAACCAGAGTCTAGTAGATATCCCGGGTATGATAAAGTTTGAAACACAAAAACATAAATTATAATATAATAAATAAAAATAAATAATTAAAAAAAAAAAAAAAAAATAGTAATAAAATAAATTTCCCCACAATTCACTATCGCTCAATTCTGCAAGTGTTCTAATTTACTATCGCTGTTTTCTAGCTGGTCTAAAGCCACTTTTGACGTAAAGGGACACTTTTTGGTTGCTATGGACAATCTCCAGTTTCCAGGCAGAAAGAACAGTATATGTCATATAAAACTGCATGCAGGACATTGGACAAAGCACTGGGGACAAAAGGGATGTGAAATCATTTCATACAGTACTGTAATCTGTAAGATTACAGTACTGTATGTATTATGCTTTTGACATTTTTTTGAATTTGCCGCCAGGCTCCGCCCCCGTGCGTCGCGCCGCTCGCAGGGAACGGAGCCTGGCACGGAGAGGCTTCGGAGGAGGACAGAGCCCTCGGACACTGCGGGTGACATCGCAGGATCCCGGGGACAAGGTAAGTAACGCCGCCCCAGGATCCTGCAATGCGATCCCGAGTGTGGCTCGGGGTTACCGCTAATGGTACTGAATTTTAACCCCGAGCCACACTCGGGAAAACCGCCAGGGAGGCTACGAGAATTTTATAAAGTACTCTAGAGTTTTTAGTTCTGTTTGGGGCAGAACAAGAGACTGACGATCGATATATTGTGTAAATTGTGTATGATTGTATAACTGCTTTAAAAGTATCACGCTGGATGAATTGCGCTGAATGTATATGTGGACTGCTATTTTGTTTCAAGAACCATAGGGCATATTTGGTGAGTAATGTCCCCAGAGGTTACTGTATATGAAGCAAGACAGCAGGTCCGTGAGCAAGGTTGTATATTTATTGTATGTCCAAAAACTCTTGAATTAGTTCCAAATTTATTCTGTTAAGGAAAATAAATTGGCGTAGTCGGCAGGATACTCTGAGGCTAACTCTTGATCAAAACATGCTTTTTGAATAATTCTTTTTGCTACTGACATCTCTTGCGCAGGGGAAGTCAGGCGCAAAATGTGGATATTTGGCTTTTTGCCAACAGGGTTCAAGTCCTAATATCTCCCTAACCATAATAGATAGAGAGGAATTGTTTGCGGCATTAGTACTACCGCAATTGAAGGCACTGTTTGAACCTGTTGGCACTCTGCCAAAAAATTTGAAATATAAATTAAAATTGTTTGGTTATAAAAATAAGAAAAGTAATAACGTACAAAGCTTGCTTGTGATCAGGGGAACCTCTGACCATAAGGAGTGTTTATTGGCATTTTGCCGAGAAATAAAAGACTCAGAGTATCTACAAGAACCTAATCAGATTGTTTAGAAAGAAAAATAAAGACATAAATCCGCCACTCTCGCCTACCTGAAAAGAGCTTGTAAAGGCAGAAGCTACACACAAGAAGATATGAGGTTAATTATTGAGGGTGTTGTAGGGACAGGCACAGGTTGGGACTGGACCAAGGTTGGAATCTACTGTAGAACCGGCGGGTATAGCTGCAACCGATTACAAGCTTAACACAGAACAAAGGAAAGATGATATGTGGACTGAATTAACAATTCACATGTTAGAGATTTTTAAACCAAAATCTTCATTGCCCACCACCATAGCATGCAAACAAAAGACAAGAGAATCAGTTCTTGAATTTTGGAAAAGATTCAATGATGTGTGGACACAGGAAGTCGGTTTGGGTATTCAGACAGATATGGATCCATTATTGATCCAGACTTTCCTGAGTAATCTCAAACCCCATTTAGTGGTCCCAGTCAAACAAATGATTACAGAATGGCCAACCCTTCCTATAACTGACTTTGCCAAAGCACTTTCACAGAAAGATGCAGCAGGTTGTTTTGATATACCAAAGCCATCACCTGTCTCCACACAAAATTTCCAAGGAAATATGAAGGGAAACTTTAGAGGAAGAGGTAGAGGCAGGTTTAGAGGCAGAAATGGAAGAGGGATGAGTCGCCCTAGAAACAATGGATGTTTCAACTGCGATGCCGAGGATCACTGGGTGAGTCAGTGTCTTCCCCCCATCTCTCCACAGACTCCAGCTCTGCCCCTAACCAGACACAACAACTACAGGCATCCATCCAACAAGGTCCGACATTTCCAATCAAATGGGGAAATCAACAACAATGATGGGGCCCGGAGGATTGTGTCCCAGCTTTTCCCTCAAATGATTTCACTGACAGTCCAATGGTTGTTATTTCAGTAAATGTGAGACCCCTTCCCTATCTTGTTGATACTGGGGCCACTACCAAAATAGCAGACTTTAAGGCTTGGAAACAATCAAGAGAAAGTCTAATGAAAGCAATCAATTTTATTGAAAATATTATACACTATCAAAAAAAAGAGGATAAAACCATTGCATATGTGCATCTGTATGTGCAGTGAGCCCTTGTGCGTCTACGCGTTTCGCCGTTAGGCTTCTTCAGGACTTGATCAAGGTTCAGAGACGTGACAGATAAGAGAATGCATTTCTCTATCTTAGTTTGAGATACATAATTATAGTATCTATGATATGATGAACAGTAGATTTGAGGATTGAAAATACATCCGTAATAGCGGAGTCAAAACGCAGGGGCAAATGGACAATCTAATCTCCGTCATACACCATTCAATGATTGGGTTTGGATCATACAGGTAATTGATGCCCGGCAGCATATAGCTGTTAACACGGGAATTCAAAAGGTCAACATGCCCCTGGGATACAGCCGTCCACTGCACACATATCCCAGGGGCATGTTGACCTTTTGAATTCCCGTGTTAACAGCTATATGCTGCCGGGCATCAATTACCTGTATGATCCAAACCCAATCATTGAATGGTGTATGACGGATACCTTGCGACCACTTTGGCGCCTCTCAGGCCAGGACCTTAGATTGTCCATTTGCCCCTGCATTTTGACTCAGCTATTACGGATGTATTTTCAATCCTCAAATCTACTGTTCATCATATCATGGATACTATAATTATGTATCTCAAACTAAGATAGAGAAATGTTCTCTCTTATCTGTCGCCTCTCTGAACCTGGATCGTGTCCTGAAGAAGCCTAACGGCGAAACGCGTAGACACACAAGGGCTCACTGCACATAAATACAGATGCACATACGCGATGGTTTTATCCTCTTTTTTTGATAGTGTATAATATTTTCAATAAAATTGATTGCTTTCATTAGACTTTCTCTTGATTGTTTCCAAGCCTTAAAGTCCGCTATTTTGGTAGTACACAGAAGTACCTTTTTGTCTCTCACCTTTTGGAATAGGGTCTGTCATCTGAAGGTTGGGAAATGGTCACCTGTGATATAGGTTGAAGGAAGGTGGCTAACATGGAAAGTGGCTGGGGCGTGACCTGGTTGGTGGTGAGTGTGAAATGGATGATGTGTTTCAAGTTTCTTTCACATTTGTGTTAATGCTTACTGCCCTCTAAAGTGATCTGTGGTGGATTGCTTTTCAACGAGTGGTATAGCAGCAGCTGACAGGCGTTCATGAAGTGCTACTGCCGCCTCCTTGCTTTTTTTTTTTACATTGCTGAATGGTAGTTTTACATTGTTGGACATGCTGCTACTGCAAGCCAGTTTGGCTTGCAGTTGCAGAGTGGCTCCATTGAAATCAATGGGCGAGTTTGACAGGCGGTGCTCCCTGTCAAACTCTGCAGGCTGAGTTAAAGATGCTGCAGCTAAAGAAATTACAAAAAAAAGTTGCAGCTTTGAAGTAAAACATCACAGCTATGGCATTCGTACAGCCCTGTCCGAATGTATTTTTAAGATTTGGTGTAGAGAGAGAGATAAATAGAGAGATAATGATGATAAAAAAGAATAAAATGTGCAATAATCACTGTTGATGAATTGTATTAATTAAATAAGGGGTGTCAGGGAAAAAAAAAAAAAAACACGTCTCCTATGTTCTATGAAGTAAACAAATAGTTCTACCAACATAAAAAAAGTTAACATAGGCAAGCAAGACAATAGACAACAAAGGGAGTTCAGCAAGAAATAAAGTCCCTGATGTTATATTTCAGACTGTTATAGTCACAACAATATTTCAAACCATACTTGATATGACTACATGCTAAAAATCTATGTTTCTTGCATTGTAAAGTTCCAGTCATAGATGAAAAGGAAGAAATGTTATGAGACAATGAAACACCCTGTTTTATGATATTGTCGTTTCAATAGGATTTTCTAAACCCCTAGTTTTCTGAAAAGAACCCTCGGGTATTTCAGGAGTTGCTGTTTTAACTTTGGGTCAGTCAGCAGGTTTGAATTGGGTTAGGAACATAGGATTTTTTAGGTGTCTCAGTGGAAAAAACCTTAGATAATTGACCTTCTGGGAACTGGGATATCTTGTGTAAGCTAGATCTATTTTTCTATTCACGTCATGTACAACCCCTGGCAAAAAGTATGGAATCACCACTCTTGGAAAACGTTCATTAAATTATCTAATTTTGTAGAAAATAAACTAAATCGCAGACATACCTCAAAACTATTTTCATTTAACATTCCAACCTTCTGGCTTTAAGAAACAGTTTAAAAAAAGAAAAAAGTAAGAGAAAACTGTAGTCAGTTGCAACTGTTCTGGAAGATTAAGCAGAAGAAAAAAAATATGGAATCACTCAATTCTGAGGAAAATATTATGGAAACACTGTGTACTTTTGCAGTTCAAACATCTACATCAGATGACATCCTGAAAAATAATGTCATCATCACCAAACATCCTTTCAATTGATGGAATAAAAGAGGGGGAACAATAAGTTGCCCATCAAATGGGAATGAGACAGAATAGGAGTGAGGTATGAGGATTAAAGATTTAAATAATAATAATAAAAAAAAAAATTAAGCTGTTTTAAAATGATTGGTTACTTACTTCTATGCACGAGGCCGCTGTCAGTTGGATCCCAGAGTACCTATAAATATGAGTGGAGAAGTCAGCTTTTCAGCAGAGCAGCGGTGACAAGTAAGAAGACACGCCCTCCTTCCCACCCATTGTCGCAGCCAGATATTGTGTGGTTTGTTAAAGTGCAGTTCCACCCACTTTTACAACTCTTCAGCATCCCTCACTAAAAACTGTGCACTGTAAACGAATTGGATATTTTTATTTTTTTTTTCTCAGCACCTACTGTATATCTGCTGTATTCATTTTTCACTTCCTCCTCCCTGGCCATGGCCCATCGCATCTTTTTCTGTTTGCAATGCCTTCTGGGACACTGCCGTTGCTATGGAAACCTGACCTGAACCCTATTACACTGCTTGTGCTGCACTGAGCATGTGCGAGATCTGCAAGGATGAGATCCAGGAAGAAATACAGCCTGGCTTCAGATACCCACACCTAAGATGGCCACGGCCTGCTGTAAGTTTATAAAATAACAAACTACTGCTATAAAATAACAAAACAGACCTTAGTTTACAGACTAACTTTACTAGAATACATTAAACTTGTGTATTATAGGGGTATTTTTATTTACTTTAAGTCCCTTCTTATGAGGGGGACAGTTTGTGGTGTTAAGTTTAATGGTTTAGTTTGAGCTGTGATGTCTGGACTATTTTGTGAAAATATAAATACATTTATACCAACAATAAAAAAGGGCGGTGGCCAATTCATACCAATTCATGCTTTAGTCTGGTAGTCATTATTTCAAATGTTATTATCTATTTCTGTATTCATTCCCATAAGAAAAATTTCCAAAATCCTAATATAAATTTGTGCATTTATTAAAGATTTAACCACTTGAGCCCCGAACCATTATGCTGCCTAAGGACCAGAGGTCTTTTTCCAATTTGGCACTGCGTCGCTTTAACTGCTAATTGCGCGGTCATGCAATGCTGTACCCAAATGAAATTTGCGTCCTTTTCTTCCCACAAATAGAGCTTTCTTTTGATGGTATTTGATCACCTCGGCGGTTTTTATTTTTTGCTCTATAAACGGAAAAAGACCGAAAATTTTGAAAAAAAATGATATTTTCTACTTTTTGTTATAAAAAAATCCAATAAACTCAATTTTAGTCATACATTTAGGCCAAAATGTATTCGGCCACATGTCTTTGGTAAAAAAAATGTCAATAAGCGGATATTTATTGGTTTGCGCAAAAGTTATAGCGTCTACAAACTAGGGTACATTTTCTGTAATTTACACAGCTTTTAGTTTATGACTGCCTATGTCATTTCTTGAGGTGCTAAAATGGTAGGGCAGTACAAAACCCCCCCAAATGACCCCATTTTGGAAAGTAGACACCCCAAGGAAATTGCTGAGAGGCATGTTGAACCCATTGAATATTTATTTTTTTTGTCCCAAGTGATTGAATAATGAGAAAAAAAAATATTTACAAAAAGTTGTCACTAAATGATATATTGCTCACACAGGCCATGGGCCTATGTAGAATTGCACCCCAAAATACATTCAGCTGCTTCTCCTGAGTACGGGGATACCACATGTGTGGGACTTTTTGGGAGCCTAGCCGCGTACGGGACCCCGAAAACCAATCACCGCCTTCAAGATTTCTAAGGGTGTAAATTTTTGATTTCACTCTTCACTGCCTATCACAGTTTCGGAGGCCATGGAATGCCCAGGTGGCACAACCCCCCCCCAAATGACCCCATTTTGGAAAGTAGACACCCCAAGCTATTTGCTGAGAGGCATATTGAGTCCATGGAATATTTTATATTTTGACACAAGTTGCGGGAAAGTGACACATCTTTTTTTTTTTTTTTTTTTTGCACAAAGTTGTCACTAAATTATATATTGCTCACACAGGCCATGGGCATATGTGGAATTGCACCCCAAAATACATTCTGCTGCTTCTCCTGAGTATGGGGATACCACATGTGTGGGACTTTTTGGGAGCCTAGCCGCGTACGGGGCCCCGAAAACCAATCACCGCCTTCAGCGTTTTTAAGGGCGTGAATTTTTGATTTTACTCTTCACTGCCTATCACCGTTTCGGAGGCCATGGAATGCCCAGGTGGCACAAAACCCCCCCAAATGACCTCATTTTGGAAAGTAGACACCCCAAGCTATTTGCTGAGAGGCATGGTGAGTATTTTGCAGCTCTCATTTGTTTTTGAAAATGAAGAAAGACAAGAAAAAACATTTTTTTTTTTCTTTTTTCAATTTTCAAAACTTTGTGACAAAAAGTGAGGTCTGCAAAATACTCACTATACCTCTCAGCAAATAGCTTGGGGTGTCTACTTTCCAAAATGGGGTCGTTTGGGGGGGTTTTGTGCCACCTGGGCATTCCATGGCCTCCGAAACTGTGATAGGCAGTGAAGAGTGAAATCAAAAATTCACGCCCTTAGAAAGCCTGAAGACGGTGCTTGGTTTTCGGGGTCCCGTGCGCAGCTAGGCTCCCAAAAAGTCTCACACATGTGGTATCCCCGTACTCAGGAGAAGCAGCAGAATGTATTTTGGGGTGTAATTTCACATATTCCCATGGCATGTTTGAGCAATATATCATTTAGTGACAACTTTGTGCAAAAAAAAAAAAAAAAAATTTGTCTCTTTCCCGCAACTTGTGTCGCAATATAAAATATTCCATGGACTCGACATGCCTCTCAGCAAATAGCTTGGGGTGTCTACTTTCCAAAATGGGGTCATTTGGGGGGGTTTTGAACTGTCCTGGCATTTTATGCACAACATTTAGAAGCTTATGTCACACATCACCCACTCTTCTAACCACTTGAAGACAAAGCCCTTTCTGACACTTTTTGATTACATGAAAAAGTTATTTTTTTTTGCAAGAAAATTACTTTGAACCCCCAAACATTATATATTTTTTTTTAAAGCAAATGCCCTACAGATTAAAATGGTGGGTGTTTCATTTTTTTTTTTTTCACACAGTATTTGCGCAGCGATTTTTCAAACGCATTTTTTGGGGAAAAAACACACTTTTTTAAATTTTAATGCACTAAAACACACTATATTGCCCAAATGTTTGATGAAATAAAAAAGATGATCTTAGGCCGAGTACATGGATACCAAACATGACATGCTTTACAATTGCGCACAAACGTGCAGTGGCAACAAAATAAATACATTTTTAAAAGCCTTTAAAAGCCTTTACAGGTTACCACTTTAGATTTACAGAGGAGGTCTACTGCTAAAATTACTGCCCTCGATCTGACCTTCGCGGTGATACCTCACATGCATGGTGCAATTGCTGTTTACGTTTGACGACAGACCGCCGCTTGTGTTCGCCTTAGCACAAGAGTAGGGGGCGACAGGGGTGCTTTTTTTTTTTTTTTTTTTTTTTTTTCTTTATTATTTTTTTGCTTTTTTATCTTATTTTTAAACTGTTCCTTTCATTTTTTTTTTTTTTTTTAATCATTTTTATTGTTATCTCGGGGAATGTAAATATCCCCTATGATAGCAATAGGTAGTGACAGGTACTCTTTTTTGAAAAAATTGGGGTCTATTAGACCCTAGATCTCTCCTCTGCCCTCAAAGCATCTGACCACACCAAGATCGGTGTGATAAAATGCTTCCCCAATTTCCCAATGGCGCTATTTACATCCGGCGAAATCTGTCATAAAATGCTCGCAGCTTCCGGTTTCTTAGGCCATAGAGATGTTTGGAGCCACTCTGGTCTCTGATCAGCTCTATGGTCAGCTGGCTGAATCTCCGGCTGCATTCTCAGGTTCCCTGTTGAGACAGGAGAGCTGGAGAAAAACACGGAAGACGGTGGGGGGGGGGCATTCCCTCCCACGGCTTGTAAAGGCAGTCTAGAGGCTAATTAGCTGCTAGGATTGCTTTTACATGAAAGCCGACCGCTGGCTGAAAAGAATGATACCAAGATGATACCTAAACCTGCAGGCATCATTCTGGTATAACCACTCAAAGTCGTGAATGGCGTACCTGAAGACAAAAAAATGGTTAACAATAAAGCACAGTAAACGGTAAAGTATAAAAAATTGCATACTTGAAAAACAAACATGATAAAACATAATAACAATAAAACATTGCAGAATAGAATACAGTAAAAAAGAGCAGAACAATAGAGAGAGAGAGAATAGAGAGAGAGAGAACAATAAAACGACAACAATTTTTTTTTATTTTATATATTTTTTTTTTTTTTTACACTTTTTTTGTAACTAACTTTTATAACTGTAACCGGTTCCAGGTTCGGGTCTCTCAAAATGCGATGGCATCTTGGGAGACCCTGTGAAAGTGCGCCTAGTCTGTGCAGTGCTGTACCTTACGCTAATACTCAACTAGTGCATGGTAGCGTTCAAAACATTCACCAATGCAAAGACCAGGATTGTCAGGACAGGAGGGACAATAATAGCGGGTGTCACGCCTATATCCGCGCTTGCTGCAGACACGACATCTTTTTTGGGGGGGTTCGTTGGGTAGGGGTACTCGGGAGGACATAAAAATGCCTCTCATGCAGCCGACTGCATTTGGTTGGGGATGTGAATGGGGGAAGTACGGGCGCTGCAGAAGTGGTGGGTTCCCAATTAGTAGGATTGGCGAATGCAGGAGGAAGGGCATTATGGGCACGACGGGCCTGTGTTTGTCTTTTTGGTGGCAGCGGGACACTACTTGTGCTTGCCACCTCACCAGCTTGAACTGCACTTATGGGACTCGCCACGTCACCAAGTGTTACTGCAGTGCTGGTTTGACTACGACCGGGGTGTACTAGGCCGCTGGTGCTTGCCAGTTCAATAAAAAGCTTCCAAAAAAACTGTTAGCGATCGCAGGGATCAGGCCTGACTCTGCGAACGCTGCAGTTATGTGTTCAGTGTTTTGTAAGTGACAGTGATCGATCGATACTGCACTTGGGTGGGCTGGGCGGAGGGGCAAAACGCAGGTGCTAGCAGGTATCTGGGCTGATCCCGCTAACACTGCGTTTTTGGGAACCCTAAACTGCTGGGGACGCTAGTATAGATCTGATCGGACCAGATATTGATCCGTTCAGATACTATACCACTAAGGGAGGTGTACGGTACGTGCGTGGGTGTTAGCGGTACTGGCGCTAACCTGACGCTGCCTGGGGCTGGTGCTTGCTAGTTCACCAAAATGCTACCAAAAAAACTGTTAGCGATCGCAGGGATCAGGCCTGACTCTGCGAACGCTGCAGTTATGCGTTTAGTGCCTTGTAAGTGACAGTGATCGATCGATACTGCACTTGGGCTGGGCCGGGCGGAGGGACAAAACGCAGGTGCTAGCAGGTATCTGGGCTGATCCCGCTAACACTGCGTTTTTGGGGACGCTAGTATAGATCTGATCGGATCAGATATTGATCCGTTCAGATACTATACCACTAAGGGAGGCGTATGCCGCGTGCGTGGGTGTTAGCGGTACTGGCGCTAATCTGACGCTGCCTGGGGCGACGCATATCACCGCCGGGCGATCGGGGGGGCTAAACCTTTATTCGGTAATAAACGGCGGGTTCCCTGACACTATAAAAAATAAACGAACTAACCAGCGTCACCCGTAACGGTTATACGGTGATCAGTGGTGAAAGGGTTAACTAGGGGGCAATCAAGGGGTTAAAACATTTATTAGGTAGTATATGGGGGTCCCTGTCGCTATAAAACGCTGACGGCGAACCTAAATATTTACCTCACTAACTAGCGTCACCAGCGACACAAATACAGCGATCAGAAAAATGATCGCTTAGCGACACTGGCGACAGGGGGTGATCAAGGGGTTAAAACTTTATTAGGGGGGGTTAGGGGGGTATCCTAGACCTAAAGGGGGCTAACCCTAACTGTCCCAACACTCTAACTGTCACAAACTGACACCAATGCTGTAATCAGGAAAAAAAAAAAAAACTGCTGGTGTCAGTTTGTGACTCGGGGGGGGGGGTGATTGTGGGGGATCGGGGGGGGGGGATCGGGGTGTTTTGTGTGCCTGGCATGTTCTACTGTGTGTGTAGTGTTGTGCACTCACAGTGAAGTCTTCTCTCCTCGGCGCTGCAACGGAAAATACCGAGCCGAGGAGAGATGACATCATTTCCTTTGCTGCTGTTTAGCATACAGCAGCAAAGGAAGTGATCTGATTGGCCGGCGGCGATCGCGAGGGGGGGCCACGAACGGATGGCCTCCCCCTCACCTCCGATCGTCGGGGGACAAAACAGGACCGCCTCGGGCACCGGGGGGGTCCAATCGGACCCCCCACCCGCGGGAGGCAAATCACGTATATGTATGTGATTTTGCCTGCCCGTGCCGCCTTGCCGACGTACATGGGCGTGAGGCGGTCCTTAAGTGGTTAATGACTGTCATCTCCCCTGTACCTTTACCTGACATACAACCCCATATCATCAAAGATTGTGGAAATTTGCATGTTTTCTTCAGGCGGTCATCATACATTTCATTGGAAGAGGACCAAACAAAAGGTCCAACATCATCACCCTGCCCAATGCAGATTGGTAATTAATCGCTGGCTATCACTTTTATCCATTCATCCACAGTCCATGATTGCTTTTCTTTAGCCCACTGTAACCTTTTTTTTCTATTTAGAAGTTATTGATGGTTTTCGTTAGAACAAAAAAAACTAGAAAAGGTACAATTTCTGGGGAAATTGTGAAAGTGTTCTTGCCTCTACAACTGGAGTGGGCGGAGTAACTGGGTGGGGTGGAGTGGCTTGAGTAACTGTGAAAAGTGTTAAAAATCTTAATATTTTAAAAAGTATAAATAGTAGTAAAAAAGTTCCATCATTCGCTGAAAGAGCTGAACATTTTTTTCAAAAGTAATTTTTTTTTTCAAAAATGAATTTTTTTTAATCAAAAATGATTTTTTTTTCTTCAAAAATTATTTTTTTTTTCAAAAGTAATTTTTTTTTTCAAAGGTAATTTTTTATTTCAAAAATAATTTTTTTTTCGAAATTATTATTTTTTTTAAAGTAATTTTTTTTTTCAAAAATAATTTTTTTTTTCAAATATATTTTTTTTTCAAAAATAATTTTTTTTTTAAAAGAAATTTTTTTTTCAAAAATATTTTTTTTTTCAAAAATAATTTTTTTTTTTTTCAAAAATATTTTTTTTTCAAAAATATATTTTTTTTTTTTCAAAAATGATTTTTTTTTTTCAAAAATTCTTTTTTTACTTTTTTCAAAAATTTTTTTTTTTTTTTTCAAAAATATTTTTTTTTTTTACATGGGGCGGTCATAATGTTTTGGCTGATCATGGGGTGGTCATAATGTTTTGGCTGATCATGGGGTTGTCAGCTTTTGTCACTTCCCACTCTAGTTTTGAACATTTCGCCATTCATTCCTATGGGACCAATTTCGCCGCAAAAACGTCATTTCGTGGACCATTTGGCAAAACATTCCACAAAGTAATAACACACCAATCGGGAACAATCCGCTCGTTTCGGTATATTATTTGTCTCTGTAGTGTGAAAACTGTGGGAGGAGTCTACAAGCATTATCAAGTCTAGCAGATGAAGTCACATGCATTTGGGGTGTCTCAGCATCTTGTGTTTACAACCACTGTTTCCTAGCAACGCTCATGCCCTGTTTATGCTTCCCAAATACTGCTTCATCAAAACTGCCCCATCAGAATTACCCCATCAAAACTGCCCCATCATATTCCTCTATTATAAATCAGTACATGGTGTGTCTGTCCCCTCCCCCGGGCTCTGTAATCAGCTGAGATGCTCCAGCCACCTCCCCCCTGTGTATAACAGAAGCTTTGGTAACCATGGCAACAAAACAAACACTAACAGTACACTCTGATTAATGGCTAAAATTTCCTGAAATGACCTCTAAACAAATGGCCGTATTTTAAAAACTATACATCCTACAGCGAAGATCTTTATATTGTGAGAATCACAAGACCCAGACCTAGATTTTGTTGTATAGTATGTCTCTGAAATATTAAAATTGAAGGCACGGTCGCAGTTTAGAAATTGCCCTTCAAATTTGGAGGGGGCTAGAGTGTAGTTTCAATGAATGTCAATGGACGGCGTGAGTTGCAAACAAATGGTCATATTGTGAAAACTATCAGGACTATGGCTTAGCCGTGGACATGTTTAGTGGCAGCAGGGATAGCTGAACGTTTTGATATAAGATTTGTGTAGGTGGGCTTGAAAATGAGGGAGTGGCGGCAGTTTAGAAATCATGTTCTGATTTTCCAGCTTTTGTCATCTCCCACTCTAGTTTCCCCATTCATTCCTATGGGACCAATTTCGCCGCAAAAACGACGATATTTCGTGAACCATTCGGCGAAACGTTCCACAAAGTAATAGCACACCATTCGGGAACAATCCGCACGTTTCGGTATATTACTTGTCTATGTAGTGTAAAAACTGTGGGAGGAGTTAGGGTGGTAAATTTGGCTATAATAATAAGAATAATATATATGTGAGATAACAGTAAGTGGTCTTGCTATGCAAGAACACTTAATGAGATGGTTTTTAAAGGGAAGCGTACTGGTAGACCAAGGAAGACAGTATGCCTTAAAAACAGAAAATACACAACAAAACAAATGCAGAACAAATGGTCAGAAACTGAAGTCAATGTCTGTGACCGAACTGTAAGATGTTGGCTAAAGGAAATGGGATTTATATACAGAAAAGCCAAACAAAAACCATCATTAACGCCTAAACAGAAAAAAGCAACCTACAGTGGGCTAAAGAAAAGCAATCATGGACTGTGGATGACTGGAGAAAAGTGATATTCAGCGATGAATTACCAATCTGCATTGGGCAGGGTGATGATGCTGGAACTTTTGTTTGGTGCCCTTCCAATGAAATGAATGAAGACCGCCTGAAGAAAACATGCAAATTTCCACAATCATTGATGATATGGGGTTGCATGTCAGATAAAGGTATGGGGGAGGTGACGGTTATTAAATCCTCAATAAATGCCCAAGTTTATATTAAGATTTTGGACTTTTCTCTTATTCCATCAATTGAAAGGATGTTTGGTGATGATGACATCATTTTTCAGGATGTAATCTGATGCAGATGTTTGAATTAGTATTAGTTCCAAATCAAGTAAGTTAGGCTTGTTTTTGTCAATCACTGAAGTACAATTAATACCAAATTGATTATTATTACAATATCTCACAAAATCAGCTACCATACCCTTGTTGACACCATCAGTATGGTGGTTGCTGGATTGGACAGCATGGTCTGGGAGAGGAAAGATCTAAGGAAGCTGCAATGCAATTGGTAGCATTGACAGCAAGGGAGGCCCCAAGCTCATGGACAAGGTCAGTGCAGAGGCCACACTGGAGGGCAATAATGAGGGACAACTGTGACATTAGGGGTGGCAGAAATGCCTTAGGATTAGGGACATATCCATCAGTAGTTTTTAGCCAATTCTAACATACAGTAGTCCCAACATATCGCTTTCTGTTTTCTGTAGCCCAGAAAACCTTGTGCAAGTACTGTACATATTACTAACACATGGGAATAATTGCGATATTGTAACAATGCCCACTCGGACCAATGCAATTAGAAAATGCAGTTGCTGTAACTTGATAATGGCCATAAATTGTGCAGCAGATTGTCTCTCTGACCAGCCTCTGACATCTGCCTAGCTCCAGGGCACCCTGGGAATGATGATTGCTCTACTTTGCTCTGCTTTTGTATAGCAGTTTGTGTGTAATGACAAAAGCCCTACCGACTGTTTGCGCTAAAAAGCAGTAAGAAAATGAAAAACTTGGAGGAAATGCAAGGGACCATGGGAAAGCCCATCCAATTTCACCATTGTATCTTTTAAAAGAAAGTTTTAAAATTTATCAAAATATATCTCCAGCAAATTTGTCTAAACTGGGTCATATTCCAGATCTGGTAAATCAATCCACACATATTACGAGGTGTGTCTATTAACCCCTTCCCGACCAGCCGCCACAGTTATACTGCGGCAAGTTGGCACTGCTGCATGAGCCGTCGTAGCTGTAACTCTTTTTAAAATTTTGTAGCAGGTGCGCGCCGCCAGCATATGTCCGAAACTGATGCGCGTGCCCGGCGGGCACGATGACCGCCGGGCACCCGCGATAGCTCATGACAGAGCAAGAACCGGGATCTGTGTGTGTAAACACACAAATCCCGGTTCTGTCAGGGGAGAGGAGACAACCAAGTAGGAACAACGATCTCTCTCCTCCTCTATTCAGCCACATTCCCCCCACAGTGAGAACACACATAGGGAACACATTTAACCCTTTGATCGCCCCTAGTATTAACTCCTTCCCTGCCAGTGACATTTATACAGTAATCAGTGGCTATTTATAGTACTGATTGCTGTAGAAATGTCACTGGTCCCAATAAAGTGTCAAAAGTGTTCGATTTGTCCGCCGCAATGTCTCAGTCCCGATAAAAATCACAGATCACTGCCATTACTAGTAAAAAAAATAATAATAAATGCCATAAATCTATCCCCTATTTTTTTTTTTTTTTTTACCAAAAATATGTAGAATAGATATCGGCCAAAAGTGATGCAGAAATGTATTTTATTTTTTATTTTTTTCTGGGATATTATAGCAAAAAGTTAGAAAATATTGTGTTTTTTTTCAAAATTTTGCTCTTTTTTGTTTATGTTGGTGTTTTTTTTAACAGCCCATAAACTCCCCTCTATGTTATCCTATATGTCCATGCACACATGGACGTTTTTGGATGTTTATCAGCAGTGGAGTTTATGGGCTGTTTTCTGAACGCCATAAAATCACGTTCAGGAACTTACCACAAAAAATGCCAAATGCTCATAAACCCTGATAAACATTGATAAACGCTCAAAAACGTGGCTCACCAGCGTATTTTAACGTTTTTGATACATTGGAAAAAAAAAAAATACAATTTTCAAAAAAAAGATATATATGAAACCCTGCGAGCCACTTACGGATAAATGCCTACAAAATAATAAGTGAACAGTGGAGACCAGCTGCAAACACTCAGTCACGTTCCATATTCGTGCAAAGTATTAAAATAAAAAAACAATGTGTCTGCGCTAGAAAAAATCGCTGCACTCAAAGTGCAGTACCCCTAGGTGCTAAAGTATAAAGTGCACAGTGCTATGTGAAACACAGCAAGTGAGTGATCAAACAAAACAACATATCCATTAAAATATCAAAATAAAATACAAGAGGATATAACAAACAGTGAATAAATGAAGTCCAAAAACGTGTATATCCAATGATATAAAAGTGCCCAAATAAATTAGTCCAAAAATTTGGTGAATTTCACATATCCTATCTTCCAAACTGTGCCACCAAAAAACATGCTGTGGTGTCTTCCAGCCGCCCCCACAGGTGTATATGCTCACCTTCCTGTGTGTGACACAGCGATTAGACTATGTCAAACAAAGCCTTGGAGCCACTCCTGTGCTCATTAGGAACCAGCTGTGCAGACTTCCAATGTTCTCAAGTGGAGATGGTTTATGCAAGAGAAAAAAACTCCATAGCGCAATATGTAGGTATAAAGGATTTTAAAATAATCAGCTCCCCTCACATATATGTGCATGCGTAAAACTACCCCTAAGTGCTAAAGTATAAAGTGCACAGTGCTATGTGAAACACAGCAAGTGAGTGATCAAACAAAACAACATATCAATTAAAATATCAAAATAAAATACAAGAGGATATAACAAACAGTGAATAAATGAAGTCCAAAAACGTGTATATCCAATGATATAAAAGTGCCCAAATAAATTAGTCCAAAAATTTGGTGAATTTCACATATCCTATCTTCCAAACTGTGCCACCAAAAAACATGCTGTGGTGTCTTCCAGCCGCCCCCACAGGTGTATATGCTCACCTTCCTGTGTGTGACACAGCGATTAGACTATGTCAAACAAAGCCTTGGAGCCACTCCTGTGCTCATTAGGAACCAGCTGTGCAGACTTCCAATGTTCTCAAGTGGAGATGGTTTATGCAAGAGAAAAAAACTCCATAGCGCAATATGTAGGTATAAAGGATTTTAATCAAATAATCAGCTCCCCTCACTGGGGTACTCACATATTGTGGGTGCGTGAGTGCACCATCCTTAACAAGCATAAAACGGTCAATCTCTCGGTGTGGTGTGCGGTGCGGCGTGTGTAACGAAAATCTCCTGCTCTCTCTCTGCTGACAGCTCCGTCCAGGCCCCTCCCCTACGCGTGTTCGGCACCGGGACCACGTGCCTTCTTCCCCCTGAAGAAGGCACGTGGTCCCGGTGCCGAACACGCGTAGGGGAGGGGCCTGGACGGAGCTGTCAGCAGAGAGAGAGCAGGAGATTTTCGTTACACACGCCGCACCGCACACCACACCGAGAGATTGACCGTTTTATGCTTGTTAAGGATGGTGCACTCACGCACCCACAATATGTGAGTACCCCAGTGAGGGGAGCTGATTATTTGATTAAAATCCTTTATACCTACATATTGCGCTATGGAGTTTTTTTCTCTTGCATAAACCATCTCCACTTGAGAACATTGGAAGTCTGCACAGCTGGTTCCTAATGAGCACAGGAGTGGCTCCAAGGCTTTGTTTGACATAGTCTAATCGCTGTGTCACACACAGGAAGGTGAGCATATACACCTGTGGGGGCGGCTGGAAGACACCACAGCATGTTTTTTGGTGGCACAGTTTGGAAGATAGGATATGTGAAATTCACCAAATTTTTGGACTAATTTATTTGGGCACTTTTATATCATTGGATATACACGTTTTTGGACTTCATTTATTCACTGTTTGTTATATCCTCTTGTATTTTATTTTGATATTTTAATTGATATGTTGTTTTGTTTGATCACTCACTTGCTGTGTTTCACATAGCACTGTGCACTTTATACTTTAGCACTTAGGGGTAGTTTTACGCATGCACATATATGTGAGGGGAGCTGATTATTTTAAAATCCTTTATACCTACATATTGCGCTATGGAGTTTTTTTCTCTTGCATAAACCATCTCCACTTGAGAACATTGGAAGTCTGCACAGCTGGTTCCTAATGAGCACAGGAGTGGCTCCAAGGCTTTGTTTGACATAGTCTAATCGCTGTGTCACACACAGGAAGGTGAGCATATACACCTGTGGGGGCGGCTGGAAGACACCACAGCATGTTTTTTGGTGGCACAGTTTGGAAGATAGGATATGTGAAATTCACCAAATTTTTGGACTAATTTATTTGGGCACTTTTATATCATTGGATATACACGTTTTTGGACTTCATTTATTCACTGTTTGTTATATCCTCTTGTATTTTATTTTGATATTTTAATGGATATGTTGTTTTGTTTGATCACTCACTTGCTGTGTTTCACATAGCACTGTGCACTTTATACTTTAGCACCTAGGGGTACTGCACTTTGAGTGCAGCGATTTTTTTCTAGCGCAGACACATTGTTTTTTTATTTCAAAAAAAAGATCACGCTTAAAAACGATAACGTGGAAAAACGCTAAAGAACTCTAATGAATGCTATTGCAAAAATGTAACAAAACTTTGAAAGAAGCTACTGTCGTTTTTATAACATTATTTTAACGTCCAGTGTGCATGGAGTCTAACAGAGACACAGCTGCAGTGCGAATCTAGTGAGGTCAAAGTGAATGATGCATATACCCTGATGGTGTAGCTAGTTATTGTTTTAATTTATCTAGTGACTTAAAGTGGATGTAAACCCAATTCATGAAATTTGACCTGGGAACATATATCTGTAGTGTTTTCTTATCTCTCTCCAAAGAGACCAGTGTGTTTCTTTTGTCCTGTAGCTCTGTTATCAGCGTGATAACCTCGAGTCTAATAAGTTCTGACAGGTTCTCTGACACAGGAGATAAAAGCAGCCTGAAGTTTGTGTGGTGGGAGGTTGCAATAAATAAATTAGCAGACAGCTTGACTTGTCACAGCAGAGCTCTCCTTCCTTTGCCTATGTGGAGTGGGGGTGTGTGCCTTTCCTCCAATCAGCTGTCTTGGCTGTATTCCAATAATCCACTCCCAGTGCTGAACAGGAAGAGAAAATCTGTAACATGATGCACACTTTCCAAAGAATATATAAAGATGAAGCAGATATACATGTAAAACTTATGTAGGGAGATTTGTTTCATCCCTGTGTATCATCTGAGGCTGTTTATTGTGTAAATGTGAGGGTTTACATCTACTTTAAGCCTAGTACACACTGACAGCTCAGAAGGAGCTGCTGTACTAACTATCTGACATTAGTACAGCGATCTCCCCTGCTGTGCTATTGTGTTCTCACAGGGAGGATTGCCCCCCCGCCAGAACACTTCAGTCAGAGCACCAATTGGGAGCCGATCGGAAGACCTTTTTTGGTCATGCCCCGTTTGGCCGGCTTCTGTAGGACCGGCTGCAGTACACATGGACTAAATGTCAGACGGTTTCTATTGAACAGGCCAATGCCACCCGACATTGGGCCCACATGTACTAGGCTTTACTCTATAATTAGAATGAGCTGTCTCTTTAAGGGCACACAAAGATTCTAAAGGTAACTTACACAAAAGTAGGAGTATTGTATCTGGGGATTTCCGTATTATAATTATGATATCTCATTGACTGATAAATAAAATAGACAATAAAGCAGGCAATAGATAGACGGTAAAGGACGAGTAAATAGTTACTTTCCACAAGTTTTCAGGTACATTGGAGACAAAGCATAAATGCAGACTTCAGTTTTGTAAAAACAAACTAATATACAGTAGCATATAAAATTGCTATACTGGGGGCAGGTGTGGTCTGAGCATGTCTGAGTGAGGACTCATGCTGTGAGAGCTCCCGGTCCACGCTAGCTCCAGACGAGGCAGATTGAGAGAGAGCCCAGAGCCTGGAATCGGCCGAAGCAGTACCCCAGCGGCTCAGCGGTATGCAAGCGGGGAGACAGCGGGAGACTAAAACCTCCCGCAAGGCGGCCGGCGCAGCTAAAGGGGTGAGAATAGCCAAGGAAGGGGGGCAGCAGCCGGAGATACAGCAGTTCTTCCGGGTGGAGCAGGGACCTGATCCCAGAAGTGAACGGATAGACGGGCTGTATGGTACTAGTGAGAGACCTGCCACGCTAATTACACAAACACAGAGGGAGGTGAGGAGGAGTCTGGAAGCCCTTCAGACTATCCCACAGAGCCCTCAGATGCATGCTGTGGTAGCTGGTTTTTACCTTTGCAGTGTGGGGATATGGAGCCAGGTAATCTGGCAATGGAGGATTTGAGAATGCTCATACTGGCTCTCCCTACTAGAGCGGATATAGAAGCTATCAGGCAGAGGAAACACATCGTAAAGAACTTCATCAGGGGCATACAGAGCTGCAAGTACTAGCAGAGCGTGTAACAGATGGTGAGGCGGAATTGCAGACCCTGGAGCAAAGAGTGGCTGGTCTGGAGAAAGAAAAGCTCACCCAGGCAGATAATTCAGTGACACTACAGTTACAGCTACAGTTGGAGGACCTCGAGGACCGCAGCCGTCGAAACAATGTTCGGCTCAGGGGGATCCCAGAAACTATGGATCAGGAAAATCTTCAGGACACGGTAAAGTCTATTTTTAAAAAATTGCTTGAAGATGCTACACCCCTGAACTTGGTGTTCGATAGAGTACATAGAGCCTTGGGTCCGAGGCCCAGGGATTTAAGTCGCCCCTGTGATGTGATATGCCGCTTGCATTACTTTATGCATAGGAAAGCTATATTAAAGAAAGCATGGGAAGTAGGAGAGATAGACTTTCAGGGTGTACAACTGAAGATTTTACCGGACTTGTCAAAAGCCACACTACAACGCTGAGCATTGCTTTGTCCGGTGTTGGAGCAGATACGAGAATGCGGCGGTACATACCGTTGGAGATTCCCAATCTCAGTTCTTATACGGAAGGGGGGTGCTTCATTTTGGCTGCGATCTAAAACAGACCTACCAGACTTTTTTTTGTTTCTAGGTATTGAACCATTTCCGGTTCCTGACTGGTTACAGTTATTTACACGGAGATAAGATAAAGCTATAAAGAGCCTATATGCATTTTGACAAGATAATTAAACTCCGGAGGGGACATTGGGGGTAATAGAAGGACAATAACTTTGTCTCTAGGGAGATGGGGGGAGGGCAAATATATATAATTTTTCCCTTTTTTTTTTTTTTTTTTTTTAATACACAGTAGATAGCCATAAATATAAAGATATGTAGTGGGATGCCCCCGTATCCCCTCTTCTTTTTGGATAGCAATAGATGCACTAAATTATGATTATTTTTTTTTTTTTTTTTATTTCTACTTTTCTTGTTGTTGTTATTTGGGTTATTCGATTTTTTGATTGAAGTGGAGGTCTTGAGGGGTGTACAGATTTAGGGATGGACATAGGCACAATTTGGGTTGGTTTCAATACAGGGGATGGGTGGGGGTGAATGTGGGGAGTGGGAAGTGGTTACTCATGAGATGTGGGATTGGAAGGGGACACTATGATATAAGTAAAAGGGTGAGTATAGGATATAACACATACACAAAGTACGATAAATTACACTAAGATAGCAGTACAATTTAATACACTAATATATAATACAAGGTGAGACTGTTGGGGAAGTAGGAGGGGGGAGATAAGAGGGGCAGGAAAATGTATACAGAAGAATCAATGGAGGGCTGGGAGTTGAAGCACTGGGGTGGTTTGGGGGGGGTGGAGGGTGGGAGGAGAAGGTGGGAGATTCCCCTGGTGGGGTGTTTCTTGTTTTGTTTCTCTCCTCCTCCCTAAGTCATACTCTCCGGAGATGTAAAAAGAGGGGAAAGGGGAGGGAAGGGAAGGAAAGTAATCCTTTTGTTTTTTCCTTTTTTTCTTCCCCTTTTGCCTTCAACGGTTGGTTTTCTTTTTTCTGTTTTGGTTTGTGGTCTTAAGATTTTTATGATTCACAGATTGGGTTTTTTCAGGTTAAAGTAATAAAAATGTATATGTATATGTAGGTATACAAATGTATATGAAGTATGGCTACTTAGAAGGCCTTAGATATATAGCAGCTATATAACATCATAAGGATCGTAGGTAGACTGGAGGAGCTGGCGGAGGTAAGCCGGGGACTCCCTCCTCTAGGACATGCTCAACCACATCCCCCCCAGTAGGCTAGCACTCAAAGTATAAGGCTGGCCATACACTATTCAATTTTCCTGTTCAACTTTCCTTTAGATTTACCAAAACCATATAATAGGAGGTCAAACCTAAACACTTTCAATTTGGATGCAATCAGGCAGGCCCTTGTACTACATAGTTGAAGGTAAATCTAAAGAAAATTGAACAGGAAAATTGTATGGTGTATGGCCAGCTTAAGGAATTTAGGTCGAGTGCATAAAGCTGATTTGCTTTAGATCCCCCTGGGGAGAGGTGCCCTCTCTAGGAGGACTTAGTTGACAGGGGGCTTTTTTACCTCCTGTTTAGATCTCTTTGGGGATTTTTGTGGTGGTTTTTTTTTTTTTTTTTCCGTGTTAGGCCCTCTGAGGGTTTTTTATTTTTTTCTCCGTGTTAGGCCCACTGTAGGGGTGGTAATTTTTTTTTCTTTTTTTAATTTTTTTGTGTTAGGCCCTCTGTGGGGTTTTTTTCCGTGTTAGGCCCTCTGAGGGTTTTTTCTTTTCTTTGTGTTAGGCCCTCTGTAGGGGTGGTAAAAAATTTTTTTTTTTCTTTTTTTAATTTTTTTTGTGTTAGGCCCTCTGTGGGGGTTTTTTCCCGTGTTAGGCCCTCTGAGGAATTTTTTTTCTTCTTTTCTCCGTGTTAGGCCTTCTGTAGGGGTGGTAAATTTTCTTTTTCTTTTTAATTTTTTTTTTTCGTGTTAGGCCCCCTGTGGGGTTTTTTTCCGTGTTAGGCCCTCTGAGGTTTTTTTTTCTTTTCTCCGTGTTAGGCCCTCTGTAGGGGTGGTAATTTTTTTGTGTTAGGCCCTCTGTGGGGTTTTTTTTGTTTTTTTTTTTCTCCTCTCCCTCCCCATCTCCTCTCTCCCCCTCTCTTTTGCCTGGGTTCCTCCTGAGTTTAGAGATTTTCCCCCTAGTTGGGGTGAGAGGTAAAAGAAATGGGTATCATTTCAATAATGTCAATTAATGCTAAGGGACTAAACATCCCCGAAAAGCGACGTATACTTCTTCAAGATTTGAAAAGATCAAGGATTGACATAGCATTTGTCCAGGAAACGCATTTTAAAGAGAACATCCTTCCTTTTCTTAGGAACAGATCTTTTCCAATAGGTTACCACGCTACTAATCCTGTTGCTAAGACAAGGGGGGTGTCTATATTGATTTCAAACAAGATTCCATGGTCATGTACAGAAACCTTGTTGGATGCCGGGGGTCAATACCTGCTCCTGAAGGGTAAGATTGGGGGGACAAGAGTAACCTTGGCTGCTTTTTATGCCCCTAATACACAACAAGACAACTTTTTAAAGAAATTTTTGGATAAAACTATGAGATTTACGGAGGGTCAATTGATTATAGGGTGAGATTTGAATGCAGCTCTAGTTCCAGGTGAGGATACTTCTTCAGGGGTCTCAGCTGTATCCTTGGGTGTTCGGAAGCAAATTGTTAAGTCACTCTACGGAGCAAGATTAGTGGATACATGGCGCCTCTTCCATTCTGGAGAAAGAGATGACTCTTTTTTCTCAGCCCCACACAAGACATACTCTCGTATAGATTATTTTTTTACTCCGCACAGTCAATTGCATGCAATAGAGGAAGTAAATATTGGGAAGATAACCTGGTCAGACCATGCACCAATTTTTTTGAAGTATAATCTCTCAGATATTCAACTACCCGGTCATGCGATGTGGAAACTGAATGAAAGCCTCCTACAAGACCCCTCTGTGATAGAGGAGGTACGTAAAGAGGCAAGGTGGTATTTTCTGACTAATGACACTCCCGAATGTAATTCGGGAGTGATTTGGGAAGCCCACAAAGCAGTGATGCGGGGAGTTTTGATCAAGCATGGGGCTAGGATTAAAAAAGAGAGAGAAGCCAAGATAACATCGCTAATGGCAGATATACATCGCCTGGAGATGCTGCATAAACGAACCCCTACTTTAACCGTGGAATGGGATCTTTTGACGACACGCAGACAGATCATAGATTTACTTCGGTATAAAGCTAAAAGAGCAATACAAGTAGGAAAAAAGCAGAGCTATGAGTATGGGAATAAATGCGGTAAACAACTCGCTGACTCTCTGAGGGAACAGCAATTAAGGACCTATGTCCCAATGATTATGGGAACTGAGGGTGAAAGATATCTGCTGCCAAGAGAAATAGCGCAGAGGTTTGGGGACTTTTATTCAGCTTTGTACAATTTACACTCGAACCCCCAAAATCAGACTGCGGTAGAGGAATATGTGTCAGCTTCTGGTTTGCCTAGCCTGGCGTCTATTACACGGCAGGAATTGGAAAAACCAATCGCATTGGAGGAAGTTCATGAAGCGGTGAATTTGGCAAAGATGGGGAAGGCCCCGGGCCCAGACGGTTTTACCGCCCAATATTATAAGCTGCTCTTTCCTATTTTAGGACCTTATTTGGTTAAAATGTATAATGGATTGGGAGATTCAGGTTCGTTCCAGATGGAATCCCTGAAAGCGTTAATCACGATCTTACCTAAGGAAGGTAAAGACCCATCACAATGCGGGAGTTATAGACCGATATCCCTTTTAAATGCGGATCTGAAGCTTTTCTCTAAGATCTTGGCGATGCGGCTCCAACAGTATCTACCCTCTAGACACGGGAAGCACGAGATAATACGATTAGGACTTTGAATTTAATTCATATAGCTAATACTTCCAAAATCCCTTCCTTATTTCTGCGAACAGATGCAGAGAAAGCTTTCAATCGCATTAATTGGCAGTTTATGTTTGCGGTGTTAAGACAAGTAGGGATGGGTAACAATATGATTAGATGGATTTTGAGTATCTATGCACAACCATCAGCTCAGGTTAAGGTGAACGGGGTGCTATCTCAGCCTTTTAGTGTCACGAATGGAACGAGACAGGGATGCCCACTGTCCCCAATATTATTTGTTTTGTCGTTGGAGCCCTTAATGTGTAGGATCCGGTCAAATCCAGATATAGGGGGTATATCAATAGGAGGTATGCAGTATAAAGCTTCGGCATATGCAGATGATATGTTGTTTTCATTGACTAATCCGATTGTATCATTACCTAACCTTCAAGAAATAGAGACATATAGCTTCTTATCAGACTTTAAGATCAACGTATCAAAATCTGAGGCAATGGGAGTTGGGATATCTAGCAACATATTAGGAACACTGAAGGCAAGTTACAAATTTAAATGGTCAGATCAAGCCTTGAAATACCTGGGAACTTTTATCCCAGCAAATCTTTCCCATACATACAATCTTAATTTCCCACCAATATTACATAGAGTGCGAGTCCTCTTGGAAAGTTGGCAGAGAGGGTTCCACTCCTGGTTTGGGAGGTGTAATATTATTAAAATGAATATTCTGCTGAAGTTTTTGTATTTATTCCAAGCATTACCTATCGCTATACCTAAATATTATTTCAAACAGATACATTCCCTTCTTGTCAGATTTATCTGGGCAAATAAACACCCAAGGATTAGCAGAGCCCTGTTGACTATACCCAAACAAAAGGGTGGACTAGCTGTACCAGACATGTACAAATACTATCAGGCAGCTTTATTAAGCCGCTTGATTGATTGGAGTAGACATGGAGATGGGAAGTTATGGCCAGGCCTGGAGCAGGCTCAGAGCAGTGCTTTACTGCAACGAGCCGCTTGGTGTTATAAAGATCTTCCAACTATGACGAGGGCACACCCTGTGATAGGACCCACCCTAAAGATAGGCTTTGAGCTTTTTTCTAAGGGTAAACTTTCAGCAATAATCTCACCGTTGTTTCCAATACTGGGGAATCCCCAGTTTGAGCCAGGTCTGAGAAAGGGAAATTTTACGGCATTGATGGAACAGGGGATCTTCCAGGCCTCTCATTTTTTAACAGGGGAAGCATGGCCCACAATATTTTCATTGACAACAGGATCTTTACCATACTGTTTGGATTTTTGGCGTGCGGTACAGCTAAGACATTTTTTGAACACTTTAATCCTGCCAAGTAGTTATGGGCGCACTCTAACAATCTTTGAGAAATATTGTAACGGAAGCGGTGTATTCCACCAAACCCTTTCTAAAACGTACGCACTGCTGGTAGCACCCTCGGAGGACTTTAGGTTGCCCTTTTTTAGGGGGTGGGAGAGAGAGATCTGGGTCGAACCTTTACGGAAGAGCAGTGTACTAATATGATACACAATATATTTGAGTCGTCAATCTGAAGAATGCAGGAGACAAATTTTAAGATTCTATCCCGGTGGTACCGCACCTCAGCATTCTTAAACAGATGCTACCCAGAGGTATCAGTTAATTGCTGGCGTTGCGGGGGGAAGGAGGGGACGCTAATGCATATTTTTTGGTCCTGCCCCAGAATAGAGAACTTTTGGAAGGAAGTCCGGAGAATTGCTCAAAAATTTAGTGATCAGGAGATTCCGGAGGATCCATCTTTCTTCCTATTACAAGATACTAAAATCCCAGTTAAATCATATAAGAAATCTATTCTATGTCATCTGCTGAATGCAGCTAGAGCATGTATTCCACTCACTTGGAAGCAGGCACAACCACCAACGGTAGGATTGTGGCTTAAAAGAGTAGAACAATTGAACCTTATGGTAGATTTGGTTTGGACATCCCAGCAAAAAAGAGGGCTATATCTGAAAACATGGTCTCCATGGAATCTTTTCATTAATACAGAAAAGGGAAAAAACCTTATAGATATAAGTTCTAATGACTGAAAACAGAAGACGTGGCCATTGGATTCCTGGCAGGGGAGGGGGATGTGGGGGAGAGGGGGAGGAGGAGGGGATGGGGAGGAGGGAGATGGGCTCTGCCCCTCCCTCCCCTTAGGGTTTTATTTTTTTTTATTTTATTTTTTTTTTATGTCTTTGTTGTGTGTTTTTTTTTTTTTTTTTTATGTCTTTGTTGTTTTTTTTTTTTTTTTTTTTGTAAATATAGAGGTAAGAGAGAGTTAGACGCTTAAGGAAAATATAGATAGAACCCCCCCAGGACGGAGTTGGAGATATATATTGATTAGGGACGGGAGAGGATCTCTGCCTTAATGCGTTTGGGGGATTGTAATGAGGTTTTGACTTTGTTGTAATTAGAGAGCATGGTCTTGGCTTTAGAAGAAAATTAATTTATTTGTATATTAGATTAGCATATAGACATGCATAATATGTTATATTTGATGTTGGTAAAGTGTATGCCTTTCTTCCTCTTAAATCAGTAATAAAAATATTAAATATGAAAAAAATAAAATTGCTATACTTCCCATTTTGTAAATTAATGTTATTCAATTTTTATAATAATATATTGCTGCACTATCCAAATAAAAACATATGGTAATCGTACAAAATCCTAATATTACTGACTGCAGTTAAATAGTGGTGGTGAGATATTGCATTCCTATGTGAAAAATCTAGTGAACATACTAATGCAATTTTATGCGATAAAAGTTGCGATCATAAACAAAAAAAATTTGTAAAAAACAAATATATAATTTTTTGTTTATGTACAAGAACAACAAAATTTTTTTGTTTATGATCGCAACTTTTAATCACATAAGATTGCATTATTATGTTCACTAGATTTTTCACATAGGAATGCAATATCTCACCACCACTATTTAACTGCAGTCAGTAATATTAGGATTTAGTACGATTATCATATGATTTTATTTGGATAGAGCAGCATTATATTGTTATAAAACTTTTATTTGGCACAAGCATATGGGACGTGATCAATGCTAGCAGCTGTCCTTTAAATCATCAATCATCATCAATCATCATTTGGATTTTCACATGGTAGCTCGCAAGACTCTGTTTGTTTTTTATTGTTATTAAATGTTACCTTTCCATTTTAATCTGAAGTTGCTGTCATTTTCTAAAAATGATAATAACAATTAAATGTAATATGTCAACCTGGAGGCGTTCTGTACACCACTGGTGTATGTAATTAACCCAGGAATATAATTTTGTGCTTGTGTGATTGCCTCACTGATCTTTTCAGATGTCTGTGCTAAGATATAGTAAAAGTTACATTTTAGGCATCCCCTACAATAGGAATACCATTTTTTGGTGAGATACTTCTTAAAGTGGTAGTAAAGTATTTTTTTTTTTTTACTTGTACCTACAGGTAAGCCAGCAGGTGCACAATTGCAGCAACTCTTCTCCCTTCTCCCCGCTCTCACAGGCTTGGCTGAGAGCAGCGGGAGTCATTGGTTCGTACTGCTGTCAGTCAAAACCTGTGAGCAGTGAGCGGCGGGAAGGGCTGAACTGTGTGTCTGAATACAGTAGATGCAAACAGCCCGGCTTGGGATTAAGCATGCATGAGTGACCCCATAGCAAGTGGCTTCCTATAAGGGCATTCAGCAGGAGGAGCTAGGAGCCCTGGTGGACGACCCCAGAAGAGGAGTATCAGGGCTGCTCTGTGCAAAACAATTGCACACAGCAGCTAAGTGTGACATGTTTGTTATTTTAATGAAATAAAATGTAAAGCTTTACAATTACTTTAAATACTTATAAAGGGATGCTGACACTGCAGATTGCCTCCTTAAAAATTGAAGTTTCACCAGGTGGGTATAATGAACACAGAATCTCCCATGGAGGAACCAACCGAGAAAAGATATGGAAAAGCAAACCGCTTTTTCTGCAGAATAGAAACAACAGTATTCACATTCCTCCAGAAACAGTATTGTGGTACACTACTGATGACTGACGACTGAGAACAGCCCAAAAGTCCACTCACATTTGGACTGTGACCAGCTAGCTCTGTGGTTCTCAACTCCGGTCCTCAGGACCCACTAACAGGCCAGAATTTAAGTATTACCTTGGGAAGATGCAGACTAGAATACTACATTCACTGAGCAGCAAATGATATCACCTGTGATGTACTTCAGTTATCTTGCAAACCTGGCCTGTTAGTGGGCCCTGAGGACAGGAGTTGAGAACCATTGAGCTAGCTGTATACAGATCACAATGATCTGGAATGCTAGCTTCACAAGCAGATATCTTAAAGCAATTCTGTAAAAATGTTATTGGAAATATGTTTAAACAGAAATATGGCTGCCTCAACTAAACGTGCATATTCAACAATTTTCAATTTGATTCTTTTGAAATGTTTCATTAAAAAGATATAGTTACAAAGACAAAGTTGGAAAAAAACACCATCCAGGCCAACCTATGAGTGTGCCAGTGTGTGTGTGTCAGTTTATTTTCCAAGAATATACATATCCCTGAAAGTTGTGCTCATTGAGGAAGACATTTAGAAGTATAGTATATACATTTAGAGGTATTTTGAATTTGTCAGTACTCACAGAAGAACCTGCTATTTGGGGAGGAATATCCACATTTTTTCTGCTTTAAAGGTAAAGAACTGCACCTCCTTTTCGCCAGTCTTAAACTGGGACCACATGTCCATCTCTCCTCTAGCTGAGGTCCTTAATTTTGTTTCCTGTTCTTTGGACAATTTCTAGTTCTAGAATAGACTCTCTGTTGCTTGGTTACCACAACAGAACTACATACGCAAGTGTTTTTTTAAAGGGGTAAGAGTATTGATTTATCCTTCGAATAAATACCCTTTTTAATGCATGAAAGTATTCAGCTTGCTTTGCTAGCAGCAGCCTGACATTGTTTGTTTATGGTCATAGCTAGTTTATGGTTCACTAGGACCCCCAAATCTTTTTTAATTGCTCATTATCTTCTCTAATTTTCCCAGTGTAACTCCTCCTAATGAGTATCTTACCTGTAAATGTTTAGCACCCGAATGCCAGGTCTCAGCCCACCCCCCCTATTGTGTCCAGGTCTTCTTGTAATGCTGTGTAAAGCCCTACCCTAGGCTAGATACATTTAGTTTTTGGCTCTGCTGTACCCAGCTGAACAGCAATCCATTTTCTAGGTATTATCAGGTTTCCCTAAGCGCCGGTTCACACAGGGGCAACACGACTCTGGCCGCGACTTTGCGAGGCGACCTGGACGCGACCTGAGGGCGACACCACAGCGCGACTTGGGGCGACTTACAAGGCGACTTCAAGTCGCCTCCAGGACAGGCGACTTTCCAGTGGCCAATCAAACTACAATCCGCTCTGGGGGAGGGAGGGGTTTGCTTGAAAAAAACATCTTCTCTTCCTGTGAAGTCGCTTCAGTATAGATCACGATCCGACTTGTAGGCGACTTACATTGAAAGCAATGGGTACAAGTCGCCTACAAGTCGCCTTGAAGTAGTACAGGGACCTTTTCTGAAGTCGGAGCGACTTCAGTAGCGTACATATAGACGGCTCTCATTCACTTACATGGACTTTCAGATGTCAAGCGACTTGGGGCGACTTGAGGTCTGACAAGTCGGATCCCAAGTCGCGGTAGTGTGAACCGGCACTAAGCCTGGCAGGGGATTGCTCCTTCCTGCCTCTGGAAGAAGCTTCCAAAAATAGAGTAAGAGGGTCAGCCACTGGGCTATAATGTTTATCTGACCTCAGCCAATCCCTTGGAGAGGGCACCCTTAAGGTGGCTGTGGAGAAGATAAATGTTTGGGAGGGCTGTTAGGAGCTCTCTGTCCTGGGGCTTTGCCCCTGGGAGGCAACTGTGCTACTGATGGTCTATTGCAGTTAGGCATCAGCATATGCATGGCCGAGGGCAAAAAAGAAGGACCTAAGACACTACCTTAGGAAGCTGGGCTAGAAAAGGACCCCTTTCACTGAAGAGCGTCGCAGGGAAGCTGGTCGGAGAGCTGTCTCGGGACATTTGTGATTAGGACCTTTTACTAGAGGCTTTGGGTTTGCTTGTGCTTTGAAAATAGACACCAGAAATTTCTACGTTCACTGTCTTACAAAGTCTCAGATTAGTGGGCTGTCCCCTCTTTTCCTCCAGCATTACTTAAAGTGATTGTAAATGATCACCTTTTAAAACAACCCATTTAGTTTGAAATAGAAAGGAAAGGCAAAACATTTGTATATAGATATAAGAAAAACATTATAAATACCTTTTTTCACCTTTTTTTATAAGTGATCACACTCCCTCGGTTCTCAGCTGCATAAGAGCAAGGGGAGGAGAAGCAACAGTACACTGAGCTTGCCAGTGAAAGACTGTGCAGGGGGGCATGTCAGAACATGTCTGATCATTGGAGGAGAACAGGCTGAGTTCCCAGAATCTGTCTCCCTGTATCTGTCTGTGATTCTGGAGTATCCTGCACCCCCTCTTGATCTCCCCTGTTCAACTACTGCACAAAATATACAAAAAGACACCCCTGGACTGAGCCTGTGTTTGCCAGTGTGCTCTGAAACTGGTACCTGGCAGCCTCTGAACAGGTATAGGAAGATCTGTCTATTTCCAGTGGCCCATTTGGGGGTGATTGCTACAGTTACTACATCCTGTGTTTAAGTGATTTCTATGCATAATTTTGTAACATTCACAAATATAGAAATTAAGCTCTTAATTCCATCTCCATGTTGTTTATGAACAAGTTAAACAGTATTGCCCCCAAGACAGAACTCTGGGACACACCAATGAGATAAATGACTACTGCCCCTCCTTTGTTTAAACTACTTCTTGTTTCTTATTTTATGTTAACAGGTTGGTCTAACAAGAGCAGTCTTTCATAAACACATTGCTACTTACAATAACTAACAAATTGTTTAATGGAAACCTGACTGATAACTGAATGCAGATTGGCAAATAGGCCCCCTCAGCTAAGCCTAGCTGGGACCTTGGTGTCTTCCTGAAGACTTTGTCTAGGATCCCGCACCTCTTCCTACAGATCTAGACCCAGGAACACTGCACTCTGCTGCCCAGGCCTCAGACTATGAGCTCTCTCACCACATACTGAGCACACCTCCCCAGGGATTGGCTAGAGTACCATAAATATTCAAGATTTCGATGATTCGAGAATCCTCTAGGAACAGGGGGAAGTAACAGAGCACAGCCTGTGAAAACTAAGACGCCCTAGCAATGAACTCCTGCTCTCAGAGGCGTAAATAGAGCCTTCAGGGCCCCAGTGCAAGAAACCTGGAAGGGCCCCCCTGACCCCCCCCCCCCCACAACCCTTTCCTCTGTTCCAGCAGCTCTTCCCACTGATCCTGGGGCCCTTTACTCCTGTTGCGTGGCCCTTTATTATGATCCCGCAATGGAACCCTTTCACATGTTTTGCAGAGAGCCCCCTTCCTACTGTATTAGGGCCCCCCAGGGTGGCAGAAAGCAAAAAATATGTCACCAGCACATCAAGAAACTCCATATAAGGGTCCAAAGCAATGGGAGAACTACCAGGATTTCAAAGGTTGCACTTGTGACCAGGCCCTGGTGTCCTGCCACTGTGGGGGTCCCCAGCCCCCTCTTGCTGTCCTGCCCCTGCTATTGACAGCGCGGTCTGGTGTCTATTAGGACCTAGTGTTGGCGACATTATGGGTGCAAGCAGGGGAAGGCTGGCAATACTGTTTGTAGAGAGCTGAGCCCCCAGCTGGTCACTCAGCAGCGGTAATCCTGTATAACCTTCTCTGTTGACATGCTAATTAGGATGTGATCAAGGTGTGTGATGCTCCCAGACAGATCTAATAAACACAGTATTAAAGTCAAGAGCACAATCACATACAGTATACAGTATCTCACAAAAGTGAGTACACCCCTCACATTTTTGTAAATATTTTATTATATCTTTTCTTGTGACAACAATGAAGAAATGACACTTTGCTACAATGTAAAGTAGTGAGTGTACAGCTTGTATAACAGTGTAAATGTGCTGTCCACTCAAAATAACTCAACACACAGCCATTAATGTCTAAACCGCTGGCAACAAAAGTGAGTACACCCCTAAGTGAAAATGTCCAAATGGGGCCCAATTAGCCATTTTCCCTCCCCAGTGTCATGTGACTCGTTAGTGTTACAAGGTCTCAGGTGTGAATGGGGAGCAGGTGTGTTAAATTTGGTGTTATCGCGTTCACTCTCTCACACTGGTCACTGGAAGTTCAACATGGCACCTCATGGCAAACAACTCTCTGAGGATCTGAAAAAAAGAATTGTTGCTCTACATAAAGATGGCCTAGGCTATAAAAAGATTGCCAAGACCCTAAAAATGAGCTGCAGCACGGTGGCCAAGACCATACAGCGGTTTAACAGGACAGATTCCACTCAGAACAGGCCTCGCCATGGTCGACCAAAGAAGCTGAGTGCACGTGCTCAGCGTCATATCCAGAGGTGGTGCATGGTGATGGGATTGTCATGGTCTGGGGCTGCATGAGTGTTGCCGGCACTGGGGAGCTACAGTTCATTGAGGGAACCATGAATGCCAACATTTACTGTGACATACTATAGAAGAGCATGATCCCCTCCCTTCGGGGACTGGGCCTCAGGGCTGTATTCCAACATGATAACGACCCCAAACATACCTCCAAGATGACCACTGCCTTGCTAAAGAAGCTGAGGGTAAAGGTGATGGACTGGCCAAGCATGTTTCCAGATCTAAACCCTATTGAGCATCTGTGGGGCATCCTCAAACAGAAGGTGGAGGAGCGCAAGGTCTATCATCCACCAGCTCCGTGATGTCTTCCAGGAGGAGCGGAAAAGGTCTCCAGTGGCAACCTGTGAAACTCTGGTGAACTCCATGCCCAAGAGGGTTAAGGCAGTGCTGGAAAATAATGGTGGCCACACAAAATATTGACACTTTGGGCCCAATTTGGACATTTTCACTTAGGGGTGTACTCACTTTTGTTGCCAGCGGTTTAGGCATTAATGGCTGTGTGTTGAGTTATTTTGAGGGGACAGCAAATTTACACTGTTATACAAGCTGTACAGTCACTACTTTATATTGTAGCAAAGTGTAATTTCTTCAGTGTTGTCACATGAAAAGATAGAATAAAATATTTACAAAAATGTGAGGGGTGTACTCACTTTTGTGAGATACTGTATATCTATATCATATATATATATATATATATATATATATATATATATACACCGTATTTATCGACGTATAACACGCACATTCATTTTAAGAGGGAAGTTTCAGGAAAAATACTTAAATTTTAAATAAGGAACTTTGAAGCAAAATAAGGGTCAGTGCCCATCTGCAGCCTCACCATTGCCATCAATGCCATCTGATCAATGCCCATCTGCACCTCACAAGTGCCATCAATGCAGCCTCATCATTGCCATCAATGCAGCAGCCTCACCATTGCCATCAATGCACCAGCCTCACCATTGCCACCAATGCACCAGCCTCACCATTGCCACCAATGCAGCCTGATCGATGCCCATCTGCAGCCTAGAGGGGACAGGGAGGGGGGCGGCATGAAGGCCGACAGATTACATACAGTGAGAATTTCCTATAATAGACAGAACAGTCTCCCAATGGTGGCCCAGGAGACGAGACTTCCTATTACAGAGGTAAAACAGGAGATTTAAAAGTAAACAGGAGATTCTCACTGTATGTAATCTGATGGCGCTCATCCTGCTCCCCTCCGAGGCAGCTAAAACTGAAGTATTGCCGTTTAACACACACACGCTGTTTGCACCTAATTTTCATGGTGAAATAGTGAGTGTTATACGCTCACATTTTTGTAAATATTTTATTCTATCTTTTCATGTGACAACATTGAAGAAATGACACTTTGTTACAATGTAAAGTAGTGAGTGTACAGCTTGTATAACAGTGTAAATTTGCTGTCCCCTCAAAAATAACTCAACACACAGTCATTAATGTCTAAACCGCTGGCAACAAAAGTGAGTACACCCCTAAGTGAAAATGTCCAAATTGGGCCCAAAGTGTCAATATTTTTTGTGGCCACCATTATTTTTCAGCACTACTTTAACGCTCTTGGGCATGGAGTTCACCAGAGTTTCACAGGTTGCCACTGGAGACCTCTTCCACTCCTCCATGACGACATCACTGAGCTGGTGGATGTTAGAGACCTTGCGCTCCTTCACCTTCCATTTGAGGATGCCCCACAGATGCTCGATAGGGTTTAGGTCTGGAAACATGTTTGGCCAGTCCATCACCTTTACCCTCAGCTTCTTTAGCAAGGAAGTGGTCGTCTTGGAGGTGTGTTTGGGGTAGTTATCATGTTGGAATACTGCCCTGCGGCCCAGTCCCCGAAGAGAGGGGATCATGCTCTTCTATAGTATGTCACAGTACATGTTGGCATTCATGGTTCTCTCAATGAACTGTAGCTCCCCAGTGTCGGCAGCACCCATGCAGCCCCAGACCATGACAATCCCACCACCATGCTTGACTGTAGGCAAGACACACTTGTCTTTGTACTCCTCATCTGGTTGCCACCACACACGCTTGACACCATCTGAACCAAATAAGTTTATCTTGGTCTCATCAGACCACAGGATGTGTTTCCAGTAATCCATGTCCTTTGTCTGCTTGTCTTCAGCAAATTGTTTGTGGGCTTTCTTGTGCATCATTTTTAGAAGAGGCTTCCTTCTGGGATGAGAGCCATGCAGACCAATTTGATGCAGTGTGCGGCGTATGGTCTGAGCACTGACAGGCTGACCCCCACCCCTTCAACCTCTGCAGCAATGCTGGCAGCACTCATACGTCTATTTCTCAAAGACAACCTCTGGATATGACGCTGAGCATGTGCACTCAACTTCTTTGGTCGACCATGGCGAGGCCTGTTCTGAGTGGAATATGTCCTGTTAAACCACTGTATGGTCTTGGCCACCGTGCTGCAGCTCATTTTTAGGGTCTTGGCAATCTTCTTGTAGCCTAGGCCATCTTTGTGTAGAGCAACAATTCTTTTTTTCAGATCCTCAGAGAGTTGTTTGCCATGAAGTGCCATGTTGAATTTCCAGTGACCAGTATGAGAGAGTGAACGCGATAACACCAAATTTAACACACCCGCTCCCCATTCACACCTGAGATCTTGTAACACTAACGAGTCACATGACACTGGGGAGGGAAAATGGCTAATTGGGCCCCATTTAGACATTTTCACTTATGGGTGTACTCACTTTTGTTGCCAGCGGTTTAGACATTAATGGCTGTGTGTTGAGTTATTTTTGAGGGGACAGCACATTTACACTGTTATACAAGCTGTACACTCACTACTTTACATTGTAGCAAAGTGTCATTGCTTCATTGTTGTCACATGAAAAGATATAATAAAATATTTACAAAAATGCGAGGGGTGTACTCGCTTTTGTGAGATACTGTATATATACACACACATACATACATATATACACAAGCCTTTTTTTTCTGCCACTACGTGCCGGAATGCAGTTCCGCCACCTCAGGCAGCCCTCTCCTCTGCAGCCTGTCATATCAAACAGAAGCCAGTATAGGAAGTTTTCTATACAATTTGTTTCCTCCACCAGCTTCTGTATGTGTCAGGGCTGGGCTCAGCCCTTCCTTCTCTGAGCTGGCCACTCAGCTGTTGGCTAATGGCCAGCTCCTATCTCTCCACAGTTACTTAGCTGTTGATGATATCCTGCTCGTCAGTCCTACCTACTTAAGCCGTCCAGTCCAGAGGATCTCTGCCTTTGCCTTGGTTAACATCACAGAAACTATCTCCGATCCTGTTCAAGATTTGCTTTGCTGACATCCCTTCTGGTTCCAGATCCTGCTTGCTGTTCCACTACATTGATTCCTGACTTCTGGCTTGGCTGACTATCCATTCCGGTTACTGAACTTTGGCTATGTTTTGACTACGTTTGTTCTTTTTACTTTTAGTATTAAACCAGTGTGATTTAACTGTACTTCTGTCTCAAACTGATTTTGTGGTTTCTGACAGTATGCTAACGCCGGCATCCAGGGCACGTGCCCCACATCTGACTGATCGTGCCCTGGGACCGGGTCCACACGACGCAACTATCGGCATTAATGGGGGATTTCAGAGGCAGCTATCCTGCCTGTTGCCTGTCACATCTGTGTAGCACGGAGCCGGGTGAAGCGCTCTGCAACTCCTCCCGGTTCTGACAGGTGGAGATGCACGGAGGAGACTGCATAGTAAGCTGAGGAGAAAAAAAAAGCCTGATCTGACAGAACAGAACGGAAGTCTGCTGAACTGCTCAAATTCCAATGCAGGTGAGAGAGCTACAGAGGGAAAGGGGTGGGGGGGGGGGCTGGTTGTGCAAAGAGAGTAGAGAAGTTGTGGATGTTCTGCAGAGGTCTGAGCTGGGGGGAGTTAGATTGTGCAAAGTGAGAGTTGTGGACAGGGGAATTTGTACTGGGTTAAGAGTGCTGGGGGGGGGGGGTGAGGCTTGGGGTGCAGAGGTGGAAGATGAGGGGTTGTAAGGTTTAGAGCTGTGGATTGGGTTGCAGTAGTGAAACATGGAGGCGGGAAAAGACAAGCTGTGGATGGGGGTGCAGAGGTGATTGTGGACTGGGGATGTAAGCTGTGGATGGGGGGAGAGTTGTGTAGAGGTGACATGTTGACAGTTAAAAACAGGGTTGTGGATGGGGGGGCAGCACATGCTAATGTGAATTGTGGAATGTGGGGGTGGAGAGGGTGAACCGGCTGTGGATGGGGGGAGGGGGGTGAGCTTGAACTGTGGAGAGGGGGGTGAACTGTAGACAAGAGGAGAGAAGGTAACCTGTGGGTGGGGGGGGTGAGCAGTGGATGAGAGAAGAGACGGTAACCTGTGGGTGAGGGGGGTGGTGTAAGCTGCGGGGGGAAGTTAACTGTGGATGAGCGAAAAGAAGGTAACCTGTGGGGGGGAGGGGGTGAACTGTAGGGGGGGAAGAGAAGGTAACCTGTGGGTGGGGGGGGAGCTGTGGAGAAGGAGGAGACGGTGAGCTGTGGGGAAAAGGTAACCTGTGCAGGGGGGGGGGGGGGAGAGCTGTGGACGAGAGAAGAGAAGGTAACCTGGGTGTGGGGGAGGTGAGCTGTGGAGAGGGGGGGTGAGCTGTGGGGAGGGAAGTGAACTGTGGACGAGAGAAGAGAGGGTAACATGTGTTGAGCTGTGGGAGGGGGTAGGGCAAGCTGTGGGGGAGGTGAACTGTGGATGAGAGAAGAGAGGGTCACCCTCTAGGGGGGGGGGGCTGTTGGGGGGAGGAGGTGAACTGTGTGGGGGAGAGGAGAAGGTAACCTGTGGGGGGGTGAGCTGTGGAGAAAGAGGAGACCGTGTGGGGGGGGCGAACCGACGAGAGAAGAGAAGGTAACCTGCGCATGGGGGGAAAGGTAACCTGTGTGTGTTCAAGCTGTGGACAAGAGAAGAGAAGGTGAGCTGTGGATGGGGAGGTGAGCTGTTGACGGGGGGGGAAGAAGATGAGCCCTGACTACATCCATTATTTGGCAACACTTTACTTCTCTTTCCCAAGGAATGACGGTATTGGATGAATAGGGGTGAGGCTGGGGGGCGTGAGGGCGTGGGATTGGGGATGGGGAGTTTACATCGGGGTGATTAGGTTCAAGTGGTGCATGCAGTTTTCCAGAAATGTCCCACTCCAGACTGCGTTTTTAGGGCATGGCAGTCCACTTTTATTTAAAGGTAAGGAAAAAGTTCAAACAAACAGTGATATTCAGTGTTAATTTTAGTCTTAGGACTAAAATGGCATTTTAGTTTTAGTCCCATTTTAGTCTTCTGCAATTGTTTTAGTTTTAGTCGTATTTAGTCGACTAAATCTACAGTACATTTTAGTCGAGTAAAATGTCCTACATTTCATCAATTGCAATTTAGTTTTAGACATAGTATTTTGACTAGAATGGCATTTTAGTTTTAGTCTAATTTTAGTCTTATGTCGTGTACACATGACCGGACTTTCCGGCAGAAAAGTTCAGACGAAAATCTTTCTAAAATTCTGACGGACCTAGAAATAGAACATGTTTCAAATCTTTCCGACGGACTTAATTCCTATCGGGAAAAACTTTGGTCTGTATGCTAGTCCGACGGACCAAAAACGATGCAAGGGCAGCTATTGGCTACTGGCTATTGAACTTCCTTTTTCTCGTCCCGTCATACATCATCGCGTTCTAAACGAACGGACTTTGGTGTGATCGTGTGTAGGCAAGTCCGTTTCAGCGGAACTCCATCGGAACTCCGTCGGAAGGACCGTCAGAGTCTACAAAGTCCGGTCATGTGTACTCAGCATTAGGACTAAAATGGCATTTTAGTTTTAGTCTCATTTTAGTCTTTTGATTAAAATGGCTTTTCGTTTTAGTTGTATTTTAGTCATCTTAATTGTTTTAGTTATAGTCGTATTTTAGTTGACTAAAATAGTATTCATTTAGTTGACTAAAATGTTTTAGTCATTTTAGTCGACTAAAATATTTTAGTCGTTTTAGTCGACTAAATTAACACTGGTGATTATGAATGAGCCGAACACCCCCCTAACCCCCACCCCCCCAGTTCGGTTCGCAGCAGAACTTGCGAACAGGCAAAAAATTTGTTCGAACACGCGAACACTGTTAAAGTCTATGGGACAGGAACATGAATAATCAAAAGTGCTCATTTTAAAGGCTTATATGCAAGTTATTATCATAAAAAGTGTTTGGGGACCTGGGTCCTGCCCCAGGGGACATGTATCAATGCAAAAAGATTTTTTTTAAACGGCCGTTTTCTCGGGAGCAGTGATTTTAATAATACTTAAAGTGAAACAATAAAAGTGTAATATTCCTTTAAATTTCGTACCTGGGGGGTGTCTATAGTATGCCTGTAAAGTGGCGCATGTTTCCCGTGCTTAGAACAGTCTGACAGCAAAAGGACATTTCAAAGGAAAAGAAAGTCATTTAAAACTACTCGCGGCTATTAATGAATTGTCGGTCCGACAATAGACATAAAAGTTCATTGATAAAAACTGCATGGGATTTCCCCACAGGGGAACCCCGACCCAAAATGAAAAAAAAAATGTGTGGGGGTCCCCCTAAATTCCATACCAGGCCCTTCAGGTCTGGTATGGATATTAAGGGGAACCCTGAACCAAAATTCAAAAAAAAAAATGGTGTGGGGGCCCCCCTAAACTCCATACCAGGCCCTTCAGGTCTGGTATGGATTTTAAGGGGAACCCCGCGCCAAAATTTAAAAAAAATGGCGTGGGGTTCCCTCAAAAATCCATACCAGACCCTTATCTGAGCATGCAACTTGGTAGGTCGCAGGAAAAGAGGGGGGGACGAGAGAGCGCCCCCCCTCCTGAACCGTACCAGGCCACATGCCCTCAACATTGGGAGGGTGCTTTGAGGTAGCCCCCCAAAGCACCTTGTCCCCATGTTGATGGGGAGAAGGGCCTCATCCCCACAACCCTTGGCCGGTGGTTATGGGGGTCTGTGGGCGGCGGGCTTATCAGAATCTGGAAGCCACCTTTAACAAGGGAACCCTAGATCCCGGCCCCCCTTGTGTGAATTGGTAATGGAGTACAAATGTACATTTCTTATATAACGGAGGGCGGGGCCACCCAGTGACCCCGCCCTCCTCTGACGCACGGGGAATTCACGGGACTTCCCTGTGGCTTTCCCCTTGTTGTCAGCGGGGGGCGGGCTCACCCCCATCAACATGGGGACAAGGTGCTTTGGGGGGCTACCTCAAAGCACCCTCCCAATGTTGAGGGCATGTGGCCTGGTATGGTTCAGGAAGGGGGGCGCTCTCTCGTCCCCCCCTCTTTTCCTGCGGCCTGCCAGGTTGCGTGCTCGGATAAGGGTCTGGCATAGATTGTCGGGGGGACCCATGCCATTTTTTTTTTAAATTTTGGCGCGGGGTTCCCCTTAATATCCATACCAGACCTGAAGGGCCTGGTATGAAATTTAGGGGGACCCTCACACCATTTTTTTTTTAAATTTTGGTTCGGGGTTCCCCTGTGGGGAAATCCCATGCCGTTTTTATCAATGAACTTTTATGTGTATTGTCGGACCGACAATTCATTATAGCCGCGAGTAGTTTTAAATGACTTTTTTTCCTTTGAAATGTCATTTTGCTGTCAGACTGTTCTAAACACGGGAAACATGCACCCCTTTACAGGCATACTATAGACACCCCCCAGGTACGAAATTTAAAGGAATATTACACTTTTATTGTTTCACTTTAAGCATTATTAAAATTACTGCTCCCGAAAAAACGGCCGTTTTTAAAAATTCTTTTTGCATTGATACATGTCCCCTGGGGCAGGACCCAAGTACCCAAACACTTTTTATGACAATACCATACATATAAGCCTTTAAAATTAGCACTTTTGATTTCTCCCATAGACTTTTAAAGGGTGTTCCATGGCTTTTGAATTTGCCACGAACACCCCAAATTGTTCGCTGTTCGGCGAACTGGCGAACGGCCGATGTTCGAGTCGAACATGAGTTCAACACGAACTCGAAGCTTATCCTCAGGGCCGGACTTACTATTGGGCTTGACTGGGCTCAAGCCCATGGGCCCGGCCAATAGGACGGCTACAGCACGGACTCCAATTGCCGGGAGGGCATCCCTGGAAGTCCTCCTGTTTACTTCTCCTCTGCGCGCCTCCGCGTGCGCGCATCGGGGAAGTTCTGTGTTGGCCGTGTCCCTTGGACACAGCCAATCACAGATCGTGTTAAATGGGCAATCACAGCGGCCATTTAGCATTTGGAGTGTCCAATGCGAGGCGATCTCATATGTAAACACATGAGATCATCTCTCATCGCCGGCTCTCCCTCTTCACACAGGGACAGCGTGTGAGGAGGGAGAGCTTCCGTGCTGCAGCGGTGAGTGAACACTCACACTAGTTACAGTTACACTACACAACACAGTGCCATCTGTCCCCAGTGCCACCTATCAGTGCCAAATGTCCCCATCACCATCTGTCCCCAGTGCCATCTGTCCCCAGTGCCACCTATCAGTGCCAAATGTCCCCATTGCCATCTGTCCCCAGTGCCACCTATCAGTGCCAAATGTCCCCAGTGGCACCTATCAGTGCCACCTGCCCCCAGTGCCACCTGTCCCCAATGCCACCTGTCAGTGTCACGTGTTATCAGTGCCACATATCAGTGCCATCTGTCATCAGTGCCACCTGTCAGTGTCACGTGCCATCTGTTATCAGTGTTACGTGTCATCAGTGCCACGTATTAGTGCCATCTGTCATCAGTGCCACGTGTCATCAGTGCCACATATTAGTGTCATCTGTCATCAGTGACACGTATTAGTGCGACGTGTCATCAGTGTCACATATTAGTGTCATCTGTCATCAGTGTCACATTTTTCAAGCTTCAATTAGTGGTCATATAAATAGATTATTACGTTTTTTTAACACTGTCTACGGAACCAGTCAACATTTTGTTCTATTTAAAGTGATGTATAGAAGGTAGGGCCCGAAAGTGACTGAAGCCCAGGGGCCCCCACCACCCTAAGTCCTGCCTTGCTCATCCCTACTGGTGATATTCCCCTACAGTTTCACCATCACTGTATAAACAAACTATAGCCTCCTGGCTTACTCACTGTCAGCTTCGTGCCGTTTTGGTCGCGGGCCACATATTCCTGCTAGACGTACACACAGGCTGTCACCTGCAGCCTTAGACTCCGAGACCTCCTGTCTCTTTCTCCTGGAGCCGTCTCCTACTGGGACCCTCCTGACCTCCTAGGCCAGACTTCCTGTCTGCCGGGCGGAGCTGTCTCCGAGTCTGAGCACTGACTTCTATTCCTGGGATGATTATGAAGCCAGCACACAGGTGTACAATTAGCTTACCAAAATCAGGCATACACTGCTCATATGCACCTGTGACATGTAGGGATGAGTGAACGGTTCAGCCCGAGCATAAGTTTGGGCCGAACTTTCGTTGTTCGGACGTTCGGAGAACAGCCGAACAAACGGGACGTTCGAATGTTTGTTCGCCCCCCCGAATCGACCACAATGCATTATGGCGTTGAACAGTGCATTGCAAGCCCAGATTGGCTGAAGCAGTAAAGGCTTCAGCCAATCAGGGCACAGAGCACTGATTGGACACTGTCATCATGACTTTATCCAATCATGGCTCATTCCCGCCCCACAGTATAAAAGTATTCTTTCAATGGTAGCCATTTTCAGTGTGATTTTGGTGTGGAGAAAGATAGAACAGGGCTCTGGTTAGTGCTATTAGTTAGTGTGCTATACTGTGCTATTTTGCTTCAATTGTCAGTGTAGAATATTAGTTTAGTGTCAGTCTAGGGATAGTGTGTGTGTAGTGAGGAGGACCATCATTCAGGTTTTCATAGTGTGCAGCTAGAGTAGGGACTGCTCACATAGTTTCAGTGTAGTGTAGTGAGACCGTGTCAGTAATCTTGACATTAGTATATAGCTAGAGTAGGGACAGTTCAGATTCAGTGTAGTGACGGTTGAACACCGTCTATTTGATTGCGTTAATGCCAGTTTAATGCCATATCGTATTGCGTGCGTTACTGTCAGTTTAACGCCATATTGTTTTGCATGCGTTACTGCCAGTTTACGACATATAGTTCTGTGCATCACTGTATGTTTGGCGCATTATATTGCAGTATATTATATTGTATCCATGGAGTGTGTCTGTGTAGTGTGAGTATTAAAGGGCACCAAACACCTCTTTACATTGATTAAAGTGCATCTACGTAAAGATTTCAACTTCTCCTTTACATTTGCTTATAAGCACCGCCCCCTCCCTCCCAATAATGTCTGGGAGAACAACAAGGAGAGGCAGACATTCCCTTGGCACTGTAAGGGGGCCAGCAACAAATGTGTCCACAGGCAAAGGTGGGCGTGGTGGTCAGTCCTCAGGCAGGGCATCATTTCCTCTGGTTTTTGAGTTTGCCCGTGCTATCCAGCCACAGCATGCATGCGGGGGGTGCCACCGCCCCGGGCGCAAAATTTAAAGGGGCGCTGTCACGAGTGTGGACCGTCTAGCACGGGGATAAAAGCCCCTGTTAAACTTATGACAAGTCCACGTTGTCCAGCAACAACGGCCGTTCTTGGGGTGCGGGCGAGCAGCAGGGGGATCTCTCTCATGGCGGTGACCAGCGAGGGGCCGAGCCGAGGACAGAATGGCCTGAGAGCCCGGGAGTCGGGAGAATAGTTCCTCCGCAGCTGCCTCCTCCTTGACCTAGCCCCCCCTCCCCCAAGAGGTGAGAAGCGGCGAGCGCAGAATCTCCCGTGACTCTAGAGCATGGGTTGCTCTAACTTCCTCCCCGGGCAACAAGCTGACTGGGGACCCAGAGGACGGGCATGCTGCCAGGGAGCCGCTGGAAGGATGAAAGGAGACACTGACATGGAAGGTAGGGCTAGCAGTCTCTCTCGTCATCTCTCAGCCTCCCCGCTTTCCCTCAGCTCCACTGTCTCTCTAAACCCAATGTCTCTCTCAGTGAATCCAAATCCCCAGTGTTGCAAAAACACACAACTGTGCAAATATATAAATAAACAACCTCATTTTATATAATTATCAATAAAATGTTAATTCATAGCCATGTTTTTTGGATGCTTTTTATTGATTGTTATATGGAATTAGTTTGTTTATTTATATGTTTGCACAATTGTGTGTTCTTGCAGCACTGGTGATTTGGATTCACTACCCAGCAGGACTATATTAGAATTATTGTATTTGATGAATTGTTTTATGAAATTTTCTGTACTTTATTTAATTGCTTTATTTGCACAATGAGGTTGAGGTTTCTGGCAGCACCGGTGATTGGGACTCACTAACAGTAGGGTTATTTTATAATATTACAGGTAATGGAAGCTGCATATGTCATATTCATACTATAATACTTGTTGCAGCACTGTGCAGTTGGGATCAATACCCATTAGGGTTTTTTTTTTAACCTTTTTTAATTCTTTATATATATATATATATATATATATATATATATATATATATATATATATATATATATATATATATATATATATATATATTGGTTTATATATATATACCAAAATATATATAGAACATTTTCAAAAAGGTTAAATACAAAACCCTACTGGGTATTGATCCCAACTGCACAGTGCTGCAACAAGTATTATAGTGTGAATATGACATATGTAGCTTCCATTAACTGTAATATTATAAAATCCCCCTTCCTAATGCCTATGATGGCTAACCTGTGTAGAAAAGATGTAAACGCCTATTTTCAGGCTGTCTGGTCATGTTATTCCCTGTGTGAGCCAGTGGTGTATGCAGGGGAGAGGAGGGAGCGCCAACAACAGATGGGACATAGGAACCTATGCATGATGTCACCACTCCATGCTTTACCAGTCATTGTCAAGCACGCTCTCCTCTCCCCTGCAGCCACCGCTGGCTCACACAGGGGATCATGTAACCAGACTGGAGCTAGCTGAAAATAGGTAAGTTCGCAGGTCAGGGGGGAGCAAATTACTTGTCCCGCCCCGGGCGCTGACAACCCACGCTACGCCACTGCATCCTCCTCATCCTCTGTCACACAAGCAGAGACAAGTGTACAGTCCCCTGCAGTTGCCAGAGTGGATAAACCTGCCTCCTTGTCCACATCTATTCCTGCCATAGCCCTAACATCAGCCGTTGAGGAGTCAGCTGAGTTATTTGACCACAGCATCAGCCACTTTCTCTTTGATGATGCCCAGCCATTACTGGATTCAGATGCTGGTTCTGAGGTTGAAGGTGACAGGAACATGAGCCTAGAGAGAGCCTAGAGAGAGGGAGGAACACTGTTAGACAAATTGGCATTCATATGTTCCCCAAGCCACAGCGTATTGCCAAGTTGTCTCCAGTGGTAATGATGAAGATGGAGGAGATGGAGATGATGATGATGAGGTCACTGATGCGACTTGGGTGCCAGATAGAGCAGAGGAGGAAACTGAAAGTGAGGCGTCACAACCCCAAGGAGGTCGGCATCAAGAAAGAGTAGAGAGCAGCCATCCTATTCCATCACATTTTCCAGCTGTCATCTCCCGGCCCACTCCCCACAGCTCAGCTGTCTGTGCCTTTTTTAGCACATCTGCAGCAGATCGCACTGTTGCTATCTGCAAACTGTGTCTCAGGCACATCAAACGTGGCAAAAACACCAACCATTTGTGTACCACATGCCTAACAAGGCATTTAACATCCAACCACTCAGCCTGTTGGCAAGAGCACCTAAAAGCCACACAAAAGGGGCACAAATCTGTCCCTCCTCCTCCTCCTCACCCACTTCAGTCTGCCCCTGCGATACCGATTCAATACCTTTCAGCAGCCTCCACTGACAGGGATGATGGTATAGCACAGGGTGTCCAAGGTCCTAGCAGCTCATCTACCAGCAGCACACCACCAGCTGTAGACTGTAGCTGGCAAATTTCTCTGCCCCATCTTCTGTAGCAGAAAAAAAAAATACAGTCCCTGCCACCCACATTCTTGCTTTCATCAAGATTATCTCTATAGGGTTACGGTGGGAAGGCGCCACCAACACCCAAAGACCAATCAGTGCAGTGCATGAGCCCGTCAGCCCCATAAAGTAATCAGCACTGGGTCCTAATTTGCTGCCGTCGCTGCCATGGGGACAGAGACCAGCGCTGTCAATAGCAGGGACAGGACAGCAACTCTGGTAGTTCCACCACTGGTCCACAGTGGGAGGATTCCCCCATCCACCTGGAATGTGTAGATGGGGGAATCGGATATTTTTTTTTTATTCAACCTAATAGTTGAATGAAAAAAAGTGATCAATGTATGGGCTGCCTAAGTGCTAAGGCTAGACATAAACAGTTTAAATCTTGGCCGGTTCAGCAGAAACTGGCTGAGGTTTGAACCATTAATGGGCAGGCTGAATGTACCAAGTCGATCGATCAATTTGGGTAAAACCAGCTTGCCGGATACTCTTATGATTATCGCTAGTGGTTGTTATAGCTGCTAGTGATAATCACTGTTTCAGGAGAATACAATTGCTCGGCAGGAGGGATTCCCCTGACACAGCCAGGAATCTGCAGCTGCTGTTTTTCATATTTCCCACCCACACATTGCCTCTCTTTCAGACACAGCTGTCCATGATGGGGGTGGGTGTGTCCGCTGGGCTCGCTGGGCAGTGTAATGCCGCGTACACACGACCGGACATTCCGACAACAAAATCCTGGATTTATTTCGGACAACGGATTTTGTTGTCGGAAAATTTGAGAACCAGTTCTCAAATTTTTGTTGTCGGAAATTCCGACAACAAATGTGCGATTGAGCCTACACTCGGTCGGAATTTCCGACAACAAGCTCACATCGAACATTTGTTGTCAGAAATTCCGACCGTGTGTACGCGGCATAAGAGTGTGATGCTCGGCTCAGCTGCAACCACCAGTCTCGGAATTTACAGGTTGATTCTTCTGTCCTACGGATGGCAGAAATCAATCTGTTTTTTCAAACTGTGACAGATAACGGGAGGCTTCGAGCTCCTCCACAGTGGTGGAACTCCAGGGCCCTGTAGGAAATGTTACTTCTGAGACCCTGGTAGTTCTGCCACTGCCTGCTTTACTGCTTACAGGGGAGCCAAACTAAATTTACCTTGCAGCCTACTCTACTCTAGAAGGGTGCTACACATGCAGATTTAATATTTTGTAACCTAGTGGCCAGCCCTCTACTATTTCTTCCTTCTTTTCAGTAGGCCTCTTTACTTCATCTTGGTTCCATGCTGAATTACTTTGAAAAAAATGGAACAGATGGTTTCCATATACTGCATGCTAAGGCAAGAAGGGAAAACAAAAGATGAAAACAAATACTTTATTAAAACAGAAATGTCATTTGTTTAAATTAGTAAATTAGTTAGGGTTTACGTCTACTTTAACCCCTTCCAGGTGCCACTTCCTGCCTTTTAAGAAGTTCTAAATGATGGGAGGCACAGACAGGCATTCAGATCATGTGACTGCTGTGATTCGCAGTCACATGATTGGAAAGCTCCCGATCGCAAATATGCATTGGGAGCTTTCCAGTACCCGATGGTCTCTGTGCCGGGTGCACGCACAGTAATGTGTTTACATAGGGTCGCATATACAGCCGGCAGGAAGAAGTTAACTAGCAATATGGAAATAAAATGTAATTTCTCTACGTACCATAGACTGCGTGTTGTGTGTTTTTTTAGCCCATCCAATTGCATAACAAAGTTGCCCTACTGTTCTTTAGCATGCATTATGCCACATATTTATATTTATAAAACATTAGTTGGACAAATGTCACACACATTCACGCTTACTAAAAGAATGTTGGCTGTAATTTCTATAATTAATTCCTGGTGGAATTGACCAAGGATTAGAGGATTTTGGAACAGGGTCTTTTCCATGTTTCGTCACTTGACTTGTCTACCCTTATTGCAACTGCTTCAAATAGCATTGCTGAAAGAATTGCCCTGGGAGGCCCCGCTTTGCTCAGAGGCTAATGTTCTTTATCCTTCTAGCTCCTAAAATCACAATAGCGGTAGCATGAAAAAGACCTTCAGTCTCATTGCAATGGGTGAAGCATAAATCCTGTATTATGTTCCATGAAAAAGTTGTGTGCATTATCAATGATAAACAGTGTCAATTTGAGCAAATTTGGGAGCCATGGGCTGTATGTACGAATGTCTCCATTACATCTTCTCAGGCGACAGTTTCACCTTGCAATTGAGGGCCTAGGGTTCTTTCTCTTTTCTGTTCTGCTTTCTATCCCTTCTTTTCTTTGCTTCTTTCTCTCCTTTTCTTGTTTACATCTTACTTGTATGATTATGATGCCGCTGATTGCTGGACGCCTGAGGAATTTTTAATTTTTTTGTTGTCTTGTTTTACACTGTTCTGTTTTTTGGAAATTACCCTATGTATAATGAAGCTTTGAAGTCATGGTTGGGTGTACTTTTATGTTTGAGACCCATGGCGCTAGAGAGCTATATTATTTTAGCATATTATATCTCATGTTGTCTCGCAGAAGGTATAACCTCCCGTTTGTATTTCATGGGACCATAGGTCTTCACTGTTAATTAGCTGTACCCAATGTCCTATGTATGTTCAATACAAAATGTATGTGTTGTTATTTTTATTTTTGTCCTCTGCTCTTACTTCAATAAAAAATGATTGAAAGAAATTAATTTCTACATTGTCAGCTTTTTCCAGTGGCCAAAATGCAGTCATGTTTTACACTGTTCTGTTTTTTGGTAATTACCTTGTGAATAATAAAACTGTGAAGTCTTGGTTGGGTGAACTTTTATTTTTGAGACCCACTACTGAGCTACTGTATATATTTTTAGCACATTATATCTTGCGTTGTGCTGCGGAAGGTGTGACCCCCTGTTTTATGTCATTGGACCATAGGTCTTCACTGTCAATTAGCTGTACCCAGTGTCCTATGTATGTTCGACACTAGATGTACAGTATGTGTTGTTATTTTTCTTTTTGTCCTCTGCTCTTGCATCAATAAAAAATTATAGAAAGAAATGAATTCCTACATTGTCAATTCCCTCTAGTGGCCAAAATGCAGTATGGTTTTCTGAAATAAAATATACTGCATTTTGGCCAGTAGATAGAGCAAATGATCATAGGAATTATTCCAGTAGAGAAATTATGGCCAAAATTGGTTGAGAACGCATTTATGTTACATTTATCCATTAAATGTTTTATAAATAGACCCCTTATTTTACCCCAAAACAGCCATATTGTGTAAATGAGACTCTACAAATACAAGGCATTGTTTGCATGCAAGTATACATTAGTATACCACCGTCACCTTTCCTGGGGTCTCTCGTCCCATCGGGGAGTCCAGAACCGCTCTGACTAGCAGGATCTTTTGCACTGCACAGAGAGAGAGAGGAACTGACATTGTTCCTCCCTCTCTGTGAGATCAGAAACCAAAAGCAACAAGGTTTTTGTCACTTCCGGTTTCGGTTTGTTGTTTGTTGTTACCGGCGTGTACAAGCATCTGATCAATCCGACCTTGGTTTGATCAGATGCTTTGGAGGGCAGAGGAGACATCTGGGGTTCTAATTAATCTCTCCATAAAGGGTAACTGTCATGCCTTTTGTTTTACACTGTTCCTTTAATTTTTTTTATCAACTTTATTGTACAGGAGAGTACAGGAGATGAACAACATCTCTTGTGATAGCAATAAAGTTGATCCAAAAAAATAAATAAATAAAGGGACATTGTAAAACAAAAGTTTTAAATAAAATAAATGTAAAAAAAATTACATTTTACGTTTGTTCACGTACAAATACGAATGCATTCCTAAGTCCTGCACGTATAAGTAAATGGTTATTGCACCACATACAGTGGGGACGGAAAGTATTCATTTTTTAGTTCATTTTTTTCCTCATTAATGTACACACAGCACCCCATATTGACAGAAAAACACAGAATTGTTGACATTTTTGCAGATTTATTAAAAAAGTGTAGCGCACTACCCCCCTAGGAGCTGCTATTTTTGTGTTCTATCTGTAAATCACATTCACCACCAAGCACATCGCAGCCAATAGAAATAGAAACAGTCCATATTGTACTTTTCTCTTGCTTTTATTTGCATAACTTGAACTGGGACAGGGAAAGGGTTTTCCGAGATGCTCTTTTTACTGCTTCATAATCTTTCCTTTTGCCTTTCCATGCAAATACTTAAAACAATGCGGATAATGAACAGTCCCTCTGAATAACTTCTCATGGGAAAACTGGAGTAGTATGGCCACCTGAGAATAATTAAAGTGAATAGCAAACAGCCACTCTGAATAACTCTTTGCATATGGGCTTTGGTAGATTTACTTTAGAGAATACATAAGCTGTTGTAGCAAAGAGTCACTCTGAATAACTTCTTCACTCCTAGACCTTTTTAGAACAATCTGTATCTCTATTTGTGCTCGGAGCTCTACCTCTGCCTTTTGACCACTACTTCCCGTCTGTACAGTACTTCCAAGTTGGATTAAAGAAGACATTACTCTGAATAATTCCTCCCACCTGACTGGATTCCCTGGGCTTTGTTGAACCAAAAGTCACAGGCCATCGTCACCTGTCTCACTGACTTGCGTACCAACATCCCTCAGCCTCTGGTAGTACTGCTCCCCTGGGCATTCAATCACTTGATCAACAGTCCATGTGCCACTCACGAACAGTCGATCGCCCAGTCTTCTTCCGCTTAGTTGCTATTTCTTCCTGATGGTTCCTCCATCCCTCCTCTCCGGTCTGGTACGCTCCCCTCCCCGCAGCGGCACCAGTGACTACATGCTGTGTGGTGTCTCGAACTCCTCTCCTCCACGTAGCCTGGTCCCCCCCCTTCCCCATAGGGGGGGCTCACCTTCTCTCCCTCCCCGAAGGGGGGCTCTCTCTCTCTGGATCTCTCCTTGATGAACTCTCTCCCTGGCATGTGACCCCAGCTTATATGAGAGTCCCGCCTCCTTCCAAACAAATTAATGATTGGCCAGAACTCCACACATGAACTGCCTGCCACTCAGATCCCAAGTCCAACCCCTCTTTCAGAACCACTCCCACTGAAAGCATAAGGAGGCATCTCTGGGTCCAAGTACAGGTGGCCACACCCTGCACTACACTGACACTCCCAGTTCCCAAAATAAACAACCAGGCCTGAGATAGGAATACAGGCCTGCCTAAATTTACCTGAAACTGTACCCTGTCATTTAAACACAGAAAGATCACCTACCTAAGGTAGTGACCGCTACAAAAGAAAAACTGAAATATCACATGGTCCTAAGTATTCAGACCCTTTGCTGTGACACTCATATATTTAACACAGGTGCTGTCCATTTCTTCTGATCATCCTTGAGATGGTTCTATACCTTCATTTGAGTCCAGCTGTGTTTGATTATACTGATTGGACTTGATTAGGAAAGCCACACACCTGTCTATATAAGACCTTACAGCTCACAGTGCATGTCAGAGCAAATGAGAATCATGAGGTCAAAGGAACTGCCCGAAGAGCTCAGAGACAGAATTGTGGCAAGGCACAGATCTGGCCAAGGTCACAAAAAAAGTCTGCTGCACTTAAGATTCCTAAGAGCACAGTGGCCTCCATAATCCTTAAATGGAAGATGTTTGGGACGACCAGAACCCTTCCTAGAGCTTGCTGTCCGGCTAAACTGAGCTATCGAGAGAGAAGAGCCTTGGTGAGAGAGGTAAAGAAGAACCCAAAGATCACTGTGGCTGAGCTCCAGAGATGCAGTTGGGAGATGGGAGAAAGTTGTAGAAAGTCAACCATCACTGCAGCCCTCCACCAGTCAGGGCTTTATGGCAGAGTGGCCCGACTGAAGGCTCTCCTCAGTGCAAGACACATGAAAGCCTGCATGGAGTTTGCTAAAAAACACCTGAAGGGTGATTCTTTGGTCTGATGAGACCAAGATAGAACTTATTGGCCTTAATTCTAAATGGTATGTGTGGAGAAAACCAGGCACTGCTCATCACCTTTCCAATACAGTCCCAACAGTGAAGCATGGCAGCATCATGCTGTGGGGGTATTTTTCAGCTGCAGGGACACGACAACTGGTTGCAATCGAGGGAAAAATGAATGCGGCCAAGTACAGGGATATCCTGGATAGAAACCTTCTCCAAAGTGCTCAGGACCTCAGACTGGGCCAAAGGTTTACCTTCCAACAAGACAATGACCCTAAGTACACAGCTAAAATAACTAAGGAGTGGCTTCACAACAACTCCGTGACTGTTCTTGAATGGTCCAGCCAGAGCCCTGACTTAAACCCAATTGAGCATCTCCGGAGAGACCTAAAAATGGCTGTCCACCAACGTTTACCATCCAACCTGACAGAACTGGAGAGGATCTGCAAGGAGGAATGGCAGAGGTTCCCCAAATCCAGGTGTGAAAAACTTGTTGCATCTTTCCCAAAAAGACTCATGGCTGTATTAGATCAAAAGGGTGCTTCTACTAAATACTGAGCAAAGGGTCTGAATACTTAGGACCATGTGATATTTCAGTTTTTCTTTTTTTAATAAATCTGCAAAAATGTCAACAATTCTGTGTTTTTCTGTCAATAGGGGGTGCTGTGTGTACATTAATGAGGAAAGAAAATGAACTTAAATTATTTTAGCAAATGGCTGCAATATAACAAAGAGTGAAAAATTTAAGGGGGACTGAATACTTTCCGTCCCCACTGTATGTGAGATATCACCATGAACTTTGAAGTTAAAGCAATCGTTTTAGCTCCAGACCTCCCGTGTAACTATAAACTGTAGCCTGTAAAGGCTTTTAAAGCTTCACCTAGGGAGATTTTTAGGTACCGTAGTTTGGTGCCGTTCTATACAATTTTAAAGCGTGACATGTTAGGTATCTATTTACTTGGCTTAACATCATCTTATATTTTACCAATTAATTGGGTATCATATTGTGTTTGTGTGCACTAAAATTAATTAAATTGTATTTTTTTTTTTACATTTCATTTGAAAAATCACTGCGCAAATACTGTGTAACATAAAAAATTACAGCACTCACCAGTTGCTTAAAAAAATATACATAGGAGGGGGTGTGACGTCTGAGCAAGAGGATAGCCACTTAATCTAGCAGCTCCACTTGTCTGTCGGGGACAATCACTTATATCGGGACCTCCATTACCCACAGAGGACACCAAACTGCTCCATTCTCTTCCTGAACCACTACGCAATGCTGAGACTCTGCAAGGTTTCTTCCAGCAGACACAGTGTGGTCTTCAACAAAATGGCTGCGCTCCAGCCACATGGGGGCCCACAATGCTGCCCTTAACAAACAGAAAATAGGCAATCTGAACAGCGGAGGGTCCTCAGGTGCTTTAACACCCTCCACAAGGAGCCCAGTAAAGTCAAAGCCATGCTGTGACTCCCCACACAGGCCAGAACAGGACCCTGACATGGAAGTGAATGCAACACAGGCTTCCCATTGATGTCTACTCTGAAGGAGATGTTAAACTCTTCAAGGTTTTTCCTACATTCTGACCTGATGTCATGTGTGAAACAATTCTAAACCAAAGTGCAGGATCTGGAGGATAGAATAGACTATGTCCTTCAACACCTTAGTTGATGCACAAACCGCACAATCAGAAGAAATTGCGTGGCTTAAAGCAACAGTGGCAGACCTGGAGGACAGGTAAAGGAGGAAACAACATTAAGATTACTTAATCTGTTCCCGCCACACAGCTACAGCAATATGCATAGGAGCTATTTTCCCCTTTGGTGCCATCCCTGTAAACAACTGAGCTAGTCATAGATAGGAGATAGGAGATAGGTACTTTGGAGGGCTGGAGATAGGTACTCAGGTACTCTGATGGGCTGCAGATAAGTACTCGGGTACTCTGGGATGGAGACAGGTACTCAGATACTCTGGGCAGGAGACAGGTACTCAGGTACTGGAGACGGTACGCTAATGGGCTGCAGATAGATACTCAGGTACTCTGGACTGGAGACAGGTACTCAGTTACTCTGGGCTAGAGACAGGTACTCAGGTACTCTGATGGCCTGGAGACAGGTACCCGGGTACTCCGATGGGCTGGAGACAGGTACTTGGGTACTCAGACTGGGTGCAGACAGGTACTCGGTACTCTGATGGGCAGCAGATAGGTTCTCAGGTACTCTGGGCTTGAGACAGGTACTCGGGTACTCTGCTGGGCTGGTGACAGGCACTCGGGTACTCTTATAGGCTGGTGACAGGTACTCTGATGGGCTGGTGACAGGTACTATTTATTACCGGCAATCTGTGTTTTTTGTGTGCGCTGTAATCAGTAACTTGCTGGTACCGCAATCTCTTCCTCACAGAGGAGGAGAACCCGGTAACAGATAGTTACTGCAGCTTGTTTACAGTCTGTGACCGGCAGTGATTGGACACAGCCGGTCACGTGGTAAAGAGCCAATTTTTCATTTCCGAAGGACACGCCTCATCGCCGATTGCCACACTGCACGCCCCTGGTGGTGTGCACGAGCGGCGTGCACGGGGAGATCAGATGTGACCAGCTGTAATGGAACACAGCCTGTCGCATGGTAAAGAGCCATTTTCATTGGCTCTTTAAACTGATCAGGAATGTGCTGTGTCCCGAGGGACACACCTCATCCCCGATCGCTGCTCTGCGGAGGGATGAGAGGATCCCGCCGGTGCCATTTTACTATACGCCAGGAGGGAACCGGTTAAAGTACCGCAGGATGTCCTCTTAAGGGTACATGTAAGAATCTTGCAGGAACCTATAACTGCTACAGCTTTTTCTCAGCATCTCTGGAAATTCTTTCGATTCAATAATGAGTTGGTCACAGATCCATGGGTACTGTGGAACGTTCACAAAGCCTTCATGTGGGACATTTGCATTCAACAAGGATCATGGGCCGAAAAACAATACAACCTTAAAATGTCTAGCCTCCTCTCGGAGATCCATACTCTGAAACGCCAAAACAAAGCCAATCCTACACCAATTATCTCCGATTCCCTTTCTAGACTAACTCTTGGAGCACAAAGGGGATACAGCACATAGGTTTCACCCCTACAGCCACCTCATCTAGCCTAGCACCTTGTAACTTTAAACCCCTTGATAACCAAAATTACTACAGAGCTCCAATGCATATCACAATTTGAACTGTCATGGTAGATTGGCGGCTTTCAAAATCACCATGCTACCCCAACTTCTATATATTTTCAGGGTTATGCCTATCCCAATTGCCACCCACTATCTAACATCCCTGTTGACTTTCCCTCACAAATATCTCTGGAAAGGGAAGAAGGCCAAATGTACATACTCCTGCCTCATTAAGGCATAGGACCCTTGGCGGCACCAGTTAACCAGACCTAAGGGACTACTACCAGGCAGTACAGCTTGACCAAATAAAGCACTGGTTCCCAACAGAGGAAGCTTTACTGTAGGTAGAAATTGAGTCAGCCCAATTGCCCACTGGAAACCTATGTTTACTCCTCCTGAACGACATATGGAAGCCTTGGGATCTGGGCCTCCTGCCCTTATCCACAGAGGCATCACTACTAGCTTGGTGGCACCTGAACAAACATCAGGCACTATGTGATATATCCACTAATGCAATGCGGTATATCTCAAATTAAGGAACTTTATGCACAAAGTGATCTTAAGACCCTGGGGGAACCGGAGGAGGAATTTAATCTGCCCAAACCGGCAATGTTCACAGGTGTATGCATACTACACTTTCTCACTAAACATCCCATTCCTACGTTTACTACTCAACCGAAAGTATGGTACTTCTATACCTATATTGGCAAACAGACCAAAGGTATTTCCTTGTTATTATAACATTTAGCAAGACAAAGGTATCTTTTGTAAAACTAGTACAATGACTAAATGGGAAAAGGACCTTAAATCCACATTCACCCCTAGTCAATGGCAAGCTGCCTTTAACTCTATCTTCAAGGTGACTGTCATGGAATCTGCCACCTAGGGGGTAAAGTAGTGTAGACTGATTTCAGTGATTGGCAACAGGCTGTCTTTTTTAAACACCTCAGCAGCACTGTGTCTTTGCTGTCTGATCTGCAGCTCATACCTGTTCCCGTGACTTCCTGTTCCTGTGATCCGATCTGTTTCCTGTGTTTGACTCGGCTTGTTTGACTACGATTGATCTCTGTTATCCTGACCACGGCCTGCCTTGTAACCATGCTCAGCTCTACACCGCTTGATATCCTGTTGCCAAACTTTGCCTGTATCCTGACCATTCTCTGCCTGTCGTCTATATCTACATCTGATTATCTGTTACCAAACCCGGCTTGTCTGACTACGTATTCCTGTTTCCTGCTGCACCAGCTGAACTGACAAGACCAAAGACGAACCAGGCACCCATACACCGCCAGGCTCCTGCGGCCACTGTTGTAACACCGGTGGCCCTTGAGCCGGGGTTGTACGAGAAAGCCTTCCCACTGCACATCAGGCTCATCTGGCAGGTACGTAACAGTATCAGACAGCCATGTCTGAGCCTGCAAGTGGGAAGTCGGCCATGGATGACATCTGTCAGCACCTTGCAGCCCTTACCCAAGCAGTCAAATCTCTACAGGAGGGTTATACGCAACTGGAACAACGTGTACAGACTCTAGCTACACTAGCAAGCACTTTTGCACCTTCTGCCTCAGGGACTGCCACTGCAGCAACCTCAGTGGTGATGTTGCCCCCTGAACCCAGAGTTCCAGCACTAGAGAGATTTTCAGGTGACCGGGGAAAATTTCGATCCTTCCGTAATGCATGTGAACTGTACTTCGCCCTGCAACCTTGAACTTTCTCCCTTGAAGCCACCTAAGTAGAATTCATCATATCACTGCTTCAGGGTGATCCCCAGTTCTGGGCTCATCGGATGTTGGAGAAGAATGATGTATTGTTACAGTCCTTGTCCGCCTTCTTCGACGCAATGGCCGAATTATACGACGACCCGCAATGAACCACCACAGCAGAGGCTTCCCTTCATGCACTCCAGCAAGGCCACAGAACGGCCGAAGATTATGTTACAGACTTTAGACGCTGGAGTGCAGACACACAGTGGAATGACGCAGCCCTGCGACACCAGTTCCCCTTAGGGTTATCAGAAGGTCTGAAAGACGAATTGGCACGTGTCGGAGTCCCAAATACCCTGGAGGCCCTTATCACACTGGCCATTCAAATTGTTTGTCGGCTCCGTGAGCGACAATCCGAAAGGTCAGCCCAGCAGCTACGTCTGATCTGGATGATGCCCCGGATCCCAGCTCCTACTCACTCCGCACCTGTTAGCTTCACTCCAGTTCAACCAGCTCCTGTTACTACTGCCACTGAAGTACCGGAGCCTATGCAAATCAGCCTAATACGCCCCTCTCTGTCTCCGGAGGAATACCTGCACCAACGACAGAACAACCTTTGCCTATACTTTGGGGAAGCGGGCCACTATGTCCAACCAAGACACGTAAGTGGCGGATGTTTTCTTCAGTTAATAACTTTTCTTTATCTACCAACGCCACCAACCTAACCCTTCCCATCTCTTTCCAGCTGCTAGAAAGGGAAGTGCCAGTTACCGCGATCATTGACTCCGGGGCCTGCAGTTGCTTCATCGATCTAACCTTTGCAACACAACAACGCATCCCCTTGAGACCTAAAGCACAAGGACTTTCTGTTTTTCTAGCTGACGGGTCATGTATCAAGTCCTGACCTGTGAACCAAGAGACATTTCCCTTACCTGTGTTGGCCTCCTCCCAACATAAGGAAATCCTAAGCCTCAATGTCACCTCTTCCCCGCTATTCCCTGTTAATCTGGGCCTACCCTGGCTGCAGGCACATAATCCACAAGTTGACTGGGCCACAGGGAGAATCAACTTCCACTCAGCCTATTGCCAGGAACAATGCCTACCAGGGTCCCCAGCTTCTTCTACAACACTACTCTGTGTGGAGTCTAAGGTGTGGCTAGTTGTACCTGAACCCTACCATGAGTTCCTGGATGTCTTTAGTAAGCGAGGGACTGACATCCTCCCCCCGCATTGGCCATATGACTGCCCAACTGAACCGCTTCCAGGGTCTGAAATCTCTTTCGGTAGAATCTTCCCCCTCGCTGAACGAGAACAGGAGGCACTAAAAGAGTATAGCCAAGAAAGCTTGAAAAAGGGGTTCATCCGACCCTCTACCTCCCCAGCAGGAGCAGAAATATTTTACGTTGAGAAAAAGGACCACTCCCTACGACCCTGTGTGGACTATCGGGAGCTCAACAAAATTACAGTTAAAAACCGGTATCCTCTCCCTCTAGTACCCAAACTATTTCAGAGATAAAGGTCAGCAACCATTTTCACTAGATCTACTGGGGGCCTACAATTTAGTCCGCATCCGTCAAGGGGATGAGTGGAAGACGGCCTTTCGCACCAGATTCGGCCACTATGAATACCTGATGATGCCCTTTGGACTATGCAATGCCCCGGCTACCTTCCAACACTTTGTCAATGACATATTCTGAGACTTCCTGGATATATATTTAAATGTTTACCTAGATGACATCCTGATTTTTTCCATTTCTCTAAACTCTCATCGAGGTCATGTCAAAAGGGTTCTGACCCGGCTCCGCCAACACAGACTATATGCTAAATGTGAAAAATGCGAGTTTGAACAAAGCAGCATCCAATTCCTGGGACTGATAATCTCACCTGAAGGCATCAAGATGGACTCTGAAAAAGTCTCTGCTAGCTTAGACTGGCCTGCACCTACCGACAAGAAGGGAATGCATCGCTTCGTAGGATTTGCCAACTTTTACAGGGGGTTCATTAGGGGCTTCTCTGCTATCATAACCCCTATCACACACCTGACTAAACAGAACCTCTGCTTCCATTGGACACCCGAGGCACAAGCTGAATTCGATATCCTGAAGGGACTGTTTACTTCAGCACCTGTTCTTGGTCACCCAGACCCGTCTCTGCCATATACACTAGAAGTAGACGCATTTGAAGTCGCTATTGGAGCAGTCATCTCCCAGCGCCAAGGCCCTAAGGATCTGATGCATCCAGTAGCCTTTTTCTCCCGCAGGCTCTCTCCAGCAGAGAGAAACTATGACGTTGGGGACCGAGAATTACTGGCCATAAAGGCGGCTTTAGAAGAGTGCAGGTACCTCCTGGAGGGAGCAACGCATCCCATATTGGTCTATACTGACCACAAAAATCTTGAGTACCTGAGGACTGCTAAACGCCTAAAGTCACATCAAGCACGTTGGGCCCTGTTCTTTTCCCGATTTGTGTTCCACATTACCTACCAGCCGGGCCCGAAGAATGTTAAACCAGATGCACTGTCTCAAATGTTTGATGACCCCAAGGAACTACCAGTGGCAAATACTATCTTGTCTGAAAATAACTTCTTACTTTTACAGGGCAACCTCCTCAACTGAATGAAGCAGGCTTCGACAGATGTTCCTAGCCCTCCAGGGGTCACGCTGACCCTCCGGGAAGGAATGCTGTTTAACGGAAGCAAGGTATTTGTGCCTAAATGTTTACGTATAACCATTTTGGGTCTGTGTCATGATCATCCCCTAGCAGGTCATTTTGGGATCCACAAGACGCTTGATCTCCTGAAATGCACATTCTGGTGGCCAGACCTGGAAGAAACCTGTAAGAGATACGTGAATTCTAGTGCAATCAGCAAACGGAGCAAGAGAACCGAGCCTGGGGTCTACTTCGGCCACTGCCAGTCCCTGACAGGCCATGGAGAATGATAGCCATGGATTTTGTTGTGGAACTTCCCTCATCGGAAGGATGCACAACCATCTTCGTGGTAGTAGACCGATTGTCCAAAATGGCCCATTTCTTGCCTCTGAAGAATACTCCTGTGAAGAAATGTGATGTAGATAATAATAGTAATCTGAAAATGTCTATTTTCTTATGTGCATACATATTTTTCTCCTTACTCATTATATAAGTATACAGGTTTGCTCTGTTCCTATATTTTCTCAAGATGGCGGGTACCCCCTACATCCCACACATCAGAAGAACGCGGAACTGAAGATAAGACCAAAGACAGCCAAACCTCGTTATGAAAATTCTCCATCTTCTTTATCTTCTTAACCAATGAGATGTACCTATTAGACTAACATAGCAATGACGTATTTGTGTGTATAAAACATTAACACCGCCTTGAATAAATTAGAAGTGTAACAGTAATGCTGCTGAGCGTGTCTCAGAGTGTTTACTTTTATATGCATGCATATCAACACTTTTCAAATTAGAGACAGCAGCAGATAACCTTGGGCTCGATTGGAGCTCTTAATCATTTCCATAACAGATGGTGCCGAAACCCGGGACCTCAGGCTACAGTCGAAGTTATACCGCGATAAGCATTTGGGCGTTAATTGATTGATGAGAGTGGGGTCTTTGCGCAGCCCTAACAGTACGGTAAGTTTGATTTATATTCTTACCACTGTACGACTCTCTTATCTTTCGGTTGACGGCTGGATTCTGTCGGTATGCTGAGACTGTCTTAGAGGCAGGTATTTCCTCGCCTGAGGTTGTTTTAACGAACCTGCCAATGGGTTTCTGCTGACTGTATTTGTTCACTGTCTGCCATTCTTTGGGCTGCGAAACTCAGCAGTCTAAGGGTGCTACATGCGTGAATGTGTGGTCTCATCTCCAGATGAGCTGTCGGCCTCTGGAATGAGATTGTTTCCCTTGTGGCAAACGTTTATAGACGGGTGTACTCTGGGTTCGATAAACCTTTGAGGGTTATCTCAGCTGCTGGCTTTGCAGTCTGAAAGTGTTACAGAAGTCTCACCCCAAGACGAGTTGTCGGCCTCTTGGTGTAGAGCGGGGAAAAAAAAAAAAAAAACATCTATAAACGGGTTTATTTTTGCAGGGTGGTCTGCCCTTGTGGTTATCTTAGCCTGCTGAAATTTTGCAGTTCGAAGAGTGGCAGGTGTAATGTCCTGTTGTGAGTGTATTTGTGGTTTACTGTTCGCTATACATGAGAGGGGGTGGGGACTGGTTAAGGTCGGAGGGGGGGCTGCCCGGGGGATCTGTTGGGTCGCGGGCCGTAGCTCCTCACTACCCCTGATGTGTTTGTTCTTGTTCTGAGATTAACCGTACATTAGTCTTATGAGCCCCCACCGAAGGAATTTGCTGATAAGAACGCTGAGAAAAATATTAACCCCTTGGTTGTACGAGAGAAAAGAAAGTGATATTGCAAAGAAGATGTTGAAATAGTTAACAAAGTTGAAAGAAGTGGCGAAAGTTATGTTGCTGAAGAGACAGGGAGAAAAATCCTGTGTGATAACGAAAATTGGATAAAGGAAGTTAAGAAAGATGGCGATTGTATTATGTATGTGTATCACAGAGCTGATGATATGTTGGAACTTTAAACAAAGGAGGGGAGGGACAGCACTGCCCTCCGTCTAACAACCACTCCTTTCTCACCACCCAAGCACAACCCACTGTGACAACTCAGCCCGGCGGCCATCTTAGTGCACCCATGCCTTCACTTTCTACCCAGTCCAGTGCACTTCCTGCCGGCGGCCATCTTGGTACACCCAGTAAGCTTAAACAGCCTGTACCCAGCCCTCCCTGTTTTAAACCAAGATGGTTCATACCACACACCTGTCTTCCCCAATACGGGAGCATCACATTCCCAGGCCGGATATGTTAATGATGAAGAAGCATCTGAGTGGGAAGCCCAACAGCAGGCAGCAAGGTCACCCACTGATTTAACCCCCAATCCGGCTCCAGACTCTCAGTTCCCAGAGGATCTCAAACACATGCTGGCAACCGTAAAGAACAGTGCCCCTTGCCAGCCCCTGCCCCAACAACAGTCTCGGTTACCAGAAGGGGCACCAGTGATGTATGTCGCTTTTACTCTATCACAAGCAGCGGCCTTAGTGACAAGTCTGCCTGACCCAGAGAAGCAGCCAATTCCCTTCTACCACAGGATAGTGCAGATACAAGAAACTTACTCAGCTGCCTGGAGAGACTTGATCAGCCTATGCCATATCAAAGCAGGATATGTCTTTTGGCCAGTCATGCAGATGGCCTCCAATGATGCCTGCCTGACAAGTGCCACTTCCTACACCTCAAGCGTGGAGTTCTGTGCACAACTCCATGACTGGGCAAAGGAGAAGTTGACGGATCAGAAGACCACAATCCAAGATATTACCCAAGATAAAGGGGAGTCTGTGAAGAAGTATCATGCTAGACTCATAAAGGCACACACACACATGTTATCAACTGCTTTTGTTTCAGGGCTCAGAGAGGATATCAGAAAAGGCCTGATGGTGGCCCGCCCTGAATACCGTTCAATGAAAATGTCTGATTTATTGTTGGTGGCCAGAGGTATAGAAAATCAAAAAGGTAAAAAACCAACGCCCCTCATGGTAACCCATGACGAAGATCCCACCTACACTAGTCCACCACCACTGCCCAATACCAGGGAAAGGATCACCTGTTACAACTGTGGGAAACGGGGTCACTTCAGAAAAGAATGCAGAGCCCCAAGATGTCCCAGACGAAAAACCTACCACTTTCCTCATTGACAGGGGTGCAGCCAAAAGTGTGTTGAGGGCGGTGAACCTGCCTAATAATTCTTTCCTTTCCACTTCCTGATTTGCTTGCCAGATTTGTGGTGTCCTCTACATGTCCCTTGAATCTACTAGGAGCTGATGTGTTGTCCAGACTACAGGCCTCAATCAGGACACGCCTGAAGGGGGGATGAAGTTACATACTCCCCTATCTTTAGAAGACTCATCTGCTTTGTGTTCTCAGCTTTTCCTGATGACACTTAATGAAGAAAAAAAAAAAACTTCAAGTTCAATACTGCAGGAAGTACTTGACAGAATCCCTGCGTGCCTATGGTCCACAGGACCGGACGACAACGGTCACTTAAAAGTGCCACCAGTTTCAGTCAAGCTAAAAGAGGGCACATCATTGCCCCGGAAACCACACAATAACCCCAAGAAGAGAATCCTAAAAAGAGAACCAGGTACCTACTGTGGATGCCTTTGACTGCAAAATACCTCACAGAGGTGGACCTTACAAACGTTTTCTTCAGTGTCCACCCTCACCCCTCCTGCTGGTACCTTTTTGCATTCATCCACGGAAAGAAACGGCAACATACCTAAACAGTTGTGCCACAAGGGGCACAGAACTTTCCAAGCCAGTTTGCAAAAGCTATGGCTATCATCCTTGACACATGACAAGAGGAACACCCGGAAGTGATTCTCTTCCAACATGTTGATGACCTTCTCTTTTGTGCAGCTGACTTACCCCCTGTTGAAGTCACCTCAGAAAGCCTGTTGTGCTATCTTGCCAACCAGGGCTGCAGAACCACAAAGCCCAAAATGCAGTGGTGTTCAACACCTGTCATTTTCCTTGGACTAATTTCCTAGTGCAGAGCATGGATTCCAGAAGCCTTCCTACTGATGCTCTGCAATCAGACCCCTTCCAGATGTCTCCTGAAGAAATATCTAAGTTTGAGGCCCTCAAGTGTGCCATCTCAGGCGCTAGGGCTCCCAGACTACGACAAAACGCTCAAGCTCTTTGTATCCGAACGTCTGGGACATGCTGCAGGTGTACTCACCCAATCACACGGCATCAGCCTACGCCCCATAGGATATTATTCCTGTCGGCTGGATGCGGTAGCAAGAGGAGGCCTATTGTGTCTGCGAGCTGGATTTGCTACACAAGCCTTGCTTGACAAAACTTTGAACTTGGTCCTCGGACACTGCCTCGTTCTGCTTGCTCCCCATGACGTTGTTGCCATATTCAACCAAGATCCAGCCGAAACACTTGTCCACTACCAGACACTTGAGACTCCTGTGTTCCCTCCTACTGGACAGCATTACTCTATTAAGTTGTCAACCACTGAACCCTACCACCCTTCTTCCACTTCTCGAGGGGGGAAAGGAGGAGGAGTAGAGTCTTGACTTGTTACCCCATGACCACACAGGACACGCGGTCACCACTGAAAACACTGTTCTACAAGCTGAAGCCTTACCACTGGTGATGTCTGCACAGGAGGCAGAGCTGTAAGCACTTACTACAGCATGTAAATGGGCAGAGGGAAAAAGAGCCAACATTCATATGGACTCAAGATATGCTTTCAACATTGCCCATGATTATGGTGTTATCTAGAACAGAGGATTCCTGATGGCTGCAGGAACACCTGTGAAAACTTGATTGATGCCTTGCTTCTCACAACCCAAGTGACTATTCTGAGTAAAGCACACGACAAAATGAACTCAAAGGAAGCTTAAGGCAATCATCGAGCCAATACAGCTGCCAAACAGACAGTTGGTGGTCCACGGGAAGTGGACAGCAGGGTGGTAGAAGAAGACCACCCCGTGCTTACCTTACAGACTTTCCCAGTGGACAGAGTTTATCTAAAAGAACTACAGGAAACAACAAGTGCGGATAAGAAGGAAAGCTGGAAACGGAGAGGAACAACTCTCAGAAATGGACTATTCGAGTGCAACAAGAAGCCTTGTCTACCCAGGTGTATGTACCCAGCCGTGGTGCAATGAGCACATGGAGCTGCCCACTTGACAAAGACTTTTATGAACTCTCTTATCAACAAGTGTTGCACCAAGAGTTACTCCACTGACTGACAGCTTCTGCAGATCATGCATTATCTGCACCAAATGTAACCCAGGATGCACAGAAGAAGCACAGAAGAAGCACAGAAGAAGCACCTGGCAAAAGCCCTATACCCCATTCCAGAGGATGCAAATTGATCATTCTCAAGTGCCAAGAAGTGACAGATTTGAAAACGCCCTAGTGGAAGTGGTCACGACTGCCAGGACCACAGCTAAGAAACTACTGAGTGAGATAGTATGTAGATTTGGGGTCCCAGAGGTGATATTGAGAGATCAGGGACCAGCCCTAACAACAACCCTTACAAAAGAGAATTGGGCAGCACTGGGGGTTCAGTTGGCACTACACATCCCATACCACCCTCAAAGTAGCGGGAAGGTAGAAAGGATGAATGGGACACTAAAAACCGGATGTTAAAGATGGCCCAAGAGACTAACATGAGTTGGCCAGACAGTTAGTCCATTGCCCTGTTCAGTGTCAGACACACCCCCAGGGGAAACATGCCCTATCCCCTTATGAAATTTTGTTTGGTTCAGCTCCCAGACTTGGTTGTTACTTTCCACAACAGTTACAGTTACAGTCTGATGTGTTGACTAATTATGTAACCACATTATCACGAGAATTAACCTGAATGCATGTCCAGGTGTTTTCTTCCATTCCAGATCCTGAATTAGATACAGGAACACACCAACTACTGTCTGGAGATCCTTGAGCCAAGTTATGATGGTCCATTCCAAGTTTTGGTGACCACAGCCACCTCAGTCAAGTTGGCCAGGAAGAACACCTGAATGCACGCTTATCACTGCAGGAGAGCGTGTTTTCGGGTGCTGCATATCCTTTTTCTGTTTGATCTAGGGGGGAGGGGCCCAGGAGGTGGCCATCACAAAAATGATAACATAATTACATTTTGGTGTAACTCTTCAGGTACACATGTGACCACCTTTACCTTAGATTACTGTGACATAGTACCTTGTCCGTTTGACCCTTCATGGTGATGCCATTGGTACAGTGATATCCCTGACGGTAAGGACATATATGTATGCCACACAGACAGTTACTGGGGACAGAGTTGTGGTTTCTGTGGGGGCCAGTGGGTTGGAACACAGGGCCAGACTGGGCGACCACAGAGTGCATTAGACAAAAAAGATGAAAATAGAAAGCCCCCATATCCTAACCAAAGATACCCCTGATATATACACTGACCCAGCACACAGTCAGAGGAGGAAGCGAACAGCTCTCTCCGGAAGCTTTGATCCACATGTATACATACATGTCATAGGGGTTACAAGGGGGGTCCCTGATGAGTTTAAAGCCAGGGATCTGGTAAAAGCTGGTTTTGAGTCTTTGATCCCCATAACAACTGTCAGCAAGAATGTAGACTGGATTAACTACATGTCATGGTTATGCAATAGAGTTTGTCGATCAGCATACCTGTCTCCATGTGTTCATCTCTAGAGACCAGCTGACCCTCACCTGACTGCTTTTGTAACCTCTCCTCTAAGCATGGCCCCACCCCAGGCCCTATCAGGGAACCCTATATTAACCTGTGCACTGCAAGCCAGCAGTGCTGATCAACCACTGTGTGTTAGCCTCTGTGTGTACTTGCTGTGTTTCCTACATCTGATTCCGGTTACCGACCTTGGCTTGTACCTTACTTTCCTTGTTGTTCCAGTTTGCTGCCTCCTTCCTCTTCTCCTGTAGTGTGAGCATGAGCTGTGAGACCCCGGGGGCCGCGACCTGGAGCCAGACTGCAGCGCAGTCCATCCTCACCACTAGAGGCTCTGGTGAACACCTGCTGGCTCTTAGACTCCGCGCCCTGGGGAATCTATGCTCTAGCTCCCAGTGGGATCTGTGTCAGTGATCCAGTAGACCTGATTCCTGAACCTCCCAGGGTACAATCCGCAGCAGTCAGCCATAGGGACCACTATCTTGCGGTGCATTCCTGATCCCAACGGTGTACACCTGTCACCCAGCCTCTAGGTGACCTGACACTACACATATAACCAACAGAGATTTGTAAATTACTCTAAAGATGCCCTCCAGGGAATTGCTGACCGGTTATCCCCCACTTCCTACATGACATTCCAGGACCTGATGGCCTTAGACATGGTGCTAGCTGGGAAAGGAGGTGTTCTGTAAAATGATAGAAAAAACAGGAACCTGTTGTACATACATTCCTGATAATATTGGCCCAAATGGTAAGGTTACTCTAGCTATAAAGAAATTAGAAGATCTGTCACTGGAGTTGAAGAAGAACTCAGGTATCACAGACCCATGGGATCAATATTTTAGCTGGATGAGTGGGTGGCAGAAGGTGCTCGTCCAGATAGGGGTAACGGTATTAATAATCCTGGTCCTTTTAGCCCTGATTGTATGCTGTATTCTACCTTTTGTAAAAAGTTAATGAACAAGGCTGTAGACAATAGCACACCTACATTTCTCCACCAAGAAGAAGAGGACCTCCTTATGATGGAAGATGACAAACCCTTCACTCCCCTACAGTCACTCCCTGTCCATAATCTCACAATCCTTTAGGGTTTTAGGGATAGATAGCGCCTGACTGCACCTCTCCAGCTGTATTGAGGAGGGAAGTGAACAGTTGCTGCCCAATTCTATATACAGCCTAAAAGAGTTGCTGAGGAGAAGGGCCAGGCCAAAATGGGACCTTTAGTATTAGGGACAGAAAAGAGAAAATAGTCATTTTAGGGGGGATTGTGAAGAAATGTGATGTAGATAATAATAGTAATCTGAAAATGTCTATTTTCTTATGTGCATACATATTTTTCTCCTTACTCATTATATAAGTATACAGGTTTGCTCTGTTCCTATATTTTCTCAAGATGGCGGGTACCCCCTACATCCCACACATCAGAAGAACGCGGAACTGAAGATAAGACCAAAGACAGCCAAACCTCGTTATGAAAATTCTCCATCTTCTTTATCTTCTTAACCAATGAGATGTACCTATTAGACTAACATAGCAATGACGTATTTGTGTGTATAAAACATTAACACCGCCTTGAATAAATTAGAAGTGTAACAGTAATGCTGCTGAGCGTGTCTCAGAGTGTTTACTTTTATATGCATGCATATCAACACTTTTCAAATTAGAGACAGCAGCAGATAACCTTGGGCTCGATTGGAGCTCTTAATCATTTCCATAACACTCCCTCGGCCATGGAGATGGCTCAAGTGTTTATCAGAGAGATTGTTAGGCTTCATGGAGTCCCTATGAACATTGTCTCTGATCGGGGGGTTCAATTCACTTCCCGATTCTGGAAAACTCTGTGTGAAGCCCTTAAAATCAAAAGATCCTTGTCCTCCACCTACCATCCCCAGACCGGATAGTTGCCACCGCTCCAGGTAACCGGGTTCAAACTTCCCGTCTTCCGCTGTGTGAATAATTATGAGAGCTCCAGGTGCCGGCAATTGCTATTCCAATAGTATACGTGCAATAGAAAAAATCTGGACAGCCGCACTCCGGATTGGAAAAGTAAAAATAAAATCCTCTTTATTGAAAAAATAATAACATGATTTAAAATCCGTACATGGCTCTGTTGAAATAATGCAGCATAACCGCTAACGCGTTTCACGCTCCCATAGAGCGCTTACTCATAGCTGGTTTGTACGAAAGTGATAACCTCTTATATACACACTATATGTCTACCACATGACCCCATATTAATTACTTAACTCTAAACAGCTGATTGTGAGTTTGTGTGGGGTTTTGGCATTGGTGTAATTGGAAGTGCGTCCTATAGTGGAATCACTATTGAAGACATGAATGCATAAACGAAATGTACTCATGTTGACTAAGTCAACATGTATAAACAATTAGGAAATGATTAAAAAATAATTTTTAAAGGTTTCTGGAAAAACATGTTTCTTGTTCTCAAAAAACAACAGAACTGAGATGAATGCTGGAGCTCTAACATTCAAACATGTAAATGTGTGAGTGTGTAAAATGTCATGCGGATAGATGCAGGCATGTGCAGATCGTGTGAGCTGGCAGCTACGGGACAATATGAACAGTGCATGAAGTAAACACTAAGTGTATGTACATGTGGTAAAAAAGTACCAATCTAACATCACTCTTAATATTTATAATGAAAAAGGAAGAATGAAGAAAGTAAAATATGTGTGTGTGTGTGCATGAATATGTGCAAAAGATTAAGCGAATATGAGTATATAAATAAAAATAAATTTTTTTTATATGTGTGTATATATATATACGCATTTGTTGGATAAAAAATACCATCCCCAGACAAATGGACAGACAGAAAGGACCAATCAGACGTTGGAGCAGTATACCCGATGCTTCACCACTTTTATCCAGGATGACTGGGTATCGCTGCTACCACTGGCAGAGTTCGCATACAATAATGCCACTCACTCAGCCACAGGTCAGTCACCCTTCTTTGCAAATTATGGTTTTCACCCATCCTTCTTGCCTGACTTTATTCCAGAGACCACAGTTCCTGCTGTCCAAGACACAGTGGAATTCCTCAACCGCAACAATAAGTTGCTTCAGGAAGTGGTTACCAAGGCACAAGCAGCAAGCAAGATAGCTTTTGACAGGAAAAGAAGGGGTGATTTGATTCTCCACCCGGGAGACCAGGTATGGCTATCTACTACGAATCTCAGGTTGGCATGTCCCTCAAAGAAACTGGCACCTAAATTTGTGGGACCATTCCTAGTCAAGAAGAAACTTAATGAGGTTGCTTAGGAATTATCTTTACCTGATTCATTTAAGATACATGCTGTCTTCCATGTTTCTCTCTTGAAACCCGCAGTCCCTGACTCTTTTCCAGATAGAGTATCCAGGCCACCAGAACCTGTGACCATCAATGACGAAGAGGAGTACGAGGTAGAGGCCATCATAGACTGTAGGAAGAGAAGGAATCAGGTACAGTACCTAGTTAAGTGGAAAGGTTATGGCCCAGAGGATAACTCTTGGGAGGCTGAACAGGATGTGCACGCCAGAGACTTGGTTAATGCCTTTTTTCACAGTCATCCACAGATGAGAGACCTGTTGGGTACCCGGAGGTTGCCCGTAAGAGGGGGCATTGTCATGGATCTGCCACCTAGGGGTTAAAATAGTGCAGACTGATTTCAGTGATTGGCAACAGGCTGCCTTATTTAAACACTGTGACTTCCTGTTCCTGTGATCCAAACTGTTTCCTGTGTTTGACCCAGCTTGTTTGACTATGATTGATCTCTGTTATCCTGACCCCGGCCTGCCTTGTAGCCACGCTCAGCTCTACACTGATATCCTGTTGCCGAACTTTGCCTGTATCCTGACCATTCTCTGCCTGTCGTCTATATCTACATCTGATCATCTGTTACCAAACCCGGCTTGTCTGACTATGTATTCAGTGTCTCACCAGCTCTGCACCTACCAGCCTGCTTCCTGTTTCCTGCTGCACCAGCTGAACTGACAAGACCAAAGACAAACCAGGCACCCATCCACCGTCAGGCTCTTGTGGCCACTGTTGCAACACCGGTGGCCTTTGAGCCGGGGTTGTACGGGAAAGCCTTCCCACTGCACGTCAGGCTCATCCAGCAGGTATGTAACAGAGACGCATTGGGTTTCCCACTGGGGAATGGCATTGAAAATCACTAACAGATGGTATTATACCCCCTTTCGGATGGCAAGATTTTCCTTTTCCAGTACCCCTTTATGCTGGCCCAATTGTGGCCAAGTAGGAAACCTACTCCATACCTTAGGGAATGCTCCACCCTAACCAGCTTTTGGAGATGAATATTCCAACTTATATATCAACATGCACAAGAACATTAACTCCCCCTGCCCTGCACTGGCATTACTTAAAGTAGTACTATACCCAAAACAGTCAAATCTGTCTGTATATTCAGAATAGCATGCTTGTTATACTCACTCTGAAACGTAAATGGTTAATCCTCTGTAATGTGTAAAAAGGCTGTTTGATACTCTATGGACAGATCCTCCTCTCCTGCAGGGTCTCTATGGCAAGGCCAGATATGACACAGTCAGAGTGGTAAGGCTGCACATGCTCATCTTGGTCTCTATTGCTGGAGAGAACATTTCCTGGTTGATCAGTGCAAGGTGGACGCTCAGTCGGTTTTAGACTAGACGTTCAAGGAGTTTGGATAAAAAGGGGAGCAAGGTGATGGGGCGTAGGTTGTTAACAGTGAGGGCTTTTTAAGTATGGGGCTGACAAGTGCATGTTTTAAACAGTTGGGGAGTATGCCAGAAGAGAGGGAGAGATTGAAGGTGTGGGTTAGAGAGTGTACAATAGAGCTAGAGGGTGAATGTAGCATTTGTGAGGGAACAGGATCCAGAGTAGAATTTGTGAGGGAACAGGATCCAGAGGGCAGGTGGTAAGAGGTGGTGGGGTTGAAAGAGGGAAGTAATGATTGTACCAGTGGGCATGAGGTATAAAGCATGGAGGGTAACTTAACAGTTGAGATCTCCTCGCGAATTGTTTCAATCTTCTGTTTGAAGTGATTGGCAATCTCCCGGGCAGTGAGTGAGTTAGTGGGTGAAGGCAGTGGAAGACGAAGTAGAGAGTTGAAGGTAGAGAAGAGTTGATGGGTACGGGATGATACGTTTTTAATGATAGTGATGAAATAGGTCTGCTTGGCAGTGAGGAGGCTGGAATTGTGTTTTTGGAGGGAAGATTTATACTGGCTGAAATCTTTTTGGGACTTCGTCTTACGCCACAGGCTCTCGAGAGCATGGCTGTGTTTTTTCAGACTTCTAGTATCATCTGTTTGCCAGGGTTGAAGGGGATGGGGCCTGATTCTGTGTGTAGTGAGGGGGGCCAGTTTGTCCAGAAGTGAAGGGTTGTAGACAGAAGTGGCTAGGTTGGTGCAGGACAGGGGTGCAATTTTGTCATAGAGGTGGTCAGTCACAGAGTAGAGAAGAGAAGGGTTGAGATGGCGAAGGTTTCTACGAGTAACTGTTAGGTGATTGGAGGGAGAGGAGGCTGGGGAGAGGGAGAGAGTGATATTAATAAGGTAGTGATCAGAGAGAGGGTAAGGATAGTTGGAGAGGTTGCATGGAGTGCATAGGTGGGAAAAGACGAGGTCAAGGGTATTGCCTTCAGAGTGAGTAGGAGCATGTATCCATTGCTTCAGGTCAAAGGAGGAGGTTAGACTGAGAAGTTTGGAAGTTACAGGAATGTTAGTATTAGTAGGGCTGCTGAAGTCCCCAAGAATGGTTGTGGGGATTTCAGAAGAGAGAAAGTAGGATAGCCAGACAGAGAAGTCATCAAGAAAGGATGATACTGGACCAGGGGCCAGTAGATCACAGCTATCCTTAGAGAAACTGCGGAGAAGAGATGAATGTAGTGCGCCTCAAATGAGGAGAGTGACAGAGAGGGAGGTGGGTGAAGTACTTGAAAGGTGCTATGTGGGGCTAAAAGGATTCCAGTACCCCCTCCTTTGGGTCTGGGGGAGTGAGTCCAAAGAAGACCACCATGGGATAAAGCAGCAGAAGACACAGTGTCGGATTCGTGAAGCCAGGTTTCTAGAATGGCTAGTAGATTAAATGTGCTAGCAATGAAGAGATCGTGGAGGGAGGTGAGTTTGTTACAGACAGAGCAAGCATTCCAAAGGGCGCAAGAGAAAGGGAGTCTGGTCGGGAACTAGATTGTGTGCATTGCAGCTTTAGCCAGAGGGTGTAGGGTAATTGGTGTGTTGAGTACAGTTAGGTGAAGAAGGCCCAGGGTTTGGGGATACATCACCAGAGGATAGGAGAAGCAGAAGGGTGAGGGAGGTAATGTGGGAGTGTGATTTATATGAAGGGACATGCCCCACTGGTTTGGAGTATTGGGCGTGTGGATTTAGAATTAGCCAGAGTTGGTGGGTGCAGTAATAGGGAGAAGACAGAAGTGAGGGTGATATATATAAGGTGTGGGGTGCAGAAGAATTGTGTGGGAGAGTTAGTTTAAGGATAGAAGACACAGCTGTCAGAAGGAGTGGTAGACATTGCATTTTAGAAGGAGCAGGAAGAGCTGAAAGTATAAACAAGGTCACCTGTATTGTTTTTTTCAAGGTGTTTTCTTGTGTTCCTTCCCTTTGTGCATTCGCTGAAGTGCAGAGTCAGAAATACTCCCACTTTGAGAAAGAACCCCATCTGCAAACGTGCCACCCCTTGGCAAACGTTTATTTATAAGCGGTGGGCACTGCGAGGGGGGGGGCAGATGAACTCCTGCTCTCTAGCTCCCTTGTCACCTCATCCCATGGCCGCCTCCTGGACTTCTCCAGAGCATTTCCCATCCTCTGGAATGCTCTACCCCAATCTGTCTGATTATCTCCTACTTTGTCCACTTTCAGACGATTCCTGAAAACTCACCTCTTCAGAGAAGCCTATCTGGCCCCCACCTAACAACTGTACATTCATTTTCTCCATCAGCACATCCCCCCACAGTTATTACCTCTTGTATCTTTTGACCTTCCCTCTTAGATTGTGAGCTTTAACGAGCAGGGCCCTTTGATTCCTGTATTAAAGTGTATTGTATTTGTACTGTCCACCCTCAAGTTGTAAAGCTCTGCCTAAACTGTTGCCGCTATATAAATCCTGTATATTAATAATAAATAATAATGAACTTTTTTCATATTACTGAGTTTAATAACACTTTAACCAGTTCCCGACCGGCGCATGCCGATGTACATCAGCAGAATGGCACAGCTGGGCAAATGGGCATACCTGTACGCCCATTTGAATTCCCTGCCGTGCCATTGCGTGCGCGCGCCGGCTGGGAGCTCCGTGAGTCGGGTCGCGGGTCCCGCGGACTCGATCGCCGCGGGGATACCCGCGATCGCCTCACGGAGAGGACGAACGGGGAGATGCTGATGTAAACAGCATCTCCCCGTTCTGCCTAGTGACAAGTGTCACTGATCACAGCTCCCTGTCATCGGGAGCTGTGATCAGAGTAATGACACACACAGCCCATCCCCCTACAGTTAGTAATCACTCCCCTAGGACACACTTAACCCCTCCCCGCCCCCTAGTGGTTAACCCCTTCACTGCCAGTGTCATTTACACAGTAATCAGTGCATTTTTAATCTCAATGATCGCTGTATAAATGACAATGGTCCCAAAAATGTGTCAAAAATGTCCGACATAACGTCGCAGTCACACTAGTGATCACCGCCATTACTAGTAAAAAAAAAATTATTAATAAAAATTCCATAAAACTATCCCCTATTTAGTAAACGCTATAACTTTTGCGCAAACCAATCAATAAACGCTTTTTTTTTTTACCAAAAATATGTAGAAGAATACGATCGGCCTAAACTGAGGAAAAAACAGTTTTTTATATATATTTTCGGGGGATATTTATTATAGCAAAATGTAAAAAATAATGCGTTTTTTTCAAAATTGTCGCTCTTATTTTGTTTATAGCGCAAAAAAATAAAAATCGCAGAGGCGATCAAATACCACCAAAAGAAAGCTCTATTTGTGGAAAAAAAAAGGACGTCAATTTTGTTTGGGAGCCATGTCGCACGACCGTGCAATGGTCAGTTGAAGCGACGCAGTGCCGAATCACAAAAAAACGCTCTGGTCAGGAAGGGGGTAAAATCTTCCGGGGCTGAAGCGGTTAATGTTGGTACAGGTAGATACCAACATACGTATTGCCCAGTTGTCACTCAACTTTAGCTGCACGATCCATAATTCTCAAGCAATGGAAATTACTTTTAGCACCGAACCTTTCTGAAGCAATAAAAATAATTAATCAGAACTACATGTACGAGAGATTGTTGGCCATAAACTCATTGTCCTATGATGCATTCGGTAAATCTTGACGTATATGGACAGAAAGATATGATTTGCAAAAAAACATTGCTGGTAAACTATTGTAAGTTGATAGTTTGCATCGAGTAGTTATTGATTGAATGTACTTTGAAAATTGCACTGTACAACCCTCTTTTTCTTTGGTATGTTTATTGTATCCTTGTACCTTTGTTATAAATAATAATAAAAACTTATTGAAACAAAAAATAAATATATATATATATATATATATATATATATATATATACACACAAATAATGTTTGTAAGTCATTTTCTAGCAAAAAAAAATTAGATTTTTACATTGATGTGAGAAGTATCAGAATTGGCCTGGGAGTCAAGTGGTTAAGGACCTGCTAACTGTCCAAGGAAAGCATGCCGGGACAGTAATGAGGTTATGCCTGTACTTTTTCCTCTTGTCAACATAAACAGCGTAGGTAAAAAAAAGTTTTCTTTTCTGTATTCATTAGAAATAGTTAAATATGTTTTTTTGAATCTGTCTGGAGCATCTTTCACATACTGTTCATAACTTTTATGCAGCTAATACATATTAAATTAGAAAATATTCATTTGTTTCTTACTTTGGTGGCATATAAGATACTCTGACAATGATTGCCAATTGTCACTTAGGTTAGTTAAAGCACCCTTCCCCTATGTACTTTAGTGAAAGTGTTGGCCAATGATTTAAACTAGAAGGATCCAAGATGTGAGTCACACAAACAGGATGTCCCAGGATTCCTCCCTAGAAGAATGAGCAACCACTTAGTCACCAAACCACTTTGTTCTTTGGACATCATTAGTTAGGCGACCTGTGCTATTATTTTTGAAAGGGACGGGATTGCATTCAGTTCAATATGAACTGTTAACAGGTTTGACATTAGAATATTTTATTATCCGATTATTATGTGGTTTTATTATTATAGTCCTTGGAGAGATCATGAGTAAGGAAATGTTCACATCCAAGCAGCTACACATATTTAAGATATATGAATTCCACTTATGAATTTGTGCTTATGATCTCAAAGGTCCCCAGAGTGCAATCTTGCTTTGTCATAGTAATATGAGTTTTGCATGCAAGCCTACACATGACACAGTGCCATGGGTATTACATGTAACAAATATGTTATTGTACAGCAGGAGACTGAGAAAGAACGTTACTAGCCATGTTCTTGTTACATTTGATTTCTCTTATCCTGACTGTATAGTATACGTACAAATATTGCCACATTCTGTTGCGCCTGCATGTTATAGGTATTGCCTAAACACATCTGCTGTAGTGAACCTGCAGCTAGGCTATGGACCTTTTATTATTTGTTTTTAACAAGCAGTAAATGAGATTTAACCACTTCAATACTGGACACTTTTACCTTCTTCATGCCCAGGCCATTTTTCAGCACACTTTGAATGACAATGCGCGGTCATGCAACACTGTACCCATTTGAAATTCTTTTCATTTTTTCACACAAATAAAGATTTCTTCTGGTGAAATTTATTCACCACTGGGTTTTTTTATTTTTTGCTAAATAAAGGGAAAAAGATAGAAGATGTGAAAAAACATGTTTTTCTTTCATTTTGTTATAAAATTGCGCAAATAAATAATCTTTCTTCATACATTTAGGCCAAAATGTATACTGCTATATTCCTTTGGTGAAAATAACTCAAATCAATGTATATTATTTAGTCTGTAGGAAAGTTATAGGTTTCACAAACTATGGTTTATACTGTATACATCTGTATATATCTGAAAATCGATCAATCCTGATGTACTGATGGACTAATTTCTTTCTCATTTCTTGAAGCCCGAAAATGCCAGGACAGTACAAATATCTCTCAAATTACACCTTTTTGGAAAGTAGAGAGTCCAAGGTATTTAGTAAGGGACTATACAGCGTCATTGTATCACTTCCGGTTTCCAGACGTGGAGCGCAGATCGCTCCAGTTTCCTGTTTTTTAAATACTGTTTTCGCTTTTAATGATTTTTAATAAATGTGAGTACCGATCAATATTATTAATACATGTTTGGATATTTGTACGGTATCACACTATGGAGTCTCTTTCCTCTCGACATGTGGGCAACATCTAAGAGGTTAACAGTGAGGAGACCACTTACATCGCAGACAAGGAGGCACTTGGAGAACACAGGACAGGAAGTTTCCTCCCACTCCACAGGCTGCACAGTGGCTCATACTGTGAAGGTGAAATACCTCCTTAGTGGGGTGAATAATAGCGGTGAGTGCGTTTCTTATGGGGCACTGTTTTCCAAGAAGCACAGAACAATTTGAACGAGCACATTGTTATTTTATTGGACTTTTTTATACACCAGGGTTTAAGGATGATATATGCATATTTCTGAACCCAGTTTAACAGCAACAATATATACCAGTCATATATGTTGGATTTTTTTGCACAGAAATGTCACTTTGAATTGCAGGTTTTGCATAGGATTTTGTTTTCGTTTGAACATAACAATATGCATTATATATAAGCGGTTAGGTAGTTTACACAGTAGTATTTTTTTATGGATTTTTGTGAATATACAAATATTTAATTTCTGCACTTTTATTGTTACTTTTTGCACCAAATGCACCGTGACACACACCCCTCAAGTATTTAGAGGTTGTAGGTCACCTCTTAATAAGAGCAGCGCCATACCTATCCCCTCTTTTTCACATTTCTTCTAAAATCACCTTAGGGTGAATTTATTGATAGAGGCTGCAGCTCCTCATTTTTCATTTTCACCATAAGCGCAGGGTCTAATCATTTTTTCACTATTTAGTAAGAGGCATGGCAAGTTTTTTGAAGTTGCAATTTTTTGTCACAATTTTGTGGAACAAGGTGCGATCCTGGGAGGATGTCATATGACGTCCTCCCAAGATAATAGGGCTCGCACTCGGCTGTCATATTACAATAGTGTCCCATTCGGGAGATTTAGCTTCACTTCCGGTTCCATAGCCAAAACAGAAAGTTAGAGGAAATCCCTGCAAATTAAGAGAATCTCTTGGGGCCACCAAGGTTACCAGAACTAGTGTCCCCAGTGGAAGATTTGCCCTCTAGTTCTTTCCTGGGGACAACCCAAAATGTGGGATTTTATTTGACTTTCACTTTCAATGATAATGGTAAACAGGACAAATAGAATGAATCTCCCTAAATGGGACACAAACAGCAAGCTAATCAATCTTCACTCTGACCACAATTAAAAAAAGGTTTTGCCTTTAGTTATTCTTTAAAAGGAAACTATACTCACCGATCCTGCAGTAGTTTCTTCCATAAAAAAAAAAAAAAAGAAAAAAACAGGGGCATGTTTGTATTTATTGACAACCTTTATGTTCACGATAGTTACATGTGAGGGATAAACAGGGCAGCAAAAAGGAAGTGCTCTGCCGTCAATAACCAGGGCTTTTTTTCAGCGGGAATGCAGGAAAACACAGTTCTGGCACCTCCAGCACTGAATGTATATAATGACAAGGAGTGCTGGGGTAAGTTGAAGGGTTTATTCATGCTGGCTTCTGGGCGATCCATTGTCACTGGGGGTATCTATTTCTGCTGGTGGGGGGATGTTTTTTTTACTGGGGGTCAATTGTTAATGGGAGCGACCTACTGTTGAGGAAGGGGTCTATTGTTGCTGGCTACTGAGAGATCTATAGTTCCCCATGACTAAGCTCCGAGGGGCAGAGTGAAACGAATTGGGGTGTGGGGTGGGGTTGTCTCTCTCATACCACCATAGGACTCTGTGGATGTGCGGCACCAGGGAACTTTCCTCTCTTCCTTCCAGGGAGATCCATTGTTGCTGGGGTGGATTTATGGTAGTTGGGGGAGGCAATTGTTGCTGGTGGGTGGGGTCTACTGTTCTTGGGAGAGCTATAGTTGCTGGGGGGATCTATTGTTAGGGAGATCTATTGTTGCTGAGGGGGTCTATTGGTGTCGGGGGATCTATTGTTTGCTGGGAGGGATCTATTTTTGCTGGGAGGGGGGTCTATTGTTGCTTTAGGCGTAAGGGATCTATTTTACTGCCTTATGTTTGCAAATTTCATACAAACTATCTAGCACCAAAAAAGGATATTTGGTTCTGTATTCTCTAAAAGGGGCGGTATTGATAGGTAGGTAGGGGGTGGAACCAAGGAATGGTGCTTGGAGTTGGATATGGGGCAGAGACAAGGGGTGACTTGAAAGGGGAGAATACCTGCACCTATTCTATGAGAAAAAAAGCCCTGTCAATAACGATCATAGAGCTATCCCTCATGATGTGCTGAAGTGCCACTTGAGGTGGCTGAGAAGATTGTAAAGAATTTTATATTTATACAATATTGTGCAAAGGTTTTAGGCAGGTATGAAGAAATGCTGTACAGTAAGAATGCTTTCAAAAATATATATTTTAATTGTTTATTTTTTATCAATTTACAAAATGCAAAGTGAGCGAACATAAAAAAAATCAAAATCAAATTTATATTTGGTGTGACTACCCTTTCAAACCAGCATCAATTCTTACACTTGCACAAAGTCAGGGATTTTGTAGAATTAGGCCCCTTTCACACGGGACGGATCCGTGTTGATCCGCCCCGTGTTTATCCGCTGCTCAGCGGGGATCGCTCCGTTTTCCCCAGCTGAGCCGGCGGATGACAGGGCGGGACCCGCACACTGTGCAGGGACCGCCCTGTCAGATCTCCGCTCTCCCCTATGGGGGATCAGAGGAACACAAACCGTCTGTCCGTGTTCATCCGATCCGCTCTGCAGACGGATAGAAAAATAGGATTTTCTTCCGTCCGCAGAATCGTACGAGAGTGGAGCCGGATGACATCGGGTGTTAGCGGATGTACATCCGCTGACACCCGCTATCCCATAGGGATGCATGTATGTCCGTATTTCATCCGAAAACGGATGGATGAAATACGGACATACGGTCCGCATGTGTGAAAGGGGCCTTAGAGTCAGGGATATGATTAACCAGTTAATATGAAGCAGGTGCTTATAATTAGGGTTGCACTGATACTAGTATCAGCATCGGTGCTGATACCGAGTATTTGCACAAGTATCTGTACTCGTGCAAATGCACCGATACCTTAAACTAATACTTTCAGGCTTGGCTCTTTGAGCTGTCAGTGGGTCTCCCCAGTGTTAAAGAAGTACGGTAATTGGAGCTGTCAACGGCAATGTTTATTAACAACATTACTCATCGCACTAATTTAAAAAGAAACATTGTTTCTTTTTGTATATTTCTGTTTCTTCATCTGCAGATCAAAGGGATGAACAAATGTTCCTCTGTTTAACCCCTTAATAACCCTTAATTTACTCTAATCAGCCTTAATTAACTCCCTATTCTCCTTCATGTAATGATTATTTTCCTGCTTTTTTTCTTTTGTTCAGGTCTATTTTATATACGATAAACAATTAAAACTTTTTTTGTTAGCTTTGTTAGTGAATAATTTAACACATATATATTGACATATATTTACACATTTCACATCGAAAAAGCATTAAATTAAAAAAAATCTATTTATTTCATTTGTAAATAACTTTTCAATGCTGACAGCTGAAGTTGTTGAAGCTGAAACAAAACAGTTGTGGTAGGTATCATTAATTGGTATCGGTGAGTACTAAAAAAAAAGTATCGGTACTTGTACTCATTGTAAAAAAAATGGTATCGTTGTATCCCTACTTATAATCATTAATTTAAATGTATGTTGACACACAGCCATTAACTGAAACAGAAACAGCTGTGTAGGAGGCTGAAAACTGGGTGAGGAACAGCTAAACTCTGCTACTAAGGTGAGGTTGTGAAAGACAGTTAAAGGGAAACTGCAGTCTGCTCGTATAATTTGTAATAAAAACATCTTTGCCATTCTGAAGCTTCCCTCCAACCACTTTGCATATTATTTTATATATACTGTAATTCTGTATTTGCCAAATATGCTGCAGAAATCTCCCTCCACTGAGTCTGCCTGCAACCATTTTAACTGTGGGCAGCTGAAGCTGCTGCCTGTTCACTTCCTGGATTTACACAGACACACAGAGGCACACCTCTTATTGGTCCTCTCATGAATCATCCCCCCCTCCCTGCCTGACAAACTCTCATGAGAGTGAGAGAGAGAGCTGTGCATGATGTCATAAACCTAGGCTTTTTACCAGACAAGAAACAGGAAGTGGGCTGTATAAGGTATTTACTGGCAGAAAATGTTTTACTATCCAAAGTTAAAACTATAATGGAAGAAGATTTATTAGATGGAAAGTTGAAAAAATGACTGACGTTCCGCTTTAATGTCACAGGTAATTGGGTTAGCCTGCTGGTGGCACTATAGTGCTCTGGGCCGATTGCTGCTTTTCCAGTATCCACCAGCAGGTGTCTTCCAGCAGTCAGCAAGTTCCAGCAATTAGCTCCACCTGGCCACACTGGGAGGATACTATAACTGCAGCAATCAACCCAGAGCACCACAGTGCCACCAGCAGGTAAACCCGATCCTAACAGTAATACACCATGACAAGACTGAGCATAGTAACAAGACAGAAGGTAGTTATACTGCTACAGCAAGGTTTCTCCCAGGCAAAGATTTAAAAATGTGGGGTTTCAAGGTGTGCTGCTCAAGCTCTTTTGAAGAATAACAAAGAAACAGGCAGCACTGAGGACCGTAGAAGCAGTGGTCAGCCAAGGAAACTTAGCAGCAGATGAAAGCCACATCATGCTTACTTTCCTTCGACATTGGAAGATGTTCGGCAGTGCCATTAATACAGAACTGGTGGAAACCAGAGGGACCCAGGCAGTGCTGGGACAAGGTATTCTAGAGCCCAGGGTGAACATGCCAAACTGTGCCCCACCCCCCAAGATGTGCCAGCAAAAATCCCCCCCTCAAAAAAGTTAGCACTAATTAGCACTAATTTGCATGATTACCCCCTGAGCATAAAGCCCCCCTCCTCCCAGTACAAATCCGCCCCCTGATGAAATTCCCCCTCCCAGAACACATCTTAGCTCCCCCATCACCAAAATTCCATGAGCACAAATGCCCCCCCCCAAAAAAAAGTCACGCTTTCTAGAACAAATCCTATACCTGCACTCCAAATCAGCCCTTCCAGCACGAATCCCCCCAAATCCCCCATCCTAGCACAACCCCCCCCCCCCCACTTCCCCTCCTAGCACAAATGTACCCCAGAGTCATCCCCCTAAGTCACCACTCCTAACACACTCTCCTAATTTCTCCTCCTAGAAACATTCTTACCCCCCGCCGCCCCCCCAGATTGCCCCTTCCAATACAAATCCCCTCCCCCCAAATCTTCTCACGACACCCTCCCACCTTACATGATACCACAGTGTCCAGGGTAGCCGCCCTTTTGCTAACCCCTTGTCCCAGCCCTGGACCCAGGCAAACCCATTTACTGTCTGGAGAAGTCTGGCCAGAAGTGGTCTTAATGGAAGATTTGCAGTGAAAAACTATACCTCTGATGTGGAAACAAGGCTACAGTGACACATGGTAGAGGTCCCCTGCAAGTTTGGGGCTCATTTCTGCAAACAGTTGGAGATTTGGTTAGGATCAATGGTGTCCCAAATGCTGAGAAATACAGACAGATACTGATCCATCTTACCATCAGAGAAGCATGTGATTGGTCCCAAATGTATTCTTTAGCAGGACTGTGACCCCAAACATACAGCCAATATTATTAAGAACTATCTTTAGTGTAAAGAAGAACAAGGAGTCCCGGTAGTGATGGTTTGGCTCCATAGAGCCCTGAATTCAACTGACCGCTCCCTGTGTCCATTCAGACACGGAGTCACGACCCGGCCCACCCCTCTCTTCCCTGATTGGATAGCTGACTTTAATTGACAGCAGCAGGCGCCAATGGCACCACTGCTGTTTCTTAACCAATCAGGAGGGAGAATCTCAGATGGCTGAAACACTTGTGGACATCGCTGGACAGGGAGGGACCTCAGGAAAGTATTAGGTGGGCTGAAGGAGGCTGCTACACACAGAAGGCTTTTTATCTTAATGCATAGAATGCATTAAGATAAAAAAAACCTTCTAACTTTACAATCCCTTTAAATTGCAGAGGCCCCATTTTTAACTCTTTCTTTGCTGTGGTTTACTACTGCTTTTAAGTGATGACTTCAGATACCAGGAGGACGGTGTGCCGCTGAAAGGAAGAAAAGAAACCAGAAGTCAGGACTCAGAGCCATCTCACATGGGATGTGGGAGGTGACTGTTGGAGGGTACCACTGAATTGGGGAAACAGCTGTTACCAGGGCTCTTTGTGGTGTTGGAGTAGGACTGTGCTGCTGCCAGGGCTGCCAACTGTCTGTTTTTTCATGAACAGTTTGTAAAAAAACATTCACTTATCAGGTCTGTAGATAGGGGAACTGTCCATGAAAATAATACAGCGCAGTGGGTGGCATATCCTGTGTTTTCTCCAACACGTGTTTCACACACTGCCAGTAAATCTAGTGGTTGGTTGCTAAGACTGCACAGTGTTCTAGCAACCAACCATATGCTTGCACAGCCCAGGCCCACTGCCCTATCACTCAGGTACCAGAAACCTGACCTGTAGAGCCCTCTAGCCAGACCTACAGTAATCCGACCCAATTACAGAGTTACAAAAGTAAATCTACCTACACTAGTCTAGCACTAGAGGGTGCTACATCTATAAATGCAAAAGACAAGAATAAGGCTTGCCACACACACATATCTGTCAGCCTGCAGAATAAAAAAAAAATCGAACAGATCCCTCCAGCCACATAAGACAGAGCGAAAGGACGGATCTCCTGCTATGGCTATTGTATTCTGACAGCGGTTATTTTTTTTTTTTTTTTTTTGCCTGGCTCTTTTGATTTTTCAGCTGAAAGATGACAGCCAGGATGGTGCCAACGGAGCTAACCACGAAGCAAATCATCAAGAACCATCCAAAATATGATCAATGTATGTCCTGCTTTAGTTTTCAACTTTTTGCTTTGTGTTTTCAGATGACATAACCGTATTTTAAAATGTGGGTGATAGGAAGGTTTTAATACCTGTGTAAATCCGGCCATACATGGATTAAAATTTGTCTGGTTCAGCAGGGACTGCCCAAATTTTGATCCATGTATGGTTGTACAGAAATCGTTCTCCCGATCGACTTCTGTAAACTGCCCTGTCAGATTTTCCCTCCTCAAAAAAGTTATAGCCTGCCTGATCATAGTATTCTGATGGCGGGGAAGTGTCCCTGCTGTTGTAATACAATAGCTCAGGAGTGTGTGCAAGGGGGGGATAAAGTCAGTTTTTCATTCAGCTCGCTGGTTGAACGATAACAACTGTATCATCTAAGGGCTGCCTAAAGTTTTCTATCTACCGATTGACTTCTGTACAACCAGCCTGTTACATTTTCCCCACCCAATCAGCACTGTCGGCTATAGCCTGCAATGTTCATCAGTGTATTCTGATGGCAGGGAAGTCTCCCCACTATCAGAATACAAAGGCTCAGCAGGGAGGATTCCCCATCCACCTTAAGAGTATAAATTGGGGAATCGAGTCATTTTTCTTCATTCAACCCCACTGGTTGAACAAAAAATGGACTCATCTATGGGCTGCTTTTTTCTGTCTCTATAAACTTCCTAGTAGAAGACACTTTAGAAAAGGCTTTTGTTTTCATGCAAATGCAATGGGTTGTTCTATAACATGCTTCATATATTTTATGGTTTCCTGAGAGCTATTTGCCAGCGTGTTGTGGTACGCCTGTTTTGCTTTTCAAATTGCTTTACTGTTACTATGACAGTCCAGAGAAAGCAACACACTCATTCATCTGTCCCACAAGAGCTAAGCTTTCATTATGCCATATGAAGAGATGAATAAATCAAATCTATTTTAATATATAAACCATATACCTACCCTCAAAATGTTAGGACCACAGAAAGAATAGGTAAGTAGCCCCATGGGATTATCATACTCATTTTTCTTTCATTTATTCGCCATTAACTGATTATATTCAATTAATAATATTGCATGTTTAGTTTGGATGAAATCCTTGTGCTACTTTTTGATTCTTTCTGCTTTACTTTCAGGTGCCAAGCAGTTTGGAGTTCCTAGGAAGGAGCGCTGGGCAAATTGTGGGCTATCACCATGCCAAGCTAATACCCAACAGACCGTTGGATTGGTGATTCATGTTTTAAGGAGACAACAATTATCTAATCTCTGTGACATTTAACTGTCAGCAGTTATCTCAGAATCCTCCTACTCCTTCATCTGATCACTGGATCACTTTACCTGCCCAGCCCTTCCTTTTTTATTGTTTTTCTTTGTTACAGTTGAACTTCATGGGGTAATGCTACATTGTGGGTGGACACTGTCTGTAACAGTTATGGGGTGGTATCAGGGCTGCTTATTATAAATCATGGGGTCCTGCATAGCCTACCTGATGGCCCCCCAGTTGACTGCCCCCCCCCCCAATCCCTGGGCCGCCAGCACCTTCCTGCACCCACCCTGATACAAATGAATCCTTGTCTTCAACTTATATTACCCAATTGTTGGGTAAAATATAAAAGATGATGTTGCTATACCAAACATGTTAAGATTCAAAATTGTGCATTTCTTCATGCTTGTGAAATAGCTAAAATTGTCCATAAGCAACGCTTTTAAAGCCTTTACAGGTTACCAGTTTAGAGTTAAATGTGAGCTCTAGCGCTAGAGTTATTGCTTTTTTACATTTTTTTTTAATTCAACTTCATTGCTATCACAAAAAATTAACAACATTTCTTGTGATTGCCTGGACAGTGACATTTATTGAGAGATCCAAAGCAGCCAATCATACACAGATTGCTTTGAGTGGCTGGTTTTCTGGTCGGTACTAGTCAGGTAAACGCAGACCCGAAAGGGGAAGTGACTAAATCCTCATAGCTTTTGGCTTTATTCCTCAAAGAGAGAAGGAATAGAGAGATATTCCTTCTTCTCCTCTGTGCCCTGCCAACTCAACTGCTTGCAGCAGTTCTGAGCTTCTTGGTGGAGCCGGAGAGCCTGGGAACAGTGGTGGGTGGTATCTAAATATAACAGCGGTGATAATTTTTGCTGTGCAAAAAGCATCAAGGCTACAGTATATATTATCCCCCCTCCACTTCCTTTGCAGTATCAGGGGAAACAGATGGGGTGGTAAAAACATGCAGCTGAGCCGCACAATTTTACCACCTCCCCCCCACCCAAACACAAGTTTAAGACCCCTTTCACACCGGCGATCCAATCAGGTCCACCTGTCAGTATTTCAGGCGGACCTGATCAGAAGGTCCATGCATTACTATGACAAGCAGGTGTAAACAGTGAATTTACACACACCTACCTCTGGGTCTCACCTAGTCTGCTAAAAAAAACGGAAAGGGGATCCCTCCTCTTCTGTTTAGGCAGATCGGATTGAAGGGTAGTTGGGTGTAAACGGACAGCGGATTCCATTTCCTCCCATAGAGCAGAGAGAGTTCTGTCTATGTCTGCTCCGCAGAAACTGAGCAGGCACAGATGTGTCACCCGCCCACTCTGCTCCGATCATCATGATGATCACACAGTACAGGTGCTGTGGTTCAAAGTAAAAGTACTGTGTGGTTATCAAAGTGATGATGATGATGATCACATTCACATCAAAGCTGCTGTATCATTCATCATCAAGGGCATGGCATCACTGAAGTGTTTGTAGTTTGAGTGTCTGTGCACCATCCAGTCTCTTGGGTCCTCTCTTATGAACTGATGGGGCCTAGGGAAATGTTATACATCTAAATTAGATCACCTGGGAGCCACAGGGAAGCACAAATAAAGTGCCTGCATACTAATAAAACTTAAGGCAGGCTATACATGGGTCGAATTGCGAAAGAACTTTCTTTTGAAAATCTTATCTAAGAATCTTCGTTCGTATTTCGCACCATTAGTGGGCTGCAGCAACAGCCGACTTTCATGCGGCAATCAAATTTGAGTAATTGGACATGTTTGAAATTTTTTGAAAAACAAACGATTTTCTAATTAATAATGGGAGAATCGTGCGAGAAATGTAATTGAAAAAGAAATGCGCATGTGCAAGAAAAGAAAATTCCCGGAAAGAAAAGAAGATTCCCAGCCATGAAAAAAAAAGCAACATGAGGTGAAATTGAAGGCTTGGTTGCCTGAATTTCAAAATCAATGGTGGCATCATCGGATCACAAAACGTATGGCCAGATTAAAGCTGTCAGGCCCCCCCATTAAAGTAATGGGCCCCAGGCCCCCTACTGGAGGACTGATGGTACCCCCTTATTGGCAGACCTGGTTGGTATAGTAAATTTGGTCAGCTTGAGTTTAAAGACTGGTATTGTTGCTTCAACTTGTCATTTGGTTGTTTGTACATTTTAATTCTAAATAAAGTTATTATTATTAGTTCTAAATCCAGTAAAAGGGCCACGGCCTAATTTTTTTCCCACATTCTATATTGTGTGTTTAAAATATTTACTTATTATAGTAATTTGTCTTCGGGTATTCGGGAGTACATATGGATGGAACAGTCCCAAAAACATACAGTATGTTAAATTTGTAGCATGTCCTCCGCACTTCAGTTGGGTTTATTAAAGGGTTTGTTAACCTATACACATATATATAAAACTATGCCAGCCCCTCTATTAGAGGCTGGCATAGCACATTATGGGGGTTATTTACTAAAGGCAAATCCACTTTGCACTGCAAGTGCACTTGAAAGTGCACTGAAAGTGCACTTGGAAGTAAAGTCACTGTAGATCTGAGGGGGACATGCAAGGAAAATAAAAAACAGCATTTTAGCTTGCACAAGATTGGATGATAAAATCAGCAGAACCTCCACTCATTTCAGATCTACCCCTTAGATTTAGAGCGACTGCACTTCCAAGTACACTTTCAAGTGCAATTGCAGTGCAAAGTGAATTTGCCTTTCGTAAATAATCGTAAATAACCCCCTTTGTCTTTAGTTTTACAAAACGAGCAGAGTAAATACCTAATTTGAGCAGTCTGCAAGCCGGTGATATGGCCGCTTTCTAGCTCTGATGGATGGCTTGTGCGCTAGGGGCCGTGATCTCCCTCTGACGTCAGTCAGGGAGATTACGTGACCGCTCGTCTCCTCCACAGAAGCCCTGTCTTGGAGCTGTAAATCGGCCGTGAGTCACGTGATCAGCCTGAAGACAGCTCAAATTAGGTATTTACACTGCTCATTTTTTAAACAAATGACATTGTGTGCTATGCCAGCCTCTAATAGAGAGGCTGGCAGTGAAAATGTAATGATTTTATTTTACAAGCAATAGCAGTGGGGGGGGCAGGGCTGGGCCGGAGACAGACACAGGGGCATATGACAGGGAGAAAGAAGGGGGGTGAGGGGGGAGAGAGGAGAGCAGAGGGGACAGCGTATGACGGAGGGATGTACTTAGACCACGGTGATCAGAGCGGAGCTACTCTGGCTATCGTGGTCTATTTAGAGCAGGGGTCCTCAAACTTTTTAGACAGGGGGCCAGTTCACGGTCCCTCAGACTGTTGGGGGGCCGCACTATAGTTTAAAAAAAATATGAACTAATTCCTATGCACACATCTTATTTGTAGTGCAAAAAAAAAAAAAAAAAAAAAACAGGAAAAAAACAGTACAATATTTAAAATAAAGAACAATTGTAATCAATATGAACTTATCAGTATTTCACAGACTCCCCTCATTACAGAACCGCTCCCAATCACAGACCCCCCTCCCCATCACAGACTCACCCCATAACAAAGCCCCCCCCTGACAGATCCCCCCATCACAAAGCCCCCCAACACAAACTCCTCTCCATCACAAAGCCCCACATAACAGATTCCCCCCATAACAGACTCCCCCATATCACATAATTCCCCCATCACAGACTTTCCCCATAACAGACTCCGCCATCACAGATCCCCCCATAACAGACTCCCCCATCACAGATCCCCCCATATCAGTCCCCCCCCCATAGCACAGACTCCCCCATCACAGATCCCCCATAACAGACTCCGCCATCACAGATCCCCCCATAACAGACTCCCCCATCACAGATCCCCCCATATCACAGATCCCCCATAACAGACTCCGCCATCACAGATCCCCCCATAACAGACTCCCCCATCACAGATCCCCCATAACAGACTCCTCATCACAGATCCCCCCATATCACAGATCTCATCACAGATCCCCCCATAACAGACTTCCCCATCACAGATCCCCCCATATCACAGATCTCCCCATCACAGATCCTCCATATCACAGACTCCTCCATAACAGACTCCCCCATCACAGATCCCCCCATATCAGTCCCCCCCCATAGCACAGACTCCCCCATCACAGATCCCCCCCATATCACAGATCCCCCATAACAGACTCTGCCATCACAGATCCCCCCATAACAGACTCCCCATCACAGATCCCCCCATATCACAGATCCCCCATAACAGACTCCCCCTATCACAGACTCCCCCATATCACAGACTCCCCCATATCACAGATCCCCCCATATCACAGATCCCCCCATATCACAGATCTCCCATCACAGATCCCCCATGTCACAGATCTCCCCATATCAAAGACTCCCCCATAACAGACTCCCCCATATCACAGATCCCCCCATAACAGACTCCCCATCACAGATCCCCCCATCACAGATCCCCCATAACAGACTCCCCCTATCACAGACTCCCCCATAACAGACTCCCCCATATCACAGATCCCCCCATAACAGACTCCCCATCACAGATCCCCCATATCACAGATCTCCCCCATAACAGACTCCCCATATCACAGATCCCCCATATCACAGATCTCCCCATATCACAGACTCCCCCATCACAGATCCCCCATATCACAGATCTCCCCATAACAGACTCCCCCATATCACAGATCTCCCCCATAACAGACTCCCCATATCACAGACTCCCCCATCACAGATCCCCCATATCACAGATCTCCCCATATCACAGACTCCCCCATATCACAGACTCCCCCATATCACAGACTCCCCCATAACAGACTCCCCCATATCACAGATCCCCTCATAACAGACTCCCTATTACAGATCCCCCCATATCACAGACTCCCCCATATCACAGATCCCCCATATCACAGATCTCCCCATATCACAGACTCCCCCATAACAGACTCCCCCATAACAGACTCCCCCATATCACAGACTCCCCCATATCACAGACTCCCCCATAACAGACTCCCCATATCACAGATCCCCCCATATCACAGATCCCCCCCATATCAGAGATCCCCCATCACAAACTCCCCATATCACAGATCCCCCCATATCACAGATCCCCCCCATATCACAGATCCCCCATCACAGATCCCCCCATATCACAGATCCCCCCATATCACAGATTCCCCATCACAGACTCCCCATATCACAGATCCCCCCATATCACAGATCCCCCCATATCCCAGATCCCCCCTATATCACAAACTCCCCCATATCACAGATCCCCCATCACAGATCCCCCCATATCACAGATCCCCCATCACATATACCCCCATATCACAGATCCCCCATATCACAGATCCCCCCATATCACAGATCCCCCATATCACAGATCCCCCATCACAGATCCCCCCATATCACAGATCCCCCCATATCACAGATCCCCCATATCACAGATCCCCCATCACAGATCCCCCATATCACAGATCCCCTATCACAGATCCCCCCATATCACAGACTCCCCATATCACAGACTCCCCCATATCACAGACTCCCCCATATCACAGACTCCCCATATCACAGACTCCCCCCATATCACAGACTCCCCCCATATCACTATTACTCTGCCACCCCCTATAATAACACAGCACTCCCACTCAACACTTACCTGTATCACGCAGGACACGAGGCATGGTAGGTCCGGATGGAGGGCGGGACTTTGGAAGTGAGGGGCAGATGTTTGGATCCTGGGACCGCCCCGATGCCTAGTAACCAATCACCTGCTTCTTAGCAGGTCCTTTGTCCGGGCCTGTCATGTTTTCCGTCCTGTGTGATGGAGGGAGCAGATGCCAGGGGGAGTGCTGCAATTTTAAAGGGGCAGTCCGCGGGCCGGATAAAAAACGCTGGAGGGCCGGATTCGGCCCACGGGCCGTAGTTTGAGGACCCCTGATTTAGAGAGTGGATACAGGAAGTGCCATGTTCAGGGGTTTTTTTTTACAGTTTAGAGGAGGGCAGATTACACAGCACAAGCACTGTGCTGTGTAATCTGCTTTAAGGGACCAGAATCTAATTTTTTTTTCTGGGTTAACAAACACTTTAAATCTCAACATACAATGTCTTAATAACTGCACTTTCATGAATTCATTCCAGGCAAAACTTTTACTTGTTCCTTAGTGTTCCTCTCTTAAGGCTCTGTTTCCACTACTGCGAGTTGTTGTGCAACTTGACACATGTCAAGTCGCATAACAAGTCAAAATACATGTATTTCAATGGTCCCAGTTCTAATTGTTGCAACTCAAGTCGCAGCGACTCCAAAAAAGGTTTTTGTACTACTTTGTTCCGACTTCAGTGCAACTTGTTCTCCCATGGTTCTCACCAGTCGCATGACATTGCATCAAAAATCACATTGCAAAGTCTCACTGTAAATCGCGAGACTTTGGGGCTGCAATAGTGGAAACCGAGCCTTAAAGAGCTTAGTGAGGCCTAATAATAATAAGTTGGATTGTTTTGTATGGATGAGCTTATTTCAGCCACATTATAGTCTTATATTAAGTTGGTCCCTTTCACTAAACATGTATGGAATAAAAAACATATACTTCATGACAGCCTATCACTTTCTAATCTGCAGCAGAAAAAAAAACAAAGGTACAATCTGAATGACTGTTATGGGCAACATCAACTTTTCGTTGTAGATTCTTGGTAAGTAAGGCAGCAGTATTTTAACCTGGATGTCTAAATATGTTTATAAGTAAGCCTAGCTCCAGTTTTATAGTCAACACGCATGAGATGGCACGTAAGAAAACTGATCTCAATGTGATTACACTTTCACAATGTTGTCTGCCATTGCTGTCCCTAAACCCTTGTCTTATGTCCCGTACACACGATCCGCCAGAAAAAGTCAGATGTGAGCTTTTGGTCAGAAATTGCGACCGTGTGTATGCTCCATCGGACTTTTGCTGGCGGCATTTCCGCCAGCAAAAGATTGGGAGCAGGTTCTCTATTTTTCCGACGGAAATGCCGTTCGTCTGTATGCATTTCCGACACGCAAAAAAACACGCATGCTCAGAATCAAGTACGAGACGGAAGTGCTCGGTCTGGTAAAACTAGCGTTCATAATGGAGATAGCACATTCGTCATGCTGCAAATTATCAGATCTTTTAATGCAGCACATTCTTTTGTTCTTTATAATACTAGAATACTTAATTTGTTTTGCTGCTGATATTCACACAGAGTTCTGACAAACTGATTTCTTTATTATTTCTAATATTTTTTGTTTTTAAAGCCAGATCTCCATAATAATGTTTAGAATTATTTTTTATAGTCATCTTTTTTTTAATCAAGATCTCCTGATTTTTTGATTATTTTTAAATTATTTTCTAGTGATCTCCATATTTTTTTTTTTTCGTGTGTCAAGTTTCCACAACATTATTATCCTGTATTTTTAAAGCTCAAGGAGGTTGGTTGGTGTCCCTTGTTAATTTGACATTGTATTTTTGAAATGTACCTGCCTACTCACAAACAAACTGTCCTATTTGAAGAAAAACACATAGGCAAGTTTTTTCATATAAAAAAATCTTCATAACAAAATAAAGAGGAGGGCAATGCTGGAGAAACTGCTTGAATTTGCGAAGCCTTTGTACCCCAGGGCACACATCAACTCTTTGTAAATAAAAATTGGTAGCCTGAGAAGTCCATATAATAGGGAGCACAATCTGGTCCAGGACTCCCAGAGATCAGGAACAGCAGCAGATGACATATATGTCCCCAGGCTGTGGTGCTACCACAGCCTGCGTCTTCTGTCAGACCAGACTGAACCCAGGCCATCACTTTCATGTCTTCCTTGCTGCCTTCCCTCCATGCTTCCCTGCAGCCTTCCTTGGAGGCTGTGGCTCTGGAGGTGGACTTGTGGCAGGAGGAGAAGGAGGAGGAGGAGGATGGGCGAGCGCACATAAGTGCATGTTATTAGTCATTTGGCCCCTCAACCCCTTATGAAGGGCCTGAAAAATAATCTTCTCACAGATGAGGCGTTGGCCCTCCTCCATTTGCTGCAATTTTGCAGCTACATAGCAGCCATAGGCCTCTTCAGCGTCTGGGGTGTTTTCAGGGCCGCATTAGCCTCCTTAATGAGGCCCAGTGCTGTCTCCTCCATGTTACTCCCCTTCCTGGCCTTTTTTGTTGTAAAGCGGAGGGGAGGCACCTGGGATTGGGTAAGGCTACTGGGCCTGGCCACCTCCTGGCTGACACTTAAACCCACCTCCTGGCTGACACTTACCCCCACCTCCTCCTGTCTGCCACATTCCAGAGCCTTGTCCTGGCTGAGGTCTTCCTGTGTATGAAAAAGGGACATAGTTTTAGTTTTTCGTTCATCAATCACACACAATTTTCAGCTCATGACTGTTGCAAATTGAATGTTAATAAATAGAAAAGGATATCATTCTGAGCCCAGCATTTTTCATTCTTGTCACAATTATTTTTGGCCCCTACTGTCTATTGATATGTAAAACACTTTTTGTTAAATCATTCATTTGTTATCAATAATAACATCTAGTTAACAACAATAATTTTCGGACAATAAATATGTTAAAAAATACTATACCTGGCTCCAGCTGGGCTCCTCAACTTCTTCCAGGATAGAAGGCCCAGGTTGGTCCTCGGAAGCCTCAGCTGGGGTTGAGAGAAGGGTGGATGGAAGTGTAGAAAGTGATTCCCTGGCTTCAATCTGGTCTTCCAGAGACCGCATCCTGTTGTAGTACCACAGACTGGGTACATACACATCCTTTGCTACTGCTCCTGATTTCATGGAAGCCTGGACCTTATTAAGCCCCTTCCTATACGTGCTTCTCAAGCTACCAATTTTCTTATCCACAAACTCGATGTCTGCGGGACCTGTGTCTTCACAAATTGCAGCGGTTTCTCCAGCGATGCCTTCCTAGCTGGTTTATTTCGATATAAGGGGTTTTTAACCTCCCGCAAATTTCTCATATCCCTGTATCTGTCTATGAACTGGCCCATGAATTCAGGGTCTTTGAATTATTTCATATTTGCTGCAAGACAAAACACAAGACAAAAACACTAATATCAGGCTAAACTCTCCTAATCTTATCCCAATATAGGCCTCAATCTCGAATCAGTATAGGCCACTGATGTCCCAAGGTAAAATGCTACCTTCGTTAGAATGTTCAGCGCTTCCGGTCTTCCTTCCTCCGCACACAGAACGTAGGTACGACACATGCGTGTTAGCTTTATATACACTGCGCATGCGTGAAACTCCACCCACCCTGCCCGCCCCTTACGTTCTTTCTAGAATATTCCCCTTCTCTTTCACCGCAGTGGAAGAGGAACATGGCGGAGACACAGCAGGTGCGTAATAGCAGTAACGAGGAGGAAAGCCCAGAGCCAGAAACGTCACGATCCCGCAGGAGATTTAAGGCCTCAAATATGGCCTTTGTAGAGATGTGGAGATGGTAGACATCTTGAAGAGGGCCAACTATGATGGGAAGTATGGACCTTACCTAAATCCAAATGTGAGAAAGGCCAAGATCATGTCTAAAGTAGTGAGAAGTCTGCACAGGAATTTTGGGGTATGACGATCCAAGGAGCAATTGAGGAAACGCTGGTCAGGCCTGAAATTGAGGGAGCAGGATCAGTACAGAGGGATCAAGAAAGTGCTTCTAAAAAGTAGTTGCCATGTGTCCCTAATATTATTATTATTACTTGCATGCTACTCCATGTGCTTTTCTTTACTGTTGTACAGTTTTAAATGGCTACTTTCATGTTCGTGGGCACAGTAATCGGTCGCAGTAAACATCGTTCATTTGCCAACCAAATACGATGTTTTTGGCAGATACAGGGTTAACTACATTTGGTCATGCTAATTTGTATTAAAATAAGTTTAGGACATTGTTTTCTAGATGTGTTTGAAACTAGAATGAATTGCAAACTTGATTCAGTGTAATGTAAGGAGAGGACACTCAGTAGCTGTTTACACATCTGGGCTCAGGAACACTAGTGTGGGACACCAGAACAAACTTTTTAGGGTGTCCCACACAGGTACGCCAGTGGATACTTGGGGTGTCTCTATGTGTGAAACTTGTCCAAAAAAGGTAAGTATTCCAGCTTTGGTAACGGAAAAAATTGTGTCTTCAGCTTGGAACTCTGCCAAAACAGATAATTGTACCCCACTTCCAAGCAATGTTTCATATTCCTATTTCTGGCCTCAAATATCGGTGTGCTAAGTATACCTTTTGTTTCTCATAGGGGAGAAAAGACTCGGGACGTCTGAGGACACCAGGAACCCCCACCTCCTGAAGAAGGGGAACAGAGGACACCACAACCTCAGGATGTGGAGTAAGGAGAGGTGGATGACGTGGTTGAAATTGTCACCACAACAGGTGAGTGTCTGACACCACAGATTCAGGTAATAGAGGTATGCCTGCATATTTATAATACATGGTGTGTATTTTTTCTTTTAGGTGATGTGCATATTATGGAAGAACAAGCTCCTCATTTCACCAGTGCAAGTGCACAAATACTAATCCAGGAGATAATGGTGTGTAGTCAGGATTTAGACATCGTAAAGCAAAAAAACAGTGATGTTGAACAAAAACTAAAGAACATGATTGATGTATTAGGGAGAATCTAGATAACAACAAAATGCCACCATTTTAGATTTTTTTTTAACAATTTTTTAAAAATTTTGTCGCATTTTAAAAGCCAAATTTTGAAGATGCACACAGTGTGTCAACATGTGCTATCTGCCATCAGGGGATATCAATGTACACGTTTTGTGGGTGCCACCCCTTCTTCGCAACTCAAGTAGGTGAGAGGAAGTGGTTGCACCCCAAAAACACGTCCATTGATCCCCCATAATGGGAGATAGCACATGTTGACATTAGGCATGGGATCAGGAGGGAAATCCCCAGTTTGACTCCCAATTTGTGTGCATCTTCTAAATTTGGCTTTTACAGGGGTGACATCACCCCATCTGATGAAGGCAAGATCAACACATTTTTGACAAAATAATGTCTGATATTGCCTTCAGTTTTTCAATGTTGAACTTTGTAAGTTCGAGAGTTGTTTATGTTATGTTTTGAAACATGCCTGTTTATGTACTATAAAAAAATTTCAAGGTAAAACTTTATAAAACCAAGATGTTGTTTTTTTTTTTTACACAAAAATGTTTTATAACGCACATGTGCATGTGCACGAAGTAAAAGGTTTAATACTCAACAATGTGGGGCTTCTTCTTTCAGTGCTCAATGACAGTTTTTGTATTAAGTTGGTGTTTACAGTGACAATGGGTGTTATTTAATAATGGAAAAACCACTTGGCACTACAAGTGCACAAGGAGAACTGAGGAGACAGCTAAAAGAAACACAAGCAAAATCAAGATTTTATCAGTTAATTTTTTTTTTAAATAGAAAATATTTACAAATTTGCTGGCATAGCAATGGCCCCTCTACCCGTAAAATAATCAACATATTTTTGCCGCACTTCACGGGCGCTTTGGGGGGGCAAGCCAGGATGGCCAGCTTCTAGGGTCGTCAGGGTATTTTCATAAAGTCCAGCCTCAGGCCCAACTGAGGCAACATAATTAGGAGCATTTCTCTTTAAAAAGTTGTGAAGTATGCAGCCTGCTAGAACTATGTGGTTCAGTTTGTACTCCGCCATATTAATTGCCGTAAGAAATAGGCCAAACCGGCTGGCCATTATCCCAAAGGCATTCTCCATGACTCTTCTGGCTCTGGCCAGCCGGTAATTAAAAACCCTCTTCTCCGGGGTAAGGGATCTCTGGGGGAATGGCCTCATCAGGTGATCACCCAGACCAAATGCTTCATCAGCGATAAAAACAAATGGGAGTCCTTCCACGTTCACTTCCGCAGGTTAAAATCCCAAGCCACCCCTCTAGAGATGTTGGTAGAACTCGGTCTGGGCAAAGACTCCACCATCTGACATTCAGCCATTCTTCCCCATGTCCACATATAAAAATTCATATGTCGCCGACACCACCGCCATCAACACGATACTATTGAAACCCTTATGATTGAAATATTATGACCCCGAGTGGGGTGGTGGTACGATGTGGACATGTTTCCCATTGATTGCCACTCCGCAGTTAGAAAAGTCCCACCGCTGGGCAGACTGGGGGGCCACAGTCTGCCATTCCTGTGGCATTAAAGGAAACTATGGAGTCAAAAAAGAAAAAAAAAATTAGTACTTTTGCACATAAAATTGCAAGCAGGTTAGACACAAACATTCTTGGCCAACATCAGTATAACATTTATTTTAAGGAGTATTTAAAGACAAAAAGATAAGGTCCACTTATCAAATTCTTCACCCCCTCTGATGGCCCATTGGAAAAATTTTAGGGGGGGAGGGTTATAAATGAGTTTGGGACCCCAAAAAAAAGCCTCTGGCACTCTGCCTGAATTTAAGGACAACAATAACATTTGTACACATTTTAGGGGGTGTTTAGGGTAAAGCACTACTATGGAGCTGACAAAATACATTGTTACGTGACTAGGGTAGGTGTGTATGGGCCCAGGATAGCATGCTGGGGAGGTTAGTGAAGGTAAATATGCATGTAGGCCAAAAAAGGAGCATTAAAAGCTTACAGCATGCATGGGCACAAAGGGGACATTCACAGCATATTACAATCATGGTAATTAGGGAATGATGAAAGAAATACAAAACATTAGCATACATGAAATAAATAGAATGTGATGTTAAAGGAGAAAACTTACCCTAATATAGTCCTTTTGCAGGACCTGAATGATGGCAGAACAGGTCTCTGGAATAATGATCTCCAGAGCCTTGGGGGGAGCCATGCCTGTCGAGAACTTGAGGTGCTGTAGACTTCTCCCTGTCGCCAAGTACCGCAACATGGCGACTAGCCTCTGCTCGGAAGTGATGGCTTGCCGCATGCAGGTGTCCTGCTTCGTAATATAAGGGGACAGCAAAGCCAACAGACAGTGAAAAACGGGGTCCATCATCCGGAGAAAATTCCTAAAATCAGCAGGGTTATTCTCCTGGATCTCCCGCAACAAAGGCACATGACAGAATTGGTCACGCTGGAGTAACCAATTCTTCGTCTATGAACTCCTCCTCTCCCTCTTCATGAACTGGGCTTGAGTCAAAGCAAGAACCTCAGCACCAAGCCCCCACACAGCACAAACTCTACGACGAGTACGTAACTGCAACATGGCTTCAAAACGGTCTGCTGGTCAGAACGAACTGACAGAACGCACTGAAGAACAGAAAGGCCTGTGAAGAGCGAGCTGAAAATTAGAAATGAGTGGACAAGAACGCACTGAAAAACAGATACGAACTGACTACACGCACTGAAAACCATATACAAATCCACAAGCACAAACTGAAGAGCAGTAACGATCTGAAAAAGAACAAGGCTGAAAAGCGCGAATCGTCTCTCACCAAACTTCTACTAACACGAGATTAGCAGAAGAAGCCCAAAGGGTGGCGCATTGGGTATTGAACTTCCCTTTTATAGTGCCGTCGTACGTATTGTACGTCACCGTGTTCTTGATGGTCGGAATTTGGTGTGACCGTGTGTATGCAAGACAAGCTTGAGCGGAATTCCGGCAGAAAAACCATCCAAGGCTTTTCCGACGAAAATTCCGATCGTGTGTACGCGGCATTAGAGAATAATAAACCAGAAACAGCAGAAATCCATAGATTTAAAACAGAATGGGCCCTGAGCAAGGTACAGCCTTGGCTTCCATATTCTTTCAACTGACAAGCCTCCCCATAGTCTGTACTAGCATGGCTCCATCAGACACCAGCTCCCTACAAGTCCATTCTCCTTTGTGAAGTGATAGGCAGGTATCATAGCCTTGTCAAATCTACCTGGTTTACTGCAGCAGGGACTGCACAAGCCTACCCCACATATAGTAGTACAACAAGGAATAAAATATAGAAACAAATGACAATATATACACATTTGAATGGCTTTTATTTAGATTTTAGGCTTTCTTTAGTGGTTTAATAAACATGACAATTTAAAGGCGTAGTGCATCTTTTTATTTTTTTCAGTGTAGCTTCCCTATGTCCCAGTTTAGTATTAATGTATCTCTTTCCCAGTAAAGTTAAAGGAATCAATAGTTGCTCAAACAGGCCCTCCACAGCCACCAATCACCTTTGTACAAATACTTCTCCCCAGCATCTAGTCATGCATCCTGTATTAAAGCAGGACATCCCAAACATTAGCCCACATGAACTCTGCCTCCTGTTGCCACTCATGTGGCAAGTCCAACTGATGCTTATGCACACTGCTCATTGTTCTAAGATACTGCTCCTGCCCGCCCCTTGGGCACCACTTTTGCCCTCAGATTCCACACACCTTTCTCAGGTCACCCCTTACTCCCCTCCTTCACTACATGACACTATAGGAAGCCTAGGGTGTAGGTGCATCTTTTACAGTTTTGATTAAAGAGGTTGAAGATAGATAAAAGGCTTCAGTGGAGGAGGGTATAGGAGGAATAAGTGGTTAGGGAAGGCTTGTGCAGAAAGAACAGTAAGAAACTCTTTTATTTATTGTGAAAGTGTCATTCTAGTGGAAAAGGTGAACTTAGCCTTAACCGGTTCAATACCGGGCAATTTCTCCCCCTTCCTTCCCAGGCCAATTTTTAGTTTTCAGCACTGTCACACTTTAAACGTCAATTGCGCGGTCGTGCGACGTTGTACCCAAAAGAAATTGACGTCCTTTTTTTCACCACAAATAGAGCTTTTTTTTGGTGGTATTTGATCGCCTCTGCGGTTTTTATTTTTTGCGCTATAAACAAAAGAAGAGCGACAATTTTGAAAAAAACACAATATTTTTTACTTTTTGCTATAATAAATATCCCAATTTTTTTTTTTAAAAACACATTTTTTCCTCAGTTTTGACCGATACGTATTCTTCTACATATTTTTGGTAAAAAAATCGCAATAACCGTATATTGATTGGTTTGCGCAAAAGTTATAGCGTCTACAAAATACGGGATAGATTTATGGCATTTTTTTAAAAAAAAATTTTTTTATTTTTTTTTAGCGGCGATCACGATTTTTTTTGGTGACTGCGACATTATGGCGGACACATCAGACACTTTTGACACATTTTTGGGACCAATCACATTTATACAACGATCAATGCTATAAAATTGCATTGATTACTGTGTAAATGTGACAGGCAGTGAAGGGGTTAACCACTAGGGGGCGGGGAGGGGTTAATATGTTTCCTAGGGAATGATTCTAACTGAAGGGGGAGGGGACGCACTAGGGGAGGAGACCGATCTGTGTTCCTCCGTTCTGGGAACACAGATCGCTCTCCTCAGAGCTGACAGGCTGTGGATCTGTGTGTTTACACACACAGATCCACATGCCGGCCCGGTTAACGGGCAATCGCGGGTGCCCGGCGGACATCGCGGCTGCCGGGCACACGCACCGGGTCCCGAGGAACGCGGCGGGCGCGCGCGCGCGCCCCCTAGACGGCCGGGAATCCCAGGACGTCATATGACGTCCACCCAGGATGGGAGATCCCATCTGTGGACGTCATATGACTATGGGCAGGTAGGGAAGTGGTTAAAGTGGTTATAAACCTCAGACATGAATTATAAACAAAGCATATCCCTCTACAGAAAGTACTTGCCTCAATTAAAAGCACTAAGTGTAATTTCTGTCTGCTGTCCCGTTCCTCTGCTATCAGCATGAATCACCTCTGACAAGTTTTCCTGACACCAAGAAAAAAATGGTGACAGGGGAGGGATCTCCAGAAGATTGACAGCTTCAGCTCTTTTTCTGTGAGCTGTGTGAATGGGGGGTGGGTCCCTTCCCTCCAATCAACTCTCAGAACTTTCCTCACTGAGCTCTGCGGAGTGTAGCTTTCATCTCTACACCTCCTTTTTTTCTGAATTGTCAGACAAGCTTTATAAACTCTGCACTTGGCTGTAGAGAATAGAAGACTGCAGATAAACAGGCACAAATTATGTAGGGGGATTTAATTCATCTCTATGTATCATCTGAGGCCAGTCACTTCGCTGGGTATATGTAAGGGTTTACAACCACTTCAAACCAAATAACATAATAACTTCAAATAATCCTATTAAAGTGGTGTTCCAAAATTATACTTTTTAAATAAAAATACCCCTATAATACACAAGCTTAATGTATTCTAGTAAAGTTAGTCTGTAAACTAAGGTCTGTTTTGTTAGTTTATAGCAGTAGTTTGTTATTTTATAAACTTACAGCAGGCCGTGGCCATCTTAAATGTGGGCATCTGAAGCCAGACTGTATTTCTTCCTGGATCTCATCCTTGCAGATCTTGCACATGCTCAGTGCAGCACAAGCAGTGTAATAGGTTTCAGGTCAGGTTTCCATAGCAACGGCAGTGTCAGAGGAAGTTGCCGCCCCTTCCCAGAAGGCATTCCAAACAGAAATGATGCGATGGGCCACGGCCAGGGAGGAGGAAGTGAAAAATGAATACAGCAGATATACAGTAGGTGCTGAGAAAAAAAATTTAAAAATATCCAATTCGTTTACAGTGCGCAGTTTAGTGAGGGATGCTGAAGAGTTGTAAAAGTGGGTGGAACTCCACTTTAAGTAACTTTATCAATCCAAACCAAACCAGAGGTAGCCATTTGGGCTTAGATACATCAACATAAGAAATTAAAGTTCATATAGGACATACACAAATCACCAGCTAACGCTCAGCCATTTAGGCCCAGGCCCCAATCACCACTGTTAATAATTGCCTGTTCACTCACATAGTGAACAACATTCCCCACATAGAATTTACCATAACAGAAAAAGAGGGAGGAAGGGTGGAGGTTCGCTAAATCTCCAGATTTGAAGAAAATGTTGGCATAGGGAAAGTATCAAAAGATAGAAGTGCCAGATTATTAGTGACAGTACTTTCCACTGAAATGAAAAAAAAAATAAAAACAATAAATAAATGTAGGAATGTTTCTGTTTTCCCTGGCAACAAGCACAGAGCTGTTAAATCTACTCAGATACCCCAATGACCTAATGACCTGTAATGCCGCGTACCCTCGAGCGGACTTTACGGCAGACTTGGTCCAGCGGACCGGACTCCGTTGGATAATTCGATCCTGTGTGGGCTCCTGCGGACTTTTTTCCCCCAAAAGTTCGACTTAGGTTGGACTTAGGTTGATCATGTGTAAGCAAGTCCGTTCATTCGAAAGTCCGTCGGAAAGTCTGTCGTAAAGTCCGTTGTAAAGTCCACCGGACCAAGTCCATCGAAAAGTCCGCCCGTGTGTACGCGGCATCAGACAAAGCAGAGAGCCAGAAAAACTGTTCCTATAGAAATGACAGGCACATTAAAAATAAGTATAGAATAAAGAAGATATTAAATGAGGAAGTTCTGCAATCCCAGGTGTCCAAGCCTTAAAGTGGATGTAAACCCACTCTCATCCTTTCTAAACTACTGCCATAGTGGTTATCTATAAGGATATAGATGCATCCTGCAGAGCTCAAAATTTCAAGTTCTGAGCTACTAGCCAGGCCTCAAGCGTTACCACCTGTTGCCCCGCCAAATCCCTACCTTGCCCTTGCCCCCGCCCCTAATTCTGCCCCTAATCATGCCCTCATAAATTATCTAATGAAAGGACACTTAAATGTTTTATGCAGAATTAAGTTACAAAAATAAATATTAACAACAACTTTATCAGTTCCCCTCAGCACAGTCTCACCAGTGCCCATCAATACAGGCTCACCTGTGCCCATCATTGCAACATGACCTGTGCCCATCATTGCAGCCTCACCGTTCCCATCATTGCAGCCTCTCCGTGCCCAACATTGCAACCTCACCATGCCCCCATTGCAGACTCACTGTGCCCCTTGCAGCCTCACCGTGCCCCATATTGCAGCCTCACTATGCCCCACATTGCAGCCTCACTGTGCCAACATTGCAGCCTCACTGTGCCCCTTGCAGCCTCACTGGGCCCCACATCGCAGCCTCACTGTGCCCCACATCGCAGCCTCACTGTGCCCCACATTGCAGCCTCACTGTGCCCCCATTGCAGACTCACTGTGCCAACATTGCAGCCTCACTGTGCCTCACATTGCAGCCTCACTGTGCCAACATTGCAGCCTCACCGTGCCCCCATTGCAGCCTCACCGTGCCCCTTGCAGCCTCACTGTGCCCCATGCAGCCTCACCGTGCCCCTTGCAGCCTCACTGTGCCAACATTGCAGCCTCACTGTGCCCCACATTGCAGCCTCACTGTGCCCCTTGCAGCCTCACTGTGCCAATATTGCAGCCTCACTGTGTCCCACATTACAGCCTCACCGAATGCTGGTCCAATGCTGGGATGTGTTCTGTCTATCACAGACACGGGGTCAGGAGGAGGCGGGGCTGTGTGTGATGACGAGCAGAGTGGAGGCAATTTCAATAAAAGCTGTAACAGTGTGCTAGTCACGCTCTGTGATCCCATGGCTCTCCTATTCCTCCAGTCATGATCTGGCCACCCTCTCTCTTCCTCCACCCTGGCGAGGCTGTAATGTTAGGCACAATGAGGCTACAATGTGGGGCACAGTCAGGCTAAAATGTAGGGCACAGTGAGGCTGCAATGTTGGCACAGTGAGGCTGCAAGGGGCACAATGAGGCTGCAATGTGGGGCACAGTGAGGCTGCAAGGGGCACAGTGAGGCTGCAATGTGGGGCACAGCAAGACTGCAATTTTGGCACAGTGAGGCTGCAAGGGGCACAGTGAGGCTGCAATGTGGGGCACAGTGAGGCTGCAATGTGGGGCACAGTGAGGCTGCAATGTTGGCACAGTGAGTCTGCAATGGAGGCACAGTGAGGCTGCAATGTGAGGCACAGTAAGGCTGCAATGTTGGCACAGTGAGGCTGCAAGGGGCATGGTGAGGCTGCAAGGGGCACGGTGAGGCTGCAATGTTGGCACAGTGAGGCTGCAATGTGGGGCACAGTGAGGCTGCAATGTTGGCACAGTGAGTCTGCAATGGGGGCATAGTGAGGCTGCAATGTGGAGTACGCAGTTACAGCTTATATTGAAATTGCCTCTGCTCTGCTTGCCATCACACACAGCCCTGCCCCCTCCTGACCCCACGCCTGTGATAGACAGAACACATCCCAGCATTGGACACACATTCTGTCTATCACAGGCGCGGGGTTAGGAGGAGGCGGGGCTGTGTGTAAAGACGAGCAAAGCGGAGGCAATTTCAATGTAAGCTGTAACAGCGTGCTATGCCGCTCGGTGACCCCGTGGCTCTCCTCTTCCTCCATGCTCTCTTCCACCAGGATGATGACTGGGAGAATGGCTCCTGATCAACCCCACCCACCGGTGGTGCTCGCCCCCCCCCCACTCCCAGGCGGCCCAGTTCGCAAGCCCTATTTTCCACTTGCAAAATGCGAGTGGAAAACTTGAGGGCTGCCTCCTGTATGTATCCTTACCTGTCAAATGTCTCCCCTCTGTCTGTTATGAGATTCAAAAAACTGCAGATTCTGTGGATGGGTCTGTTGTCCGGAGATCAGTGGTTGGAGTCATGATGTCAATAGACTCTCCGCCCACCTCTACACTCCTCTTATCAACATGCATTTTCTCCAGTGTGTTCCTTACATTGAACTTCTGCTATGATCACTAACATCCAGTCAAAACCCAGAAAAGTCACAACATGACTTCAGCATGCCCAATCATGCTGAGGTGTGGAGCAGCCAATCCTGGGAGAGCTGGAGATGAAAGCAGAAGGGGATCTGAAGTACACTGAATGTCTCTCTCAGGCTCCTGCATGAGATATGTAAATCACTTGTCACTCACAGCAAGGTGGAAGAACTGACTACTATTTCTCTGCGTGTCAGTTTTTATCTTACTGAAAAAAGATAAGAGGATTGCTCAGAGCTGGATTAACTCTCTCACCTCACTCCCAGAATGTGGTCCTGCCATGCACTTAGTGTGGACTTCATGTGTGCACTTGTTACCTCCTTCTCTCCGATACCATGTGGCCAGGCTATGGGTCTTCGTAACATAGTAACTATATATGGTTACCCACAGCAACTGAATTACTCCTACTGCTTCTCTTGTTGAGTACACCTTTCGTAGTGACTTTACTTTATATCCCACATGTGCTTTACTGATCCTAGTTCTTTCAGAAACCATCATGCACCCCTTTAAATGACTTCAGACCAGGCTTAGAACAGTTGGGACAACTTTACTGAACATTTTGTTGTAACGTCCAACATGTACAATTCAGTGCAACATCCCCTACCTGACTCAGCTAGGCTGCCCAGGGGTACCTCAACAAGGTAATAGTCCTTTAGTGGAATCCTCCAAGACTTGGTAGTTCACCAGGCTCCCGGTGTCTTCTGATGGACTGCTGGGTGCAGCAGTCCCACTTAGCACTTCATGACAGCTACTGTATCTCAAGGAACGAGAAACAGATAAAGGCCCTAAACCTAGCCTTCCCCCTGATTATATAATAAAGGGTGGATAGGCAGGGACCAAAAACCCCGGGAACAGAGATGCAGAACATGAACTTGTCCCCAGCCTGGGCCAGCCAACTTCCTATCTAAAACACTGTAGGCCACCTGCCTACACCCTGGTGCTGACTTCTTTGGCAGGATGCATTTACACTACTTACACCAGGGTCATAACAAAGTTATCACTCTTTTGCTGCTAGACTGCATAGTTATTTTTGTTCTACATCAGCACTACTATCTCCCACCGAAAGATTTACTAACATTTTATTACAAACCATATATTTGTTAGAGGAGTGATTTCTACGCTTGACTTGATATTACAAATAAAGAAACTAAAGTAAAGATTTACTTTACCACGAAAGATCTTAAACAGAAATTTGATCTTATTTTCAGTTTCCTTTTGGCTCTATAAAGCTATATTTCCTCTTCAAAAAGTCCAAGGCTCCTAGCTCCAGGAAGCTGACACATAAACATACTCATTTGTGAAAAGAAACATGTCCACAGTTACACCCACTGTAGCCATAATAGGACTTGATGAGGATTCAGAGAAAAATCATTTCATTGCATTGCCATCATTCTATAGTGAAGCTGTTATAAATTCTAAGAAACTTTTAAACAACTCGATCATACAGGACTCCTATTTTATAGCCATGATTTAGTGTTGTTGAGTGTGTTGTGTTTTTGATATATAAGATTTTAAAACTAATCTATCCTCCTTCACTTTCTAAACTGAAAGAATTACATGGAATAAATACATAAAATATGTTTTGTGCATGAAAAGCCTAAGAACTGGGTTAAAGGAAAAGGTCCTGAACAAAATTGTATATATTTATATACAGTGGGGCAAAAAAGTATTTAGTCAGCCACCAATTGTGCAAGTTCTCCCACTTAAAAAGACGAGAAAGGCCTGTAATTGTCATCATAGGTATACTTCAACTATGAGAGACAAAATGTGGAAACAAATCCAGACAATCACATTGTCTGATTTTTGAAAGAATTTATTTGCAAATTATGGTGGAAAATAAGTATTTGGTCACCTACAAACAAGCAAGAATTCTGGCTCTCACAGACCTGTATCTTCTTCTGTAAGAGGCTCCTCTGTCCTCCTCTCATTACCTGTATTAATGGCACCTGTTTGAACTTGTTATCAGTATAAAAGACACCTGTCCACAACCTCAAACAGTCACACTCCAAACTCCACTATGGTGAAGACCAAAGAGCTGTCGAAGGACACCAGAAACAAAATTGTAGACCTGCACCAGGCTGGGAAGACTGAATCTGCAATAGGCAAGCAGCTTGGTGTGAAGAAATCAACCGTGGGAGCAATAATTAGAAAATGGAAGACATACAAGACCACTGATAATCTCCCTCGATCTGGGGCTCCACGCAAGATCTCACCCCGTGGGGTCAAAATGATCACAAAAATGGTGAACAAAAATCCCAGAACCACACGGGGGACCTAGTGAATGACCTGCAGAGAGCTGGGACCAACGTAACAAAGGCTACCATCAGTAAAACACTACGCCGCCAGGGACTCAGATCCTGCAGTGCCAGACGTGTCCCCCTGCTTAAGCCAGTACATGTCCGGGCCCATCTGAGGTTTGCTAGAGAGCATTTGAATGATCCAGAAGAGGATTGGGAGAATGTCATATGGTCAGATGAAACCAAAGTAGAACTGTTTGGTAGAAACACAACTCATCATGTTTGGAGGAGAGAGAATGCTGAGTTGCAACCAAAGAACACCATACCTACTGTGAAGCATGGGGGTGGTAACATCATGCTTTGGGGCTGTTTCTCTGAAAAGGGAACAGGGCGACTGATCCGTGTACATGAAAGAATGAATGGGGCCATGTATTGTGAGATTTTGAGTGCAAACCTCCTCCCATCAGCAAGGGCATTGAAGACGAAACGTGGCTGGGTCTTTCAGCATGACAATGATCCCAAACACACTGCCCGGGCAACGAAGGAGTGGCTTCGTAAGAAGCATTTCAAGGTCCTGGAGTGACCTAGCCAGTCTCCAGATCTCAACCCCATAGAAAACCTTTGGAGGGAGTTGAAAGTCTGTGTTGCCCAGCGACAGCCCCAAAACATCACTGCTCTAGAGGAGATCTGCATGGAGGAATGGGCCAACATACCAGCAACAGTGTGTGACAACCTTGTGTAGACTTACAGAATACGTTTGACCTCTGTCATTGCCAACAAAGGATATATAAAAAAGTATTGAGATGAACTTTTGATATTGACCAAATACTTATTTTCCACCATAATTTGCAAATAAATTCTTTCAAAAATCAGACAATGTGATTGTGTGGATTTGTTTCCACATTTTGTCTCTCATAGTTGAGGTATACCTATGATGACATTTGCAGGCCTCTCTCATCTTTTTAAGTGGGAGAACTTGTACAATTGGTGGCTGACTAAATACTTTTTTCCCCCACTGTACATATATGTGTGTGCAACCAGTGCAATCATTTTCGCAATAAAAAATCAAGGACATTTAAATTAATCTGTAAGAATTAATTCTTTTAAAAGAACTTGTACTTCTAGTTAGAGGAAGTAAAGCCTCTAAAAAGAAAATACACCTGGAAAGACAAAGGCATAATGAGCTAGTATGCATAGCATACTAGCTCATTATGAATGACTTACCTGAGATCGAAGCCCCCCCGCATCGGCCCTCGTTCGCCTCCTCCGACGCCGCCATCTATCCTGGAGTGACTTCCGGGTATCGCGGCTCCGGCGCTGTGACTGGCCGGAGTCGCGATGACGTCACTCCCGCACATGCGCGCTGGTACCGCCACTAACGGCATGATCGCCGTTAGAAAGGGCACGCTCAGTGCGCCTGCGCCCAATGTCTACAGCGCATGCGCCGCAGACATCGGTGCAGCTATTTCTGCAAATATCTCCTAAACCATTTAGGTTTGGGAGGTATTTCTTGCAACTACAGGTAAGACTTAATCTAGGCTTACCTGTAGGTTAAAGTGGTTGTAATGTCAAATCCTATCTGTTACACCGAAAAGTAGCTGCTAAAGATTTCAAGGGGTGTATACATAGTTATACATAAAGGGGTTTATTTACTAAAGGCAAATCCACTTCGCACTACTAGTGCAATTGGAAGTGCAGTCGCTGTAGGTCTGAGGGGAAGATCTGAAATGATAGGGAAGCTCTGCTGATTTTATCATCCAATCATGTACAAGCAAAAATGCTGTTTTTTTTCTTTTCCTTGCACGCCCCCCTCAAATCTACAGTGAAAAGTGCAAAGTGGATTTGCCTTTAGTAAATAAACCCCATAGTTTCATAGCATACATGCATTTTTTCCCCTTAAATCATGGCATTAGGGTGTGCACCCTAAAGCTCAAACACAAATGCCTTTCTCTGCAGCCTCAGCTGCATGGAGCAGAGACTGAATGAATGGCAGAGAATGAATGGGAAGTGCTCTGTGCTGAGGGGCTTCTTGTTCATTCACAAACTGAAGCATAATAAACACAGTTTACTATGCTTCAGTTATGAGTGAGCACAGTGAGTGAGTGTGTCCACTGTGTTCATTTAGAAAAGGACATATTTACTAGCCCCTTCCTCCACTCTGCATCCTGAAACATCCCCAGCAGCACTGCATGGCGGGGGGCCAACACGGGGAAGCCTGGGCAGTAGGGAGAATCGGCACTGCACGTAGTGATTAGGGTGTGCCGAGGAACACCTGGCACATTCCCTGAGCATGTCCATGAATCATGGCCAGTTTGAACTACTGCTGCAGTGTGAACAGGCTTTAGACAACAGGGAAACGACTGACTGTATATTGTAAAAGCAGCTCTGCATGATGTCCCCCTCCATAATTGTCAATCGCTTCCCCTGCCTTTACATACCTTTCCTATACTTAGCCATACTGCCTTTTTCTGTTTTGTCACTGCACCTAACAATCTATTACTTACTGTATCTACCATGAGTTGCCGACTCACTATAGTACTGATTTTATTGCCTGCATAGCATGTATTCTACTGGTTATGCTGCACTGCAGCACAAAGAAGAAACAATGATCAGAGGTTAGAGAAGGCTAGACCACTGTACCGGAGTGCCCATTTTCTTACAATGATCAGATGCAGGCCTAGGCCCCTTTTTGTCCCCACGTTCCTAGATTCTTGGACATGCCCAGAGAGTACAAATTCCTCTCCTCCATTAGGAGCTCAGAGAGGCCAAACTTGATGGGGCAGAGATAGCTGGGCAAGTGATCTGCAGCCATGTAAGAGGCCCTCCACTGTCACAACTGGCATGCAGACAGCTGGGCTGGAGCCTAATAAATTGCCGATTCTCCAAAAGACCCAGTGGGGAGCCCTTCCCTGATTGCTATCAGAATACTCCAGGTCCAGTGAAGTGGCTCTTTGTCCGTGGACCTTGGATCCCTCCAGCTATTCAGACCAGAGCTACACCCTGGACTTCCCTGTGAGGAACGTCATTTATGAGGATAATCAGAAAAAGCTGTTTATGTTCTGAACTGGTTTACTGAAGTAGTGATTCTCTGCTATAATCTCTGTTGTTATAGAGTATTATAGAGACTTTTCTATGCAGTAGCTCTGATTATTCTGCCAATTATCTATGCTGTTAAACTACTACAGGGCAGGAGGAGGTTCAAACCCTGATATTGTGTCTCCTCTGCAATCCCACAACCTGACCCTGATGTTACAGGGCTTATTTACTAAAGGAATAGAGGTTGTTCACTTAACAAAATGCATATTTGCTTAACTATATGAACAAGATGATGTTTTTTTTCGCTATGTTCACATTTATACCCAATCAGTTACAAATGCAATAAAAAAAATGTGTTTTTGGCTCACACTTAATTAAATGAATGAATTGAGCAAAGCATCACCTTATTCTTTATGCTAGCTGACCATTTATTCTCCTTTAGAAAATCAGCTGTTTCAACTAAATTCAGAATGGATGGTTACCATAGTCTACAGAACTTATCATTAGGCATCGTAGGCCTGGCTTTTTTGACTTATTAACGCAGAAGTATAGTAAACAAAAAGGTACAATGATATATCATATAAAGAAAAAAAAATGAAATGCATAAAATGTAAAGATAACTTTTTCGGTTCCAATGGGAATCCCACGTTAGTCTGATGTGTGCACTTTTTGACAAGCCCAGGCATGGCTGTCTTCTGTCACCAGTTTCATAACATCCTTTGCCTTGGTGTTGGTTATATGATCTGGTACTATTAAGCCCCTATATCAGACTGCAGACAACATTCTTGTTGCCTGTAATTTACTAAACTATAAAAAATAATACATTGACCAAGTAAACAAAACGTCTGTGTTGCCACTATCAACCGATTGGGCATATCTTTTTAAATATGCTGGCTACAGAGGTCTCAAAACAACAACTGTTCAGCAGAAGTAGCTAGTCTGACCGTCTGTCACAATCTATTACGATTGGGATGAATCAGTTTTTTTTTGTGTTGCACTTTATATTTTCCTCATGTGTGTTATTTTTAGCCTGTACCCAATAGAAAGACCTAGCCCTTTCAAACAGACATTATGTCATACTTTTTTACGTCACCTTCTCAGTAGAACATTTCCAAATAAGCATTCAGTAAAAACTGCACTCATTTAACTCACACAGCAGTTGCAGAATAACTGACTAGAGAGCTCATGAGGCTGTTCTGACTTCTGAGTAGTATTCATGAGCACAACCATTTTTTCCAAATTCATGGGCTGTATAAATAAAGCAAAGCATTCTTAGAAATATATACAGAGAACAATTCTTTACTTTGTAGCAATGGAACAGTTAACTATGTTCCATAACCAACAAAAATAATTTTATATCATTTTTAAGGGTTCAGTACAAATTATAACAGTGCCAATTACTACACAGATAATAATTTACCATATGCAGTATTTTAATATGGTAAATCAGGCATCACCAAAATTTCTAAACAAAGAGGCAGTTCACTGTCCTTCAGACTTCAGGGGGCACTGTAATGTGGGCAGTGGAAACAGAAAATGCCTCAGCATTAGTGCAAGTAAACAATGCCACAAACTTGGCGGTCAATAGAAGGAAAGCTGCAGGGTTGGTAGTCTGTGGAATTAAAAAAACTAGTGCCTGTGATTAGTATGAAGGAGGAATAATGGCCCATCATTGATATCAGTGGGAGAAATAGAGCCCCATTGTTGGTGTCATTGTGAGTAATAGTGCCCCATTGTTGGTGTCAGTGGGAAAAATAGTGTCCCATTATTGGTGTCAGTGGGAGAATCGTATCCCATCATTGATGTCAGTGGTAGGAATGATGCCCAATCTTTGGTGTCAATGGGGGCATAGTGCCCAGTTGTTGGTGTCAGTGGGAGGAATAGTGCCCTGTCATTGGTGTCAGTGGTAGGAATAGTACCCCAAGGGCCAGTTAAAAGCAGACAAACACCAAATTCAGGCCCACAGGCCACAGTTTGGAAGCCACTTTTTTTTCTAATTCAATTTCTTTTTTATTACAAATTTTTAAATAGCAAGTCAGTGATGCAAAGGCATTTAAAACCATTCCAAGGATGTGCAAACATGAGATGTATGTGACAAAGCTGTTATTGTCAGACAGGCAGTGACAATAAGTACAAATTACTATAACAACAAGTGGCAATAGAAATTTGAAAAAACACATTTTTTTTAAATTAAATTGTTTTTTGATAAAAAGCTGCAGTAACCAAAAGGGAACAATAGTTCTCTACAGCAGAAAACATCAAACTGTGTAATGGTGTATAAGGAAATGATGACGTTTTATAAAACAGATTCAATAGTCAGTTACTTCAAACTGCTCTACCCACAAACACCCCATCTAGTCTAGTAACGTAAAGTAGAACTATGGGCAAAACTTTTTTTTTTCGATAAAGTAAGTAAGGGTCATAACTGGCAGTTAATTTATTTGCTTTCTGTGTCCCATTAGGGAGATTACCCTTCACTTCCTGTCCCATAGTCACAACAAGTCAGTGGAAATCTCTGCAAATTCCATTGCTGACCCCCAGGTCACCAGAAGCAGTGCCCCTGTTGGAAGATTCTCCCTCTATTACCTTTCTGGGGACAACCCAAAATTTGGGATTTTCTTTTACTTTCACTTTAAATGATATTGGTATACAGAACAAACAGACAGCAATAAAAACTAACAAGGGCTGTCTGCCTAAGACAGTTTTTAAAAATACCCATCTCGCAATGGAAATTGGGTGGGAGTTCCCGGCTGACATAAGGAGGATCCAAGAAAGGAAAATTACGGTAAGTAAGAAAATAATTTTCCTTATTCCTGGACCTCCTCATGTCAGCCTACCATGGGACGTAACAAGCAATACGCTGTAAAAAAGGGAGGGCGAGATATTATTAGCCAACAAACACCAAACTGAGAAATTAAATGAGGCAAAATCTTTTAATGGCCGACAGCCGCCGCCAAAACAGTAGAACCAAAAGCCTCCGACGAGGCTGTAGTGTCAGATAAAAGTGTTAGGTGCGCCCTAGTTTGCTGCTCTGTACACTACTTCTGCCGAAACCTTAGCATACGCTACCCAGGAAGCTGCCGTGCCCCTCATAGAGTGCACCTTAACCTCCAAGGGTGGTGACAAGCCCAGAACCTTGTACGCTATTTGAATAGTCTTGACAAGCCAAGGAGACACCACTCTAGGCGGGACTGCCATGCCCTTTTTTGGACCATTGGGGAAAACAAAACAGAGGATCCAAAGTCCATCTCTTGTTTGACATAGCAGAAAGAGCCGACACTTGCACTTTTAAGGAATTGTAGGCCAAGCTTTGTCAAGCCCAACTTACAGGAATTCTAATACATTAGAGACCGAAGGGGACATAGAATCCCAATTTCTTTCAGTCGAGAAGCGTAAGAAGGTTTTCCAAATCCTGTGATAGGTCGAATTAGTTGTCTCCTTCTGAGCTTGCAATAAGGTATCCATTACCCGATCCGAGAGAACCAAGTGTTTAAAAGATCTCCTTTCAATCTCCACACCACCAGTTTCAATGTCTGTGGGTTTGGATGACATAACCCGTTCTGTATTAAAAGATCCTGGGAAGGAGGTCAAAAAAAGAGGGGAAAGGGGATTGGGACTTTGAATGAAGCACGTAGGTATACAAAATTCAGTTTATCGTATAAATTAACATACAAACGCATAATCATGAGTAAGTGTATATCCAATACAATTATAATAACTGGTACAATTTATAAAAATGTATATCTATACATACAGTGCAATGTAGACGGGTTGCCACATGATTATAAATGATTAGTATCAAAAATTTTACATACTGACAGATATCAATTGAATCATAGGGACACAGCATATAATAGCTCTATGCATTTCCTGAATTGATCCACTCTTCAGGAGCATGCGCGTGAGTTCAATAAAATATAATAGAAGGAGTTGCTTGTATGGTCTGATCCTACCCAAGGAAAAAAGAAAAATCATAAAAAATAAAATAAAACCAAATATAAAAACCCACTCTCTACCATACTTACAAGGTTGACTATATAATAAAAGTGTGGCACTGTAGATCGGGGACCCCCATAGGCAGGGGCATCTCCAACGGGAGCTGAGGTGGTGTGAGTGGCCTGCTGTCCAGCAAGAAAATCATACAGGGGAGACAGATTTCAAGAAACTGAAGTAGTCAGAGTGACCATAAGTGTTGTGACCATCAATGAAGGACTTCTGAAAAAATATATACGTATATATATTTTATATAGTTATAGTATGACACGTGCAAGGTGTCCTGTGCTCAGTAAAGAACAGGGGGATTGAAGTACTAGAGAGTATTGGTGGTAGCCAGGGTGTAAGAAGTGAAAAGTGATGAGGATATAAACGCATCACCAGAAGAGGTTGAATAGAAAGGTGTAAGAAGTGAAAAGTGATAAGGATATAAACGCATCACCAAGAAAGGTTGAATAAAACAAACAGTGCAGTGTAACTAGAGCTGAATTCTAATTACCAATTAGACAGTGATTAGTTCATAGGGTCCTGGGATCCAAGGTGATTCATGTAGTGAACCGAAGTGAGCAACGACACACCAGAGTGAATCTGATGTTCCTGGGTGAAGCCTATAAGGGCAGGGCCATCACACGCCCACCAACGTTATGGCCACAGCAGTGACACCGCACTTGCAACACACAGAAGGTGACGTCGATGCATGGCACATGAACGTCCCCCCACCCTAAGTAGAAGGGGAGGAGGAGGGTCCACAGCATGATTAGATATACAGCCTCCCTTGCTTTATTTTAGTGTGTCATGTGATCTGGTTTAGGAGCCCTCTGGCTTCCATCCCTCCCGGGAGCTGCGATGCATGCTACGGACCCTCCTCCTCCCCTTCTACCTAGGATGGGTGGATGTTCATGCGCCATGCATCAACGTCACCTTTTGTGTGTTGCAGGTGCGGTGTCACTGCTGTGGCACTGCCCCTCCTTTCCACGGTAGTACCATCTGGCGGCTAGATGGAGGAGTGTAATGGCACCAACACCAGGTCCGCCACACCCAAGGACGCCTCCCTCCTGCAGCAGGGGCGGATCCAGGGGGGCAACGGGGCAATTGCCCCCCAAGAAATTAGATGCGGGTGAGTTAGTGGGAGGGTGAGAGAGCGGGCAGCTCCGCGGGTGGGTGAGAGAGCAGGCGGGCTGGGCAGCTGAGCGGCTCGGCGGGTGAGTAAGAGAGCGCATGGCTCCGCAGGTGGGCGGGTGAGAGAGCGGGTGGGGGACTGAGAGAGAGCTGGCGGCTCCGCAGGCGGGTGAGGGAGAGGGAGGGCCAGGCAGCTGAGCAGCTCGGCGGGTGGATGAGAGTACGGGTGGGCTGGGCAGCTGGGCCGCTCGGTGGGTGAGAGGGCGGCTGGCCAATCAGCAAGCTGGCGGGTGGGGGAGCAGAGAGATGACATCATCTCTCACCGCCCGCCCTGCATCCCTGCAGTTCCGCGCTCACTGTGCAGGCAGCCACAGGCAGCAGAGAGATTACATCATCTCTCTGCTGCCTGACTCTGGGACACAGCAAGAGACAATCCCCACCTTAGCAGGAAAGTGACACAGCAAGGGACAATCGGCAACGAGTGACAAGTGACAGCCTGCAATGAGTGGCAGGTGACGTAGCAAATGACAATCCGCAACTTGTGGCAGGTGACATGGCAAGTGACAATTTGCATCTGGTGGCAGGCAAGTGACAATCCGCAATTTGTGGCAGAGACGTGGCAGTGACAATCTGCAACTTGTGGCAAGTGACAATCTGCAACGTGCGCCAGGTGATGTGGCAAGTGACAATCCGCAACTTGTGGCAGGTGGTGTGACAAGTGACCATTCGCATCTGGTGGCAGGCGATGGTAGCAAGTGACAATCCGCAACGTGTGGCAGGTGACGTGGCAAGTGACAATCCGCAACTTGTGGCAGGCGATGGTGGCAAGTGACAATCCGCAACGTGTGGCAGGTGGTGTGGCAAGTGACAATCCGCAAGGTGTGGCAGGTGGAATCCGCATCTGGTGGCAGGTGACGGTGGCAAGTGACACACTCAGGGCTTCCACTAATTCTGCATTATGGTGAGTTGAACCATTTCATTTTACATAAAAATGTAATAATAGAAATAATGTGCTTCAATCACCATGACACCATAACAACCATGGTGCCAGGATGATTAAAGCGCTAACCCCAGCCATTTCCCCGATAAATTGCCCGCAAAAAAACTTATTTTCTGGCAGTGCCCCTCCCAAGACTAGAATCTGGTATTTACCATTTATATTATAGACTCTGGATCCGCCCCTGTACTGCAGTGCACGCCTACGTGATGTTGGTGGGCGTGTGATGGCCCTGCCCTTATAGGCTTCACCCAGGGACGTCAGATTCACTCTGGTGTGTTGCTGCTCACTTTGGTTCACTACATGAATCACCTTGGATGCCAGGACCCTATGAACTAATCACTGTCTAATTGGTAATTAGAATTCATCTCTAGTTGCACTGCACTGTTTGTTTTATTCAACCTTTCTTGGTGATGCGTTTATATCCTTATCACTTTTCACTTCTTACACCCTAGCTACCACCAATACTCTCTAGTACTTCAATCCTCCTGTTCTTTACCGAGCACAGGACACCTTGCACATGTCATATTATAACTACAGTAAATAAAATATATATACATATATATTTTTTCAGAAGTCCTTCATTGATGGTCTCAGCACTTATTGTCACTCTGACTACTTCAGTTTCTTGAAATCTGTTTCCCCTGAATGATTTTCTTGCTGGACAGCAGGCCACTCACACCACCTCAGCTCCCGTTGGAGATGCCCCCCCTTTGGGGGTCCCCAATCTACAGTGCCACACTTGTATTATATAGTCAACCTTGTAAGTATGGTTTTATATTTTATTGAACTCATGCTCCTGAAGAATGGATCAATCCACGAAATGCATAGAGCTATTATATGCTGTGTCCCTATCATTCAATTGATATCTGTCAGTATGTATAATTTTTGATAATCGTTTATAATCATGTGGCAACCCATCTACATTGTATGTATAGATATACATTTTTATGAATTGTACCAGTTATTATAATTGTATTGGATATACACTTACTCATGATTGTGCGTTTGTATGTTAATTTATACAATAAACTGAATTTTTTATACCCACGTGCTTCATTCAAAGTCCTAATCCCCTTCCCCTCTTTTTTTGACATATAGATAGAGATGGAGGCAATTGACCTTACCAGGTCACGGCCTTATATATAGTCCCAACTGTTCTCCTTTTTCCTATACCTGGGAAGGAGGTAGTGGAATAGGCTGGCACAATGTCATCTTCCACACCAACGGCCCTCCCTGGGCCAGAAGGGTAGTACTGCTATCGTCGAGACCTTCTCCCGACGGATTTTCAACAGGACTTTGAAAATCAACAGGAGCGGAGGAAACACATAAACTAGAGGAAAATTCCATGGTTTGGAGAGAACATCTTGGCCCAGAGCTTGCGGATGCCAAACTCGGGAGAAGAAGCGTGAAAGCTGGAAATTTTTCTCCATTGCCATCAGATCTATAACTGTCATTCCCCAGACCTTTTGTAAATATTTGGGATTGATGCCCCATTCGTTCTGATCTATGAACTTCCGACTCAATCGATCCGCTAGTACATTCTTGGACCCCGGGAGATAAGTTGCCGTAAGAGAGCAGACATTCTTTTCCACCCACAGGAAGATTTGGCAAGCCACCCTTAAGAGGGGGAGACTCCTGGTGCCTTGTCGGGCCACGTAAGCCACTGTGGTCTTGTTGTCCGACTGCTTGCTCTTGTAATATCGGCTGGAACGCTAGCAGAGTGCACCAAACAGCCTCCAGTTCCAGAAAGTTTGAACTTTGCATTGGAACTACCTTCCACTGGCCCTGAACTTGCTGGCCTAAACAGTGCACCCCCAGCCCAAAAGGGGGGCGCACTGTAAATGCTTACCTGAACACATAAACAGATATGTGCCATTAGTTTTAACCTATTTTTAACAATATCTATTTTGCTCATTATCAAGGAATGCTCATGATGCAATGAAGATTTTTTAGATCCATTCATCTTCCTTTGTGCATAAGTTTCCTACCCCATCTCCCTGTATGACATAACACAATGAAGGGACGGCTCTCTCAGAGCCACCATCCCAATCCATCTTGGGCGACTGCTGGGCCATCTATATATATATGGGCTATACCATAGGTAACGTATAAGTCCTCAGTTCCCTCTTGTACAGTATATGGTACACCCTTTTAGACTTGATTTATTTATTTATTTTTTCCATCTTACCCTGTAGCCAAAGTCTATGCATCCTACTCCTGATGATTGGCTGCTAACACCATGAAACGTGTCGAGTTTTGACTCAAGGATGCCAAGCTAAGCTTGTCTTAAAATTATGAATCCTGTTAATTTTATTAAATGTTTGCATTTATCATGACGATCATAATTATTGGACCTGTATTTGTATCTAATTAATCTATTATCTGCCTTCGCCTGTACCAATCATGTTTATTAATTATTAACATTAAATATGTCAATATGATTATGATTATTATTATTTATTATGTTCCTCTTTGTGGAAATCATGTATTATATATCATTTATATAATACATCAGGGATATGCAGGTAGTGGACCTCCAGCTGTTGCAGAACTACAAGTCCCATGAGGCATAGCAAGACTCTGACAGCCACAAGCATGACACCCAGAGGCAAAGGCATGATGGGACTTGTAGTTTTGCAACAGCTGGAGGTCCGCTAATTGCATATCCCTGTGATACATCATATATCATACTGTGTATTGTATCTATTAATTGCATTTAATTGATTGGAGTTATGAATTTAAACTTATAATCCTACGGTTACATGTTGTTCCCACTGGGAACTACGACATGTAGCCTGTTTACAACTAGATACCCTTTATTTCATTATGTACATACACATGCCTCATTTAAAGTCCCAAAACCCTTTCCTTTCTCTTTCTTAAAGCATAACTCCACTTTTGTTGAGAAAAAAACATTCCTCTCTGGGTGATCTACGTACATTACAAGGATTATAACAAACTTTGTTGCAGATTCCTACCTTTTGTTATTCTGAAGAAATCACTGTTTGTTCCTCTGTGCTGAGTGGGTCTAATGGGAGTGGTTTTATAATTATCAGCCAGCTGTGCAACTGCAGGGCACTAATGAGAAAAGCTGCTGAGCCTGAATCCCTTTAGACGTATTCCCATTGGGAGTATCTCACCAAAAATGACATTTTTGTTGCAGGCGATGCCTGAAATTTGACTTGTATCTTATGCAGACTTCTGGGAAAATTGGTGAGCCAATCACACAAGCAGGAAATTAAGTTTCTGGGGGTGGTCAGTACACATTCTGTATAGAGAACACCTCCAGGTAGCCATATTGAATTTAAAGAAAATTACAGCGGCTGCAGATTAAAAAGGAAAGGTCATTTTTAATAACGTTCAATTACAATATGACTTATGCTGTGAACAAGGCCTGTGTGCCGAAACGCGTCTACGTGTTCTTTTTATCCTGGTCTTACGACAACATTAAAATTGAAGACTGAATTTCCATAGGAATGGGAGCAAGGACATTGTGGTATGACTGTATATAGGGTCTTTGGAAACAGTTTGTGCTGAGGAAACCATTAAAGTATAGCTGGTCTAAAATATGCTCACTGGTCCATACTGCTTATTCCAGGTCTTGACCTCTGGTAATCTGGCGACGACTGCAATGGCAGGAGTATTGAAGAAATGGATTCTGGACAGCCGCCCTCTGATAAAAGCCTTTATTGTAATAAATATTCCAGGTTCATGTGACAACAGAAGCAGGGCAAACATCTGATGCATTTTACAACATCATTGTTGCTTAGTCAAAGCTATGACTAAGCAACAATGATGTTGTGAAACGCGTAGAGTCTCTGCTCTACCTTGCCAGACACCACCAGCCACATCATTTTTGAGTCCAACTTTAAGATCCATAAGGCACATCCAGGTATCTGGCTGATGGATACAACCATCTCTAACCATTGATGTTCTGGATGGTTTAATAACTTTTGATACACACTCTCTATCAAGCGGACCTACATTAAGGGGAAAGTACTATTCTACCTCTCCTCTATAGCTACGGTCTATATAGAGTTATACCACTAAGTTATACAATAAGACCATCCCACAACATACGGACCCCTGGCTGATGTCATTCACATTCTCTGTTGCTTGTGCGCTGTTCTGACAGACATCGCTTTCTTTTCATTCTTGAGTTATGTTCCTTGTCTTTATGGGTGGAACATCAACATTTGTGATATAAGCTACAGATCTGGAACCCGCAAGCCCTCTGTCCCTGAAGAAGATCTGCATTTTGTTTTTCGAAACGCGTTGGATGTTCTGTCTGTCTGACAAAGCTCTGGGCTTTTCCTTGCAGCTGGTTTCCATTTCTGTTCCCAATATTTGTGTTTGTTGCGTAAATCCCCATGTTCATGTTGCTATATATTATCAATGTGTAATAAATTTTGAATTTTTTTTACCATCAAACTGTTTGTGGTCCGGTTTAAAGTCCCAATCTGAGGAATTCATGTTTTTACATTACCATTTCTCCACTGATAATGGAAAAAGAGGTGTGGTACATAACTGTAAAAGGAAAAGATGCCTCCTTGCGCCATGTAACCTTTAGACACAGACCTGTTGTTTCTAACAGCAAATCCATCTGCAATGTCAAACATCTGCAATCTGCAATGTGGTTTCTGAACCATAGGTTGCTGTGCTTGTTTTTAAGCCATTCTTATGTAGTCCGAGCTTTATGTTTGGGAGCATAAAGCTTAAATATCCTTAGACCCATGTTTCTTATAGACTGTATCTGGATTTCCTCAAACATTCCCTATATTTTGCTGCATTCATTCTACCTTTGCAAGCCTTCCAGGTCCTGCTACAGAGAAACGTCCAACACCATGTTTCACAGTAGAGATGCTGTGTTTATGATGGTGTACAGTGTGTGGCTTACAATTATTATGATATTTAGTCTGAAAGTCAAAAAGCTCAATTAAGGTATCATACGACTGTACCAGTGTTTCTCAAACTTTATTCAGTCAAGAAACTAGAAATGTGTGTGACCTGTCTCAACCTAGAACTGAACATCGACATGCCTCCATCCCTGCATATAAAAAGGATTAGGGAATAGGATTGGGACTTTACATGAGGCATGTGGATTTATGTAATAATATATATATATAAAGTATAGGTACACTCGATGTCACAATCCCCTAGGGGCAATTCATGATAGCAATACTGGCGAATATGATTAGGCAATAGAATAAAGCATTTATGATATACGAAATATAATCATAAAAAAATCAACATAGTTGATATAGTAATGCATTTAATAGATAATAAATTGCTAGACATGATTTGTGACACACAATAAATCATAACAGAAATCGATTATATACAAATAATAAATACATAATTCACATATAATTAATGCAGATAATGAACATGATGATTGGTTATAATTTATTGGAGTAAGCTTAGCTCGGCATCCCTGGGTGAACACTCAACATGTTTCATGGCCTGTTGCCAATCATCAGGAGTTGGATGCATGGGTTGAGCTACAAAGTAATGGGATAAATAATGAGTTTAATAGCTAATTGTGCATTTTACCCTAAAGTTGAAAGAAAGGGCAAATTCTTTACTACTTACAAAGCAGCCCATAAGATGGAATAAGCTCCAAAGGTGGGGTTGGATGGTGGTCCAATGCGAGTAATCTCACCCGGGGCTGAGGCTGGAAGTCCCCAAATAAGGACCAACAGGAATGTACAGCCACGGAGCGGGCTTGACGGCCCCTGTGGAAGGTGTGATGCATGCTGTATACGTAAAATGGCATATATTAACGTGCGGTCCTTGTAGGTGTGACACCCTCCCTATACTAAGTAGACCACCACTGCGCCTCTGGAAATCAACCTAGATTATGACTATCCTCAGTTGGTGCTGTCCTATCTATAGCTGCCACTTTAGTGAATATAAACCATATACCAAATAATTTCAAATCTTGTGACGTGCTAGTGGTATCCTCCACCCACGTGAAGGATCAGAAATTGTGGCGCTATCAAAACACAATTGTGTTAACACTATATCCAGTGTACCAAACTAATCTAGTGAACCCATTATTTCAGGTGTAAAATAAAAAATCGAAATGAATACTGAATAAATCAGCTAAATACATCAAATAACTACCATACAAACAGTGACTTGGTGCTGATAATAACAAATTATATATGTGACACCTTCCTTAGATAATGAAAAATATATAGATAACTTAATATAAATCATTAACACCTTGCACTTTAACAATGTGACTAATAAATAAAGTCTGTGGAGGATACACACATGTGTGTGAAAAAAAGTCTGTGATAGTGGTTTAGTAAAGAACAACAATTGTGCCACAGCAAGTCCTTAGTGTATCTTGATGTTAGATGGAACCTTCCACCACACCTCTGTGTTCCGTGCTCCCTCTCCCTATAGACAGTCTCTCACCAGCTCACTTTGCCTCCACTCTCGTATGAGGCTACAAAGCAAAGGAGTATCCAGGTTACCAGCAGGGGTTAGGTCTCATCCATCCAGGGATTTGCTCCATATAAAAATGAAAAAACTCCCAATAGTGTGATAACGTAACAACTTTTAATAATCCACACTTCAAATAACACTTCAAAGGATGCACTCACATTATGTAAAATCTATCAAAGCACTGCACAAATCCACAGCAATCTGCACACAGCAAAATCAACACAGCGATCTGGATAAGCCTCACTGTCAGAACGCTAGAATGCTATAAAATCACCCACTGCTCTGTAAGATAGCCAGTAATATGGATGATCCAGTAAAGAGCTGCCGACAATCTGTTTGAGTTGTATCATACACTACAGACCGGCCTGTAGGAGTAGCGGGGGTTTGCGCTTACGGGGACACTCGTACTGCGCAGGCGCAAGACACACAGGATGCGCATGCGCACTGTGATCTCTTAGCTTGAATGGAGAGGAGGGGAGTACATAAAAGGAGATTGATGCTGTGGGCGGCCTATCCCATGAATAAGCTACAGACGTAGCGAAACATGTCGGGGGCGTGGCCGAGCGGACATTAAACGCTACATACTAAGTGACAGAAGGAAGCGATCGTTAAGGTTTGCCTAACAGGGGAGATGGTGAGTCCGGTGGACGAGCAAGCGAGGAGAGGGTGAGAGAGTCTTCTTACACGCCAGCTGTGACAGGGTCCGCCGTGACCGCAAACCCCCCCAGTGAGGCTTATCCAGATCGCTGTGTTGATTTTGCTGTGTGCAGATTGCTGTGGATTTGTGCAGTGCTTTGATAGATTTTACATAATGTGAGTGCATCCTTTGAAGTGTTATTTGAAGTGTGGATTATTAAAAGTTGTTACGTTATCACACTATTGGGAGTTTTTTCATTTTTATATGGAGCAAATCCCTGGATGGATGAGACCTAACCCCTGCTGGTAACCTGGATACTCCTTTGCTTTGTAGCCTCATACGAGAGTGGAGGCAAAGTGAGCTGGTGAGAGACTGTCTATAGGGAGAGGGAGCACGGAACACAGAGGTGTGGTGGAAGGTTCCATCTAACATCAAGATACACTAAGGACTTGCTGTGGCACAATTGTTGTTCTTTACTAAACCACTATCACAGACTTTTTTTCACACACATGTGTGTATCCTCCACAGACTTTATTTATTAGTCACATTGTTAAAGTGCAAGGTGTTAATGATTTATATTAAGTTATCTATATATTTTTCATTATCTAAGGAAGGTGTCACATATATAATTTGTTATTATCAGCACCAAGTCACTGTTTGTATGGTAGTTATTTGATGTATTTAGCTGATTTATTCAGTATTCATTTCGATTTTTTATTTTACACCTGAAATAATGGGTTCACTAGATTAGTTTGGTACACTGGATATAGTGTTAACACAATTGTGTTTTGATAGCGCCACAATTTCTGATCCTTCACGTGGGTGGAGGATACCACTAGCACGTCACAAGATTTGAAATTATTTGGTATATGGTAAAATGGCATATGCCAAATTCTGTGTAAGAGAGGTAAGAGGAAAGAAAAAAATACTAATAAGTGAATACAATAGTGTTAAGAAATAATAAACAATATTAGATAAATGAAGGATGACGAGTAACATAATAGTGCGTGAGTGTAACAGGTCATGAAACGCGTTGAGTGTTCACTCAGGGATGCCAAGCTAAGCTTGCTCCAATAAATTATAACCAATCATCATGTTCATTATCTGCATTAATTATGTGAATTATGTATTTATTATTTGTATATAGTCGATTTCTGTTATGATTTTAATTTATTGTGTGTCACAAATCATGTCTAGAAATTTATTATCTATTAAATGTATTATTACTATATCAACTTTGTTGATTTTTTTATGATTATATTTTGAATCATATAATAAATGAATCATATAAATCATATATCATAAATGCTTTATTCTATTGTCTAATCATGTTCGCCACTATTGCTATCATGCATTGCCCCTAGGGGATTATGACATCCAGTGTACCTATACTTTATATATATATTATTACATACATCCACATGCCTCATGTAAAGTCCCAATCCTATTCCCTAATCCTTTTTCTCTTTATTCAGTCAAGACACCCACATCCACACATATTGGACACCCAACGTTAGAGGTGATACATTCTTCCAAACAAATACACCTTTGCACACTGGTATTCCAATGTTTCTTTTCTCCCTCAGTTTCTCTCCCTCACTTAGCCAATGTGACCCCATTAGGACACCAGCAGCTAGAATGTTGTAATGGTGCACAATTAAAACCTATAGCTTTGTGTAACTTAAAGTTAGACTTCATCCACCCACTGGCTTGCATACAATTTTTGGCCAATTTTTAGACATAAGGCACCCCTGAAGGTGGTGCCTGGGCACCCTGGTTGAAAAAGGCTGGACTATACAATCTTCTTCCAGCTGGCTTCAGACTCTCCTACATGCCTTATGTAAAAACTATAGGTAAGATGTTAACGGATTGTAGCACCCTCCTAGTTAGGCTGCTAGGTAAATTTACTTTTTGGCTCCTGTTGTAACTAAAGAAGCTTTGATTGTTTAGTTTTGTCTGCTCAGGGCTGCACTGGCTGGGAGTTTGATTACTTCCCCCTGCCTCTAGAAGAAGTTTCTAAAGTTTAGGGAGGGAGGATTTTAATGACCGTGAGCACTGATTCCATAATGGTTATGTCACAGTTTGAGTCTGGCTGATATCTTTACAGGGAGTCAGGTTGATATCTTCATGGGGATTTCTCCACGTGGAAGCACTGCCTAATATATGGAATATTTATCAAATCGGACTGTATATCATCCTTTAACTCAGCAGCTATACTACTATATGTATGGAGAGTTTTTTATTATAAGTTTAAGAAATGCAGAATTTCATCCCATTTAACGAACTGTCACACTTTTCCTAGTTATTTCATAATTCATATATACCGTAGGCAGGTCTTCATGATGCACAGCTGTATGTATTATGCAATGTATAATAATGTATTTAGTGCTCAGTACAGAATAACATGACCTAAAATCAGCAAAAGAGTACCATCAGGAAGAAGAATCACAAGGCACCACCTGGACCTGCAATCAAACGTGTCACCTCATGTATTCTTAAAGTAGAACTATAGGCAAACCTTTTTTTTATATTTTGGATAGAGTAAGGGAGGGTCATAACCCCTGTCATATTTTTTTTCACCATCTGCATCCCATTGCGGAGATCTCCCTTCACTTCCTGTCCCATAACCACACAAGAAGTGAGAGTAAATCCCTGCAAATTAAGTAGCTAGTGTCCCCATTGGGAGATTTCCCCTCTATTACTTTTCTGGGGGCAACCCAAAATTTGGGATTTTCTTTTACGTTCACTTTCTTTTCCAATATTTTTATTCAAGATTTTACAAAAGATATAAGATTAAAGTTTTACATGTTTTGTTTAAGGTGTAAGAACCAATAACAAGACGTTTATACAAAATAATCAAAGAAAAAATAAAAGGAACAAAATGAAAGAGATAGGGAGGTTACACAACAGATAATTCCATATGGTTATTAATTCCTTATTGTGTTTCATGCATAGCTTGAGGAGTCTCTGGAGGAGAATTCTCACTCCCCAGCTCCTCAACTTGGTGTAACCTGTAAATGATCCTCCAATAACGGCCCTAGGGCTTCGATCAACCCTATACTCTTTGGGGCTTATTATATTTAATAAGGTAACAAGAAAGAAAAAGATAGGAAAGTGAGAAGTAGAGGGTAGAAAGAAGAAGGGGAGGGGGAGGTGCACTCCTGTCTTAGAGCGAGGGATTTCTAGGTATCCCATCGCATTATGTATTCGAGATATATTTTATCCAAGGGTCCCATATTCTTTCAAACAAATGCATTTTGTCATTTAAGATAGCAGAAAGATGTTCATTAACCATAATCCATGACAGTTTAGATTTTATAAGATAAAAGGGGATCGTTGGAGACTTCCACGATTTAGCTATCGCTATTCTCGCTGCAACAAATACAAAATTTATGAGTTTTCGCATGTGTTTCGATGCTCCGTCCACTGGGTGTCCCAACAGTGCCTGCAAGGGTGACTTGATTAAGTTCACTTGGGTTAATGAATATATAAAGTTGTATGTACGGATCCAAAATCTACGCACTTTTGGGCAGGACCACCATGTGTGTATCATGGTGCCTTCGCTGTTGCATCCTCTAAAGCACTGCGGGGAGGCACCCGGAACAAAAGCTGCCACTTTCACTGGGACCATATACCATCTCACCAGAACTTTGTAGTTTGCCTCTATCAAAGAGGTATTAATATATGAATTGGAGGCCTGGAGAGACATTTTGTGCCATTCTTCAGCTGTTAGGCTGATACCTGTATCTTGCTCCCATTTTTTCATATAAAACAATTTCTGAGAGGATGATGATAAAATACCATATATCAATGAAATGTGGCCCGAGTGTTTGTCTATGGTTCTGCAGAAATTTTCCATTTGGGTGGATTTAGTTAAATCTGAACCACGGTTCAGTGTAGTTAAGAAGTGCGCTATCTGGGAATAGCGGTATATTTCTGTATTCGGTAGTTGGTACTTTTCCTGCAGAACTTGTTTTGACATAACCCCTCTGTGGTCGCATAGATCGGCTATCCGTAACAATCCCTTGTTGGTCCACCATTTAAATTCGTGGGGACGGAGACCCGGGGCGAACATAGGATTATTCAGTAATGGGGCCAATGGAGTATGAGGAGATTTAAACTTATAGGTAGTTGCCAGTCTATCCCACAGATCTAATGAAAAGGACAGTGTCGGACACATTATTGTCGGTCTGTCCTTTGGTTTCATCCACATTAGGTGGCTGATCTCCTTATTGGGAAATAACGCTGTTTCCATTATCATCCAAAGTGGGTTTGATTGTCGGGTATGGAATCGTGTTAGCTGAGATAATTGCGCTGCGTGATAATATTTTATCAGGTCTGGTACTCCCAGTCCACCTTGTAATTTGGGGGTGTATAATGTTCGTCTATTCACCCTGGGTCTCTTGTTCCCCCAGATAAATTCCAGGAGTTTATTCTGGAACCTCGCTAGGTCTGCTCTATCTATTGCTATGGGAAGAGTCCTGAACCTTCGGAAGAATAGTCATTTTTACTGAGTACAGTCGACCGAACCAAGATGGAGGGTTGTTTGACCATCGTTTGAGATCCTCTAATAATTTTTTGAACAAGGGGGGGTAATTATATTTGTATAATGTGGCTAGTGATGGGGTAAGGAAGATACCTAAATATGGGAGAGCTGTATCTTTCCACTTAAATGTATATGAATTTCGTAAAGCGCGGATTATGTGCGTTGGTAGCAGTACGTTTAGGGCTTGGGATTTCGAATGATTCACTTTTAAGCCTGAGATTAACGTGAATTGTGTTAGTAGCATGTGCAAGGTGGGTAGTGTGGTGATCGGGGAGGAGAGGAGCAGCAGCAGATCATCCGCAAACAACGCGCACTTATGTTCCCTGTCGCCACTCTTCACTCCCTGTATGTCTGGATGGGCTCGTATCTTTATAGCTAATGGTTCTAATGCTAGAATGAACAACAAGGGGGATAGTGGACATCCCTATCTGGTTCCTCTGTGTATGTCTATTGGCTGAGACCGGAAACCCTTGACAACTAGGTGTGCTGTGGGAGTATGATAAATGTTTTCTAGTGTCTTCAGGATATTCGGACCAAACCCATAGCGTTTCATTATGAAAAATAGATAGTCCCATGACAGGGAGTCAAAGGCCTTGTGTAAGTCCAGGGAGACCAAAAGTGCTCCCCTCTGGCCCCCCCCCATCCCACCCTGAGTTCAGGGCAGATATTATGTTGATAATTCTTCTAGTTTGGTCTGAGGCCTGGCGATTGGGGACGAATCCCACCTGGTCTGGGTGAATATATTTGGATATAAACGAATTCATTCGAGTGGCCAAAATCTTTGTCATTATCTTTAAGTCTAAATTAATTAGTGATATTGGGCGGTAATTTGCGCAATCTCCAAGATCTTTATTTGGTATTATATGGATATAGGCATTATTTTCATGTGTTGGAAGTGGGTTTCCTTTTCTTATTTCATTAAAAAAAGAGCATAAATGGGGGACTAGTATTTCAGTGTATTTTCTGTAGTAATGTCCAGAAAAACCATCAGGACCCGGTGCTTTGGAAGGGTTTATGTGTTTAATAGCTGCGGCCACTTCCCCTGCTGTGAACTCCGCCTCCATTAGCTCTGTGTGGTCCCGTTCCAATGTGGGTAATGTAATGTCACTGAGGAATTCCTCTGCTTTGGTTTCATGTAGAGGTGTAGGGGTATCATACAATTTAGAGTAAAAAGAAAAAAATTCTTGTAGTATTAGCTGTGGGTTCTGCGTAATCTGACCATTATGTAAACGTAATTTAGGTAGGGCTGGTGTGTATGGTCTAGGGGTTAGTTTCCGAGCTAGAAGTTTATTAGGTTTATCTCCCATGGTGTAGTATCTATGTCTGGACCATCTTATATTTTTTTCCGCTTTTGTGGTAAGGCTCAGATTTAGGGCTGTGCGAGCTGTATCGATCTGATCTCTGAGATCAATGGTTTGATTGGTCTTTTGTTCCTGCGTGAGGCGTTGAAGTTCTTCCGTTTGTTGTTTTATCGTGAGTTTGCGCTCTCGTTTCGCTCTAGAGGCAAGCTGAATCAGCTTACCGCGGATGGTGGCCTTGTGTGCCGCCCATGTTATAATAGGGGAAGGGGATGAGGAAAGATTGTTTCGGAAGTATTCCTTAAGAGCTAGCTCTGTTTCCGTCGCAATAATAGGGTCATTCAATAAGGATTCATTTAATCGCCACGACGACGGTTGAGATTTTGACCATAGATCGGTAAGAGTGATTTGTATTGAAGAATGGTCTGACCAGGCCATGGGGATGATTTTGGTCGATGAAATAAATGAAAGTAGCGGGGAGAGTGTAAATAAATGGTCTATTCGGGAGTATGTTTTGTGAACATGGGAATAGAATGTAAAGTCTCTGGACGTGGGGTGGGCATTTCTCCATATGTCAATCAGATCATAACTATGGAGCAGGCGGGCAATCTCTCCACTTTGTTTCGGGGTGTGTTTTAGGAACGTTTTGCCTGGGTTGGATTTATCTAGGATTTGATCTAAAGAAGTATTGCTATCTCCACCTAGGATCACGTGTCCCTCCACATGTGGCATTATTGTTGTTAACATTGTGCGTAGGAACTGTTTTTGTCCTGTGTTAGGGGCGTAGTAAGAGAGCAGTGTAACTACCTTATCATGTATTTTCCCCTTAGCCATAATATAACGTCCTTCTTTGTCCCGAATGATGTTAGTGGGTGAAAATGGTATATGTTTTGCTATGCAGATTGCTACTCCCCGTTTTTTGTCCGGTCCGTTTGACACAAAAAACGTGGGGTATCGTGCATGCAAGTATTTAGGGGCAGATGTTTTCGAGAAATGTGTCTCTTGAAGTAGTAAGATATCAATTCTCATTTTATGGTATTGTTGGAAGGCTTTGGTTCGTTTAACCGGGGAGTTCAAACCCTGTACATTATGTGTTAATATAGTGAATTTAGTAGAGGATCTATCGGTCATAAGTGTTCGGTAAACCGTACTCACGTTTTAGAGGTCTTCTCCGATGTGTATAAGGAACCCGTATCAGGAGTGCACCAAGAGAGAGAGGGGTTAGGAGGAAAAGAAGGGAAGAAACAGAGTTAGAGGAGACATATTGCGCTTCATTCTTTAAACTATAACAATAACAATTCAACAGTGCTATTAGGTAAAAAATAACCATCGCACCGTTTGTCAGTGCGAACTCGGGGATATTCAACCCCATTATATTGTAAAGTTGCCTCCACTCGGGAAGTAGAGGCAAGTTCACTAGGAGTGGCATGCGTTACTGCCCCGACCTTCCTTGTGCAGTAACTGAGAGGGACTGAGGGAAAAAAAAAAAAAAGGGGGGGGGGGCAAAAATTTGGAGGGGGGAAGGGAAGTTCCAAAAAGAAGAGCAGTGGCAAAAAATTAGATTTACGTTCACTTTCAATGATAATGGTAAACAGGATAAATAGATAGGGTGAATCTCCCTAATGGGGGCACAGACAGCAATAAACACTGACAGGCGTTCCAATCCCTCTCCACGCTATCCAAAACAAAAACAAAAAAAGTTTTGCCTTTTTGTTAAAGTGGAACTTCAGTCATTTTTCCATCTTTCCATCTCTTAAATCTTCTGCCCTTGTTGTTTTAACTTTGGATAGTAAAACATTTTGTTTCTGCCAGTAAATACCTTATACAGACCACTTCCTGTTTCTTGTCTGGTAAAAAGCCTAGGCTTATGATATCATGCACAGCTCTCTCTCTCACTCTCATGAGACTTTGCCAGATATGGAGGGGGGGTGAGTCATAAGAGGGCCAATGAGAGCTGCAGAGCTGGAGGTGTGCCTCTGTGTGTCTGTGTAAATCCAGGAAGTGAACAGGCAGCAGCTGCCCACAGTTAAAATGGATGCAGCCAGACTCAGTGGGGGGAGATTTCTGCAGCATATTTTGCAAGTACACAATCACAGTATATATAAAGTCATATTCAAAGTGGTTGGAGGGAAGCTTCAGAATGGAAAAGATGTTTTTATTACAAATTATGTGAGCAGATTTTAGTTCCACTTTAAGTGTAAAAAGGAAACAGGCCAAAGTAGATTATGTAATGACAAGGAAAGAAGATGTACATAATTTCCTTTTTAAATCAAACACTGTGTTTTACAGGAACACAAGGGAACCGGTTTAGCAACCCCATTCCAAATTCAGCTTTCCACGTATAAAAATGTTCAATGTACAAAAATTATCATTGCCCACAGCAACTAATTAGCTTGTGAATGTAATTTCCTGTTACCTTTACTTTACATTCACCAGACACACACATAGAATGTATGAAGTTCATTTAGAATAGTTTATTTTACTGTGGATAAACTTAAAGTCACTGGCAGGCTACAGGAAACTATATACTGCTTGTGAAGAATGACCCATACATACTTCTGTGTTTCCAGTGGCAACAGATTCCTACTGCGGTTTTGTCTAGAGAAACCTAGAAAATTAAAACTATCTTCTGACTGTACAATACAAGACCCCCCTGAGCTGAGTGGTTAGGATATTCTAGTTAAAAAATTAAGTATTTTCCAAATGGTTCCACAGAGAGCAGAAGAGCAGTTTCGGGAATACATGAGCACATGGATGTTTACAGCAGTCCCCTGATTCAGTTCGCACCAGAACACTTCGAACAGGCAAAAAGTTCTAGCGAACAACCCTATTAAAGTCTATTGGAAATGAACATGAAAAATCAAAAGTCCTCATTTTAAAGGCTTTTATGCAAGCTATTGCCATAAAATGTGTATGGGAAGCCGGGTACTGCCCTAGGGGACATGTATCAATGCAAAAAAAGTTTTTAAAACAATAGTTTTTTCAGGAGCAGTGATTTTAACCATTTCCCTACCCGCCCATAGTAATATGACGCCCGCAGGAGGGTTACGTCAGCGGGTGGCCCTGACCTTGCCTATATAACAGCTGTCAAAGCCAGGAGACAGCAGTCGCCAGGAGGCCTTCCATGGAGGCGGAGCTTTTTTAATTTTTTCTATTTTTCTGGTCCGTAGGCGTGATTAAAGATGGGTGTACATCGCAGGATACTTTTTTTTTAATAAAGGAATTGTCAAAAAATTGTCTCTTGTGGTTTTTACTTTTGACACTTTTTCTGGTGAATGGGTAGGGGTACAATGTACCGACACCCATTCACATGGGGGGGCGGGATCTGGGGGCCCCCTTGTTAAAGGGGGCTTCCAGATTCTGATACACCCCCCTGCCTGCAGACCCCAACAACCACCGGGGACAAGGTGCTTTGGGGGAACCCCAAAGCACCCTCCCCATGTTGAGGGCAAGCGGCTTCGTATGGTTGGGGGGGGCGCTCGCTTGTCCCCTCCCTTTCCTGACCTGCCAGGCTGCATGCTCGGATAAGGGTCTGGTATGGATTTTGAGGGGGACCCCGCGACAATTTTTTTTTATTTTGGCATGGAGTTCGCCTTAAAACCTATACCAGACCCAATAGGGATGGATTTTGGTATGGATTTTGTGGGGGACTCCAAGCTGGTTTTCTTTTTTTTTTATTTTGGCGTGGAGTTCCCCTTAAAATCCATACCAGACCCAAAGGGCCTGGTATGGATTTTGGGGGGACCCCGTGCAATTTTTTTTCTTAATTCTGTCATAGGGTTCCTCTTAACCACTTCAATACACTGTATTATATACTCTGCACTGCACTATATACACTGCACTGTATTATATACACTACACTGACTGCACTATATATTCTACACTGTATTATATATACTGCAATGACTGCGCTATATACTCTCCACTGTATTATACAGTCAGGTCCATAAATATTGGGACATCAACACAATTCTAATCTTTTTGGCTCTATACACCACCACAATGGATTTGAAATGAAACAAACAAGATGTGCTTTAACTGCAGACTTTCAGCTTTAATTTGAGGGTATTTGCATCCAAATCAGGTGAACGGTGTAGGAATTACAACAGTTTGTATATGTGCCTCCCACTTTTTAAGGGACCAAAAGTAATGGGACAATTGGCTGCTCAGCTGTTCCATGGCCAGGTGTGTGTTATTCCCTCATTATCCCATTTACAAGGAGCAGATACAAGATCCAGAGTTCATTTCAAGTGTGCTATTTGCATTTGGAATCTGTTGCTGTCAACTTTCAATATGGGATCCAAAGAGCTGTCACTATCAGTGAAGCAAGCCATCATTAGGCTGAAAAAACAAAACAAACCCATCAGAGAGATAGCAAAAACATTAGGTGTGGCCAAATAAACTGTTTGGAACATCCTTAAAAAGAAAGAACGCACTGGTGAGCTCAGCAACACCAAAAGACCCGGAAGACCACAGAAAAAACTGTGGTGGATGACCGAAGAATTATTTTCCTGGTGAAGAAAATACCCTTCACAACAGTTGGCCAGATCAAGAACACTTTCCAGGAGGTAGGTGTATGTGTGTCAAAGTCAACAATCAAGAGAAGACTTCACCAGAGTGAATACAGAGGGTTCACCACAAGATGTAAACCATTGGTGAGCCTCAAAAACAGGAAGGCCAGATTAGAGTTTGCTAAACAACACATAAAAAAGCCTTCACAGTTCTGGAACAACATCCTATGGACAGATGAGACCAAGATCAACTTGTACCAGAGTGATGGGAAGAGAAGAGTATGGAGAAGGAAAGGAACTGCTCATGATCCAAAGCATACCACCTCATCATTGAAGCATGGTGGTGGTAGTGTCATGGCGTGGGCATGTATGGCTGCCAATGGAACGGTTCTCTTGTATTTATTGATGATGTGACTGCTGACAAAAGCAGCAAGATTCTGAAGTGTTTCGGTCAATCTTATCTGCTCATAATCAGCCAAATGCTTCAGAACTCATTGGACGGCGCTTCACAGTGCAGATGGACAATGACCTGAAGCATACTGCAAAAGCAACCAAAGAGTTTTGTTAAGGGAAAGAAGTGGAATGTTATGCAATGGCCAAGTCAATCACCTGACCTGAATCCGATTGAATAAAAAAGAAAGAGATAGCCTGATGAAGGAGCACGCATGCTCCGAACGCGAAGCACCGCCCGCCTCACCCCGCTCCCGGAAGTGAAGACGCAGGTCAGCACGGCGCTCCACGGAGGATCCATGACCGACATCCTGGCCGCCCGGAGGCTCTGAGGACCCTCGGCACCATTGGAACAGCTACCAGGACCCAGGTTACAGGACTCACATCCCAGGAACCCCTCCACTGGCCCGTGACACCCACATCCCCCGAGAGCACAAGGATGAAACTACTTTACATGCTGGTTTTTAGCAACTCAAATGTGAGTGTTTTTATCTATTGTAATAAATATTTTTAACATACATGCTGCACTTAGAGGGCGCCATCCTTCTTTCTTTTTTATTTGTTCCAGAGCTTCTTCTAGCTTTTATAGACTGGCTGCCTTCCATTTATTCAGCATCATTTTATCCTTACATGGACTAAAACCCGAACTTGTTGTGAAACATTAACTACCACCATCAAGTTCCCCCTCTCAGGAACCCCCAACCCACCCCCTTTCTCCCACCATTTTTAGTTATATGTACTCGGCTACCTCCATTGTGCGCCATATTAACCCCTTGATCGTTTTTTTTTCTGAATCCGATTGAGCATGCATTTCACTTGCTGAAGACAAAACTGAAGGGAAAATGCCCCAAGAACAAGCAGGAACTGAAGACAGTTGCAGTAGAGGCCTGGCAGAGCATCACCGGGGATGAAACCCAGCGTCTGGTGATGTCTATGTATTCCAGACTTCAGGCTGTAATTGACTGCAAAGGATTTGCAACCAAGTATTAAAAAGTGAAAGTTTGATGGATGATTGTTAATCTGTCCCATTACTTTTGGTCCCCTAAAAAGTGGGAGGCACATATACAAACTGTTGAAATTCCTACACCATTCACCTGACTGTATATATACTACACTGACTGCACTATATATACTGAACTGTATTATATATACTACACGGACTGCACTATATACTCTGAACTGTATTATATATACTACACGGACTGCACTATATACTCTCCACTGTATTATATATACTACACTGACTGCACTATATACTCGGAACTATATTATATATACTACACGGACTGCACTATATTATATATACTACACAGACAGCGGTATATGTAGAAAATGTGAATATTGTTCATTTATGATTGAGGGTCAGATGTTAAGACTGCCCATGGGAAGGCTTCTCAGGTGCAGGAGCTGTAATGATTGTAACATGGAGGGGGTGGTTTATATCCTGGTCTTTTACTGAGATTTCTACAGACAATGACTATATGATCACATATATGACATTAGTTCAACAAATTTGAGATCACCCTTAGTAAGGCACTTTGCATTTAAACATATTGGTAATACTGAATTACTAAGATGTTGGCTAATACAAAGAATATCTAAGAACTCATGAAGTGGAGACTTTATTCAAGTTGTTTTACAGAAAGAGGACAAATGGATCTGGGAGTTGAAAGCGATATATCTTCCAGGACTGAATGACAGCTTCATACAACTAATCCACATTGCAGGAGAACCATCAGCAGCATATATACCTTCCCTTTCCTCCGGTGGCTCTTTTTGGTCACCTGAAGCAATGAAAAATACTCAGTACTTCTGGGTATAGAGAAGTATGGGGCCTACTTTACTTATCATCATAGTGCAGTCCTGGTGCTTGGCTGCTCAGGTGCACAATGTTATCAAATGGGGCAGCAGAGATGGATGTATTGTTCCATGGGCCAGATGTTATATTTACCTGCTCTGTGCAATGGTTTTGCACAGAGCAGCCCTGATACCATTTTTTCTGCCCCCCCCCCTGAGTGCAGGCCGCTTGCTATGAGGGCACTTGTGCGTGCTCGCTCCTGAGCTGGCTCTGTGTCCATAAGATAAAAAGAGCATGGCTTGGTTCCGCTCTCTGCTCCCTCCTCACTGCCTGTGACTGTCAATGGCTCCTATTTAAAAAACATGTGTAATGTGTTTTATTTTTGACACTTTTTTAGGTGAATGGGTAGGTGTACATTGTACCCCATACTCATTCACATAGGGTGGGGGGCCGGGATCTTGTTAAAGGGGGCTTCCAGATTCCAATAAGCCCCCCGCCCACAGACCCCGACAACCAACGGCCAGGGTTGTCGGGAAGAGGCCCTTGTCCTCATCAACCTGAGGCCCCCCTGCCCCAAAGCACCCACTCCCCCATGTTGAGGGCATGCAAGATGGTACGATTCAGGAGGGGGGGTGCTCGCTCGTCCCCACCCCCTTTCCTGACCTGCCGGGCTGTGTGCTCGGATAAGGGTCTGGTATGGATTTTGGGGGGACCCCAACTCCGTTTTTTTGGTGTGGGGGTTCCTCTGAAAATCCATACCAGACCTAAGGGCCTGGTATGCTCTTGGAGGGGGAACCCATGCTGGGTTTTTTTAACATGGTCGTGGAGTTCCCCCTAAAGATTCATACTAGACACAGTGACTGTTATTGTCAGGGATCAAAGTCGGATCCCTGTTCACTGAAGTCGGATTCATGTCGGACTTCAAGCCGCAGGGCAAAGTTGGATCCAAAATGGTACGACAGTCGTGTCGTACCAGTGTGAACCCGGCCTAAGGTAAAAAAAAAAAAATTAGATTTTAGTACCAGTTCAACTTTTACCATGAATTCACATACTCGCCTGGCCAGCTAATCCAAGGGTGCCCTGCTGTGATCTGCTCTCAGCTGCAATACGTGGGGTCTTGTGTGGCCCTCTTCTCCTCTGACATCATTGGGAACTGGCTGTCTCTTCCAGGTTCAGGCAGCTGGCACCTTGAGGACACAGGCCAGGTCCTTCCTCCTCCAGCACTGTGTAAAAGATGAAACCCCATGGGAAGGGCGATGTGCAAATCCCGAAAGGCTTCAGGAGCATGGCAACAATTGAGGGGGAAGGAGAGGGGGTCAGGGTGGATCTCAACCCCCTCCCCCATATAAAAAGCTCTTTTTTACCATGTGGAGAGGAGGATGCAAAAATACAGGAGCAAGTTAAAGTGGTAGTAAACCCTCATATATTATTTTTACCTACAGGCAAGCTTATAATAAAGGCTACCTGTAGGTAAAATTAATATCTCCTAAATGTGCACCTTTCAGGAGATATTCTAACGAGCAGCAGCCGGTGATGTCACTAGCGCATGCACTCTGAAGGTACGGCACACCCGTGCTGTTCATTCAGAGCTGTGTGGTGCGGCTGGGACTCCCGCATGCATGACATCACTGCAGCTCGTCCAGTCAGATGGCCCAAGTCCCTGAACCCAGAAGGAAGACCGGGTGAATATGGAAGCCTCTGGAGCGGTGACAGCATCAGCGGCGTCAGGAAGCGGGTTGTGAGACCCATCACTCGATTGGCTGAAAGGACAGGCGGTCCTATTGAACGCCTAGGAGGAGGTGGGAGGAAGCCACTGGCACTGCCCGCCAGGAGTCTAGATGGGGTAAGTGCTGGATGACCGACTGCGAGAACCCTGGGGGGAGGGGTTTGGATGACGGGTGAGCAGTGGGGTGCCACTGGCTGACCGGGAGGATGGGGTGTGGTTGTTTGCTGCCCCCCCCCCCAAAACACCAGCCGCCATTGATTCTAATGTAGTCTCTCTTTTCTGAGCATGTGTGGTCACAGGTTTTTTTTTTTTTTCATACAAATATTATACTAATTACACAAAATTCAGTCGCTCCGTTATCGTATGTGAACATTTTTCGGGAACTGTCGCGCTCAGCCCTCGAAAGCTACGTACTAACAATTCGATTTTTGGACGGTTGCTCCGAAAGCAGTATTCTCGGTGTGATGTTCTCATCGCCCTTACTAGGCAGAACGTTTTATGATTGTGAAGAAGGCGTCTCCCCTTACTTTCCCTCACAATGCTGACGGCTGTATTCCTAATAGATGTGGAATTGCACTATTTCTCCAGAAACCTATGTGGAATGTCCATGTGAGAACATCCTGTGCTCGCCCTGGCTCTTTCCAACAGAAAACTGAAAGGAAAAAGAAGTGATTAGTGATCCCCCCTCCTCTCCTCCCTCTCCTCAGCTTCTACTAGACTGTGAGAGCGAAGCGGTTAAACAAGGCTCCACATGGCGGGCGGCCGCCCCTCCCTGCTCCTCCTCCTCCCCCCTCTCCTGTGCCTCTTCTGCCAGTAAAGTCCCGTTACATAGGCGGTCAGGGAAGAAGAAGAAGAGTCTTCATTGTACTGGGCGCCTTCTCCCTGCTCACCATCACTCTACTACACAGCGGGACCGGGGAAAGTGTGAGGAGAAGACAGGAGGGAGCTGAGGGGAAGAGCCCGGGAAGAGTTGGCTGACTAACATTATCAGAGCAGCATGTCTATCTCTGTGCCGCACAACGGAGTGCAGGAGGACAAAGACAACCTCATTGAACTGTTTGTGAAGGTAAGTGTGCCTCCTCCCATGTCCTGGCTTCATCTACTGCACATGGGGGACTGGTCAGTGTGGACCATGATGTCATCTTCCTAGTGAATGGGCTGCTTATACAACACCAATGTGCTGAGCTCTGTGACCTGGACTAAGCTGGGAGAAGATGGGCTCCTTCTATGTATGGAGGCTGACCTCTGAGGGATGGACAAGCCGGGCAGGTGCATGGGAGATTACCACAACCATCCTGACCTATCATGTTGGATGAGCTCTGTCCCCTGTGTACTTACATTCTCAGCATGATTCTGGGAGTACATGTGTCTCATCCTTAGGGGATCATACAGTAGAAGGTCACTGACCAATGGAAACATCAGTAGCAGGTGTCAGCAGTGATCATTTTGGCAGCAAATTTCGATTCAGTCTTAGGACTAAAATGACATTTTAGTTTTAGTCCCATTTTAGTCTTCTGCAATTGTTTTAGTCGAGTAAAAATGACATACGTTTTAGTCGAGTAAAAATGTCGTACGTTTTAGTCGAGTAAAAATGACGTACGTTTTAGTCGACTAAAACTCATTTTAGTGGTCTAAAATCTAATAGGTGTAATTAAATTGTAATGCACTAGTTAACATTTCTCTACAATTTCCAATCTCATTATATACTGCTGGAGTGAAAAATCGAATATGTTATTTATTATTACATTAAGGTACGAACATGCGCTACAGACCAGTGTTCATTTTGAAGTCAAATTTCAATTTAGTTTTTAGTCTTAGTCTTTTGACTAAAATGGCATTTTAGTTTAAGGCCCCTTTCACATTGTCAGACCATTCAGATCCACCTGTCAGTGGACCTGAACGGGAGCACCATGTTAATCTATGGAGCGATGGATGTCAGCGGTGACATGTCCGCTGACATTCGGCCCGATCCGCTGAAATCAGACAGATGGCCCTGCGTTCGCATCCGTCCCTGGCAGATTGAGATCTGGACACGCTGTCCGTTTTCATCCGATCTCTCCATAGCAACCAGCGGCGCTTGACAAGCCCCTCCCCCGCTCAGTGAGCAGAGTGGGACCTGTCCGCCGGTTCAGCTGTGATCAACGGAGAGATCTCCTACTGAGCTGGCGGACTCTGTGGCAGCGGATCCGCCTCGTGGGAATGAGGCCTTATGCCGCGTACATAAGAGCGGAATGTCCGACAGAAAAAGTCCGACGGAAGCTTTTCATCATCTATTCCGATCGTGTGTGTGCCTCATCGGACTTTCTTTTTTCTCAAATTCTGATGGACCTAGAAATAGAACATGTTCTAAATATTTTTGACGGAACCAATTCCTATCGGGAAAACCGTTCATTTGTATGCTGTACCGACAGACCAAAAACGACGCATGCTCTGAAGCAAGTACGAGACAGAAGCTATTGACTACTGGCTATTGAACTTCCTTTTTTTCTAGTCCCGTCGTAAGTGTTGTACATCACCGCGTTCTGGACGGTCGGACTTTAGTTTGACCGTGTGTAGGCAAGACTGCTTGAATGGAATTCCGTCGGAGAAACCTTCGGAGTTTATTCCGACGGCAAAACTGGTTGTGTGTACAGGGCATTAGTCGTATTTTAGTCATCTCAGTTTTAATTTTAGTTGACTAAAATAATATTCATTTAGTCGACTAAAATGTTTTAGTCAACGAAATTAACACTGGGTGTCGGTTGTCACCATTTGATGCTGCGTATTTGGCCACTAAGCTATAGTGCCCCAAAGGGAATAAAAGTGTATCTCTGGCCAGTAGAACTGCTGACCTCCAAACGTATAGTTTGGTGATCTAATATAACTTGGTGTGCCGCTCAGGCTCTTTAAAGCGGGGTGTGTAGATCTTCAAGCATGGGAGTGCTGATGCGGGATGGAGCTCGTCCTGCTTTGACTCAAGACAAAGGGGGAATCCCTGTAAGCCGCACATCTGCTGTCTGGAATCAGTGTAATGCCCCATACACACAATTAGATTATCGGACGAATAATCATCCGTCCTTTTTTTGCATGCTAATCTCAGATCGAATCTGAGTTTACTAAAGTCACGAAAATTCCCGCATGACAGAAAAAAAATTTGGAAGTGATGTCATGTGTTGTAATTTATTATTTATTTATTCCGATAGAATAATGTCGGATGAACTGTCCTGATCGGCTCTCGAAAGCTCTGTACTAATGATTTGATTATCGTACGATCAATTCGAAAGCGGTATTTTCCAAACGATTTTCTGATTTTTCTGATTTTGTGTGTGTGTGTGTGTGTGTGTGTGTGTGTGTGTGTGTGTGTATACAGGTCTTAAGAGTGACAACCACAGCCTGGACTCCAACCAGGCCACACCCTAACATGTTTCGCTCTGCTTCTCGGAGCTTAGTCATAACTAAGCTCTGAGGGGCGGGGCCAAACCTGTTGTAAAACCTTAAAGTAAGAATTGTTTAGATGGCCATAGCCTTAAAGGGGTTGTAAAGGTTTGTGTGTGGTGTTTGTTTTTTCACCTTACTGCAAAAAAAAAAAAAAAAAAAAAAAAAACACCTAGCAGTGACACCCCCCCCCACCCCCCCCCCCCCGTTTTAGTTACCTGAACCATCAAACTTGTCCCACGGGGATGCGCTGTCTCTCTGCAGGGGGTTTTCGGCTCTTGAGTGGATAGATTGATAGCAGCGCAGCCATTGGCTCCCGCTGCTGTCAATTAAATCCAATGACGTGGGGGGGCGGGGTTGAGTCCTGCTTTCGGCCTCTATGGATGCCAATTGCTGGACTTCGGAGCGTGCCCACAAGGTATCCCCCGGGAGAGTGCTTTTCCTAGGGGGTTATCTGATGTGGGGAGGAGCTAAGAGCCGCCTGGGGTCCCCAAAAGAGTCTCTCTCAAGTTATATTGAATGTTATTGAAAAGGATTCATTTTTAATCTGCAGCCCCTTTAATTTTCTGTAAAATGCAACATGGAGGTGTTCTCCACACAGAATGTGTAGAGAACACCCCCCTCAGATATGGCATTTCCAGCTTGTGTGGTTTGGCTATTTGATCCAAGTTAAAAAAAAAATTTTCTGGCATCCTCTGCAGCAAAAATCTTCTACTCCCTCCCCCCCCCCTTTTTTTTTTTTTTTTTTTTTTTGAGGTACTCTAAAGGGATGCAGACGCTGTCTCTTTCCTCATTAGAGCCCTGCAGGTGCAGCAGTTGATTAATGATTACAAAATCACTTCCATTCGCCTTCACTTTACACGTGAACCCAGACTAACGGGTATTTCTTCAGAATAACAAAAGTTAGGAATCTGCAGCAAAGTTTGTTAACCGCTTTAATGCCAAGCACTTTCACCCCCTTCCTGCCCAGGCCAATTTTAAGCTTTCGGCGCTGTCATGCAACACTGTACCCATATGAAATTTTTATCATCTTCTGGAGACAGAGCTTTCTTTCTGGTGATCTTTAACCACTGAGTATTTTATTTTTTGCTAAATGAATAGTGCAAACATTTGGTTTTATGAAATGTTGCAAATAAATGTTTTCTTCACTGATGGGGCGCTGGTGAGGCTTCACTGGTGGGGCTACACTGATCATTAGGGCCCTGATGATCAGTGTAAAGAATGTGCTCGTTCTGCATTGTCAGACTTGCCGGTTATCAGCTCTCCTTTCCTTACACAGAGACAGGGGGTGAGGAAAGAAATGCTGATAACTCACAAGTATGTTTACATGTGACCAGCTGTGATTGGACACAGCTAATCACATGATAAAGGGCCGCTGTGATTGGCCATTTACCCCGAACTGTGATCAGCTGTGTCCATGACAGAATGTCCTCAGAACTAGAGAGCTGCGGTGTAGCTGTCTTTCAGCTATAGTGCAGGCGGGAACAAGTTAAAATCCTTGCTCTTTACATAGATCATTCAGATGGGAATGGGTTGCTTGGGGGTTTTTTTTTTTTTTTTTTTTCCCCTCAACAAAAGTGGAGTTGCTCCTCAAGCCTAGTACACATTATTAGAAAATGGGACAAAAATATCTGTATTCAGAACGATTGCTCGATTTTCTGTTCATTAATATACTGCTTTCAAGAGCCAATATTGACTTTTCAGATGAAAATTTTAAAAGGGGCATGCTGAAAATGTTGTTTCATTCGTCACTAGGACAAACCGTTTTCATTTAATTAGTGCAGCATTTGTTCTTCCCCTTTTTTCTTTTTTTTTTTTTTTTTTTTTTTTTTTAAAATGAGCAAGGCCGCACATGATCAGAATCCATGGTCTACCCTGGCACATAGTTGCATTCGTGGGAAGTTTTCCTCTATCATTCGAGACTTTTTGTACCATTCAGTTGTTTTTCTTGTTTTCCACATGGTACGAACATTTGGGGAAAATCGGATGATTGTTTTTCTAATAGTGTGTACTAGGCCTTATTGTTCTGACATGTGCGGCCTGTGAATAGTTTGGATTAATCTGAGGAAGGTGGCATTTAATACAGCAGTTACTGCACTTTTTTGTTGGCATGGCCCCTAATTCAAAAAGTGTTTGCAAGAGTTTTGTAAAGCTTTCTGACAAAGGAAGTTCTTACTACCGCCACGTCAAGGTCTCAGTTACACTTGTGTTTGGGTGGCCAGTAAAAGTTCACATCTAAGTCGCTTTTAACACCCCCAAACAATCCCCTTTTATATTGCAAAGACAGCAGAAGGGGGAAGAATATATTCAGTGGCTGCAATGCTTTGCATCATGGCAGAGCACAAATTGTCACCACCTGCTGAATGCAACCTATTCAACTGAATGAGAGCGCTCCGCAACTTGTGACACTAGTGCGAGGCTCAATGGGGTTAAAGCAAGCGATGAGGAGGCTATGCAACGCCTCCTCGTCTGTTAAATACCCTCTAATAGTGATTTAAACATAGATCGCACCTCAGAGGGTAACACTAGTGTAAGCTAGCCCAGTGAGCTGGCATACATGACATATTCCCACAAATGGCTCCCTTGTTGGTGTGTCATGGCAACCAATGACTCGTCCCCAGCTCCATTCAGCTTCTGACTGGTAAATTGCCCAGCCCACAGGTAAATGTGAACAATGGGGGGGGGTGTATTGCTTGACATTACCCAAATAAGGCAATGGCCATTTCTGGACAATTGCAGGATCTCCCAACCGGTAGCTGAATGAGGCTAGAATGAGTCATTAGTAAGTATACATATATACAGCACTTGCACAAATAATAATAATAAATAAAGTGCTACATATAACACATTCATATAAGTACAAAAAAATTATTCTCAAATATTGTGCAAAGTGCTCCAATCAAAATAAAGTGCTTTAGTGCTCCAATAATAATTCCAGGTGCTGTGTGCCACGCTCACCTCTTGTGACCCCACTCACCAGAAATTATGGACCCTCAGCTTTGCAGTCTCTGGGTCATTTACGCTTGTGCTCTATTGATCTGGTGAGATGGGATGAATTCCTCAAAAACTCTCCATATGAACAGGGGTCTTGGAGATGGTCAGAAAAAACGAATTCAATAGGCTCCCCAAAAATAGAAAGAGAAGCTAATAGTGAAGTACTGTAGGGTCACACAATAAGCGCCTAACTAGCGCCACCTACTAGACTATGGGGAAAAAAACAGGCATCAGTAAAGAGAACAACTCTTCTAGGTTCGCCGCTGCTCGGTGTGCGTTCCACGGAGGGCGGAAGTGACCTCGGTGGTTTAAAATAGCCAGAAATCAACGCATTCCCCCCCCCCCCCCCCCCCAGGCGTCATCAGGACATTTGATGGCGATTTTTAACCTCTTTGGGGGGTTAAAAGCTTGCCACTTAAACAGCTGTAAAGCGCAGCTAAAACTAGTGGCGCTTTACCACCCCCACTGCCTCGGTGTGAAAGTGCCCTAAGTGTTTTCGAGACCCTCTCCAACAATATATGCTGCCTCTTAATGTGCTAGTTTTTTATTTATTTTTTGTTTCTCCTGCTGGCTCCCCCAGTGCTGGCTGCACTTTCCATCGTTGGGGTGGCTTCTTTGCAGCATACTACACACTGTGGTTAGAGCCACCCTTTTGTGCATGCTGCCTGTACTGACACAAGCAGGCAGGTTAAGAGGACAGCAAACACCAAAGACATGCCTCTGCTGTTCCTTATATTGATGAAGTGACAATGTGAACACAAGGGCAATCAATTCTCTGGAAGGTGGATCGGAGGTGTCTTCAGTGTGGCTGACTGAGTATGTCCGTGCAGGCAAAAGATTGAGGGGACACGTGCATTTACACTCGGTATGATGGGATATGGAGTTTTGATGAATCTAATATGGTGACTAATATTAGATGTGTGCCTTTCCCCAGAAGACGTTTGGGGAAGCACAGCACTGGAAGCCAGAGATAGCTTGGATGCAGTGAGACATTAGTAAGTACAAAGTGTTTCTTAAATGTGTAGCAAGGAATCGTTTACTAGGCAAGTAATTGGTGAATTTAGTACTACTTTAAAACCTATGCAAACATCAGTGATGAGGGTCAAAGAACAGTAACAGCCAATCATATTTCAGATTGCAAGCAAGATCAGTGGCAGATTAATTCTTTTTGTTTTTATATGCTATTCTTTGCCCTCAGCTCTTGCGGGCCTACACTGCAAAATACATGGTTTTGCTTTCACTGCTCAGTCCCATGTAATTGAACTTCAGTGTGACATGACAAGTGGTGATCTTGAAGGGCAACATTAGTAATTCATAATACAAATAGAAAAGCAGTTATTTCACCTTTTGGGTCCATTCACGCTTGTGCGCTGTGTATACATGCACAATAATTCTTATTACCGGAACTCATCTGCTCTATATGTAGTATGTTGTGATGCCAAGAAAAGGGTCCTGAATGGTTTTTCATCCATTGTGCATTGGCAGCCTATTCATAATGTGTGGTCTGCCTAAACGCAATGCACATTAATGCATGCCATAACATGCATTAACACTCTGCAATGGAAAGCTTAGAGGTAAGCCATACATGGTAGTATTTCTCTTGTTCAATTAGAGCAACCGCTTGTTTCTCTTGTCCAAATTAACAGCATGGACAGAGAAATCTCCCTTGATGACTCTTGTATTCTGGCAGCTGCAGCAGCCTGAAGGCCCGAATAGTGGCTGCATCATATTTTCCACCCAGCTCCTTTGATTTTTCAATCAAAGTTTGTTGACCCGAGTTTACTAACGGGGTGAGCCACTGTTTGAGTTTTGACTGATTCAGCGGGAATCAGGAGAAATTTTTAAGACTTGAATTGACTTTGAGGTAGTCTCCCCATCTCCCATGTATTAAAAAGGATGTTTATGACACTTTTATGGTGGTGTAAATGGACCACTGTTTGTGTGTGTTTTTGGTTTGGAAAAAATACCTTTTATGTTTATAAAGAGAACATAAAGTTTGGATAGGAAATCTAGCACTGTGACAATGTAGAACATAACCGTTCCCTTTTAAACTGACAATTCACTATACACTTTACTCGTATGATCTCCTTTCCAGGATACATCTCATCGTTGATCCAAAGCAGAGTGTGAGATCAGGTTTGTTTCTGTTCAGCAGCTGTTTATCTCATTGTTTGTTTTTAAAAGGACAGCTATGGTCACAGCATACACCTCTTCTTCCCCTTTTTTTTTTTTTTTTTATAATCTCAGTGTAAACAATAGTTCTATTTAGCAATCCAAATTCTTTTTTGAACAATCTCCTTTCAGTGTTGTGAGTTCTGCCTGTCTGCTGGTCATTTCTTTCCACACCTTCCTGGATTCCCTGCATGCTTTGCAGCTCCTCCTCCTCTGCCGTTTACTGTCATTTTCTAAGGACTACATGTCCCATGATACATTGCTGTCAGCAAGCAGTGATTCCTGTACAGACTCCACCTCTTACAACTCCTCCTCTCATCACCTCTGTAGTTCAGAAAGCAGGCTCTGTGAAATGTGTGACAGAGCAATGTCTAGGCATAGTGAATACTTGTCACAGAATTGAAAGAAGTAAATGTGTTGGGATCTTCACAAAGTAAATTTTTAAACCTCAAGATCATTCAGATTAATAGGAGTAGGCTACAACTAATTAAATTACAATGCGGCAAGTAATATGATTTTACAATTTCATTATAGATAGAATTTTAGCCTAGGTTCACACTAATGTTGTGTGGGAAATGCTGGGATCCGTGAGTGTTTCCTGCACTGTATTCAAATTCCACTGCCCTTGTGATTCTCTGTGTGTGTGTCGGTGCAATCTTAACACCTCACGTGCAGATCGCAAATGCCGCATGTTTGCCAGCACCAGATTACATGGTGTACAAAAGTACCATGCAATCAATCGGTTGCAGTGCGGTTCCAAAATTGCGGCATACATGACCTTGGTGCAATGCAGAGTGAAAACTGAACAGACTCAAATCATACCTCACTGAATCGTATGTGAATTAAACAGGAATTTACAAGTTCATAGTGTGCACCAAGGCTAAATGAAAGCAAGTCTGTTTTGCTTGCTTTTTTTACACCAGGTATCCTTACAGTCCTTTACAGATGTGTCAGACAGTAGTTGGCGAACAGGTTCTCAAAAGTAGTGTCACCAGAAATGGTACACAAATTTTAATACTTTGTAAATGAGTTCTGCAAGAATTATATTTCCATGTTCTTTTATAAATTCCTTACTTGAGTTACTACTAGGACAAAGGCAGAGAAGATCACAAGAGGCAAGTTCTGGAAAAGCTTACATGTGGGCCAAAAGTCACTTATTAGAGTTGTTTTGTTTTATAAGTGAGTCTTTTAGAGCCCTTGCACACTGGGGCGGAGGCGGCGTCGGCGGTAAAACGCCGCTATTATTAGCGGCGTTTTACCGTCGGTATGCGGCCGCTAGCGGGGCGGTTTTACCCCCCGCTAGCGGCCGAGAAAGGGTTAAATACCACCGCAAAGCACCTCTGCAGAGGCACTTTGCCGGCGGTATAGCCGCGCCGTCCCATTGATTTCAATGGGCAGGAGCGGTAAAGGAGACACACCGCTCCTTCACCGCTCCGAAGATGCTGCTGGCAGGACTTTTTTTTACCGTCCTGCCAGCGCATCGCTCCAGTGTGCAAGCCCTCGGGGCTTGCACACTGGAATGAAAGCAGCGGCACTTTCGGGGCGGTTTGCAGGCGCTATTATTAGCGCAATAGCGCCTGCAAACCGCCCCAGTGTGCAAGGGCTCTTAGAACAGACTATTTTTTTAATTAATTAATTTTTTTTATGGAAAACCCTTTTGCTTACTTGTCCTTTCATAAAATACACCACTAAGTATTTTTTTTTTTTCCCCACACATATTTGGGGATTTTTGTTGTTAATGGCGAAGTAGTCATTTATTTTTAATGCAGGAATAGTTTTGACATATGAGTCATCTGTGTTGAAGACATAAATTAACATGGAGGTTGGCAGCACATGTAGCCAGAGGTTTTGGGTGTGTCTGTCTGGTTACTTATGCCAGTTGTTAACATGGGCTTGTGCCAGAAATAAAATAAAGCTCGGGTTTGTTCAATGTGTAAATTAAAAAATGGGCGCTTTATTGATGGCATTTTATTTTAAGGATTTTCCAGTTCACTCTAAATGTATTACAGTGAATGCTGTCTTTTCTCCAGACAGCAGTTTGAGTGTGATGATCCTTCTGCTGTTTCCGATTACTCTAGAACTGAAATCTGAATGTTGGGGAGTTATTATATGACAGTTTTAGATTAGTACAGTGTTTATTTGATTATTGACCCTGTTTTACTACTCCATTCTTGAAGATATCCAGGAGTTTGCACACAGTAGTCTCTGGTCTACACTGTACTAGATGGCATTGTTTATAGCCATAAAGACTCATGCTAATCCTCCATTTAAATAGATCTTGGCATGTGTGTCCAGCTGTAAACCACACAGCCCCTTTTATGGGGTAACAATTACTCGGCACAATTGCATCAACATTGTGGCACAGCATGAAGAACTTTGACTGACCATGGCCACACACATACAATACGCAAACACTCACGTCTTCACGTCAGTGGAAAAAGGGATAGAACTATCCAAAGGCTTTAGTACAGTATCATCTGGCTCTGCAGCACCCATTGTATCATTTTTAAGTTGGATCTTTGTGTTGAGTGCAGCAGGGATGAACTATATATTGCTCCTATTGTCCAGATACAATAAAGTAACAAAGCTAGCCATTTTCACACTGGGCTGATATTGCAAAAGTGCCTAATCAGAGTTTTCTTTCGTTGAAGAACATGTCAAAATTGTACATAGACCCGGTGATATTGGCAGATGCAGTTACATGAAATTACAACTTTTTGTTAGGTCAAGGTTTGCAACGCCCTTCTAACCTACCAGTTGGTTTTTGAATGTCCTCAGTTTCCAATAGGGACACATGGGAGGAATCTGGCCAGAACAAGCTTTTAATGGAGACGTTGACACTTGCATGTTTATTTCAGCGATCTATAGATAGATATACAGTGGATCTAAAGTCTACTTACCCCTGTTAAAATGTCAGGTTTCTGTGATGTAAAAAAATTGGACTAAGATAAATCACTTCAGAACTTTTTCCACCTTTTTAATGTGATGTTAATGTGTTAAACTGTACAACTCAGATTAGCAACAAACTGAAATATTTTAGGTGGAGGGAAGTAAAAATAAAAAAAAAATAAAATAATAAGGTTGCATAAGGCTCGATTCACACCTATGCATGTTGCTTTTGAGCGTTTTTGGAGGTTTTTATTTTTCATGCTTGCCACGTTTTTGTGCCGCGATTTTGCCGCGATTTGCGTTTTGCGTTTTTTTTTTTTTGTTTTTTTTTTGTTTTTTTTTTTACAGTCTTAAAAAAAAAAAAAAAAAAAAAAAAAAAAACGCTGCAAAAACGGTGCACTTGCGTTTTTGATGCTTGTCCATTGAATTCTATTACATGCAAAACGCTGCATTTTGCATGAAAAAAAGTCCCTGACCCTTTCCAAAAATGCAGAGAAACAAAAAGGCATTGATGTGAACATGTTCCATAGGAACCCATGTTAAAAAATTCCCGTGCATTTCTGCAAAATGCAAAATGCATCAAAAAACGCGCTAGTGTGAATGGAGCCTAAGTGTGCCCACCCTTAAAGTGGATGTAAACCCAAAGTCATCCTTTCTAAACTACTGCCATAGGGGTTATCTATAAGGATATACATGCCTCCTGCATGTATCTTTACCTGTCAAATATCTCCCCTCTGTCTGTTATGAGACCTGGAAAACTGCATATTCTGTGGGTGGAGTCGTGATGTCAGTAGACTCCCCGCCCACCTCTACACTCCCCTTGTCAATATACATTTTCTTCTGTGTATTTCTTACACTGAACTTCTGCTATAATCTCTAACATCCAGTGAAAAGACAGGAAAATAACCACATGACTTCAGCATGCCAAATCATGCTGAGGTGTGGAACAGCCAATCCTTGCAAAGCTGCTGAAGAAAGGAGTGGGAGAGGGAATTAAAAAATAATGCATGTCTTAGGCTAGTGCACGAGATGTAAATCACCTGTCACTCATAGTAAGGGGGAGGATTTGACAAAGTTTTTCTCTTTGTCAAGATTTGTCTCACTGAACAATAAGAGGATTGCTCAGAGATGGATTAACTCTTTGTGGCAAGACTGGGCTCAAATGATAGGAAATCTTATACTCTACATTATGACAGAAAAAAAAAAAATTGGGGGTTTACATCCACTTTAAACTAATACTTTGTTGAAGCACCTTTTGACTTTATTACAGCACTCAGTCTATTTGGGTATGGGTCTATCAGCATGGCACATCTTGACTTGGCAATATTTGCCCACTCTTTGCAAAAACTTTCCAAATCTGTCAGATTGCAAGGACATCTCCTGTGCACAGCCCTCTTCAGATCACCCCTACAGATTTTCAATCGGATTCAGATCTGGGCCATTCCAAAACTTTAATCTTCTGGTGAAGCCATTCTTTTGTTGATTTGGGTCGTTGTCCTGCTGAAAGTTGAAGTTCTCTTCATGTTCAGTGTCAAATATTACTGTCCCATTTTTAAGTAGTCCAAGATATATTTTCTCACTAACCCTGTGCCAGGATAGCACAGGGTGACTTAGACATAAGAGGTGTATGGGGAGCTGAAACAAGGGCATCTCCTACTTTCCAAGGGATTCTGAGTTCCACGGGCCCTCCCGTCACATTCAGCTTTCTAGCAGAAGTCTGACGGTTGTGTGCCAATATTGACTGGTATTCAGAACTGTTCATAACTCCCTTTTACCTTTAACTAAGCCCCCTGTCCCAGAAGAAAAAACCACTCCAAAGCTTGATGCTGCCACCAACATGCTTCACTGTAGGTATGGTGTTCTTTTGGTGATGTATAGTGTTTTTTGCACCAAACATATCTTTTGGAAATTATGGTCAATAAGTTAAAACCTTGATTTCATCAGACCAGAATGCACGCATTTTCCCACGTGCTTTTGGGAGACTTCAGATGTGTTATGGCAAAGTTTAGCCGGGCTTGGATGTTTTTCTTGATAAGCAAAGGCTTCTGTCTTGCCACTCTACCCCATAGCCCTGACATATGAAGAATACGAGAGATTGTTGTCACATGTATCGCACAGCCAGTACTTGCCAGATATTTCTGCAGCTCCTTTAATGTTGCTGTAGGCCTCTTGGCAGCCTCCCTGACCAGTTTTCTTCTCGTCTTTTCATCACTTTCGGAGGGACGTCTAGTTCTTTGTAATGTCACTGTTGTCACATATTTTCTCCACTTGATGATGACTGTCTTTGCTATGTTCCATGGTATATCTAATTCCTTGGAAGATCTTTTTGTACCCTTCTCCTGACTGATACCTTTTTAACAATGAGATCCTTCTGATGCTTTGGAAGCTCTCTGCAGACCATGGCTTTTGCTGTAGGATGTGACTAAGAGGTGTCAGGAAAGATAAACTTTATTTGGGGTTAATCAGAGGCACTTTTAAATGATGGCTGGGGTGTACTGACTCCTATTTAACATGGGTCTTCACTTACCTCTGTATCTATAGACTTTGTGGAGAAATACATCTTCAACGGTCACAGCTGAAAATCCACTTCTTTCCCCAATTACTTTTTAGAGAAGCAGAATCATGGCAGCCTGCCAAACTTCTAATGTAAAATGTGTTTTCTATTTAGGCTCCATTCACACCAGAGTGTTTCGCTTACTGGCATTTTTTTTTTTTTTTTTGGAGTGCATTCTGCCTTCCCCTCAAAAAATTAAGTCAGCAGCTACACAAACTGTAGCTGCTGACTTTTAACCACTTACCGACTGCCACACGACGATGTACGTCCAAACTTTGGCGGCGGATATCCCCGTTTTCGTGCGGCGGCCGTCTTTCAGATAAACGTGGTCCCTGTGGCGGATTCACAGCGAGATCACTTTTATCGGTGGTGGGAGAGGGCCCCTCCCGCCGTGATCCGGTGCCCTCCGGAGCCGTCGGTAGCGGCGGAGGCGATCGCATCTGTCTCCGTCCTGTGTCTGGAGATGAGTGAGGCTAAGATGTCGCCCACTCATCTCCATGACACTGCTGGGTGGAAGCGACGTCAAAACGTCACTTCTGCCCACGTCTCTTAAAGGCACATTTTTTCAAATGTAATTTTTTTAAAGGACTTTTTTTTTTTTTGCATTTTAGTGTAAATAGGAGATCTGAGGTCTTTTTGACCCCAGATCTCATATTTAAGAGGTCCTGTCATGCTTTTTTCTATTACAAGGGATGTTTATATTCCTTGTAATAGGAATAAAAGTGACACAATTTTTTTTTTTTTTTTTTTAAAACGGTGTAAAAATAAATAATACAAATTAAAATTTTTTTCACCCCCCCCCCCCCCCCCGTCCCGATGAGCTCGCGCGCAGAAGCGAACGCATACGCGAGTATCGTCCGCATATGAAAACGGTGGTCAAACCACACGTGAGGTATCGCCGCGACCGCTGTAGCGCAAAACATGCAACCTGTAGAATTTTTTTTTTAAACGTCGCCTATGGAGATTTTTGAGGGTAAAAGTTTGACGCCATTCCACGAGCAGGCGCAATTTTCAAGTGTGAAATGTTGGGTATCAATTTATTTGGGGTAACATTATATTTCACAATATAAAAAAAAATTGGGCTAACTTTACTGTTGATATATATATATATATATATATTTTATTTATTCAAAAAAGTGAATTTTTTCCAAAAGTGCGCTTTTAAGACCGCTGCGCAAATACGGTGCAAAAAAGTATTGCAACGACCGCCATTTTATTCTCTAGGGTGTTAGAAGAAAAACCATAATATATAATGTTTGGGGGTTCTAAGTAATTTTCTAGCAAAAAAAACTGTTTTAAACATGTAAACGCCTACAATCCAAAACGAGGCTGGTCCTTAAGTGGTTAATATTGGGACATTTGCCTGTCCTGAAGTCAAGCGATGTCAGTACCGCATCTGATATTTCCATTGGGTGCTGCCCCTGCCATTGCTGTTAAGGGAACCCAGCCGTGAAGCCTTTCGGCTTCACGGCCGGGTCCCTACTGCACATGCGCGAAGTGCGGCTGTGCTCTTCTGCTGGCCCGACAGTAGGGGAAGGAGGAGAAAGCTGGACTTCTGGCGTAGCTCGCTGCGGCGAGGTCCGACGTAGGTGGGGACAGGGTACCTGTCAAAAAAAAAACATTGTTTTAAAAGTATATTATAAGTTATTAATGTGTTGTAGAAGTATATTATAAACATTTTTACAGCTCCAGGCATTTTTGTTTAGCCAATAGAAACCACTAGGGGGAGGAGAGGAAAAGGAAATTAAAGGTGGAGAGCTGCCATTTGAGTGTTTTTTTTTTTTTTTTTTTTATGAGCATTTTTCTACTCAAGTCAGGTGTTTCTGTTGAAGTTTGTGGGGTCAAAAAAACGCTTATAATCTGCCAAAAAGAAGCTCCTGTACTTTTTTTGCTCTTCAGGCGACAAAATGCTCATATGTGAACAGGGGCCTTTGAAATAAATGGGATTTTGGTTTTTGGGTGTTTTGACGCTTCAGAGTTTTTACGAACTGAAAAAATGCTCAGGTGTGAACAGCGCGTTATGCTCGGTTCACGCTAGCCCAACTCCATAGTTGTGCTGACTTTGACTTTTTACATTCCGCTGCATCGAAGTCAGACCAAAGTAGTGCATAATCCTTTTCTAAAGTCACAGACTTGTGTAGTAGTCAGTTAAGACAGCTCTCATAGGGAAACATTGAATTTCACATGTGATCCAACTTGGGGTCTCACAAGGCGGATCCTATGTCGCATCAGTGTGAACCGAGCTTTAGGCTCCTTTCACACTTGTACGACTTGAGACCCAAAACTGCAGGACATGTGAAATGCCATTTATGAAAAGATGCAAAAATACTCTTGCGCACAGGTGTATTGGCTAAAAGATCCCAAGGGATTGGGAAGGACTGTGGATTTCGGCCTTGCTGCTCTTAAGGATGGGATTGTCCTAGTGTTAAATAAAAGAAGAAAAAAAGGAAGAGCGCACCAGCCTAGTGCATTATCCTTGACAGATTTATTTAATTAAAAGCAAGATAAAATCTACTCACAAAGGTCGAAGAAAAAATCGCATTGTATATGGCACAGAGGCAAATAGTCCAGTGGTAGCAGTTTTCCAGGTCCCAGGAAGGAGGCGTACGGACTACTGCTGGCTAACGCGTTTCGAAGGTTACCCTTCTTCATCAGAGCCTTAATAGTGTTGGTCTTCTGCTGGCTTTTATACATGTGTCCATCCAGACAAGACTGGTCGGGTTAGTTCTATGGCTCCTCCCTTAATTAGTGGGCGGTCCTCTGAGAAGGGTGGGGTCTTATCTTTGTTATCATTATTATAAGGCCATAGTATATTTATTTTTAAAATGTTATTAAAAAAAAAAAAAAAAAACTTTTTATGTTTAATATGATTTTAGTTTAATTTATAGTTTTATTTGTAATTTCTAGTTCTAGCTCTGGTATTTTGATTATTAGTTTTTACTTTTTACTTTTTACTTTTACATTTTTAATTTCTAATTTTTAGTTTATAATTCATATTTATATTAGATTTATATCAGAGGCCATGCATATAGTCAGGAGTGCAAACAACCAACAACAGACAGACTAAAATAGTCCTGCCAATTCTAATATGTATATGAGCCAAGGCATATCAGAAGATAAGCTCATCTCCCCTCTCATCAATACATTACATACATCAGAGGACACTGATTAGAGGTCTAAAGTCGGAGATAGAGTAGCATACCTTGTGGTGTATACATCTGATGGCAGCTCATTCACTCGAATACAGTGTCTCTGTGGGGACTGTGGCTGTATCAGCTTCCATTGCTGACAGATCTTGGCCGGTGACACGTTCCTGTGTCCTGTAGAACCTGGTGGAACGCACGCCGCTCCTTTGCTTCCAGGTTGCGGTCCACAGGGTGGAAGTGCAGTCGTGACGTCATATCCCGTGCGCCAAAGATTAACTTACTATGGTAAACAATAGCCTCCATTTTGCCGTAGGCAAAGATAGAGGCCAAAGTCAGACAAAACCGTCTGAACTATAAGTTAGAAGGAGATAAAATTTTATATATATATATATATATATATATATATATATATATATATATATATATATATATATATATATATATATATATATATATATATATATATATATATAACTATATATATATATAACATATGATTACACGTGTAGACACATATATAAGCATACACACTACCACGTGAAGGACCCGTATAGGCTGTGATCTAGTCTTATGGTAAATGTATATTGGACATATCTGTGAGAGGGGTATTACATTGATGTAATCTATGAACTGAAATATAAGATCAAATAGGATATGGCTTAAACAATGGAAATGAGATGATAGTACCTTTAAAACCTCTATGTAAAGAGTGATATATGGGGCCAGGTAATGAATGTCACAGCAATAATAGGTTTAGTAAATTGAATGGATATAAAATTAGCCCTCCACAGTGGCTTAGTGCTAGCATTTATACTATTTTATGTATTTCTGGGTCTTCATTTAGGCCTCCTGGGGCGAGACTTCCGAGGGTAAAGATCCAGAAGGCTTCTCTTTTGCAAAGCCTCTGGTGTCTTCTTCCTGTATCCAGCTCGCTTCCAATAGACTCAATCCCGAATACTTTCATGCCTGCGGGGTCCCCTTGGTGAGCCTCTACAAAGTGTCGAGGGACTGGATATTTGTCTCTTAGATTTATGATGCCGCATTTATGTTCACCAATTCTAACTCGCATTGGACGTTGTGTACGGCCAACGTATAGACGCCCACATGGACATACGATACCGTAGATCACATACTCTGTTCCACAGTTTATGAATTGTTTAATTTGGTGAATTCTCCCATCTCTCCCTGCTACAGGTTTTTTCCTATGCCACATGTACATGCATGTGCCACAGTTCTTAATACCGCACCTGTAGCATCCTTTTTGGTCAAATATTTTTGTCCAACTATTAGTTGGTTTGCTGGTAAATGTTTTTACCCTACTTGGGGCTCCTAAGATCTCGGGGTTTCCGGAAAACAATATTAGGATGATCAGGGAGTGTCTTACCCAAAACAGGGTCATTAGGATGATCAGGGAGTGTCTTACCCAAAACAGGGTCGTGCTTCAGAATATTCCAATTCTTTTTGATAACATTTCTGAATTTCGAACGTGTATTGGGTAGAGAAACAGGCCTGTTGGATATCAGGGGTAGTCTGGTATCGAGATTTTTTGTTGTTCGAATCACCACTAGGTGGATCATCATAGAGAGCCAGATACTTAGAAAAGGCTGATTCTATGTGGTTGGCTTCGTAACCTTTTTCTCTAAATTTCTGCATGAGGAGTTTGCTCTGTTCTAGATAATCTTCTTTTTTGGTACATGTCCGTCTAAGGCGACAAAATTGTCCAAAGGGGACATTCTGTATCCACCTGGGATGGTGGTTACTTTTAGCGTGTAAGTATGAATTTCCCCCGCTGGGTTTAAAATGAGTTTTGGAAAAAATGTTGCCATCTTGGTCACTCTGTAATTCCAAATCTAAAAAGACCAGACATTTCTCATCTAGAACATGAGTGAATTCTATCCCAAATGGATTGTTTTTACAGTGTTCTAAGAAGTTCTGGAGACTTTGATCCGACCCATCCCAGATGATCAGAATGTCGTCAATGTATCTCGCATATAGGACCAGATTTGCCCCAAAGGGATTGTTTTTTTTTTTTTATATAACATTTTAAAAATAAATATACTATGGCCTTATAATAATGATAACAAAGCTAAGACCCACCCTTCTCAGAGGACCGCCCACTAAGGGAGGAGCCTTAGAACTAACCCGACCAGTCTTGTCTGGATGGACACATGTATAAAAGCCAGCAGGAGACCAACACTATTAAGGCTCTGATGAAGAAGGGTAACCTTCGAAACGCGTTAGCCAGCAGTAGTCCGTATGCCTCCTTCCTGGGACCTGGAAAACTGCTACCACTGGACTATTTGCCTCTGTGCCATATACAATGCGATTTTTTTTTTTTTTTTTCGACCTTTTGTGAGTAGATTTTATCTTGCTTTTAATTAATCTGTCAAGGATAATGCACTAGGCTGGTGCGCTCCTTCTTTTTTTTTTTTTTTTTTTTTTTTTTTTTTTTTTTTTTTTTTTTTTTTTCATTTAACACTAGGAAATGCCATTTATCTCTGAGAGCTGACACTAAAGTCACTGCGACTTCAGAAAAGGTTTTTGCACTACTTTGATCTGACTCTGATAAGACTTCAATGCCAGAGAGTGTAAAAGTCACTTTTAAAGTTGTGTCAAAGTTGCACTGGAAATCGTGCAACTTTGGAGTCCACTAGTGTGAAAGGAGCCTAAAGCCAGCCAAAGGTGGATCAAAATTCGGCCAGTTCAGCAAGACCAGCTTAAGGCTCCATTCTCACCGCTGTGCCGTGTGATGTGGTACCATTCATTCTGAGTGGCACCCCAAAGCAGCTTCTCAATGCACATGAGTTGCAGCACAGCATGACAGTCAGCAATGCCATGCACTGCTGTAAATGCTGCATGCTCTATTTTCGTGTGTTGGGTAATACATGCAAATAAGCTGTCTTAAGTGGTCTTAAACTCAAAATCAAAAAATGTAATGTATTGCAGCTTGCCAATCATTAGGTGTGTGTGGGTGTGGTGGTTTAAAATATATATATATATATATATATATATATATATATATATATATATATATATATATATATATATATATATATATATATATATATATATATATATAAATTTTTTTCACCTGATCTGGCCAGTAACACCCCCTCTATTCGAGTGCCTCCAATCTGGATGGAGATGCCTTTGGACAGCAGCAATGTCAATTTGGGGGGTTAGTCTTCTATGAGCTAGCAGATTTAGATACAATAACATATTGAAGCCAAACTCTAGCTCGCACTGCTGTTACACAAGAAGTTACAGCAACAGGTTGTTATTTATTTTTTCTCTTTTGGAATAAAGGTTTTACGTTAAAGCTGATCATTGTAAGCACCCCTGTCAGCGGTAAGTGGTTTGTCTCATCTCTCTAAGCCCCAGTTCACATTTATGCGAATTCTATGCAGATCAGATGTGATCCGAAAAGCAGAGATTCCGATGTCATGTAAAAAAGCATTTCCAATGAAGGCTGTTCACATATATGTAGTGCAAATTTGATCCAGTTCAGAAAGGGTCCTATGCGAGTTCAGTGCGGTGCGAATTTCCATGGGCTTCTATGGGACCGGATTGAAATTGCAGTCCAATGTTCACATCACTGCAAATTATTTTTGTAAATAATAATTTTTTTTTTTTTTTTGCCTAGATTTTATAGAAAATATATTTGGAGATGTGACCACTTACCTCACAAATTTGGATGAAAAATGCACATGCTAAGCAGAATTCGCATTGCGATGTTTAAAAAAAAAAAAAAAAAAGTTGCAATGTAAATTTGCACTGTGTACCGCTTTAAATTCACACCGCATCAGAGTGAACCGGGGCTAACTGCTACATATGCAGGAAAGATTATTCTGTTGATGTCTGCTCTGCAGATCTCCTATCCTAGACTTTGGCACTAATGTCAGATCTCCACCCCAACACAACTGTAGTGCCGGGGTCTGTAAGATCTGCAGCGCTTACACCCGAGCGGGCTGGAATCCAATCTGCTTACTTCTGTTTGTGTTGCTTCCTTTGAGTGATTAATCATTTCCACGGCAGCCAATGTCCTTTTATATTGGTCTGACCTGATGCTGTATTGTCCTTTATTTATAACCCGAATCATTGAATTCTAGTCTGGCAGCAGACATACAGCTGTGACTGATGAATGGCATTCTCTGACCTGATATTACTCTTCTTTTGTCGTAATGTCATTTATTCGTGCCACATACTGGGAGTTTGCTCTGGGGGGGATTTGTGTCCTATTTTCATTTCTAGCTGCCTGGGATATGCACTCTTTCTGAAAACTAAGCTTTCCATACTCTGCAAATACATTTATCAAACAAATACGACTATTTTAGTAGTCCTATGATAACTAATTAGATTTTTAGTTTTAAAACTTGTGGAAGTTTGAATTTTCCCACAGTTCAATTTCTACCAGGACACCTCTGAAGCTTTGTTTGGATTATGGACAGCTGAAGTGTATCAAACTCTTTTGTTATGGAAATTACTTTGGTACAGCCATCAGCAATAACAAAGGACTTTGCAGTATGGCAGTCTGCATTGCTCATACAACAACCAGTCAGATTCTGGCCTCATTTCTGTAATCTGTGTTGAAAAAAGGACAAATGGCACTTGATTTATGTTTTGTTTACAGATAAATACACTTAAAGCGGAGTTCCACCTTTCAGGGGAGGGGGCAGGTACCTGGTTTTGACAGGGAATATTGTTGTCTCCGCGCTCAGGATAATAGGTTGCAGCCTCCCCTAATTAGCTCCCTAAGGGGACTAACAGTATTGAAAATGCAAAAAAATGGGGTGTATGGCGCTACCTTGATTCTATCAAAATAGGGAATACAGGGAACTAGTGATAGGAGCAGTCTCCCTAATGTGCAAAAAGTGTGCTCCCTTACCTAATTGATAGTGCTAAATAAAAATAAATAGGGATATCCCAGATTTATCCACACAGAAAAATATATTAATATATGGTCACAAAAACATACATATAAATGTGTATAAAAAAAAGTTATCAAATTATATAATTCATTCGTTCTATATACCCGTGATATACATAAAAGCCTAATCACACCTAAATGAGTGCTGTGAAGTCCACAAATATGAAAAAATTCCAAGTAATGCCAAAAAATTGACAAGTTCCCACTTCTGGCTAACTTCGCTGCCACAAATTAATTTGTAAGTTTGGCTCCCCTCCTTCCCCTGCCGCCGGGCCATTCACAAAGCGCAGCATGCTTCGCGCATGCACAGTAGGGAGCCGGCTGTGAAGCTGTAAGGCTTGCCTTAGCCAAGATGGCAGCGGCAGCACTTGAGAGCCAATTGAAAAATTGGCTCGGGTATAGACACCGCTGGATTCATGGACAGGTAAGTGTCCTAATATTAAAAGTCAGCAGCTACAGTATGTGTAGTTCCTTACTCTTAATTTTTTTTCTAAAGGAGCCTGGAGCTCAGCTTTAAGGGAAAAACATGAACTAGGCTGATAATGACCTAACACATCCATGAAGGACTGGGTCTGCACAGACTGCTGTTATCCTCTATTGCTTGGCCCAGCCCATGTGCTGTATTCACACAGGAATAAGGAATACCTAAGATGATAAACGCTGTGCAAGCTAAGTCCAGGTTCACACCTGTGCTTCTGCCTAGCGGCACTATCGAGTGTTGTGCTGCGCAAAACTTGTAGGTTTTCTCCGGGTACTCTGGTTTCCTCCCACACTCCAAAGACACACTGGGAGGTTAATTGGCTCCTGTCTAAATTGGCCCTAGTATGTGTATGTATTAGGGGTGCGCATCTTCACTGGTCTCACGATTCGATTCAATTACGATTATCTGGTCAACGATTCGATTCCGCGATGCATCACGATTACCGACGAGCTCCCACTTCCGCTTGGGCCGCCTAGGCGGCCCTTTCACCCTGCAATCTTCTGGGAAACATCACAATTCCCAGTTTGTCAAACGCAGCCACTTGTGCCCGTCAAATGCAGCCATCACTTCACTAACCCCCCCACAATGCACGGGCCACCACTGGTGCTGACAGTTCCTTGGCATTCCTGTTTGCACCTTCCAGCACACTAGGAGTTAACAGTGGAATGTGCACAGGATAGCCAGGGACCTGTCAGCACGGAGCGTGAGATGTAAGTAGAGTACACATTTGTACTCTACTTACTGTTGTTACAATTAATTTCTTTTAATAAATGCTGTGTTACAATGGATGATGTGCCCCGCTGTACTGTATGTGCCTTTTAAAAAACTGTCACTTCATACCTAATTTCACAGTAGCACAATACATCCCGCTCATGTGACTCCCATCCCGCCCCCCTCCTCTCTCCGCTCTCAACTCATGTCTCCTGAGTCCTGACGTCAGCGGGGAATTCTCAGCCCCGCCCGCTGACTATAGCTATCGTATCAAAAGAGGCGGGCGGGACTGAGAATTCCCCGCTGATGTCAGGACTCAGGAGAGCGGAGAGGAGAGGGACGGGCCAGGAGTCACATGAGCGGGATGTATCGTACTACTGCGAATTTCGGTATGAAGTGACAGGTTTTTTTTTTCAAAAAGTACATACAGCGGGGTGCATCATCCATTGTAACACAGCATTTATTAAAAGAAAGTAATTTTAAAAATACGCTCCGAGCGCTTTCCCGTCAGGGGTGGGGCTAGTCGTCATGACGTCACCTGCAATCGATTTATCGGTCCTTATGCATCGATGCCGCATCGGGGACACCCGAATCGCGATGCAACGATTAATTTCAGCACCCCTAGTTATGTATGAATGTGAGTTAGGGACCTTAGATTGTAAGCTCCTTGAGGGCAGGTACTGATGTGAATGTACATTACAATTTGGATATTGTTTGTGGGGGTGTGGGTTTTTTTTTTTTTTTTTTTCTCTAAAAAAAAAAAAAAAAAATTACTTGATCTCAGAAGCAGGCAGATGCCATCACAATTCTGGGCATCGGAAGCCCACTTGTGTTTATTTCCGAGATTAGGTGCAGCTGGCTACCCAGCATGCACCTCCCGATCTTGCTCCTGCACAGTAATAACGCTGCATGGTGCAGTTAGTTGGTTGCCATGACAGATGCAGCGGAAGTTCCCGCCCTCTCCTTATGGCAACCTGTCAATCAAAAGAGAATCGGGCGATTTCCCTTGTACACCTGGGTTTGACACCAATATCTCAGGAGTGAAGGGAATCACCTGATGACAACATCACATAGGCAGCCAGGACCGGAAGTGCCGACGCCATTTAGGACAGCTCTGCAGATGGGCATGGGGGAAAAGCAACTTGCAAAAGTGGACAGGTAGTGAAACAAAATACTTTGGCATGCAGTAAGTTTCCAGGACAGAAGTTGGGGTCTGCACAGCAAAATCTGCATCTGCTGACTGTGTTTGAGATGCCATTAACAAATAATTGCACCACAAGCGCAGTGCGCGTTTGCGGCACATTTCCAAAATGCACATAAAACATGTTTTCTGTGCATGTTCCGGAAATGCCAAGTATGAGTGGAGCCTAATAGGGAGTAGCACAAGATGCTTTCACATGACCTTTGACACTACAAAGCTGGTCCTATGCACACAGGAGCTCCCTAGACAAAATTTGGCTTGAACTTTTGTATCGGGGGTTATATAGCACAAGGTAGCTCTGAGACCCCTTTTTTTTTTTTTTTTTTTTTTTTTTTTTAAGCACATGAGCTCTCTGCGAACAGAGCCTATGAGAGAGTTTATAGGATGATGTATAGTGGGGACATTGTTAAAAAGGTAATTATTAATCACTGGTCGAGGGTCTCCCTTGCTATTTGTATGTTAAATATATCAAGCAAGTCCATCTGTCACTTGTACGGTTAGATGGTTGGCTTAAGCTCTTCACGTTGCCAAGAAAATTTTAAGTTTGGAAACCTAGGTTAGGCTCACACTGCTGCAATCCAATTTTGCTCCAAATTTGTGCGATTATGTAGTGCTACTTGGACCCGGTTTGTATATTCTATGAGGCCAAAATCCACTCTGGAACCACACCAGAAAACAGGAACTTTTTCCAATATTGTGCCATGCGAGTTGCTTTGATGTGAGCAGACACCATTGAGAACAATGTGATTTCTATTGTCATGCATTTTTGTGCGACTCAAGTCTCATCTGAAATAGCACTGGTGTGAACCGGCCCTTAGAAATAGTAGATGAAGTAACTTTTTATGCATGTAAGACTTTGTTCCTAAAAGGAGAACTATAGGCAAAACTTCTTCCTTGAGGACCCCCAGGTCACCAAAACTAGTGTCCCCTCATTGGAAGATTTCCTCTATGGTACTTTTCTGGGGACAACCCAAAATGTGGGCTTTTTTTTCACTTTCACTGATGATGGTAAACAGGACAGCAGTAAAGTCTGACTCCCTCTCCACTGTATCCAAAACGGAAAAAGTTTTGCCTTTTCGTTATACAGTATCTCACAAAAGTGAGTACACCCCTCACATTTTTGTAAATATTTTGTTCTATCTTTTCATATGACAACACTGAAGAAATGACATTTTGCTACAACAGCTTGTATAACAGTGTAAATTTGCTGTCCCCTCAAAATAACGCAACACACAGCCATTAATGTCTAAACCGCTGGCAACAAAAGTGAGTACACTCCTAAGTGAAAATGTCCAAATTGGGCCCAAAGTGTCAATATTTTTTGTGGCCACCATTATTTTCCAGCACTGCCTTAACCCTCTTGGGCATGGAGTTCACCAGAGCTTCACAAGTTGCCACTGGAGTCCTCTTCCACTCCTCCATGAGGACATCGCGAAGCTGGTGGATGTTAGAGACCTTGAGCTCCTCCACCTAGCGTTTTGAGGATACCCCACAAATGCTCAATAGGGATTAGGTCTGGAGACATGCTTGGCCAGTCCATCACTTTTACCCTCAGCTTCTTTAGCAAGGCAGTGGTAGTCTTGGAGGTGTGTTTGGGGTCGTTATCATGTTGGAATACTGCCCTGCGGCCCAATCTCTGAAGGAATACGTCTATTTCCCAAAGACAACCTCTGGATATGACGCTGAGCACATGCACTCCACTTCTTTGTTCGACCATGGCGAGGCCTGTTCTGAGTGGAACCTGTCCTGTTAAACCGCTGTATGGTCTTGGCCACTGTGCTGCAGCTCAGTTTCAGGGACTTGGCAACCTTCTTATAGCCTAGACCATCTTTATGTAGAGCAACAATTCTTTTTTTCAGATCCTCACATTTCTTTGCCATCAGGTGCCATGTTAAACTTCCAGTGACCAGTATGAGAGGGTGAGAGCGACAACACCAAATTTAACACACCTGCTCCCCATTCACACATGAGACCTTGTAACACTAACGAGTCACATGACGTCTGGGAGGGAAAATGGCTAATTGGGCCCAATATGGATATTTTCACTTAGGGGTGTACTCACTTATGTTGCCAGCGGTTTAGACATTATTGGCTGTGTGTTGAGGTATTTTGAGGGGACAGCAAATTTACACTGTTATACAAGCTGTACACTCACTACTTTACATTGTAGCAAAGTGTCATTTCTTCAGTGTTGTCACATGAAAAGATAGAATAAAATATTTACAAAAATGTGAGGGGTGTACTCACTTTTGTGAGATGCTGTACTTTAAAAGAGAGGTATGGACTTTATTTTTTTGCAGAATCATACTTACCTAGGTGGATGCAGCATCGTTCCCTAGTAGGGTTGCCACCTCATCCTTTTAAAACGAAACTCGTAATAATTATGCAGAGTCTGTGGTTGATTAAGACAGTAATTAAACTCGCTTGGTCTCAGAACCTGTGTAATTCATATGTGTTAGGGTTGCCACCCCATCCTTTTACACCCAATTCCCCCAAGCCCCCCCACCCCACACCGGTTCTAACACTGAGAACTGAGTGATCAAACGCCGCAGATCACTTGGTTTTCATGGCCCAGTGAGTTGGTGACGATCAGTCACCGCTGTCTGTTTTGCCCTCTTGGCTGGGGGGTGCGGGCAGGCAGGGGCAACCGGCTCAGTCTCTCAGCAGCTTGCTGAGAGGCTGAGCTGGGTGCCAGTCTAGGCATGTGGGCGTATCCTAACTTCACTGTCGTGATCTTGCTCGAGCCTAGACTGGCTCTGTGACATCAGCTGACAAAGGTCTTAATTTAACCTCTACCTTAATCAGCGCAAATAAATAAAAGCATCTCAAAATTCATATATTATAAAAATCACCAAGTGAATACAAATAAATCCAGTTGCTGTTTGGCACTCAAAAGTGTTCTCACTTCAATCTAAATTGAACCATGTGTGCAGTGCAGCGCAACTGGCAACAAAATAACTGCTTAAGTGAAGGTGTGTATATATAAATGTAGATAACCGGGCAACAATAAAACAATGAAGTCCATGCCCAGGACGACACGCATCTGGGATCAGGAGCCTGACCCCCAGCTATCATCCTGCAGTCACTGCCATCTATGCTGAAGCGCATTGGAAATATGCCACCTGTTTGATACGCTGGCATGGTTGAGTGCCTTTATTTGTGAGTGTGCTACCTCCTATTTTATTTGATAGTAAACTTTGACAGAGAGCACTAGATCTCCTTTGTTTATCTTTTTTTTTTATATACCGCTGAATGAGTATATGCAGCACTGAAGGGAGGTGTTAGAGGAGCGGAGCGGAAGCATTCATCTGAATTTGTCCCCATTAGAGGACTGCTTACTGGCACCCACTTGTGAAATGGGGGTCTAAGTATAAGGTGAGCGGCCATCTAACTATTGGTGGATTATTTATGAACACTAACATATTACTGAACACAGAGGTGGAAGATCACAGCATCTTGTTTTTTCTTTGAACTTCACTGCTATTTTTTGTTTGTAACAATTTTTGTTTTTGAGGATTAGTTGTTGCACTGTTATTTACATTTATATACATTTACTTAAGCAGTTATTATTTTGACAGCGGATTTCAGCCTGCTGTCAGCTGAAAATGGGTCACAGGAGTGCAGAACGAACTGCACTCCTGTGATCCACAGGAGAAGTACAGCCAAACGAGCTTTGGGTGTACTTCCCCTTTTTAAGGCTAATTTCACACTACGCCTGTAAAGTGCCTCTCACTTCAGTGTGAAAGCCAGAGTGCTTTCACACTGGAGCGGTGCGCTGGCAGGATGCTCAAAAAAGTCCTGCAAGCAGCATCTTTGAGGCGCTGTAGAAGCGGTGTATACACCACTCCTAAAGTGTCCCCACCCATTGAAATCAATGGGCAGCGCTGCTGCATCTGCGCTTTTGACCCTTTTTCGGCCGTTAGCAGGGGTTTAAAGCGCCCCGCTAGCGGCCAAAAAGCACTGCAAAAACAGTAAAGTGCCACTAGAAATAGCGGCGCTTTACCGCCGACGCCCGTCTGCCCTAGTGTGCAAGTGCCCTTACAGTAACATCCAGCAAAGGTGTATGTACGGATTACTGATTTTGAAATGTCAGCTCTTTATAATTCTCTGCAATGCTGACTGATGGTATTTGCCTGATTGCAACGTAGAAGGCTGCAAAGTGGCTTTTGTATTGCTGCTTACTAAAGGGGACGGGGTGAATTTGATTTAAATCGCTGGTAAAAAAAGGCTTGATTTAAATCATAATTTTTAAAGAGCAACTGTCATCTCTTTTCCGCAGTGCGGCAGTGACACAACAAGTTGGGGGACGCAGCAGCAGGTAAATGGATGCTTGCTAACGGGTACTGCCATGATGGATCTGAAATGACAGGTGCTCTTTAAATGTAAGGACTCATTCTTGCTGGTAGTTCAAATCTTTAATATTTGCATTCAAAATGAAGGTCTCCTATTTAGAATAATAAGCTGTCAGGTAAGTAAAACAGCGATGTCAGAACCAATCCAATCATACAGTTTGTAGTGTACATAGATTTGCAAAACAATGGGATAAAGGAATATTCCTGAACTTTGTCCTATCTCATGGTTACTGTGACATTGTGTGAATGCATCAATGCAGTGCATGTTATCTCAGCTTGCAGAGCTTGGATTTATTGAATGCGTTTCCAAAAAAGTAAATATTGCAGAATATCCAGCCTCATTCTACATAAACTAAATTATTAATGTATCTTAAATGGAAAACTATCTTTAGATAGATTTTTACTCCAAAAGCATTTTATTAAAATGAATATAAAAAAAAAATCTATTGTTTAAAAAAATGTAATTATTTTTATCCACCCTGAAAGGGACCATGGATGCAGCTACGGCTCACAGATGATTATGGCCACACACCACCAAAATTCAGCGTATTTCTTTGCCAGATACAGGCAGGTTTTTCTAATCATCCGTGAAAATGGAGCCTGTACAAATAAATGACAGGCTGACACTATCCAGGGCTGTTCGCTTCTAAACGCACATGCAGCAATTGACTTTAGTTAGTGATAGATGTGTATTCTTGGGACACAGACAATCCAGCTTCTATAATGGTTCCTTGTGCAATTACATTCAAATAGCCAGGGACAGCTGCAGTATTAGCCTGTCATCAATTTGTACAGGCTTCCTGTCAGAGGCTGATTAGAAATACCTGGCCTTCCCTGCTGCAGAAATACGCTGATCTGATTAGTGTACAGCCCTTTCCTTGTCTATCCAAAATGAAATGAATAATAGAGTTGGCTCTACAAACACTTCAATAAGGATATGTTTTATCACACAGGTTCACTTAGAAAAACATTAACCTAATCTGTTAGTCAAGTCACTGCAAAATACTGCTCCCAGGCCCCATATGATCTTTGATTTCTATGCATGATTGAGTGGTGTCTTGGGAGGAAGCCATGGTTTGTAAAAAGTGCTAAGGAAGGCCCTGTACCTTGGGGGCAGAGGGTAATTGTTTCATGTCCTGACACCAGGTGTAAGGTAAAATGAGAATCATTTGACTTGTTTGTATTTGGAGTCGTGTGGTTGCCATCTGCTTTCTTGTTCTTTTGTTACATATTGGCTTCTCACACAAATGCTGTCCGTGTGACACCAGGAGCTGTCAGTTGCTTGTCAATCTCCATTCATACAGAACCACTTTCTGGTTACATATAGCGTATTAATTGCACTGCTCAGAGGAACACTGGAGGAGAGCTTGAAAAGCAGCTACTACATAATTACTGCAGAGTCTACTGAGTCAGCCTTAAAGTGATTGTAAAGTCTCCAGAATGCATTAAGGTGATAAACCTTTTTTGCTGCAGCTGCCCCCCAGACCCTCCCTTTTTCTTATTTAAGACCAATCCGATCCAGGGATGTGCACGAGCCCAGCGACCATTGGCTCCCACTGCAGTCAATCAAATCCAGGTGGCGGGGCGAGTCCCGCTGTCTGTTAATAGCAAGCCTGCACGAGTGCCCCCCATGTAAAGCAGCTTTCCGTGGGGGCGTTGAAGAGGAGGAGCCAGGAGCGCCAGCGGGCCACCCCAGAAGAGGAGGATCAGGGCCGCTCTGTGCCAAACTTTTACAGAGCAGGTAATTATAATGTGTGCTTTTTTTTTTTTTTTTTTTTTTTTTTTTAATTTAACCACTTCAGCCCGGAAGGCTTCACCCACCTTCATGACCAGTCCATTTTTTTTTTTTTTTTTTTTTTTTTTTGGCGATACGGCACTGCATTGCTTTAACTGACAATTGGGGGCAGTCGTGCAACGCTGTACCCAAATTTTATGTCTTTTTTTTTTTTCCCCCAAATTTTTCTTGTGCTATAAACAAAAAAGACCACCAATTTTGGAAAAAAAAATTTTTTTTACTTTTCTGCTGTAAAACATATGTTAAAAAAAAAAAAAAAAAAAAGTAAAAAAAATCAAATTTCTTCATCAATTTAGGCCAATAATGCATTCTGCTACATGGTATTTAGTAAAAAAAAATTTTTAAAAATCCCTATAAGCGTATATTGATTAGTTTGTGCAAAAGTCATCGTGTCTACAAACTTTAGGATATTTTTATTAGTAATGGCGGACACTTTTTGGGGATCAGTGACTCTAATACAGTGATCAGTGCTAAAAAAAATGCATTGTCACTGTACCAATGACACTGGCAGGGATGGGGTTAACATCAGGGGCAATCAAAGGGTTACGTGTGCTCCTAGGGAGTGACTTCTGTGTGGGGGATGGTTTAACTGGAGGAAAAAGGAGATCTGTGTTTCTGCTTAGCAGAAACACAAGATCTCCATTTTTCCTCTGACAGAACAGTGGTTTTCCTCTCCTGTCATCGATCGGCGGGTTCCAGACCCAGAAGAAGAGACAACGTACAGGTATGTTGTTTTGGGCAGCCGGGCCACCCTGCCACAGTAAATGTGTGGTGAGCGGTCCGGGAACAGCTAAAAACATACCCTTTACAACCCTTTTTTAAATTGGAATTCTAATTCCAGTTCACATGACCGGACCAGAGCGCCCTCAGAAAAGGTAAGTATAAACCTCTTCCTTTCACGGGGTAGTTGGACTAGGATATAGAAGAGGGTGGGAGCAGGTTTAAGCATATTTATCAATAGCCTGAAATTTTTCCTTTAAAGTGGAAGTAAACCCTCGTATTGTTTTCAGCCAAGGAAGCTGCCATCTTGGCCTCTGTTTGAGCTTCAACTGCCATGGTGCTGCAAATGTGTTCAGTTGTGACACCAGTTATTGGCTGGTTTGAACATGAGAGCACAATCAATGTGACGGTTACATTCCTAACTCGTACCGGGAATGTAACGTTTTTTTTTTTTTTTAACTGCTAAATGAATAGGTTTACTTCCGCTTTAATAGTTTTTGACAAGAGTTACATTCCCGGCACGTGCTGGGAATGTAACTGTCACATTGATTGTGCTCTCACGTTCAAACCAGCCAATAACTGGTGTCACAGCTGATCACATGTGCAGCAGCATGGCAGTTTAAGCTCAGAAGCCAAGATGGCAGCTTCCTTGGCTGAAAACAATAGAAGGGTTTTTTTTCCATGTGTCTTTACTGCAGAAATTTTAAGAGAAGTAGGGGTTTCTTTTGTTTTTTTATGTTTTATTTTTTCCCCCCATTTTTATACTTGCCTAGATGGATGCAGCATTGGTCTGATGCTGAAACTGTCCCCCCGCCGCCTATACACTGAAAACCGAGCAATGGAACACCTTCGATCACTGTTTTCGGAGCTCCATGAGCAGAGAGCTGTAGACTGTCAGCCATAGCTTTCTGCACATCTCCCTCCGTGCTCATTGGAGTGCTGGGCTGTGGAGGGGGCGGAACGGCCATTTTAGGCTCTGTGGTTCGCTGATATGGGTGTCAGTCCACGCACCTGGCGGATCCAGACTTTGTCGTGATGACGTGGCACCAGGACTGATCTCCATGATATCCTTTAAACTTTCTAATCCTTAATAAACATCCATCAGAAATGCATGCAAATTTGTATGCTTTCCCGACACACAGAGAAACCTGCTGTTCTTTAGCAGATGCGCAGTGGTGCCGTAAATTCTCAATGGCACCCCCATGTGGTTTGGTGTGGTACAATTTTACAAAAGGTTTGGAGACTTCTTTCCCTGCCTGCCTTATTGGTAGGGTAGACCATTTTAAATGAATGGGCTGCCCTACACACGGTGCTTGGTCCTGTGCACACATTATTGTGAACCAAGCCTTACTGTACCAGGTTGAACCAATAACGCCCACTGGAAGAGAGGAAAATCTCCCCAGTAGAGTGACTGACAAATATGTTACAGAAGTTCTAAAGCCAGGTACACATATGAAAATTGGAGGAAAAATTCTGTACGCGGCACAATCGTCCAATTTTCGTATAGTGTGTACACAATTTTCCACATCCGATTCAAACTTTCCAAATGAAATTTTCTGAAGGGGCACACTCCAAAAATGTTCTCGTATGTGAACAGAATTAACGATTTTTGTTTCTGTACTATTTATAAAAAGAAGAGAATAGTCGTGCAACAGATATAGCATAAAGTTAATATATAATTTTATTCATCAAATACATTTGAACATACCAAAGTTTTGAAAATACATATTGTGTTATTGGCTAATGATAAAACAATATGCAAAAGAGCTGACATGTAAATATACAAAAATACACATAATGACCCCATACTTGATAAAATCTTTATACATGAAATGCAAGCACGGGCCAATACATTATGAAGGTAGGTAAAAAGCCAAACTCGTCTGAGCACCCTAAAAAAAACTCTACATGTTTCATGGCTCTCGTCCACTCATCAGGAGTTGGGTGCAAGGATAAACTGTAAATGCAGGTATAAATGTCTACTGGGATAGAGTTTTGTCATTGTGGCTGTGCCAGCTCACATCCCCCCTCTATTTTGTTTCCTGTTTTCGTACGTGAAAAATCAGATATGAAAGACTATGCATGATCAGAAGCCATAAACGAGGAGAATTTTCCTACATTATTTCCATTCTCATTTTCCACTTGTGAAACATTGAGGAAAACCAGACGATTGTTCACCCGATTTTCCTATAGTGTGTATTCAGCTTAACTCTTCCCCACTCCGTCCAAGTAAAGTATAACTAGTATATAAGTGGAGTGGGATTATAACTCTTGTCAGGTTTTTATTGCGGCCGGTGTCCCCCTTTAGGGAGATGCACCTTCTGGGTTTGTCCTCTTTTTACCATTATCATTGAGAATTAAATGTTAAAAGAAAATCTCAAATTTTTGATTGTCAGCAGAACAGGAAAAGAGGGGAAATCTTTCAGTTCTGGCGACAACCATGGATTTTCCCTTGCTTCTGTTGTGGCTATGGCAAAGGAAGTAAAGGGAAATCTCTACAATGGGACATACAGTAGATGGCAGATGAAAAGAATTGACGAGGTAGTATAACACCTTCGCCTAGGCTTCATTCACACTTTTATGACTTGTCATGCAACTTTGGATATCAAAGTCACATGACAAGTTGCAGTCCATTCTTTTCAATGGCACCCTTCAAATCGTTGTGACGGTGGCAGCGATTTTGAAAAAGTGCCTGCACTACTTGCGACTTTGTTCCAGGGAGTGTAGAGTCGGATCAAAGACACACTCAGTCGCACAGGAAACGGTGCAACTTTGGAGTCTCGCTAGCAGGGTTGATTTGATTTAAATCAACTCTATTTTAAATCCTAATTTTTAAAGAGCAACTGTCACCTCTGACCCGTTGTTGACTCACTGACAGTCCCATTCACTTTAATGGGATGGCTGGTGATGCTGCAGTGACACAACAAGGTGAGGGACGTGGCGGCAGCAAGTGAATGGATGCCCGCTGACAGGATAAATGGGATAAAGGAATATTCCTGAACTGTGGTTTTATCTCATGGTTACTGGGAAATTATGTGAATGCATCAATGCAGTGCATGTTATCTCGGCTTGCAGAGCTTGGATTAATTGAATGAGTTTACCAAAAATTTAAATATTTCATAATATACAGCCTCATGCTACATAACTAAGCTCTATTTCATGCTGAATAAACAAAATTAATAATGTATCAGAAAACTATCTTTAGATTTTTTACTCCAAGCATTTTATTAAAATAGATTTCATGAAAATCCCATGTAAAAAAAAAAAAAAAAAAAATCATTGCTTTTTATCCACCCTGCTCGCTAGTGTGAATGGAGCCTTACTCAATCCAAGATTGAAAAAGGAAAAAAAGTTTTACTTAGATTTTTTTTTATTTTGGATTAGTGTTGTAGATTTTAATGAACTGTCCAGCAGTAGGATGATCTGTGCTTGCACGACCCTTCCCCCTTCAATGTTCTTTTTATTCTCTCTCCAACCATACAGTTTTTCCTCTCTTCCCCCTCCTCTCTCACGCTCTCTTGACTTATGCTCTCAATCCCTTCTGAGTGTTTATTACTCGTCTCTCCCAACTTCCTTTGCAGCTTTTACTACACTCCAATTTTTCCAAACCTGTTAACTTTAATTAGACGATGCTGCTTTTGTGATGCACTCATGCTGTCCTCGGGCACTTTGAAACAGCCTGATGTCAAAGTCCAGTTCGAGTTAAAAAGTATCTAGTCCCTGTTTTTATGTTTAAGTTGGTGTAAAAGAAAGCCCACATTATATCTGTGAATTTATACAGTAGAGCGTTTTACCACTTGCCAGACCTCGTCAGCATAAACTGAGGAAAATGTTATATATGTGTGTGTGTGTGTGTGTGTATATGTATATATGTGTGTATGTATATGTGTATATATATATATATATATATATATATATATATATATATATATATATATATATATATATATATATTTATTTTGGGGGGGATTTATTATAGTAAAAAATATTGCTTTTTTTTTGTTTTTTTGTTTTATAGCGCAAAAAATTAAAAACCGCAGAGGTGATCAACTACCACCAAAAGAAAGCTCTATTTGTGGGAAAAAAAGGGACGTCAATTTTGTTTTTGTGTAACGTCGCACGACCACGCAATTATCAGTTAAATCGACGCAGCGCTGAATCGCAAAAAGTGCTCTGGTCAGGAAGGGGGTAAAATCTTCTGGGGCTGAAGCGGTTAAACTTGCACACATACAGTATGCATTACTGTCTGCCTGTGAAAAAACAGCGCAAAAGACCTACAATCACCAAGGGTTCGCATACACAGACTAGGTTGACCGCCTGCGATTTTGCCGCTTTTTTTTTTTTTAAACTCTTATAAAGGCCAATGTGTGCATGAACACAGGCTTTTAGACCCCTTTCACACCGAGGGCGTTTTTCAGGCGCGATAGCGTTAAAAATAGCGCCTGCAATCCGCCCTCAAACAGCTGCAGCATTTGTGAGCGGCGCGCTGGCAGGACGTCAGGAAAAGTCCAGCCAGCAGCTTCTTTGGAGCGGTGAAGGAGTGGTGTGTTTACCGCTCCTCCACCGCTGCTCCCCATTGAAATCAATGGGGCAGCGCTGGGATACTGCCGGCAAAACACCACTATTGCGGGCGGTTTTAACCCTTTCTCGGCCGCTAGCAGGGGGGGGGTAAAAGTGCCCCGCTAGCGGCCGAAATGCGCAGCTAATCCGACGGTAAAACACTGCTAGAAATAGCGGTGTTTTACCCCCGACGCTATGGGTGGCTCGGTGTGAAAGGGGTCTTATGGAGTTGAGTTTAGGAGGCAAAAAAAATACCAAAAGCTTCTAAACTCATATTTAGAAGCTGTAGTGTACATAAGCCCAAAGAAGTACAACTGCACTAATCATGGTTTAAAATCCCTTCAGGACTGCCCACCGCACTTGCACTGCAGCAGGGCGGCCCTACTGCGCTAGACCATGTACATGATATTGTATTTCAAGGTAGAAGGATGCACGTGCCCCCTGCCCCCGCTGTGATGCAATTTGCTACAGCACAAACAGATCAGCGGGTCTCGGCCAAATATTTATGGCCAGAACCTGCCAATTGGCTGAGCAAATGACAGAAGAAGGCCCTGTGTAGGTGTAAACAGGGATCTCCACTGTCAGCAGCAATGTGCCGTCCTGTCTGTCTCTTTCTTTCTTTCTTTCTTTCTTTCTTTCTTTCTTTCTTTCTTTCTTTCTTTCTTTCTTTCTTTCTTTCTTTCTTTCTTTCTTTCTTTCTTTCTTTCTTTCTTTCTTTCTTTCTTTCTTTCTTTCTTTCTTTCTTTCTTTCTTTCTTTCTTTCTTTCTTTCTTTCTTTCTTTCTTTCTTTCTTTCTTTCTTTCTTTCTCTCTCTTTCTTTCTGTCTCTCTCTTTCCTTCTGTCTCTCTCTTTCCTTCTGTCTCTCTCTTTCCTTCTGTCTCTCTCTTTCCTTCTGTCTCTCTCTTTCCTTCTGTCTCTCTCTTTCCTTCTGTCTCTCTCTTTCCTTCTGTCTCTCTCTTTCCTTCTGTCTCTCTCTTTCCTTCTGTCTCTCTCTTTCCTTCTGTCTCTCTCTTTCCTTCTGTCTCTCTCTTTCCTTCTGTCTCTCTCTTTCCTTCTGTCTCTCTCTTTCCTTCTGTCTCTCTCTTTCCTTCTGTCTCTCTCTTTCCTTCTGTCTCTCTCTTTCCTTCTGTCTCTCTCTTTCCTTCTGTCTCTCTCTTTCCTTCTGTCTCTCTCTTTCCTTCTGTCTCTCTCTTTCCTTCTGTCTCTCTCTTTCCTTCTGTCTCTCTTTCTTTCTCTCTTTCCTTCTGTCTCTCTTTCTTTCTTTCTTTCCTTCTGTCTCTCTTTCTTTCTTTCTTTCCTTCTGTCTCTCTTTCTTTCTTTCTTTCCTTCTGTCTTTCTTTCAAGCAGGGAGTAAAGACTGGCACCTTGCTTTGCTTGTGTGTATGTATGTATGTATGTATATGTGTATATATATATATATATATATATATATATATATATATATATATATAATATATATATATATATATATATATATATATATATATATTATACAGGGAATTTTTTTTTTTTTTTTTTGGCCGAAATTTTGGGATTACAAAAAAAAATCATTGGCTATTATTATTTTTTTTATTTTTTTTTTTTTTTTTTTTTATATATAGCAGAAAGTAAAAAATATTGTGTGTGATGGGGTTTTTTTTGTCTGTATTCCGTTTAAGGCACCTTTCACATGAACGGACCGTTAAGGTCCGCCTATCAGTTTTGTCGGCGGACCTGAACGGGCACTCCATGTTAATCTATGGAGCAACGGATGTCAGCGGGGACATGTCCGCTGACATCCGATCCGCTAAAATCAGACAGATGGCCCTACTTTGGCATCCATCCCTATCTCCCTATCGGATCGGGTGAGATCTGATGAAAACGGACATGCTGTCCGTTTTTGGCCGATCTCTCCATAGAAACCAGTGGCGCTCGACAAGCCCCTCCCCGCTCAGTGATCAGAGGGACCTGTCATCTGCCGGCTCAGTGGAGAGATCTCCTGCTGAGCTGGCAGACTCCGTGGCAGCGGATCCGCCTCATGTGAATGAGGCCTCAATATAAAAAAGTAAATAAAACCTAGTGGTAGAGATGCACAATTAATCGTAAAGAATCGTTATCACGATCTTGACTAAAGTGTTTCACAATTCTTTCTATGCAAAGGATTCTCTCTGCTTTTCTGAAGCCACAGCCCTCAAAAGAAAGGAAGAGAAAAACCGGGCAGTCTGCCGAGAAACAAAACATTTTTTATCAGTTGAACTTAAGTATAAACACTGTAACAATTTGTCAATGGAATAGACTTCCTGTGTAAGGGAAAAAATTTTAACCACTTAAACACTAAACCTTTTTCTGACATTTGTTGGTTTCAAGTTAAAATCATATTTATTTATTTTTTTTCTTTATAGAAAATTACTTAGAACCCCCAAACATATATATTTTTTTAGTAGACACCCTAGAGAATAAAATGGTGGTTGTTGCAATATTTTATGTCACACTGTATTTGCGCAGCGGTCTTTCAAATGCAATTTTTTCGGAAAAATTACTTTAATGAATTAAAAAAAAAAAAAAAAATCTAACCAGTAAAGTTAGCCCATTTTTTTTTTTTTTTTTTTTTTTTTTTTTTTTTTGTATAATGTGGAAGATTTTACATCACGAGAATCCTGATCTTTTTATCCTAAGCAAAAAAAATTGTGATTCTCATTTTGGCCAGAATTGTGCAGCTCTCAAATACCACCAAAAGCAAGATAGATATATAGATCTATCTATCTATAAAATTGTAGTGCAGTGCTAAATGGCAAAAAAATGGCCTGGTCATGAAGGGAGTAAAATTTTCCGGAGCTGAAGTGTTTAAGCCCAAAACCCCGATCGTTCTAGAAAAGCTACAATTTCTGCAGGAGGATAAAATGATGGTGCCCTTGTGCCTCTAACTACTGTAAATATGTATGTATTGTATTTGAGCTTGTGTTGCCACTTTTCGTCCTTGGTTTGTCTTTGCTGTCACCTGTTGGTCTAACCTAGGGACACCACTTGGCATTTACTCCACATTGGCTTCTCATAGCTGTATTGTGCGAACCAGGGAGTGGCAGTTGTATTCCACTGGTGCAGGTGAAGTCTGCCATGAATTTTGTTGTAGAAATGGGCCCAGAAATTTCATTGATACATGTGTTTCATGTATGTGTATTGACCTGTTGAACCAATTTGCATTCAAACCTACAATGAAAAATGACAGCTGGAAGAGGGTTGGCGGCTGTGAGGCGAGACCAATGATTTGTATGTGAGAGAGACTGTTAACTCATGCCTGTTAGGCCCCTTTCACATGACCTTTCCAACCAGGTCCACCTGTCCGTTTTACTGACAGACCTGATCAGTCTGGTCTGCTAAAGACAAATGGAAGGGGATCTGTCATTCCCCGTGTAGGCCGATCGGATGTAAAAGGGCAGCAGAGTCCTTTTACACCTGGCCACCCATAGAGCAGAGGGGGCACTGTCCATGTCCACTCTGTATAAACTGAGCAGACAGGGACCTGTAATCCGCCTCCTCTCTGCTCCGATCAGAGGACAGATCCCCTACTGATCAAAACAGTTCACCCCATGTGAAAGGGGCCTTACAGAGGCCAGGACAAGTATCTACCTGCATACTTAGTGTTGAGTTGGAGAACAAACTTTTAGGCCTCATGCACACTGGACATTAAAATAATGTTCTAAAAACGCCAGTAGCTTTGCAGTGAGTTTCTCAATAGTGTTTTTAGCTTTTTTTTTTTTTCAATGGATTAAGAACGTCAAACGCTGGTGAGCCACGTTTATCAGCATTTGACGTTAGAGCGTTTTTACAGCTGAAAAACTCCTCTCAGAACCCACTAGTTTTTTTTTTTTTTTTTTTTTTTTTTTTTTAAAGCCAAAAAACAGCCCAGCCAAAAACTGCTAACAGCCTATGTGTGCATGGACACATCGGATAACGTTATGGGGAGTTTATTGACTGTAGAAAAAAAACGTCTGAGGCCAAAAACAGCAGCTGTAAAAAAATGTCCAAAAATGTCCAGTGTGCATGAGGCCTTATAAACTAATATTATTTCAAACTTCCTGCATCCTAGCCAGGTGTTCTCAGATCAGTGACAGAAATGACTTCCATGATATACACTACAGCTGTGCCTGGATAACAAAGCAGTGTATTGACAAAAGTAGGCTGTACTCACTGGCTTTAATTACATGCAAATTTTAATGTTGAAATGCACTTTGTATTGAACGTTTACATGGGTCAGGATGTGTGTTTTGATACATTTCCATTTATTTCAATGGAAAACACATCAAGCAAAATCGCAAATGTGTGAATCCATACTAAAACTGACACTAACCTAGGTTCTATTCTTAATTGATCCCCTACTCTGCTGCATACTTATGTCATGCACCTCTGTACATTGCCATGCAGGTCTGTTAAAGCGGTAGTAAACCGTTGTGTTTTTTTTTTTTTTTTAATTTTATTTTTTCTTTAACCTGCAAGGCAATGTCGTAATGTGCTAGTATGCATCGCATACTAGCACATTATGTGAAACTTACCTTAGAACAAAGCCCTCTAGCAGCATGCTGTCAATGCTGAAGGCGCTTCCATCTTCACCTGATCTTCCTTCCGGGTTTGTGAACTCTGGCTGTGTGAGTGGCTGGAGCCGTGATGACGTCACTCCCACCGTTTACAGCACAGGACTCTGAAAGAACGGCATGGGTAAAAAATTTTTTTTTTTTTTTTTTCAGTTGTCCATTTATAAGATATTTCTAACACATAACACCCCAAAATATATTCTGCTACTCCTCCTGAGTATGGTGACACCACATGTTTGAGACTTTTACGCAGCCTGCCCACATACAGAGGCCCAACATCCAAGTAGCACCTCCAGGCATTCTAGCAGCATAAATTACACACATAATTTTCTGACTACCAATCACATTTTTGAAGGCCCTTCATTTTTCTAACACGTAGCAGGTACATACCAAATAACAAGATTACCTTGGTTTTAGAAGTGCAGTGGTCCACAGAGGAGAGCGTCTGTCCAGGCAGCAGACAGGGATGTGGTCAGCGACAGCAAAAGCAATAATCCAGGCAGGAATACTGTCCAGAGTTTGTACAGGCAGAGATACTGTCAGCACAGCCAAAGCATTGGTCCAGGTAACAGGCAGAGGTTTCCAGGCAGAAATACTGTCCATAGTCAGTAGAGGCAGCAGGCAGATATTTGGTCAACACAGCCAAAGTATTGATCCAAGCAGCAGGAAGAAACATGGTCCATAATGTCCTGGGTCATTACAGGCAGCAATATGGTTAGCACAGCCAAAGTATTGGTCTAGGCAGGCAAAATGGCAGGCAAAGACATTGTCGGTAAACGGGCTAGGGTCAGTTAATTAACGTGGAAGATAGAAACTTGGTAGCAGGCAAATGATCCACACAGGTATTTGAAATGGGGAAATGGCAGTCTGTTAATAAGGGGAACTAATATCTGATGGACGTGTGATTAATATTTGAAGCAATCTCCAATGCACAGGGCAGGTTGGGAGGGACATAATAGCTGGTATCTCTTCTAACTTCTCCTCTGCTGCATACACGGCATTTCTTTTGGCGTCCTCTTCCAGATTCTATGGAGGAATGTTATAGGAAAAATGTGGCTTGTGAAGTCGACTGACACTATTAGAGGGAATGCTTCCTGGGGCGGGACCTTGTTGGTAAATCAGGGCAGTGACGATGTCTTCAATATACTTGAGGTAGGTGATTTGTTGGTTTTGCGTTGCTTTTTGGTAGCAGACAAGCTAATCAAACAGGGCCATATGAAAGAGTTGAAATGCAACTTACTTATACTAATAACGGGACTTTCTGGTTGACACATAGGGTTGTAGCACCTGATCTTTTAATCCACCCCCCCCCCCCATGTACATATTGTAGTCATGGACACATTCAGGCTTTACGGGGCCACATCTTCTCTGGATCTCCACCAAGGTGTCATTGTGGATGGCAGAGAAGATGTGGACATCTTTCTTGTCCCTCCACCTCATGGCCAATACCTCCTCATTTCTCATGAATGCTGATTCTCAGTTTTGCAGTTATTTTGTGGGAAGCAGGCTGGTATAGTAGTTGTCGACATACAAGTGATATCCTTCTTTGAACAGAAGGTATGCCGGCTCCCAGACAATTTTCCCACTGGTTCCAATTAATGTGAGGCAATCACAGGGCTGGAGCTTGGGAGTCTTTGCCTTCATAAATACGGAATGTGAACACACAATTTTATTTAATTTCAACCCATACCTGGCTCTCTTACTTGGTATATACTGCTTGAAGTGCAGTCGGCCAGTAAAATGTATAAGGGACTCGTCCACACAAAAGGAATTGATTAGGGGGCGTATCTTGTAGAATTTGTCGTGGTTGGGATGATCTTGGGGAGGGCACTGCTAATTATCATTGAAGTGTAGAAAACGCATAATCATGTCTTATCATGTCCTGGACATGACAGCAGAATGTATCTGCATGGGGTTGGTGGACCACTAGGCATGGAGTTCATATTTTTTTTTTTTTTTTTTTTGTAAGGCCCAAAAAACAATTCAAATTCGTCCAGTGTTAGACGTTGCCACTGGAACATGCGGGCGTAGGATGAATTGGGGTTGGCAGCAATAAATTTGGGATGCAAACAGATTGGTTTGGTCCACCATTGATCGGGGAAGCGCTGTGTCTGAGGGACACTCTGTCCCTGATCACTGCGGGCGCATGCTAGGGATTATCCTGCTGGAAGTCATGACGCCCAGTCAGGATAATGCAACCACCGCCTGGCCATCATTCTGCTGTAGGCGAGAAGTGGTTAAACTTTCAAATGAGCATTCAGTGTCTCTCGTTCTCATCTGTTGGTGTACTATAAAGCTTTTTCCATGGACTCCTGTACATCATCTATATTTATGGTCTTGGCCAACTGATTAAATGTTTTTCTATTCCTATACAGTATCTCACAAAAGTGAGTACACTCCTCACATTTTTGTAAATATTTTATATCTTTTCATGTGATAACACTGATGAAATTACACTTTGCTACAATGTAAAGTAGTGAGTGTACAGCTTGTATAAGGAAATTTGCTGTCCCCTCAAAACACACAGCCATTAATGTCTAAACCGCTGGCAACAAAAGTGAGTACACCCCTAGGTGAAAATGTCCAAATTGGGCCCGATTAGCCATTTTCCCTCCCTGTGTCATGTGACTCGTTAGTGTTACAAGGTCTCAGGTGTGAATGTGGAGCAGGTGTGTTTAAATTTTGGTGTTTTCGCTCTCACACTCTCATACTGGTCACTGGAAGTTCAACATGGCAATTCATGGCAAAGAACTCTGAGGATCTGAAAAAAAGAATTGTTGCTCTACATAAAGATGGCCTAGGCCAGTGATGGTGAACCTTGGCACCCCAGATGTTTTGGAATTACATTTCCCATGATGCTCATGCACTCCGCAGTGTAGTTGAGCATCATGGGGAATGTAGTTCCAAAACATCTGGGGTGCCAAGGTTCGACATCTCTGGCCTAGGCTATAAGAAGATTGCTGAGACCCTGAAACTGAGCTGCAGCATGGTGGCCAAGACCATACAGCGCTTTAACAGGACAGGTTCCACTCAGAACGCCATGGTCGACCAAAGCAGTTGAGTGCACATGTTCAGTGTCATATCCAGAGGTTGTCCTTGGGAAATAGACATATGAGTGCTGCCAGCATTGCTGCAAAGGTTGAAGGGGTGGGTGGTCAGCCTGTCAATGCTCAGACCATACGCCGCACATTGCATCAAATTGGTCTGCATGGCTGTCGTCCCAGAAGGAAGCCTCTTTTAAAGATGATGCACAAGAAAGCCCACAAACAGTTTGCTGAAGACAAGCAGACTAAGGACATGGATTACTGGAACCATGTCCTGTGGTCTGATGAGACCAAGATAAACTTATTTGGTTATTTGTGTGGCGGCAACCAGGTGAGGAGTACAAAGACAAGTGTGTCTTGCCTACAGTCAAGCATGGTGGTGGGAGTGTCATGGTCTGGGGCTGCATGAGTGCTGCCGGCACTTGGGAGTTGCAGTTCATTGAGGGAAGCATGAATGCCAACATGTACTGTGACATACTGAAGTAGAGAATTATCCCCTCCCTTCAGAGACTGGGCCGCGGGGCAGTATTCAATGACAACCCCAATTACACCTCCAAGGTGACCACTGCCTTGCTAAAGAAGCTGAGGGTAAAGGTGATGGATTGGCCAAGCATGTCTCCAAACCTAAACCCTATTGAGCATCTGTGGGGCATCCTCAAACAGAAGGTGGAGGAGTGCAAGGTCTCTAAAATCCACCAAATCCGTGATGTCATCATGGAGGAGTGGAAGAGGACTCCAGTGGCAACCTGTGAAGCTCTGGTGAACTCCATGCCCAAGAGGGTTAAGGCAGTGCTGGAAAATAATGGTGGCCACACAAAATGACATTGTGGGCCCAATTTGGAAATTTTCACTTAGGGGTGTACTCACTTTTGTTGCCAGCGGCTTAGACATTAATGGCTGTGTGTTGCGTTATTTTGAGTTATTATGACTCAGGTGAGTGTAACTAGATGTCCGCTTGCCGCCTTCTCACTTTATACTTACTGTGGATGAGTGTGGGGTGTAGCAAGATGGTGGCGACTGAACGTCACTTCCGTTACAAAATCTGACGGGTCACCTAATCTGATGAAACCCCTGCGCTGGTATCTCTAAGGAAATCATCTGTTTTTTCTGTTGCTGTTGGAGAGATTTCTTATTGCTTCCTGTCCAGATGGGAAGTTAGAGGGAAATTCACCAGCAGGAATACAAACTTCAAGAAAAAAAAGCAATCAGTGTAACTGATCTGCCTGTTGCTCCCTGCTAGAGGAGCCGGCTTTGTTCTCAAACTCAATAAAAAGATTGAAATATAAAAAGATTGAAATCTAAAAATTCAGTCAGTTTCTAATCCTTTCCTGCTTCATAGAAAACAATTTTTGGCTGGAGTTGGGTCTAAATTTTTTATCTTCTTCTTTTTTGCTGTTGCTGTAAATGGTATACATTTCTATGTATAGCAACAACTTTGCACAGATTGCCTTCTTTTTCTAGGACAGTGTTTTCTCAACTCCAGTCCTCAAGGCGCCCCAGCAGGTCATGTTTTCAGGATTTCCCTCAGATGAAACGACTGTGGTAATTACCAAGGCAGTGAAACTGATCAAATCACCTGTGCAAAATAACGGAGAGCATGAAAACATGACCTGTTGGGGGGCACTTTGAGGACTGGAGTTGAGAAACACTGGTCTAGGAAATCAACGCAAAAGCAAATGATGGAATGATGCTGCCGCCTAACCTGGATGGAAGACCTTTTTTGTGTGTGTACACATATTAGCGGTGCAAAGTTCACAACTAGTCCATGCAGTTCTGTTTGGTCTATACTTCTGTTTCAGGAGAGGAATAGTTTTTGCAGATGTTTGTCACAGATTTGTTCTTTTGTATGTTAACCTAATTTGGTATTGTGTGTGTTTTTGGGGTTTTTTTTTTTTGTATTTTTTTTTTTTTTTACCTAAAAGGGCAGCATTTCTTATAACCTACATGGCTAACTAGGCTTTTGAACATGAACTCCAGGCAGAGCGCTAAGGAGGATCTTCGCTTGTCACTTTAAGCCATACATTTTGATCACCTGTCCTTTCTCCTGCCTGTGATTGGACAATAAAAGCAGCTGCAGACTGCTTTCTCTCTTCTCTACTGTCAGCATGTTCATTGTCAGCACAAAACGATCCACATAAAGTTAGAATTTAAAAATATGCTCTGTCTGCACTCAGCTGACATTACCCAAACGAAAATGGAATTGGTTGTTTTGGAACTGTTTTAATTTTGCTCATATATTTGTAATTGTCCCCTGTAAGAAACCTTTTATGATGCCTTGGGCCACTAGCTGCCAAGATTCTCTTGGCAATTTTAAATGTTATGGCCACCTTTTTTTTTTTTTTTTTTTTTTTTCCCTTGTGAATCTGTGCTGTTAGTCAGCACTGATGTAGCAGAGGTAGTAGGCTCTCACACATGGGGGTCAATTTATCAATATTTTTCACCCAAAATTCACATATTTTTGGTAATCACATTCTTTACCTTATTGTCCGGTGTTCTCTTCCTGTAGCTTTTTCTTTTGTCATTCAGAAATCCAGTGATGATACAGGTATAGTGCAAACATGTTCTATATCTTTCTGGTCTCTGTTTCTCTTTTTAATATATGTTCCCAAGTGGGGAAATAGTCTTACAAAAGGCAGGATCCTCACACCTTAATGCAACAGAGTAATAAAGTTCTTCTCCACCTAATGCTTTTATTTATAATTCATCATTCCCTTTAAGAAGGCCATATCCCATCTGGTCTTCTCATCACACAGCGATAATTCCTAGCAACTGCCAGAAATTAATTGTTCTGTCGGGAACAGGTGTTATTTGAATATGTTCCACACACATGGATCTTACAGTGAGGTTGCATCAGCCCCATTGGATTGTCCCTTTTTGTGGAAAGTATATTGGTGGGAGGCAGGAAATATCTTTGGTTTGGGGTAATGCTGTGGTGGTGCATATTTTGTGACTGAACAATCAATCGCAGAACTTCTTTATTTTTCAATGCTTGGTCCACTAATTCTTAACTGTTTGCCGAGAAAATGTTTAGTATCAAAGTGGTTCCAGTTTATTTGTTCTTGTGCCCTGTTACAAAAACCCTTGCTCTGTTGTAAGCAAAAAAAGCATGTCTGGCCTGTCTCAGACTTGGCCAGGAAACCCGTAACTGTGCTGTTACTAACTAAAATTTGCCAGCTGGTTTACAGACTTCAGAGAGAGGACTAGTTGTAGATGTATTATTTGAACACTTTTAAATTCACTTTTCTTTGTAGTTAAAAATCTAACTCCCTGCATCTCTGTTGCACTTTTATCAAAACACACATTCTATAGAGTTCAATTAACACATGTAAAATGCACTGCACAGATGGAACTGGCCCTAACCAAGCTGATACGACTTTGCCCTACTTTTTGCTGCAACAGATTACTGCAGAGATGACCTATTACTTGCTGGTTACGTTTGCATAAGGGGCTGGATCGGATCAGAGGCTTGCCCCATAAAGAGAGAAGCAAATGAATAGATCAGATAAAAAATTTTTTATGTGTCTTCACTGTTTAATGATAAAGTTCTGTTTTTGTTTTTGTGTTTGAAATCAACATAGTATGTGTAATATGTAGCATATTTGCTTTATTCACACCAGCCCAGTTTGCTGGTACGTCCCATCCACATGTGCACCACAACAGACCAAGAATCATGCATGCACCGTTTTCAGCAGTGTGCTGTAGTGTATTACCATACATTGTAGTGCACTGTAATGGTGAATGAATGGCACTGCCGCGCACCAATGTGCGCATCATGTTACCGCACGTTACACAGCACACTGATGTGAATAGGCACATGAGCCCTCTCTCCGCTCCTCCATTAGCAGGACAAGGAATGAGAAATCTTGGAAGCTGTCATTACTCACCGCCTGAAAATGCTAATAGTCTGTGAGCCTCTTACTTCAATACTTTGAATCACTGACTGAAAAGTAATATGAAGATAAAATTGCTCTTCTCATCTGAATACTGAGTTGGTAACCTGGAAAAACTCTGAAATATCAGGTGTTTGCAGAGCTTCCCAGGTGACTTGACACTATGTAGCTGATGTACAATAAGGCCTTTAGTGAAATAAGGAAAAAATGAATATTTAAAATGGGGGGGGGGGAAGAGAGAGACACAGCAATGAAGATCAGTGAGTGGAGACGATAAAAGCCTGCATAAGTCCCTGTAGTGGACTGAAAGGGTAACCAATGTGGAACAATTGAATGAACGTTCTGACAACCTTAGACTTTGCCATATATGGATAGGCTCTATAAATAAGGCTGTCGTTTCATGTTCAACAAAAACGAGGTTGTTTTTTCCTCCCCTGGGACTTAATGAAGGACGTGATCTTGACTTTCCTACAGACTTTAACTACAGCAGTAAGCCATTTACCCAGCCTGTTTACATTGAGTGTTATATATTAGGAAACTCCTAATAGCAAATCTGATGGTACTTTGACATGCATGGCTTGAATTGAGGGACACTCATTATACTTGCATTATAACATTGAGGGCTCTTGTGCATAGGTGTAAAGGGCCGTACAGCATAAAAGTAGGCCATATTTTTAAGCCCCAGGGTCATAGGTGTTGCATACAGTCGCTTCTACAAAAATCCAATGACCTCATTCAGCTGTATGTTGGTCAACACAGATCCCAGCATTTACAAGTAGGGATGTATGTCCCTGAATGCAGACTGTCTGTCTCCAGGGGCCTAAATGTATACATGTATATGCTTGGATCTGCATTTACCAGCATACAGCCACATCCTGTCATTGATTTGTACCAGGGTTTTTTTAAATGCTTTTAAATCACTTGTAAAAAGGCTTGATTTAAATCAACTCAATTTTAAGGCCTCATGCACACGGGATGTTAAAATAACGTTATGAAAACGCCAGTATCTTTGCAGTGATTTTTTTCTTCCAGCTTTTTTCAGCTTTTTTTCAACGTTTTTCAACGTTTTTGCAATGGTGTTTTTGAGCGTTTTTCCGCGTTAGCGTTTTTTAGCGTTTTGTTTTTTTTTTTTTCAAAATTTTTTTTTTTTTTCCCAATGGATCAAAAACGTTAAACATTGGTGAATGACGTTTTTGAGCGTTTATCAGTGTTAGAGCATTTTTACAGCTGAAAAACGTCTCTCAGAACCCACTGGTCCTGGGTTTTTTTTACAGCTTAAAAATGCCTATGCCATTTGCAGCTCAAAAACACCTAGGTGGGCATGAAGCCATAGACTAAGGCCCCTTTCACACTGGGGCGGTTTGCAGGCGTTATTGCGCTAAAAATACCGCCTGCAAACCGCCCCAAAACAGCCTCCGCTGTTTGTTCAGTGTGAAAGCCCGAGGGCTTTCACACTGAAGCGGTGCGATGGCAGGAGAAGAAAAAATCTCCTGTCAGCCGCATCTTTGGAGTGGTGAAGGAGCTGTGTATTCACCACTCCTAAACCGCTCCTGCCCATTGAAATCAGTGGGACAGCGCGGCTATACCGCGGCAATACCGCAGCTATAGCCGCGCTATACGAGTGGATTTAACCCTTTTTCGTCCGCCAGCGGGGGGTTAAAACCGCACCGCTAGCGGCCAAATACCACGCTAAAAATAGCGCTGTTTTACCGTCGACACCCCCTACCGCCCCAGTGTGAAAGGGGCTTAACATAGACATGCCTTTTTAAGCTGCAAAAAAACGCTCAAAAAAGCGGCTGTAAAAACGTCCGTGTGCATGAGGCCTAAATCATAATTTTTAAAGAGCAACTGTCATCTGTCCCACAGTGGCTCCTCCTCTGACCTGCTGTTAACTCACCGACAGTCCCATTCACTTTAATGGGACTGTTGGTGATGCTGCAGTGACACAACAAGGTGAGGGACGTGGCAGCAGCAGATGAGTGGATGCCCCGCTAACAGGCGCTGCCATGATGGATCTGAAATGAGGTGCTCTTTAAATGTAAAGACTCATTGTCATGGTTAGAATCTTTAATATTTGCAAACAAAATGAAGATTCCTATTTAGAATAATAAGCTGTCAGGTTAGTAAAACAGCGATATCAGAACCGATTCAATCATACAGTTTGTAGTGTACATAGGTTTGCAAAACCAATGGGATAAAGGAATATTCCTGAACTTTGTTTTATCTCATGGTTACTGTGAAATTGTGTGAATGCATCAATGCAGTGCATGTTATCTCCGCTTACAGAGGTTGGATTCACTGAATGAGTTTACCAAAAAATGTAAATATTGCTTAATGTACAGCCTCATGCTACATAACTAAGCTCCATTTCATGCTGAATAAACTAAATTATTAATGTATCTCAAATAGAAAACAATCTTTTTAGATACATTTTTACTCCAAATTCATTTTATAAAAACAATTTGGGGGGGGGGGGGGTTAAAAAAAAAAAAAAAAATCATTGCTTTATGTCCACCCTGTTTGTACAGATGGCTGTGTACAAGGGTCACTGTATGGGCCCCCTGCGCCTGTGTGCATGAGCCATAATAAACAGCGGAAGGATTATTTACTAAAGGCAACTGCAGTCGCTGTAGATCTGAGGGGGACGTGCAAGGAAAATAAAAAACACAGCATTTTTGCTTGTACATGATTGCATCATAAAATCAGCAGAGCTTCCCCTGATTTCAGATCTTCCCCTCAGATCTACAGCGACTGCACTTGCAGTGCAAAATGGATTTGCCTTTATTGAATCAACTCCATTGTCTTTAAGTAACCATTCACTTCAATGTAATGTAAATTGCATGCCAAGATTGATCTGCAAATCCTGTACAGAGTATTTTCTGGAACTGCCATGTTTGAGTACCTTAGGCCGGGTTCACACTGGTACGACACTGGATCAGACTTTGCCCTGCGACTTGAAGGCGGACATCCATCCGACTTCAATGAACAGGGTTCTGACTTTGATCCCCGACAATACCAGCCACTGAGTCTGGTAGGAATCTTTAGGGGGAACTCCACGCCAAATTAAACAAAAAAAAAAATGGTGTGGGCTTCCCCCTCCAAGAGCATACCAGGCCCTTCAGTCTGGCTTTGATTTTTTTAAGGGGAACCCCTACGCCGAAAAAATGGCTTGGGTCCCCCCCCCAAATCCATACCAGACCCTTATCCGAGCACAGAGGGGGTGGGGACAAGCAATCACCCCCCCCCCCTCCCCTCCTGAACCATACCAGGCCGCATGTCCTCGACATGGGGGGACTGTCATGTTGAACAAGGGCCTCTTCCCGACAACCCTGGCCGTTGGTTTCGGGGTCTGCAGGCGGGGGCTTATCGGAATCTGGAAGCCCCCTTTTAACAAGGGGGCCCCCAGATCCCGGTCCCCCTCCCTATGTGAATGAGTATGGGGTACATTGTACCCCTAAGAAACGAAAATGGCCGCACACTGGAAATCCAAGAACTTTCTTGAATGTAATCTTTCTTGTCAAAGGTTTGCCAGACAGATACAGGGATTGCAGTTGACATGTTTCACAAGCGTGTAGCTGGCAGGTTCACATCCTTACACCTACATTGTACCCCTACCCTTTCACCTAAATAAAAAACCCAGTACACGTTTCTAAAGTGATTTATTAAGACAGCTCCAGCGTCGCTTCCGATTTCTTCTCCCCTATCTGGCTCTTTTTCCTCCTCTGCTGATGTCTTCTGCCTCTGTCGGTTCTTCTCCCCTCTTCGGTTCTTCTCCGCTGATGTCTTCTAGCCCTCTCCAGTTCTTCTACCTCTGTTCTTCTTCTGATGTTGCCTCAACGCACTCTCCCGATGTAATGCCAGGTCCACCGTGTGCTATGACTTATACAGACATGGGGTCGGGCCATACGGTGACATCACATGAATGCCACGCCCTTTTTCCCACGTTTTTACTATACATAGTTGACCTAGTACAGCACACTATACTGTTGGAATGTCACTTTCATGGAGGGTCTGCTTTAGAGCTGAAACCACTTATCAGCATAATTATAATTGATTTTATAAAAAAAAAAAAATTGACAACTATTTTTATTATCGATTTTAGTTGGCCTGCATACAGAATGCATTATTTGTTTTACTTATCAGAAATACAGTGCAGCAGACATACAGCTCAGTACATGGTCCATACATGTTAATAAGTGCCTGAGAACACGTGAATGTGAGGAGAAATGACTCGTGAGACATGTAGTCCCGGGCAGGAGGAGGGAGTGATTTACAGTGATTCCAAAAGCAGAAGTTTTCTTTTTTAAACCCTTGCTATAGGGCCACCCTGTACTACACTTTGCAGCTTGCTGTAAGGGCACTCTGAAGGATGGGGGGACACTAGAAGAGGAGGATCAGGGCTGCTCTGTGCAAAACCATTGCACATCGCAGGTACTGTACAACATGTTTGTAAATGTTGATTTTATTTTTTTAAATATAACAATCACTTTAACCACTTGCCTGCCAGGCACTAATACCCCCTTCCTACATTTTTCAGCTTTCAGCGCTGTTGAATGACAATTGCGCGGTCATGCCACACTGTACCCAAACAACTTACAATTTTTTTTTTTTATTGTTTTCTTCACACACATATAGCTTTCTTTTGGTGGTATTTAATCACTACTGAGTTGTTGTGTGTTTTTTTTTTTTTTTTTTTTACAAAAAAAGACCAAAAATTTTGTTAAATTTTGTCAGTAAATTTGAGGTGGCACTGATGAGGCAGCACTTATGGGCACTGATTATGCGGCACTGATGGGCATTGATTGACTGCAGTAATGGGCAGCACTGATAGGTGGCACTGATTGCCAGTGCTGACTGGCATCGCTAATGGGCACTTGTGGGCAGTGGTGGGCCCTGACTGGTGACACTTCTTTCTTCTTTCTTTCTTCTTTCTTTCTTCTTCTTTCTTCTTTTTTTCTTTTTTTTTTTTTTTTTTTCTTTTACTTCTTAATTGTAATCAGGGCACTGATGATCAGTGCCCTGATTACATTTCTACATATCTCCCTGTGAGGAGATGCCACTGATCGGCTCTCCTCTCCTCACACTCTGTCAGTGTGAGGAGAGGAGAGCTGATTACCGGCTCTTCCTAGTTTACATGTGACCAGCTGTGATTGGACACAGCCGATCACATGGTTAAATAGCTGCAGACGTGGCTCTTTACAGAGATCGGGGTCGCGCCGTGTCCTAGCAACGTGGGGGGTGGCCAATCTGGGACGCCGTCATATGAACGAGAGATGCACTGCTCCGCCATCATTTGACGGTGGGTGGGCAGCAAGCAGTTAAAGTGTTTATAAACAGGATTCATGAAATGTGACCTGGGCACATATCAGTGAAGGAATAAAAGTATTTGATCCCCTGCTGATTTTGTACATTTGCCCACTGACAAAGAAATGATCAGTCTATAATTTTAATGATAGGTTTATTTTAACAGTAAGAAACAGAATAACCACAGAAAATCCAGAAAAACCTTTACATTTAATGAGTGAAATAAGTAATTGACCCCTTTGCAAAACATGGCTTAGTACTTGGTGGCAAAACCCTTGTTGGCAATCAGAGGTCAGACGTTTCTTGTAGTTGGCCATCAGGTTTGCACACACTCCTCTTTGCAGGTCCTCTCCAAGTCATTAAAGAGGAACTGCAGTCTGCTCAAACAACTTTGCCATTCTGAAGCTTCCCTCCAACCACTTTGCATATTTTATATATACTGTGATTCTGTACTTGCCTAATATGCTGCAGAAATCTCCCTCCACTGAGTCTGGCTGCAATCATTTTAACTGTGGGCAGCTGAAGCTGCTGCCTGTTCACTTTCTGGATTTACAAAGACACACACCTGCAGCTCTCATTGGCCCTCTTATGACTCTCCCCCCCCCCCCCCCCTTCCTGGCAAACTCAGGAGAATGAGAGAGAGAGAGAGAGAGCTGTGCATGATATCATAAGCCTATGCGTTTTACCAGACCCACAGGAAGTGGGCTGTATAAGGTATTTGCTGACAGAAAAAAATGTTTTACTATCCCAACTTTAAACAAGGACAGAAAATTTAACAGATGGAAAGATGAGAAAAATTACTGACGTTCCACTTTAAGGTTTCGAGGATGAAGTTTGGTAACTCTAACCTTCAGCTCCCTCCACATATTTTCTATGACTGGCTAGACTTGGCCACTCCAGGCCCTTAATGTGCTTCTTCTTTAGCCACTCTTTTGTTGCCTTGGCTGTGTGTTTTGGGTCATTGTCATGCTGGAATATCCATCCGCGACCCATTTTCAATGCCCTGGGTGAGGGAAGAAGGTTTTCGCCCAAGATTTGAGGCTACATGGCCCTGTCCGTTGTCCCTTTTGATGTGGTGAAGTTGTCCTGTCCCTTTTTAGCATAAAAACGCCCCCAAAGCATAAGGTTTCCACCTCCACATTTGATGGTGGGGATGGTTTTCTTGGGGTCATAGGCAGCATTCCTCCTCCACTCACATTGATTTGATGCCAAAGAGCTTGATTTTGGTATCATCTGACCACAACACTTTTTAATCAGTTCTCCTTTTGAATCATTCAGACGTTCATTAGTAAACTTCAGACGGGTCTGTACATGTGCTTTCTTGAGCAGGGGGACCTTGCAGGCACTGCAGGATTTCAGGCCTTCATGGCGTAGTGTATTGCCAATTGTTTTCTTAGTGACTATGGTCCCAGCTACATTGAGATCGTTGACAAGATTCTCCTGTGTAGTTCTGAGCGGATTCCTCACATTCTCATGATTGTTGAAACTCCACCAGGTGAGATCTTACATAGAGCCCCAGACCGAGGGGGTTCGACCGTTATTTTGTGTTTCTTTGATTTACGAATAATCGCACCAACTATTGTCACCCTCTCACCAAGTTGTTTGGCGATGATCTTGTAGCCCATTCCAGCCTTGTGTAGGTCTACAATCTTGTCCCTAACAACATCCTTGGACAGCTCTTTGGTCTTTGGCCATGGTGGAGAGATTGGGATCTGATTCCTTCTGTGGACAGGTGTCTTTTTTTATACAGGAAACAAGGTGAGATTAGGAGCACTCCCTTTAAGAGGGTGCTCTTAATCTCAGCTTGTGTTACCTGTATAGAAGACACCTGGGAGCCAGAAATCTTGCTGATTTGATAGGGGATCAAATACTTATTTCACTCATTAAAATGCTAATCAATTTTAACTTTTTTGAAATGTGTTTTTCTGGATTTTTTTGTTTTTTGTTCTGTCTCTCACTGTTAAAATCTACCATTAAAATTATAGGCTGATCATTTTTTTTTTTTGTCAGTGGGCAAATGTACAAAATCAGCAGGGGATCAAATACTTTTTTCCCCTCAATGTATATATGTGGTGTTTACTTATCTCTCTCCAAAGCTCTATGTCCTGTGTCTCTCTGCTGCTCTGTTCCTCTGTTATCAGCATGATAACTTTTGACAAGTTCTTCGACACAGGAGATAAAACCAGCTGGAAATTTGTGTTGGGGAGGCTGCTATAAATTAAGAGAGCATGTCTATTTACAGCACTGCTCTGCAAGTTTCTTCGTTCCTCTGCCTATGTGGAGATGGGTGTGTGCCTTTCCTCCAATCAGCTCACACACGGTGTATGCACAGACTCCACACCCACTTCTGAAACAGGAACACAATGTGCACTTTCTAAAGAATATAGAAAGATGAAGACAGTAGATATAGTTGTAAAACTTGTGTAGGGATATTTGTTTCATCTTTGTATCACTTCACTGGGTATAGGAGAGGGTTTACATCCACTTTAAGGGATCAATGCAGGAAAGATCAGCATCTGAACCCAGGGAAGCTGAAGGCTAACAGACTGGAGGTAATATGAGTGGTGTTCAAGTCAAACCGGGACTTTTAATTTTACAGGTATGAAAAGGGATGCTAGCGTGGCGGTACCACACGCAGTAGTGAGTGGCAAGTGTGTCCTATTACTGATGGGTGCCGCACATGTGGGCCAGTCCTTCAGTCACAGATCTGCCGAGGAAGACCAATCGGGGGTCGATACGTGTGCGGAAGGGAGGAGCTGAGCCCATGACGTTGCCGTGGTGGTGAGCCAGCGGGCGCTATTGTATTGTACACATGAGGTTGATTTTTATGATCCTGTAAGTGTCTTTTTAGCGGGGTTTTATAATACATTTTTAAAAGCAGAGAGCACTATGTATCCTGTTTTTGTGATTGCATGAAATTGGAGCATTTTTCACAGAAGTGGAGGAAAGTCTAAGGAGCAGTGCTCTATATAAGAGAAATCAACTCTCTATTCATTGGAAAAATACAGGAGAAGGTTGAAGCAGAGAAGGGCTTGTGGTGAACAGCTGATCAATGGAGAGACCATAGAGGAGTGGGAGTAAAGATTTATTTCTGAGTCTAGCTGACTCATTTTTGAGGTGAGCAGGTATAACGGCTGGTGGAGGGTGCACAATCAAGTATTGTCTATAGAGAAGCACGGTGGTGAATGATACAAACGGATGTTTACAGTACTCATGAGGTCACTAATATATTCACAACAGAACTCTATTTATCCACTTGCTTACTGGGCACTTGAACCCCCTTCCTGCCCAGAACAATTTTCAGCTTTCAGTACTGTCACTCTTTGAATGACAATTGCGCGGTCATGCTACAGTGTACCTAAATGAAATTTTTTTTTTTTTTTTTTTTTTTTGCACAGACAGAGCTATCTTTTGGTGGTATTTAATTGCTGCTGGGTTTTTTATTTTTTGCTAAATAAATCGAAGGACTGAAAAAATTTGGGGAAAAAAACCCAAAACTGTTTCATAAAAAAAGGGCTGTTTTTCTCTGATGAGGCTGCGCTGATGGGCACTGTTAGGTGACACTGATTATGAGACACTGTGGGTGGCACTGGTGGATACTGATAGGTGGCACAGTGGGCACTGGCAGCTGACACTGGTGGGCACAGAAAATGCAGCCACGGTTTTCTATGTGAGGGACCGATGTCCCTCTGACAGTGTGAGGGGGGGGGGAGGGAATGCAGATTACCAAGCCTCTGTTTACATTACGTGATCAGTCGTCATTTACTGACAGCTGATCATGTGGTAAGGGGCTGGGACACAGGGAGTCACGTGTCTTCCCCCTGATGAAGACACGTGACTCCCTGTGTCGAACACGCGTAGGGGAGGGGCCAGGACGGAGCGAGCAGCGTACAGAGGAATAGCGAACAGCTGAGCCGGGAAAAACACATACCCCGCGGCAGACCACACAGTATACCCTTTGGAGCTTTTTGATTGTTTGGTGCACAACAGCACCCACGAAATGTGAGTACCCCTTTGTGGGAAATTTGTTTTGTTGGAATAAACGTTTAAGTGGAATTACACTATTAGTCTCTCCTTGTTTTCATGATTATGGAGCCTAACTGACCCAGAGTGGAGATCAATCTGGCTTACCGCACACAGCCCAGCGGGTGGCTACATAGCGTGGTTTGACACAAGTTAAACACTGTGTCACACGCTCTAAGGTGAGCGCAACCACTGTGGGGGGGCACTGTGGCACGCTATTATCGTTTAAATCACTGGAATTCAGCACATTGGATGACTTGGACGTCTATGGATATTTATGGACACGGAAGCACTTTATAATTTTAATTTTGGGACACTTATATAAGAACTTTGAATCACGGCTATTTAAACGCAGTTTGCGGTTTTTGCGTTTGCATGTCGCATGGTATATGAAGCAGTGCATGCTTTTTTATGTTTTTAGTCACTTCTTTAATATTTTCTTATGCACGATTGTATATATATATTTTGGCACTATATGCACTTTATAGTGATTGTTCACAGGTCTATACATATATTGTATGTAAATTGCATAGAAGTGATACTATTTACTTTTCCACAGGAGGGTTTGGATATTTCTTAGGTTTATTTAAATAACTATTTTTTTACATAATTTCATAATTTTTTAGCACAATTATGCACAATGGATGTGAATAGCGGGATATATATATATAACATACAATCAAGCGCGACGTAATTATCTTATGTTACGGTTTAGTGCACGATTATGAGTACGTGAACTGCGTCTGCTGCTGGATATCCATCTTTGATATACTTGTAGTATATAACAACTTGTTACTGATGGTCTATTAAGCATAGGAACATTGTGGCTCGCAAGATTTTTTTTCTTTTTTTCTTTGTAAGTAAATAAATGTAGCAGGGGAGTATATAAAAAAAAAAAAAAAATGCAGTTTCCACCCCCTGCAAGTTCTTCTTTCATTATATAAACTCAAAAGTCCCAGTTTGACTTGAACGCACCTCGTATAAGGTATTACAATTACATTTCAAGTAAAAATTTACCAGTATTGTGCATTATAGTTTAAAATATATCCGTGCAAAAAAGAATCTCCCCCTACACCTTTCATGTAGCTTCATGTCTGACTCCCAGTTAAAATACCCTGTAGATCCTACTTCTGGGAATCTTCTTCTTTTTTTTTTTTTTTTTATTATTATTATTTTTTATTTATATATAATCTTTCGGTGTTTCACAGTATAAAATGCTACTTTCATAGTAGTAATTATCTGCAGTTTTTGTACTGTATAAAGGGCTAATGTTTTGGTTTTTAACCCCATTATGACAGATGATACAAAAGGCATGCTGCTACTCCTAAATGTCTTAGTGACAGCAGGCACAGGTAGCTTATATCAAGCTACTGGTCTATGACAAGGGAGTCTTCATACATACATACATACATACATACATGTTATATTACAATCCTTTCTGAAAATGTACAAAACACTGTGTGTGGTTGTGTTTTTTATTTATTTTTTTTTATCTTGTTTAACCACTTCAGGCCTGGTAGGATTTACCCCCTTAATGACCAGGCCATTTTTTTGCAATATAGCACTGCGTTACTTTAACTGACAATTGCGTGTGACGCTGTACTAAAATAAATAAAATGGTCATTTTTTTTTCCCCACAGATGGAGCTTTCTTTTGGTGGTATTTGATCAGCTATGCATTTTTTTTAAATTATTTTTTGCGCTATAAACAAAAAGACTGACAATTTTGAAGAAAAACTATTTTTTATTTTCTGCTATAATACATATCCAAAAAAATATATAAAAATTATTCACTTTAGGCCAACATGTAAAAGAAAAAAACCTCACTAATAGTGTATATTGATGGTATAGTGTCTACAAAATAAGGGATAGATTTAGGGACTTATTTTTTTTTTCTTTATTGTTTTTACCAGTAATGGTGGCGATCTGCTCCTATATCTATAGATCCATATATATTTAATATTTCCAAAATAGCGCTCAAAAGAATATTTAGACTTAAAGACAAATAATATCCAAATTTATGTGAATGTCTAAGGGAATCGTGCAAAAAAGTTTTTGAAAAGTGCAGAAAAATTATATGTGCATATACACCGATATCCTCCACCAGTGATGAATAGGGGATCAGCCCCCTTAAAGCTCTATTCACATCTATGCATGTTGCTTTTGAGCGTTTCTGCAGTGCTTTTTTGCAGTGCTTGCCACATTTTTGGACACACACACACACACACACACACACACACACACACACTTGTGAAAAAAAAAAAAAAAAAACAGCGTAGGGTCTAGTATGGATTCGGAGGGGACCCCCCGCGCCAAAATTTTTTAAAAAAATGGCGTGGGGTCCCCCCCAAAATCCACACCAGACCCTTATCTGTGCATGCAGGTCAGGAATGGGAGGGGGGGTGAGCGAGCGCCCACCCAAATCCCCCCTCTCCTGAACCATACCAGGCCGCATGCCCTCAACATGGGGGGGATGGGTACTCTGGGGCAGGGGGGGGCTCTGCACCCCCCCACCCCAAAGCACCTTGCCCCCGTGTTGATGGGCACAAGGGCGTCTTCCCAACATCCCTTGCCCGGTGGTTGTCGGGGGGCTTATCGGAATCTGGAAGCCCCCTTTTAACAAGGGGGTCCCCAGACACCCCCCCCACCATGTGAATGAGTATGGGGTACATTGTACCCCTATCATTCACCAAAAAAAGTAGTGTAGTGTGAAAAAATACAATAGACAGTTTTTGACAAGTCTTTTTTATTAAAAGTATCCGCTTCTTCCTCCGGTCTTCCATCTTCTCCCGCATCTACCTCCTCCGGGCTTCTCCTCCTCCTTCTCCCTCTCTTCTTTCTTCTGTTGTCTTTGTCCGGTGTTCTCCTTCCTCTGCCGCCGACAACCCTCCTCCGATGCTGCGTCCCACTGATCTGTATGCGCAAAAGTCAAGCGTGTCCATTGCATGACATCATCCAGAGACCCCACCCCCTTGTGACATCACCACCCGGGGCATGATGGGTCTGTGACGTCACAAGGGGGCAGGGTCTCTGGATGGCGCCATGCCCCCACCGTTATCTAGGACATGCTTGACACTGGCGCGGACAGATCAGTGGGATGCAGCATCGGAGGAGGGGCGGCGGTGGCAGAGGAAGGAACACCAGACAAAGACAGGAAAAGGAGAAGCCCGAAGGAAGAAGATGAAGACCGGAGGAAGAAGCGGAGAAGAGGATATTTTTAATAAGACTTGTCAAAAACTGTCTACTGTATTTTTTTTTTTTCACACTACACTACTTTTTTTGGTGAATGGGTGGGGGTATAATGTACCCCATATGCTCATTCATATAGGGGGGAGGCTGGGATCTGGATCCCCAGATTTCAATAAGCCTCCCAACCTGCAGACCCTGGCAACCACTGGGCAAGTGTTGTTAGGAATAGACCCTTGTCCCCATCAATGCGCGGGCAAGGTGCTTTGCGGTGGGGGGCGCAGAGCCCCCCTGCCCCAAAGCACCCCCCCCCCCATGTTGAGGGCATGCGGCCTGGTATGGTTCGGGGGGGGGGTGCTCACTCGCCTCCTCCCTTTCCTGGCCTACTGCATGCTCGGTCTGCTGTGGATTTTGGGGGGGGGATCCCCATACCTTTTTTTTGGCTGGGGGGGTGGGTCACCTCTGAATCCATACTAGACCCAAGGGCCTGGTATGGACTTGATGTGTTTTTTGTTTCTTGTTTTTTCTTTTTTAAGCCCGCAATTTTTTTTTTTTTTTTTTTTTTTACATTCAGCAGGGAAGCCTGCTGACAGCTGATGACTCATCGATTGTTAAGGACGCGGTGGTCAGCTTCCCAGCCCCCTCCTCTAGCAACCAGTTATATAAAGTGAATGTACAGCTTGAAAAAAAAACCCACAAATCACGGCAAAATTGCAGTACTTGTGTTTTTGAATGTGGGTCCATTGAAGTCTATCACATGCAAAACGCTGCATTTTGCATGTAAAAGTCCCAGACCCTTTCCACAAATGCAGAAGCACAAAAATGCATTGGTATGAACATGTTCCGTAGGAACCCATGTTAAAAAAAATTTCCCTGCATTTCTGCAAAATCCATCAAACGCATTAGTGTGAATCGAGCCTAAGAAAAAGGCTCACCGAATGCTGTTGCCATTCACTCTCGTATTTGGCAAAATAAACTCAGAATATATTGAAGAATCTCTTTTCAAATGCCATACTTTGCTCAGATGACTGTCTATAAACTGCGCATATAGGGAATTAAATGGTGATGAAATACTCCAATAGTGTAAAATCACTTAACGGATTTATTTAGAATATATATTGCACGTACTTCAATTCAAATAAAATCCAGCTTTTGTTACATGTTAAAAGCCGGGAGAAAGGATTTTGCCTTGAGTTCTACTTTAAATCTATTCTTTGGTATAGAGGATTTTATATATGGACTGTAGTGTAGTGCAGTACTTCAGTCACAAACTCCTTCAAATTGTCTGGAGCGTCAGCATTCATCTGTGAACAGATGCTGCTACCAACAAAATGGTATTATATAAATAATTCATTTCAAAGCATGCTATTAAAGGTGGTGACTACCAGTCTAAAGCCTCAACCTTGTTAGTGACGCCATGCCATTTTCCTACAGCACTAGTAGTCAGCCTATTGCCTTTGTAGAGAGAAATTCTGTAGTTCATTATGTATTTCCTACTTTTTTTTTTCTTTGTGTAGTTGGTTACTCTTGCAAATGTTTACTTACAATTATGAACTTGTAAATCAATTAAGTGAACCATAAGTTGCAGCATGCAGTAGATATCAGCGGGTGCCTGCAAGTCAAGAGTCTCTTGTCTTATTCAGTCTCAAATTCCTGGTGTGCAGTTATTTACGGCTCTTTGCTATCCATAAGCTTTACAAAGGGACCGTAAGGCTTTTTTTTTTTTTCCCCTCTTTCTGCTCAAACCCACGTAAAGTGGATGTAAACCCGATTCATGAAATTTTGAGCTGGGCACATATCTGCAGTGTTTTGTTATCTCTCTTCAAAGCACTATGTCCCATGGCTGTCTCCTGCCCCTTCTTCTGTTATCAGCCTGATAACTCCTGACAAGTTCTCTTCACATATGATAAAAGCAGCCTGAGTTTTGTGTTGGGGAGGATGCTATAAATTGATTAGCAGAGCCCTGAACTATTTAAGGGACAGAGCTGAAAGTCTTAACCTATGAGGAGAGGGGGTGTGTGCCTTTCCTCCAGTCAACTGTCTAGGCAGCATGCCCAGGCTTCACTGCATTGCTGAACAGGAAGAGACAATCTGTAACAACTATGAGCACTTTCTAAACAGTATATAATGATGAAGACAGCAGCTATACATGCAAGACTTGTGTAGGGAGATTTGTTTTATCCCTGTGTATATCTGAGGCTGTTCACTTTACTGGGTTTATGTGAGGGTTTACATCCACTTGCCGCCCACCATATAGCAGAATGACGGCGGCAAAGTGGTTGTGACATCCTGACCAGACGTCATATGACGTGATTGGGATAACACAGCCGGCGCGCGCCCGCAGCGTGGCGATTGGGGTGCAGTGTGTCAGTGTGACACACCGCAACTCTGATCGTGATATGGAGCCTCTGACAGGCTTCTTACAACATGATCAGCCGTGACCAATCACAGCTGATAATCTCGTGAACCAGGAAGTGCCGGTAAGTGGCCTTCCTCGGTTCATGCTGACAGGGAGAGCCGATCAGTGGATCTCCCTGTCGGGGGGTCTGTGCTGATAATCAGCATATTTGATTATCAGCACAGCCCCCATCAAAAGGGGCCCAACACCTGCCCCCCTGTCCCCATAATAAATGCCTGTCAGTGCCCAAAAAAGTGCCAATCGGTGCCCCATCAAAGTGCTGCTCAGTAATGCCTGTCAGTAGCTCCTCATCAGTGCTGCCTATCCAATGCCACCTATCAGTGCCCATCAGGTTTTTTTCTTATTTGTTGTTTTTTTTTTTTTTAAATTGTCGTTTTTTTTTTTTTTCGTTTTTATAGCGCAAAAATTAAAAACTGCAGAGGTGATCTAATACCACCAAAAGAAAGCTCTATTTGTGGGAAGAAAATTACCAAAATTTAGTTTGGGTACAGTGTTGTATGACCGTGTAATTGTCTATCAAAGTGCGACATTGCTGAGAGCTAAAAATTGTCCTGGGCAGGAAGGGGGGAAAGTGCCCGGTATTGAAGTGGTTAAACAAAATCCCATTGACAGTCCCCATCCTCACCTCTTGTTCTAATGACTGTAACATTTTGGATTACTTATCACTTTTTGTCCTGTGACAAGAGGGTCCCAACAATAAAAACACTTCCACATTCTACCCAATAATAAAGTCGCTTTTAGCTTTGGATCTACTTTAATCACTTAGCCTCTTTCTGAGATTTTGGTGTTTACAAGTTTAAAAATATATTATTTTGCTAGAAAATTACTTGGAACCCCCAAACAGTATATATTTTTTATCTAACACTCTAGAGAATAAAATGGCGGTCGTTGCAATACTTTGTCTCACCGCATTCACGCAGCGATCTTACAAGCGCACTTTTTTTTGTAAAAATACACTTTTTTTTTTTAAATAAAAAAGAAGGCAACAAAGTTAGCCCAATTTTTTTTTTTAAATTGTGAAAGATAAAATTACGCCGAGTAAATTGATACCCAACATGTTATGCATCAAAATTGCGCCCCCTCGTGGAATGGCGACAAACTTTTACCCTTAAATCACCATAGGCGACGTTTAAGGTTCTACAGGTTGCATGTTTTGAGTTACAGAGGAGGTCTAGGGCTAGAATTATTGCTCTCGCTCTAACGATCACGGTGATACCTCACATGTGTGGTTTGAACACCGTTTTCATATGCGGGCGCTACTCACGTATGCGTTCGCTTCTGCACGCGGGACCGGGCACGTTTAAAAAATGTGCGTTTAAAAAATTGGACCCATGGTCCAAGACAAATCCTGTGTCCTGTAATGTATGTCAAGAAAAGGGTTTTACAGGTAAGGCCCGGTGCACACTGGGCGGTTAGCCCTGGCGTATGAGTCTCCAGCATTGTTCTTATTATTTAGCCCCGACTCTGTAGCTCTGGAGGGTTGTGGTTCTTGATTTTTTTTTTTTAGATGGACATTACTGAACTACAAGATCCTTCCAGGATTTTTTTTCTTTACCAGCCTAGACTACATTGAATATATGAGCTTTAGGCCTTGTTCACACCATGCACAGAGACGTCCGTTTTTCTGCACGCATTCTGCAAGGACACAAAAACAATTGTTCTCTGTGCCCTGTTCTCACCACAACGCTAGTATCGCGTGTGGATTTTTCTGCGCAGGAATCTGCAACATGGGACATCAACGTTGTGGTGTGAACCCCTGAGTAAACTGATATCAACGTGCATGAAAACTGATGTCTCTAAGTCAAATCTTGCAGTTTGACTGAGATTGCCAAAGTCATTCTCCTGTATCCTGCGAGTTGTTGTGTGTTTTTTTTTTTTTTTGCTATAACTCCATATGGGCAACTTTTTCTGGAAGTGTCAATCCTGTAATATTCTAATCCTTTTGCATTTTTGGTATTTCATATTCTAATGTACAATATTTGATCTTTAGCTCCAGACACTTTCCACTATCTTCACAGAAGTTAATCGGCTTTAATAAGATAAGATTAATTATGGTCTTATTCTGTCTGTTGTGTAATCTGATTTTCAGGTCCTGGCCTCTTCCTTTCCTGCAGTGAAACACAGACCTCATCCCAGTACATATGTCCAATCTACAGTAGCTATTACATATATTGTAGCAAATTCTGCTTATTATGGGCAAGGTGGGACAGAGTACCCCTTGTAAATCTCTTCCTGTATACTTGAGTTGTATTTTATATTGTGTATATTCCCTTGGCTTCCATTATGCTGGAGAATTCTCACATCAGCACTTCCAGCTCATACTGCTCCCCATGAACAAGTGTCAGAAGTGCTGTGCTAGTTTTATATGAAAGACTGTCCAATTATCGCCTGTGTTAGAAGCGATAGAAGGTCTGTGAACACATGAAGGACTGAAGATCCTCTCCATCCGTATTTATATTGAAATATATTTTTGTACAGTGTACTACAGTGCAGCTGTTGATCTGTAAGCTTCCATGACTTCTTTACTTTAAACTGGAATCGCACGTTTGCATTTCCTGGCTATTTAAGCTATGAAAGGCATCCGTTGGAGGATGCCTTTCTCTGCAGTGTGTGGATAATACTTCAGGACTTCAGTGTGTGTACTGTGACACACTGCAGGGTGGATGACATGATCTAAATAGCTCTATTGTCATACTGTGTCCTAAAATAAATGCACACATAGGTGTGATATGACCATGTCACCACCACATTAAAGCTGAATTCCAGGAATGTGACAGAAACAACTCTTAGGCAGGCCATAGACGGTTCAGCAGGAACCGGCTGAGATGTGAACCATGTGTGGGCAGGCTGAATGTATCATTTTCTAGCAGAAAATACTGATTTTAGGCAACAAGTGTCAGAAAAAGGCTTAGTTTTTAAGTGTTTAAACTGACCTCATTTGCAGACAGAAGTTCTTCCCTTTTGATCTAGAAGGAAATGTTACAATGTTTCCTTTTATCTCCCAGCGCTGAGGAATGTTCATAAACAATTGCCGTTTTTTTTTTTTTTTTAATGAATAATTGTGTAGCTCTACCCTACATGGATCGAAATCCGGCCAGTCCCTGCTGAACTGGCTCAATTTCAATTTATGCATAGCTGGCTTAAACAAGCATTTAACCCTTACGGGGGTGGGGGTCAAGGACAGCCACTGCAAGGGTTGATTTTGAAACATTCCCGGGGTTCAACGGTAAAAAAATAGATTTTAGCTTTGAGTTGGGATTTCTGAACAAAACTGGTAAATGTACACACAGTCTTCCTAACTTCGCTCCCCCCTGTTGTCCATATACTATATTTTGAAGTATGTGTAAAGGCAATCTATTTATTTTTGGATTGACTATGGAAAAGATAAACCCCCTATCAGATTTTTTTTTTTCCATCTTAATCCTGCTGAGGGAGGCTTCTTTCATTTTCTGTCCTAGATCTGCAATATAAAGTGGGAGGAAATCTCTCAAGTTGAAGATCATCCCAGTCTTGTTTGTCGCTAGAATGTTTGCTATTACCCAGTTGTAATAACGTCTCTGAAATCTATGATTACCCTTCACTGTCTGTCTCAATGACAATGGTCACCAGAACCAGTAGAAGGGAGGATCCTCCCACAGGGGATACAGACCTCAAAAATATGTCATAGGGTAGACTTTATTGGCCTCTGACACTTTTGGATTGTCCGATGCTGTGCATGCTAGAGTGCTGCAGCCACCTGACCCTGACATCAATATAAATCCTGACAGTAGCCCAGATAGCCTTGACAGAATTTAAAGCTGATCTCCAGGATTTCCTCCCTACAACAGATGCATTGTGTATGTGACTGAATCCCAGCCACACTGTTAGTTTATGTGTAACTACCCTCCTTTTGCTGTATAATATACAAAGAGCAAGGTTCCCCCTTGTGGGATTTTAAGGGCCCAGATGGTTATGTGTCACCAATAAACAATATGCGTATTCTATACAAAAATAGAAATTTATTATACTATATGTAGTTCACAAATATGACAAACAATAAATTATTGCTGAGAAAAATGTGGCCTATACAGTTACACATCAACATGGCACAATGGCTGAATGCTGTAAGAGGTCCTAAGATGCCACGTAGTAGAGATGGAGTGTAGGCTCCACACCCTGAGTGCACCCTAGACTTCCCTCGCTGCAGTGCCCTGGGAGGAAGTGGGAGCTGGAACCCTCTAAAAAGAGGGTTACCGCTCCCCCCCCAAAAAAAAAATGACATGCCAAATGGGGCATGTCAGGGGGTCACCTTCCCTTAAACAGGAAGTTCCATTTTTGGGAGAAACTCCGCTTTTAAAGGCATGATTTGTCATGTTTGCAGTTCTGTTCCATGTCCTTTTTTTTTTGTTTTTTTGTTTTTTTGTTTCTTAGCTGTGGGGTTCCCATTTTATATTCATATCGGACCGAAATACTGGTTGAGTGGCATGAATATTAAAGGGGAACTCCACACTTTTTTTTTTTTTTTTTTTTTTTTTAAATTTTTGCAGCACCGAAGTCCAGCAACTCCTCACTGTCTGTGAAATGCTGTCTGAGCAATCCGAATGCAAGATGATATTCAGAGAGCAACTCGAGTAAAAATGGGGCATCCTTCAGGCGGGGTGTATCAGTGCAAATGCCTGTGTGAGGGCTGTGTCTAACCCTTCAGGGATGTACAGCTGTTTCTGTTCATGTCAGTTGGGATGCAGTGGCTGCATGGACATGGTCACTGTGTATCTATGACATTTTATGTGGGTGCGGATCCCTGAATGTGTACACTGTCGGTGTTCGGGGACCCACACCCATACAGATAGCATATTGGTACACAGCTGCTGAGGCCATGCAACTGCTGCATCCCAAACTGACATAAATAGAAACACCTATACATCTACATATAGGGAAACACAGCCTTCACGCGGATGTGCGCATTAATATTCTCCGTATAAATGAGGTCTAATAGTTAATCCTTTTTGGTGGTTTATCAAAGGGCTTGTTAACACTAGAAGTTGAGTGGTGGTAAAATGCTGCTGTTGAACCATGTTTTTGCTGCCCTCCAACAAATCGGTGGCCATTCAAGTGGCACCACCTAGCAACCATATGCAATGCAGGGTTCAAGGGGTAAAGTAAGCCATACACTTCCCCACCACCTGTGAAATGCTCTCTAAAGAGCCTTCTGAATACAGATCACTCTAACGAGGGCAAGGTTGGTGTGGGCAAGCCCAAAAAGAACTAACATACATAATGTGTGCTATACCTGTCTTGGAACGTGCTAAGGGGTTTTGGCACGCTTCAAGCGTACACAGGTAGGGTTAAGGAAGGTCTTTATGAAGGCGTTTCCTTCATAAAGTGCAGGATGCTGGGGGGGCGCTTGCAGAGGCGGGACAGTGCATCTAGGAGTGAGTATGTGGGATTGATCTATTTAATCCTGCCCAGAATCAGTGCTGATAATGTGATCTGCAGAGTCCTAAGAACTACAAGTGGGAGTCTACTGAGTCTGCCTCGGCCGGAAGTGGCTCGTAGCAACGACCAGCGCCACAAAGCTGCATTTGTTCTGCGGATCATGTCCCCTCCCTTCTCAATGTCGTAATGTACAGTGCATAACCAACAGCCACAGTGTGTGTGTGTGTGTGTGTGTGTGTGTGTATAATATACTTCACAGATCGTCAACACATTTCTGCCCTTCACTCCTTTGTACTGTGTGTGTGTTTCATTGAAATCAATGGGAATACATCCAAATGTATGTTGATATAAGTTGCTATATATTTGACATTGCACATACTGTAGGTGTGTATTACATAATTGTGCCTCATGACATGTTTAGCAGTGGGATTCCCTTTTAAGATCCATTTGTTTGCCTATGAAAGGCACCTGTATGCACATGACATCTCCTCCGTCTCTTCTGACTGTCAATATCACTGCATATCCATGCTTGTAGAGGACATTACAGATTCAAGGTGTAGGAAAACTCTCCCCCCCCCCCCCCCCCCCCCCCCCCCCTTTACAAAGCTTTGGCCCTTAACGCAAAGCTATGGTCTGATTTGAGGCCAAGATGCATGTGAATGTGTTTGTGCTCCTGTCTTTTTTTATTAGTGGTTTTGGAACTTTTTCTTTACAGATAGCCCCTTTTGAAAGTGTTCATGTAATAAAACCTGTCTCTTTTCCTTCAAAATCTGAGTTATGCAAGTCAGTATCGTTCTGCCTTCTGTGTTTTCTTACTTGTTCTAATTATATGAAGGTCTTGTATAACGACCACACTTTTATTCTGTTGTTTTTATACACAGAGACAGTATGTGTACTTCTGTAGCCTGGATCATCGGGCACATCTGGAAAGTTTCACCAGCAGAATAGTGTCTTTCAGATGCATCAGGTTTCTGTTTAATTTTGGCACTTTAGAGCACAGACCTTCCAGTCTTCTGCGCCTCTGGAAAATACAGATCTTTGTGTGTGAAGTGAGCCGCTCGCTATATCCCTGACATCACTTGTTACTGCTAATAGGACTGAATATATTTCTTGGGCAGAACCGTGCTAAGTGATTAGCCCTCTTGCAGATCTAGGTGCTATGTTCATATCTCACCAGGGACCCAGGCTGAATGGAGTTTATAGATTATTAGATTAATGCTCTGTACACACGGTCGGATTTTCTGACGGAAAATGTGTGATAGGACCTTGTTGTTGGAAATTCCATCACACAGTTTGAGAGCTTGCTATAAAATTTTCCGACAACAAGATCCGTTGTCGGAAATTCTGATCGTGTGTACACAAATCCGACGTACAAAGTGCCACGCATGCTCAGAATAAATTAAGAGACGAAAGCTATTGGCTACTGCCCCGTTTATAGTCCCGACGTACATGTTTTACGTCACCGCGTTCAGAATGATCGGATTTTCCGACAACTTTGACCGCGTGTATGCAAGACAAGTTTGAGCTAACATCCGTCGGAAAAAAATCCATGGATTTTGTTGTCGGAATATCCGACCTTGTGTACAGGGCATAAAAGTGCATGAGGTTTTTTTTTGGTTTTTGTTTTTTTTTCATGATTCTGTTTCCTCCTACCATCCAAACACATACAGTACTTAACACCACCATCCTTACTGCTACTTTTTTTTTTTTCTTTTATGTTTACTTGCATGTTCATCTGTAATTTTAATACATTCCCATTTAAAATTGGATATGTTGGACAAGAAAACCTAGTGTTACTAAACCCACAACAGTAAAGTCAGTCTGTATATGCAGTAAAGCATGCTCGTTCTACTCACTGTGGAACATAAGGGGTTAATTCTCGGCATTGTGTAAAAAGGCTGCTTGATTCTGTCTTCTCTGATCCTCCCCTTCTTCCACTACTGTCCCCAAACAATCTGCTGATAGAACAGAGCCTTTTGATTCACTCTAGCAATATACACCAAACTGAGCATGTGCCAAAAGTTTTTGTTTTTTGTTTTTTTCTTGGAAGGGTGCATGCGATCAGTACAGGGCCAATCAGCCCTGCCCAGACAAAGGGTCAGGGGTCCTGCAGCCTCATTAGACAATCAAGGGAGAATGGAAACTCCTCCTACAAGCTTTAACCAGTGCTCGGCCGGACTCTGATAGAAGTCCTAAGACTGCTATATACTGCTGATGAGAGAAGGTATTTAGCAGTTTATATTTACTAAAACATTACTAAAACTATTGCATTTCCATGTAAACAATAAAAAAAAGCCTGTACTTCATTTGTAAATAACTTAAAAATGCTTTGTACAAGAAACATACCGCATTTATCGGCGTATAACACGCACTGTTTTTCCCTTAAAATCAGGGGAAAATCGTGGGGACGCCGAACCGCTGCCTCGGAGGGAGCGAGAGCCACCGAAAATAGACTGAGCCGAGTGTACTGTGTACTCAGCTAGGCTTGGCTCCGCAGTCCCGCCCAGTCCCGCCTCCTAGCATTTACATCCCGCCATTGGACCGGTGTTGTGTCCATCATAGGAGCCGGGCCAAGGGGCGGGACTGCGAGACGAGTACACAGGACATCCAGCTCTGGCTATCTCAGCAGCGGTAACAATTTATAACCCAGTTATTTCTTCCTGCCCTATTTCCCGGAGAACACTCTCTGGCAACAGCAAACAATTGTCTGACCTTAGGGGAAAACCCAAATAATATAGAAACTAGACCAATTTAAAGAGGAACTGCAGTCAATAACAATTTAAAACCAATCATGCTGCAATTTTGGGCAAGGCTGCAGATGGACACTGTTGGGCAAGGCTGCAACTGGACACCGATCATTCTGCAATGATGGGCAAGGCTGCAGATGGACACTGATAAGGCTGCATTGATGGGCATTTAAAAAGCAAGTTTTTTTGTTTTTTTTTCCCTTAAACTTCCCTCCTTCCCTCCTAAACTTGGGGTGCGTGTTATACGCCGATAAAATATTTTTTAAAAATGTAACTTTTTGTTTACTAAAACCCACAAAGTGGAAGAAAATGGGGAGAAAAGGGACTGTTGGATACCCACAGAATATAGAACATGTGTATCAGAATAAAGTCAGATATTTATTGAAATAGCATTAAAAGTAACCCCATAGAGCCCCTAGGGCAACATTTTACCAGATTTCACAAATCCATAAAAAATGTAATGCATCACTTTATCACTAGAAGGCAGTAGACTGTAAAGTGCAGCGTAATGATCCTAATTGCATAGGTCCAGAGCCCCAACATTTCCCCCTTTTTTTGGGGAAAAAAAAAAAAGATTTTGTTGGGTAATGACAATGTTGTCGAAATATGAGGTGTGTCTAAAGTTTTGACTGGTCCGATATGTCAATGGCAACATGAGCCAAGTAAGAGCACATGCACTTGGCTATCCAGAGACACGTTGAGAAGCGCCACCTAGCGTGCAGTACAACGTAGTCAGTGTGAGAGGTAGGGTCACAGTGCAATGGAACAACGAGTGAACATTAAGTACTGCTACAAATTGGGGAACATAGACACATGAAATGTTGGAAGTGTATGGGACAGAAGCCGTGAGCAGAAAATATGCGTTTACGACTGGTTCAAATGTTTTCGTGACAGGTAGGAAATGACTGAGGATGAGCCACGTTCGGGTCTGCTGTTGACCAGCAGAACAGGCAAACAGATAGAAACCTCAGAAAATGTCATTAATATTTGGGACCAGGATCCATCCTTTCTGCGAACCATCATCACAGGGGATGAGACCTGGTGCTACCAGTTCGATCTGGAATCCAAGCGGCAATCGATGGAATGGCGTTCCCCGCGACCCAAAAAGTCGCCTGCAGAAGTCCAAGGTCAAGACAATGCTGATGGCATCATCCATTAAGTAATCCAATGTGTGACCATGGTTCTGCGATCGATTCCTAAAGAGGCCTTTGACAGTTTCCGGAAGCTTTATGAACTTTGCCAAAAGTGTGTTGTGAAGGATGGTGACTATTTTGAAGGGCAATAAAAGTAATTTTATTTTTATTGTCTGTTCTGTTTTCTGATACCATTCATGAAACTTTTTAGACCATGCCTTGTAAACGGGCCAATATCATAAATGTAAAAATTGTTCTGGTCCAGAGGGGTTGTACACCTTGTTGCACCTTTCTTGTCTGGCCAATATACCTAATTAATTGGCAGCCTGAGACCCACCATTTATGTTAATTGCTCTGTAAAATGTACCCTCTGTCTGAGGGCCGGGTTCACACTGGTACAACACGTCAGTCGTACCACTTTGGATCTGACTTTGCCCTGTGACTTGAAGTCTGTTATGCATCCGACTTCAATGAATAGGCATCCAACTTTGATCCCCGACCAATACCAGGCACTGTCTGGTATAAATCTTTAGGCGGAACTCCATGCACAACGTAAAAAAAAAAGAAAAACGGCATGGGTTCCCCCTCCAAGAGCATACCAGGCCCTTCAGTCTAGTATGGATTTTCAGGGGAACCCCCACGCCGAAAAAACAGCGTTGGAGTGCCTCCAAAATCCATACCAGACCCTTATCCGAGCACACAGCCCGGCAAGTCAGGAAAGGGGTTGGGAACAAGCGAGTGGCCCCCCTCCTGAACCGTACCAGGCCACATGTCCTCAACATGGGGGGGTGGGTGCCCCCCCCCACCCAAAGTACCTTGTCCCCATGTTGATAAGGGCCTCTTCCCAACAACCCTGGCCCTTGGTTGTTGGGGTCTGCGGGTGGGGGCCTTATCCGAATCTGGAAGCCCCCATTAACAAGTTGGCCCCCAGATTCTGGCCCCCCACCCTTTGTGAATGAGTATGGGGTACATTGTACCCCTACCCATTCACCTAAAAAAAAAAGTGTCAAAAATAAAACGCATTACACATGTTTTTAAAGTAATTTTATTGAGGCAGCTCCATCTCTTCCGATATCTTCTCCCCTCTCTGGCTCTTCTGCCTCCTCCACCGACATCCTCTGCTGGTTCTTCTCCCCTCTCCGAGTCTTCTACGCTAATGTCTTCTAGCCCTCTCCGGTTCTTCTCCCTCTGTCCGCTGCTTTATCCACTGTCCGGGTCTTGTCCGCTGTCTTCGCGCTCTTTTGCCGGTTCTTCTCAGCTGTCTTCTCCCTCTGTTGTTCTTCCGATGTTGACTCTCCCGCTCTAATGCCGGGTGCACGGTGGGCCACTACTTATATTGGCATGGGGCGGGGTCACCGGAGGCCCGCTCCTTATGACGTCATGCCACGGGTGGTGATGTAAGGGGCGGGGCCTCCAGGTGACATCACCCGGTGACCCCGCTCCGTGCCAATAGAAGTAGTGGCACACCATGCATCCAGCGAAAAAACTGCGTGGGGGGTTCCCCCTAAAATCCATACCAGACCGAAGGGCCTGGTGTGCTCTTGGAGGGGGAACCCATGCCATTTTTTTATAAAAAAATTTGGTGTGGAGTTCCCCTTCAAGATCATCAGAGCACAAGTCTCATGCCAAAGTCGGATCAGTCAAGACGGCGATCTGACTTTGATCCGACTTCAGTGATATTAAATGGGCTGAAATAGGATCAAAGTCGGACAAAAGTAGTGCACGGAGCATTTTCAAAGTCGGACCGACTTTTGCGTCGGACCAGTTAAGACGGCTCCCATAGGGAAACATTGATTTTCACACGACATGCGACATAAGCTCCCAATGTCGGAATGTTTGTCGTACCAGTGGGAACCTGGCCTTAGCTGCAGCTTTTTTTTGCATGGCAGGTGATATAAATTCAGGTTGACTGTCTTCATCCTGACAGGAATATTGCTCATCTTTCATAAGTTAGTATGAAAAGGATTAACTTTAGATCTAGAGTATATGCTTACATAAATGTGGTAGGGATATTGGCTGCTTTGGGACAAGTATTGATGTGAATCGTTCTCTGAGCTCTATGAAGTGCTGTATAATGTGTCTGGTTAATAAATTACTCACTGTTCTTTATTTACTCTGAGATATGTTTAAGTATAGACCTCTATTTGGTTGGCTGTACCAAGATTCAGAGCTACTTATCAAGGATAAGGGTATAGAGCGGTGATGGCGAACCTTGGCACCCCAGATGTTTTGGAACTACATTTCCCATGAGGCTTGACTACAGTGCAGAGTGCATGAGCATCATGGGAAATGTAGTTCTAAAATATAGGAGCCAAGGTTCGCCATCACTGGTATAGAGGATGTGCTAAGAATAGGTTATACTCTTCTGGAAGCAGAATGTGAAAAGATTGTGCAATGCCCTGCTATAACTGGGTGACTCTGGAAAAGTGGAGTAGATTAGGGCTTGGCAATTTGTAATAAAGCTTGGATCTTGTACTCTAAGGGGCTTTCCATCTCGTACTGTGTTTTAAAATCATTTAATAAGTGCCTAAGCATCTTCTTTGCAATGTAAGACCAGGCCTTTTTCTGATACTTTTTGTTTAAGTAAAAATCCAGTAATTTTTGCTAGAAAATTATTTGAAACCTCCAAACATATATATTTATTAATTTTTTTAGCAGAGGACCTAGATAATAAAATGGAGGATTTTGCTTTTTTTTTTTTTTTTTTTTTTTTTTGTCATACTATTTGTGCAGCGTTTTTTTTTCTAACACAAAAAAATACACATGAATTTTAATATACACAATATAGTACCCACTTTTTTGCAAAATATATAAAGGATGGTGTTGTGCCAAATAAATGGATACCGAACATATCGCTATTTAAAATGGCAACAAACTGCCATAGGTGAAGTTTTAAAAGCCTTTACAGGTTACCAGTTTAAAATGACAGAGAAGGTGTATATAGATTGCCGTTTACATGTACACGTGGGCTCTCCTTTGTGTGCGATGGTGGGGGGGGGGAGGGGGGGCAGGGGCGCTTTTAAATGTGTGTTTTTATTTATTTATTGCATTATTTATTTTTTGCACCTTTTTTTTTTTTTTTTATTACGTTTATTGCTGTCACAAGCAATGTAAACATCCCATTTGTGATAGCAATATGCAGTGACAGGTAATCTATATGGCGAGATCTGGGGTCTATTAGACCCAAGATGTCTCCTCTGCCCTTAAAAGCCTCTGATCACACCAAGATCAGTGTGATCAAATACTTTTCAAATTTTTAAATGGCGCTGTTTACATCTGGGAAAACGAAAGTGATGAAAATGCTTGTCGCCTTAGATTTCCTATGCTATAGAGCTCTTGGGAGACCTTCCAGTCCTTGACGAGCTCTGCGGTAAGCTGGCTGAAGCCCCTGCTTTCATGCCTGGCCCGCGGGTGAGCTTGACAGGCAGTGGGGAGAGATAAGTTGAACTCCCACTGCCTGTAAAAGCCATCCTGTGGCTATTTAGCCACTAGGGTGGCTTTTACATAAAAGGTTGATACCTGTAGCTGGCAAGTGGTTGAAAGTTGGGCTCTTAAAAAATGTAACAGGTTATTGGAAACTTAAATCTTTCTACTTTTTTCTTATAATGATGGTAGGGTGGGGGTTGTTGGGGCTGGTTGTAGAAAGGAAGATGCACTACTGTTATCAATAGGCTTCCTACTTAATTGCAGGAACTGAAACCTATAAATTTGCAATACCTTGAATCTTGCAAGTGTTGCTTTTAAAAAAAAAATACTATTTTCCTCTTGCCATTTCTCTACTGCTGGTCAGAAAATGAAAGCAAATCCCTGATTAGCATTGTCTTGCTATATGTTGTCCTCCTATTTGAAGAAAATAAACTTCACGACCTATGCATGATAACATTTCTTAAAACAAACATATTAAAACAAACCCGCAGCCAGTGCGTTCAGGAGAGGACCATTTACCCGCTAAAAAACACCTGACGTGCTTAAACGGGCATTCACACTAAGCATGTCAAGCCATTGAGCGACCATTCATTTCAGTGCTCCTGAATAAATGGCCATTTGAAATGAAGAAATGACTAAAGTGGAGGTCCACCCTAAAAAAAAAAAAAAAAAAAAAATTACATAAACTGGCTCTTTACATTTTTTTTTTAAAAAGCATTTGAACAAAAAAATGTTTTTACTTACCCGAAAAGCCTGTTGCTAGGCAGTCTTCCTAATCTGCCACTTCCCTCTCTGCGGAGCTGTTCCTTCTCTTCATCCCTCGCGTGGTGTTCTGGGAAATTGGGCGCGCGGTCTTCTGGGACCTGTGTGTGTCCCAGAAGACAGCCGCCCATTCACAAAGTGCCGTGCGACTCGCGCATACGCAGTAGGAAACGGGCAGTGAAGCCACAAGGCTCCACTGCCCGTTTCCCTTAGATAGAATGGCGGCGCCAGCACCCGATCCGATGGAAGGATCGGCCTCCGGGGGCCGACGTCGCAGGCTCCCTGGACAGGTAAGTGTCCTTATTAAAAGTCAGCAGCTACAGTGTTTGTAGCTGCTGACTTTAAAAAATTTTTTTTTTTTTTTTCAGCGGGGGGGGCGTTATGCCTGGTACACACGATGAGATTATTGGATGAATGATCGTCTGTTTTTATTTGCATGCTAGTCTCATATCGAAAATTAAAAGTTTAATAAATTGACACGAATTCTCGTACAATAGAATAAAAATTCAGAAGTGATGTCATGTGTTGTAGTGTATTTGTATTGCATTTTCGAACTTTCGGCAACTGTACTAATTAAACGAATATCATATGAACTGTTAGCATAGAAGGACATTTTTCGTGCTTGTCCCAACAGATAATATCGTTATAAAGTCGTGATTGGCTCTCGAAAGCTGTGTACTAATGATCAGATTATCGTATAATCTCTTTGAAAGTGGTATTTTTTTGTACACATTTTTCATAGTGTGTAAGGACCATTAGATGCACTAGCAAATTTATATACACTAACAAATTGAAGCCAAATTCCAGCTCACACTTTATAATCCATTACAGCAACCACTTTTTTTTTCTTTTTGGGATAAAGGTTCTACATGAATGAATAATAGCTGGTAATTGTAACCACTCCTGTCAGTAGTAAATGGTTTGTCTCAACCCTGAAACTGCTACATCTGAAGGGCAGCTTTCTCTTTTGAAAAGCAGACTTGCTGACCATGTATAAATAAAAGAAAAAGAGCCTAAAAAAGAAAACTAATGCAGCGACCACAAAAAATTTTGGGACTTAATACTCTTTTAAAGCCCATTTATGAGCAAAGTAACCCCCCCCCTCATATGTATGTATTGTATACATACAAACTTTTTACTCAAAGTCCACTGTGGCGTGGCCCTTGTCAGCCCCTATCCCAGGTAGTTGAGACTGGTGATTCAGCATTAAAGTCTGTGCCTAATACTGCCTGCCCCCCCCCTCCTCATCAATGACCTGTCACCTGTACAAATCTCCTGTAGCCTGCATGGACCCCAATGATGCACAGCCAGTAGGGAGTGTACACATTAACCGTATAACCTACTTTCCATGCGTTTTTGATGCAGAAAAAAAATGCACTAGACTGCATGTGCTGTGAACTGGCCCTGAGGAAAGTAAAGGCTGTGATTTTAGAGTTGGTGGCTTTGTTTTTTTTTTTTTTTTTTTTTTTTTATTTAAACCAACACGGCAATTAGGGGATGGGGATTGGTTCCCTGAGATCCCTTTTAAAAGATGAAACAAGTATGTGGATGGAACAAGAGTATTCAGTTACGTTTCCCATAAGGAAACAAAATTCTCCTTGTACTTAAACATTATCTTTTGTCTTTCTGTGTGCATTGACCTTATTCAATTTGGATACTGCAATGATGACGCCTTTTTTTTTTTTTTTTTTTTTTTTTTTTCTCTAGGCTGGCAGTGATGGGGAGAGCATTGGAAACTGCCCATTCTCCCAGAGACTTTTTATGATCTTGTGGCTGAAGGGAGTAGTGTTCAATGTCACAACTGTTGACCTTAAGAGGTAAGACAGAAGGTAAAATTCAAAGTTGCATGCAGACAGTATCTTGTGCTGATGCTTTGTTGTAGTGACTTTTTTGTTTCTGTAAAATGTTCAATTTATTAGTTGTCTGAAAATTGATGGCCAGTGTTGTAGGATTCACTGGTCCAGTGCTATGACAAAGAGCTTCCCCCCTAAGAAAGTTGTTTTTGATTCTTCAATTTTCCTCAGACATAAGAATTTGTAGTTAAAGTGGTTGGAAAGGCTGATGGTTTTTACTTTTTTATGTATTCTATGCATGACGGTAAAAAACCTGTGTGCTGCCCCCTCAAATACTCACCTGTGTCCCCTCTTGATCCAGCGATGAGTACAGGAGTCTTGGCTGTCCCGGGTCTCTCTCTCATTGGCTGAGACACAGCAGCGGGAGCCATCGGCTCCTACTGCTGTCAGTCACAGCTAGTATGTCAATGAGGAGAGGGTGGGGCCAAGCCACAGTTCTGTGTCTTATGGACGCATAGAGTGGGGCTCGGGAGCAAGCACACACCAGTGCCTCTATACCAAGCAGCTTACTATTGGGGGGGCACTGGTCAAGAGGGAGGCGCTGGTGGGGGACTGGGAAGAAGAGAATCGGGGCTGCTCTGTGCAAAACCATTGCACAGAGCAGGTAAGTATTACATGTTTTTAAAAAATAAGTTTTAAAAATCACTTTAGCCACTTCCTGCCCGGCCTATAGCAAAATGATGGCCGGGCGGTGGTTCCGTTATCGTATGATGTCTTTCAGGATAATGAGCTGGCGCGCACCCTTGGGGGCGATTGGTGGTGCGGTGTGGCAACACCAATCTCGATAAAGAGCCTCTGACAGGAGAGCCGATCGGCTGCTCTCCTAACAGGGGGGGTCTGTAGTGATTATCAGCGCAGCCCCCCGAGGATGCTCACATAGGACCACCAGGTATGCCAATCAGTGCCCATCATAAATGCCTGCCAGTGCCTCCTTTATCAGTGATTCCCATCAGTGCAGCCTTTCAATGCCCATCAGTGCGTCATATCAGTGTCACCTGTCGGTGCTGCATATTAGTGCCCATCAGTGAAGGAGAAAACATATTTATTTACAAAATTTTATAACCGAAACAAACTTTAAAATTTTGAAAAAAATAAAGGTTTTTTTTTTATTTGTTTAGCAAAAAATAAAAACCCCAGAGGCGATCAAATACCACTAAAAGAAAGCTCTATTTGTGGGAACAAAATGCTAAAAATTTTGTTTGGGTACAGTGTCGCATGACGCAATTGTCATTTTTAAAAAGCGACGGCGCTAAAAACTGAAACTTGGCTTGGGCAGGAAGTGACCTGTATTGAAGTGGTCAATCTTTAGTTAGCTGCTGCATTATTTTGGCAAATGTAGCCTTTTAACCGCTTCAGGCTCCATGCACACTAGAAGTGAAGTAGTGTTATCTTATGTGTCTATGTATACTACTTTAGGCTATTAGCGTTTTCTGAGCTTCAGCATCTAGGAGCAGAGAAAAAAAGTTTTTGTAGCATTTCTTGGAGCCTTTTTCCAGCAGAAACGCTGCTAAACACTAGTAATAGTGTTTTTTGAGCTTTTTGTTTGTTTACTGCAAAAACGCTCTTAAACGTTGCTAAACTGCTACTACAAAAAACTATTACCAGCATTTTTTATCTAACCTTTTTTTCCAGCATTTTTGTAGCCTAAAAAAATGCTAGTGTGCATGGAGCCTTAAGGACAGGCAAATGTCTTTTTGTATTTGCCTGGATTAAGTGTTTCATGTTTGTCCTCAAGTCCGACCTTAATTTTATGCCTTATGGTTACCACATTCTTGAATCACTATATATTGTACATGTACGTTTTTTTTAACCCCCACAACTTGCACCATTCTTAGAATTTGAGGACAGGTTGGAAAACAGTGAATTGCTGAAAAGCTTAGAGAGAAGGCAACCAGTGCAGAGAAAACTGGCAACAATGAAAGTTGCTGTTAGCGCCCAGAATCTCTCTTCAACAATATACTGTTTTGTGTGTGTATACTGTATGTATCCATAAGGCACATTCATTTCTACACTTCCGTGGAAAACCACATTAAATTCTACATAAGTTACATCTATGTTAAAGAAAATAAAAGCTAAATATAGCCAAGTAAAAACAGGAAAGCTTTACACGTGTTTAACTAAAAATCTATTGGAACAGAGAGTGCATTAATACAGTTCATACAAATTCATAATGCATCTGTTAAAGACAACTCACACATAAGCACTTGTTTTCTGCAACTCTCCACACAAGGGTTTCTGGGAAATTCTTACTGGCATTCAGTAATATATTCTGAGTGACATTTAGGGGCTGATTTACTAAAACTGAAGAGTGCAAAGTTTGGCAGCTGATTCATTTCTATGCAGGGCTGCACCAGATTTTGCACTCCAGTTGTAAATCAACCTCTTAGTATCACAGAATTCTGGGACTACCAGTGCTCTTTATAATTTTTTTTTTTTTTTATAAATTCTGTTTATTAAATTTTTTGAACATATAAACATACAAAAATAGTGGAGTGACCGGCACAACACCGGCCATTCCTTGACCAACATGGTCGACTTGAATCCAACATTTGTATACCCAACACTGGTGACATCTTATACCTACCCCCCCCCAGCATCCTGTACCACAGTTCACCACAATATAGAAAAATGACTTCTCCTAATTTTACCAATGGGGGACCATCTGAAGTAAAACGATGTAAATATGAATGTATGAGTTTATTATACTCCCCAAAGCACTGCACCTTACTTAATGGTTAGCTAATTTATGAACCAAAGGATACAACTACCAGTAATTCCTACCCCTCCTCATGTATTTGGCTAGATCAGTATCCCATGACTATGACTTTATCTCAGTCATTAGATCTAGGGCAGAACTATCCAGCCGTAACCTCCATGCCAAACCAAGCCTGCCAAAAGTTGTCAAACTTTTTTCCGCACCCTCTGGATTGGTACGTTGCCTTATAATATGGCATCATGGAATTTACGAGACCCTTCCAAAATGGAACCCCAGGGGGAGCGGAATTCTTCCATTTAAATAATATGGCTTTTCTTGCATAGAAAAATAGAATGTTTAATAAAGTTCTTAGAGCTCTGGATGGAACTACCTCCTCTACTAGGCCCAACAAATATACTCTAATGGACAATGGGATAGGTATACTTAAAATTTCTTCTATACATGCTATTACTCCTTCCCAAAAAGTCTTGATGTGCGGGCAATCCCAGAAAATATGTTTGGCATCTGCCGGTGAAAAACCACATCTCCAACAAGCCGAAGAGACTGATGGGTAGATTACAGCTAATCTGGCCGGTGTAAAATAAATTCTGTGTAAAAATTTAAAATGTATGAGCCTGTCTCTTGCAGAGACTAAATATTTGAAGGGATGCACCCATACTTCATCCCAGTCCTCCCCATCCATATCGGGGACTTCACTCTCCCAACACTCTCTACATTTAGCCATTGCCGCCGGACTTTTCTTAAACAGTTCTTTATATGTGACCGACAACGTTTTAGGGAGGTCCTCTTCCACGAGCATGTCTTCTAAAGCCGATGGGATGGACTCCACCGCCCTATCTCTGAATTGGGCCTGAAATGCGTGTCGAAGCTGTATGTATCTGAAGAAATATGAGTTAGGGAGGTTATGCTTAGTCTTTAGCTGGTCAAAAGTCAGAAGTATTCCATCTTTGGTGATGTCCTTTTAGAAACTTATTTCCCTTGACCACCCACACCATGGGATCCTGGAAGGAATAGAAATGAGACAGCTTGGGGTTCCCCCACAAGGGAGTCTGAGGTGAGAAACCCAAGTAGCTCGGGCACGCCAACACCACTGCCTCCCCCCAAGCCTTAATAGTGGCCTTCATGGCCAATGTCAAAGGAAGCTCCGACCCAACACCCCTGTGAATGGCCAACCGGAGGGTCTCATATGACCCCAAGTGAGCCGCCTCCACAACAGTTGCTGAATCTCCGTCATCAGATGTCAACCATTTATGGACAAATACCATCTGACCAGCTAGGTAGTACTACTTCCAGTCAGGCAAGGCCAAACCCCCCTGCCCCCAAGGTTCCTGAAGTACCTTAATTCCTATGCGTGGTTGTTTGGGGGCCCATATGAATTAACTGGTAATGCCCTCTAGTTTTTTAAAGGATTTGGGAGGCCGTACCGGAGTGTGTCTCAAAAAATAGAGTATGACTGGAAGAATTTTCATTTTCAATAAACTTATCCTCCCTATCAGTGACAGAGGGAGCCTTTGCCAGGCCTGCGCCTTCTGCTTAAAAAAGGACAATAGGGGAAGTAGATTAAGAGTCGCATATTCAGCACTGTCTGCAGTAATTTGAACTCCTAAGTATTTGATGGAAGAAACCCACTTCAGCTGCAGATTATGGACAGCCTCTTTCCTGGCCCCAACATCTAATGGCAAAATGGAGGATTTGCTCCAGTTCACCTTTTAGACCCGAAAAAACTGTGAAATCATTGAAAATTTTTAGAACCACCTGCAATGATGATTCAGGGTCCTCCAAAAACAAGAGCATGTCATCCGCATATAATGCTAGACTTTCCTTAATGGAACTCACTCTAATTGCCTTGACTTCACTAGACGTTCTGAGTGCTACTGCTAAGGGTTCCATCATAAGCGCAAATAAAAATGGGGACAGAGGGCACCTCTGCCTGGTGCCTCTGCCCACCGAGAAGAAGGGAGAAGTGTTCTGACCCAATCTAATTGCTACTCTGGGATTGCAATATAACAACGTTATCCACCTCCTAAAAATGCTGCCGAACCCCATAACCTCCAGCACCCGGAGCATATACGAACAATCAATTGAGTCGAACGCCTTTTCTATGTCGATCGACACAATAATTCTGGTTCCATCCTCAGACCCCGGTAGCTGGAGGTGGGTAAACAACCTTCTCAAATTAGTGTCAGTGGATTTACCGGGCATGAAACCTGTCTGGTCTATATTGACCAGGGAGGGGATCACCCCGACCAGTCTGTTGGCCAATACCTTCGTCAGTATCTTCAGGTCCGTGTTTAAGAGGGAGATTGGCCTGTATGAAGAACAATCTAAGGGATCTTTACCCGGTTTTCATTAATAGCACCATATAGGCCTCTAGCATAGAGGCTGGAAGACTGTTCCGCTCTAAACATTTGGCCAGGAGTGTGTTCAGTCTGGGGGCTAATTCGTCAGCATGGTTTTTATAAAAATCCGCGGGGAGGCCGTCCGGTCCCGGAGCCTTACAGGGTGGGAAGTCAAAAAAGAGCTGCCGTTATCTCTTTGGTGGTGATTTTACTATCTAATTCCACTTGGTCAGTTTCAGATAAACTCGGGATGGTCAGTGTATCCAAAAGAGCATTCAAATCTGCCTGATCATACCTCGGTATAGGAGCATAGAGTTCAGAAAAGAAGTTTCTAAATTCCTCCAATATACCCAAGGGGTCACTGATCATAGTGCCATCCCGCCCTCTAACTACTGGGATGTTTGTTATTTAAATATCAACTGCCACCAGCCTTGCCAGCAATTTCCCATTTGTATCACCTTCTGCAAAAACTAAGTTAGCCCTGTGTCCCAACTCGGTATGAGCCAAATCTGAGAAATGTAGAGAGAGAAGATGCCTAGCCTCCATCAGAGACAAATATGTGGACTCAGAAGGACTGCCAGCATGTCTCTCCGCACATTCCCTCTCATCTTCCTGTAACCTGGCGACCTCAGCATTATGAGCCACCCTTTCAGCTTTTATCACCGAAATACATTCTCCCCTTATCACTGCCTTAAATGCGTCCCAAACCACCGGAGGGTCCGCTGTATTCTCATTAGATGACCAGTAAGAGGCGATAGACTCCTGTAAGCGGACAGATACCTGTTCATTTTGCAGCCATCCTGGGGACAGCCGCCAACCCCCTGCCCCCCTTCCACCCAACATACTGAGGTCAAGGGACAGAGGGCAATGATCAGATAAACCCCCCCCGCCAGGTAAGCTATGTCCTTAACAAATGGTAACAAGGCCTGGTTTCCAAACGCCATGTCAATCCTGGCCGAGCGGTGGGTCTGTGAGACATGAGTATAGGCTCTGCACGTTGGATTTCTAGCTCGCCACAACTCTGTCAACCCAGTCACTGCGGCCCAGGACAGAAGATCACCAGAACCCACTCTCCCTGGATTTGAGGAGTCCAACGAATCTAAAATGGCGTTGAAATCACCCATCATAATAAGAGGGAGTTGAGCATAGGGAGCCAATCTGGTAAATAAATCATATAAAATTTGAACGTTTACAGGAGGAGGCAGGTATACATTCACTAGTAACATTTTATAATGATAAACATCCAATAGAACAGCCACATATCTACCCCCTGGATCCGAGAACACCTGATGTATAGTACATGGCAGGGCCTTGCTGATAAGAATTGAGACGCCTCTGGTGAATGTGGAAAAAGTCGCATGAAAAGATTTTTGGACCCAGGGTCTGCGCATAGCCAGGACCCTACTACCATCTAGATGGGTCTCTTGCAGGAAGGTGATATGCGGCTTAGACTGTTTAAGGAACTGAAATATGGATGCTCTTTTATATTTGTTATTCAGTCCTCTCACATTCCATGAGACAATTTTTGCACACTTAGCCATAAACCTGTAAACAGAATATGAAATAACAGGAGCCTAAGTGCAGTGCTTTGTACAATCTACAAGTACTTTTGGATATCCTAACTATACCTATCCCCCCTTATGAGTGGTGAACTGTGAAGTTGCTATCCCCTGCTGCCATTATACCAGAAACCAACAAAAATAAAAACAAAACCACACAACCACTGGTATGTGGCTTAGTCCCAAAAAACTCCCAAAAAAGGCAGTGAACAAAAAATAAAACTGGAAGTACGTGTGCCGAACTGTTCAGCAAGTGTAGGTGTCCTTTTCTTGTGTCTTCGTGGAGCTCCATAGGATACGGATTAAAGAGCCCATGTCCGCCCATACAAGGCCTTATAGCAATAATGAATGAGAGTATGTTTAAAGCAATATAACCGCCTGAGAAAACAGGAAAAAGAACAAATTCCTTTCTCTTCCTTTCCTCCCCCTTTAAAGAATATGAAGTAAAGGTGATGATTCACTTCAAACCAGGGTGTCCAGCCAATCCGAGACATCCGATGGGGCCTCAAAGAACTTCACAGAGCCCCGGTGTTCCACTGGGAGCTTACTGGGGTACAGCATGCTATACTTAAGCCCCTTTCCCGTAGTCTCTTCCGGACCTCCACAAACATGCGCCGACGCCTCTGCAGCTCCGGGGGAAAATCCGGGAAGAAATGCAGGGTGGTATTTTCGAAACGGAGCTGTGGTTTCTTCCGCGCTTCAGCAAGGATGAGATCCCTATCACGGTAATTGAGAAACCGAACCAGGAATGGTCTGGGAAAGGCGCCCTGCGGTCTCGGGCCTGATGGGACCCTGTGAGCACGCTCCACAATGTATGCTGAGGAAACTTGTTGCAAGTCAAGGATTTCTTTAAAGAAGTTTTCAGCAAAGCTGGCTGGTTGTGAGCCCTCCGCGCCTTCAGGAAGACCCACCACGCGCACATTGTTACGTCGCAGTCTATTTTCGGCGTCTTCGGACCGCGCCATCAGAGTCTTTACTGTGCGTCGCAGTTCTGCGACATTCTGCGAGGTAGTAGCCGTATTATCCTCTAATTCGGAAATTCTGTTCTCAGCGGCAGTGACACGGCCTCTAAACTTGTCCGTGTCTTGTCGGATAAGGCCACACTCCATGGCTAATGTGTCAATCCTTCCCATGACCATAGTTTTACTCTCCTCAATGGCCACCAGGATAGCTGCAGTGGAGTCATTAGCTTCTGATTGCCCCATACCCGAGGGCCGTGGCTGGTCTCCCTCGTTGTGTTCCATGTCTCCCAGAAGCTGCAGCGCCGACAACGTGGCCGCGGCTCTGCCTACACCCGAGGGCCGACCAACCCCCGCACGTGACACCACTGGGGTCTGCTTCTTAGGAGGCGGCTGCTTCTTTGCTGATCTCCTGGATGGCATCTAAGGAGCACACAGCAGAATAATCAATGCGGGAGATGCAGAGAGCCGGGTTAGTATCTGAAAGGTGTATAGGATGCTTGGCCCCTGGATTCTGCAGCCTACCCTCACAGGCAGCCCCTGACAGACACCGTTACCCTCAGTATGGTGGGGGACAGCAGCATCCACGCTCCGGATTGTCGTCCGTGCTGACCACGGCGCTCCTCCGCGGGCCGGCGGCTCAGGAAGTCCGGTGAGCGGCAGGCCGCACTAGGCCGCAACAGGCCGCGGCCTCCCCGGACGATTACTGCGGCCCCACAAACTCCCAGACCCCGCCGGACACACGGGGGTGTTTGCTGGATAACGGATAAGGTCCCCTGCTTCTCTCCCAGGCCAGCGACAGCTCTGCAAACAGATGCATCACTTTAAATTTAAAGTTAGAATATCATTTAAATTGAACCCAGTACCTGCCAGTCTTGAACTTCTGAAGTTGGTATACAGTGATGTGACTTCCACTGTGCCAGTAGTTTGGTAGGGATGCTCTGCAAATACATGGTCATAAAAGTACCCAGTGTATAAATGTTTGTAACAAAAAGATTGTATACAAGTAATGAAAAATAAAAGATCAGTTTGTACACTAAAAAATTAAAATCCATTAGAAAAGCCATTATGAAGCAATTGTAGTTACTCTTAAGTTAATTCTAAGGGGATTTTTGTAGCTTTTTTTCTGGCTTAAACTTTTATTAAATCGTATCACAAATGTGTGCAAAAAAGCACATGATTTTCAGCTTTGCTTGGGTATTTCCCATACCAGCACACATTCAGTCCTTTAAAATTCTGGATGTTCTAAATAGCCTAATTATGAAACCTTGCTTAGAATTATTTGCATCCACCAACCACATAGTATAAACCCTGTACGGTTTTAGAGAACGGAGAAAAAAAATTTGGTTTCATGACCTTCATTAGATTAATAAACAGAAATACCCGTGCACACCTTTTTTTATAATCGTTAAACGTGCAATCAAGTGCAAATGAAAACCATATAAACTGCGCTGCTGCTAGAATCTGCTATGTGTACCAAACACACTGGCATAGATGGATTCCCAACTGAATGGTATGCCCAATTTCACCATTTGTTGTGTCCTTTTCTTCATACATTTAATAAAGCTATGGAAGCTGGGATCCTCTCGCCTGCTATGCGAGAGGCGCTGATTATTCTTTTACAGAAACCTCCTAAAGACCCCCTTAAATTTAACTCTTATCGGCCAATCTCTTATTAATATGGATGTGTAAAGATCCTAGCATTTTGGCAAATTGTCTCAGTAAGGTAGTTGCAAGGCTAGTAAAGAGTGATCAGAGTGGATTTATACCTGGTCGCTCCACTGGAATGAACATTCGCTGGTTGTTTCATCATTTGCAGTACCCCCATGACTGCAATCCTACCCATGCTATTGCTTCTCTAGACACCTGTAAAGCCTTTGACCGTGTTGAATGGCCCAACCTTTTTCAAGTATTACAACTCTATGGCTTTGGGCCGTATGTTAACATGGATAAAACTCCTCTATACCACCCCCGTAGCTCATATCCGAGTAAACCCCCATGTTACTGACACCTTTTGATACATCAAGGTACACAGCAGGGATGCCCCCTGTCACGCCTCTTATTGGTCCTAGCAATAGAACCAATTGCCATACATATTTGTACTTCCTCCTCAATTAGAGATCTCCCTATTGGAAGCATAGAGGAGCGCTCTATGCAGATGCTACCCTGGTATACTTAGCTGACCCTCATGACTCTCGTCACTTTCTGCTGTGTGAAACCAGTACATTCAGGGACTACTCTAGATCTCGGTTAAACTGGGTCAAATCTATTTTATTTCCTTTTGGACCAGACAGCTATACCTCTGATTCACCCGGACTCCAGATTTCCCCTTCCTTTAGATATTTAGGTATCACGGTTCAACTACCTTTTATCACTATCTATTGCTAATAACCTATGTCCTGTGCTATCCCAACTGCAGCTTCAAACCACGCAATGGATGGATTTACCCCTAGATTTAATGGGGGAGGGCCAACATTATTAAAATTTTATATATCTCCCTAAATTGCTATATGTGCCGGCCAATTCTTTGTGCAAAATACCCAAGTACATTTTTAAACGAATTGACACTATTTGTACAGTATTTCTATGGCAAGGTCACCCTCCTAGAATAGTGCTTGAGACCCTCAGACTTCCGACTCGCTTAGCATGGCTGGCGTTCCCTAATTTCTACCTATACTATTTAGCTTCTCAATTGGTCCTTATCCATGATTGGCTGCACCCTGTTTCGGCTAATGCCTGTACCACCACAGAGCCGACTATTGTCTCCTCCTCCTTAGAAACCCTTCAAAACATTATTTACAGGGGTTTTGTGCCGGCCTGTCTGGGTACGTCAATTATATGTATCTCACGCTCCCTGTTCCAAACAATAGTTACTCAAATCTCCACGGAATCTTGGTCTTCTTCCCCTAATAACCCCCTGTGGTTTAACCCCACCCTTCACAAATTATATTCCCTGCCCAACCTGCAACAGTGGTACTCTGAAGGAGTAAAGTATCTGTCACCTATATACCCAACAAGGCTTTAAGTCCTTCTACCAACTGCAAATAAACTTTGACTTGCCCAACAATTACTTATTCTACTACCATCTTCGCCATGCTGTACGGGCACAATTTAGATTCCTAGACACTCCTATCCAAGTACCACCCTTGGAGAAAATATTGAGACGACCAGACCCTACTAAACTTATTTCAACTTGCTATTCTGACCTTATAACAGACTCCAACCCTAGATTTAATGCTGCCCGGGTAAAATGGACTTCCATGAATATACCTCTAATTGGTCTGAGTTTAGTGACCCCTATAAAACATCTGTCGTATCATCTAAAGACCGAAATACAACTTAAAATTTTTCCCCAATTGTCCTCCAGGTCAGCCCTTTAGAGATGGTGCTCCTCCTCCTACACAGGGAACACATTGCCATTCTATCCTTTTTAAGGCAGTCCCTCTGGTCCCTGGTCAGTCTTTGTGTTTCCTCCATCTGGAGGAGACCTGTTGCCTAAGGACTGGAAAGGCTCCATCTTCCAAGGGCTGACCTGGGACAGGTGTGCAGCAGCAGGGGAATAGGAGCCTTTGAGTGGTGGGGGTCAGTGGGACCTACTGGAGCCATTTTTTCTTGGTGGAGGAGGTCGGGTGGCGGTCGCAGGCAACCCTCCTTAGCAGCAGTCAGGAGGTGTCCTTGATTCCGGCTTCTTCTGAGCCCAGGCACGGAGATGGGTGACGATGCAGCGCCCCCTTGGCTGGCTCGGGGGGGGGGGGGAGCAGGCTGCGGCACTACAGGTGGTGGTCAGGTGTCACTGGGTGTGCACACTGTAATGCGAGGTTAAGGATACCTTTTCTCACGGCCATGGGCCCCTGTGGCCAAAGCCCACTCCCAGGAAGTGTTATGTAAAATGTGCTACTAAGATGCCCTTGGAATACACAGAACCGCTATGTCAAGTGTGCATAGACTGGTTAAACAGATGCAATTTACACAAATTTTTGGATCTGTGAGGGGTGACATGGCTTTTTTACCTTTAACCACTTCAGCCCTGGAAGGTTTTACCCATGTCCTAACCAGACCATTTTTTGCGATATGACACTGCACCGCTTTAAGGCCAGGTTCACACTGATGTGTTGTGAATTTAGCACGATTTTGACCCGATTGCGTTGTGAATCTTCTTTGTCAATTAATTATGTGTTTGTTGCGAATTTACTGCGATTCTACTGGAATGAGTTGTAATTTTGGGAGGTGACTGCGATTTTCTGTCTGGCCAATGGAACCCAAACTTCCCCTTCTCTTCCTGGTTTTTGTGGAGTGTGTGGAGGAGGAGCTGGAGGTGACGAATTTGCACATATGTGAACCAGCAATGCGATTCAAGACCGATTTTTACATTGATGTCTATGGAGACTAAATTCGCAACGCAGTAAACTCGCACAAGACCCTTTTTTTTTTATTGCATCGCTTTCGTAGAGGAATCGCAACGCATGTATGTGAACTACCGTCATTGAAAACAATGACTTTAGGGATGACATGCGAATTTAAAGTGTTTTTGGTGCATCGCATTCGTTATGAACTCGCATCAGTGTGAACCGGGCCTAACTGACAATTGCGCGGTCGTGCAACGCTGTACCCAAAAAAATACAATTTTCCCCACAAATAGTGCTTTCTTTTGGTGGTATTTGATCACCTCTGCGGTTTTTTTTTTTTAAATGTTTTTTTATTTTTTGAGCTATAAACAAAGACCGTCAATTTTGAAAAAAACAATATTTTTTACTTTTTGCTATAATACATATCCAAAAAATAATGTAAAACAAATTTCTTCTTTAAAAGTGTAAAAAAAATAGCGTTGCCCGTCACCTGAAGAATGCTCCTCCAATGGGTCACTCTTCCCAGGTGAATGTGCAATAAGTGAGAAAATACTGCCATCACCTGAGGGTAACCCTCCATAGTGAATCACTCTTAAGTGGTGGGTGCTGAGTAGTGTGGGTGTTCCCACACAAGAGAAACATTTGATGGGTGTTCCCACTTTCTTTTAAAGCAGGTTTATACAAAAAATAATAATACAAATAAGAAAATCCCTAATGGTGATACTGTTTGCAAGCTGACGTGTCAGTCTGCAATATAAAGTGAATGTGTTTTAGTGTAATATTGGGTGTTCCTGCCCAATCAGCAATTTTGATCAGATTTTATCCTAAACAATTTTTCTCAGCAACTAGCAACAAAATTCTATTATAAAGCATTTCTTCATAGGAAAAAAAACACATATATCAACCACCATTTTTTATGTTTTTTTTTTTTTTTTTTAAGTTCAGTCTTTTAGTAGTGCAAAAAGTGGCAAAATTTGAAGTGACTTGTGCTTGTCCAAAAGTGACTCGTGCCTATGTAACAGCTTAGGTGACTTCCGTGCTCCCCTTCAGTTCCCCACTCACCAGATCCCTGCACCCTGCAGGGGTAAATCGCATGCAGTGAGTGTAGTGGCAGTCCTCAGGGCATTCACTTCCTCCTTAGCTCCACACGTAATGGGATATCCAGATCCTTGTACTCCGGGGATAAGCTGTTCCCGATAGAATAGGTTATAGTAGTTGCCTTCTCTGTGGTAAACCACAGATTGCCCTCATGGACAAAAGAGATGGGTACTTCGTACTGTCAATCCGGATGGTTTTATTAGCCATTTGACAACCGGCCCATAGCCGAATGACGGCTCCAGGGCGGTTCGATAACTCTGGGAGAGCGTACTATGACGTCCTCCCAGAATTGCGCCCCTTGGGGCGCGCACACGACCCGGCGGATCACGGTAAATGGCCGCTGATAGCGGGCCGTTTACCACGTGATCGCTCCGTCAAATGAAGAAAGCGATCACATGTAAACAAACCGTCATGATATCTGGTTCCTCTCTCTCCCCTCTCCTTCCAGTGTGAGCAGGGAGGGGAGAGATCGGATGCAGCAGCGCTGTGGGCTGGATGTGTAGTGCCCACAGCGCTGCTCAGTGACACTGGCAACTGCAGCATCTGCTATCCCTCCACCATACTCTGCATCCTGCCATCCCTCTGCCATCCCTCCACCATACTCTGCATCCTGCCATCCCTCTGCCATCCCTCCACCATACTCTGCATCCTGCCATCCCTCCACCATACTCTGCATCCTGCCATCCCTCCACCATTCTCTGCATCCTGCCATCCCTCCACCATTCTCTGCATCCTGCCATCCCTCCACCATTCTCTGCATCCTGCCATCCCTCCACCATTCTCTGCATCCTGCCATCCCTCCACCATACTCTGCATCCTGCCATCCCTCCACCATACTCTGCATCCTGCCATCCCTGCACCATACTCTGCATCCTGCCATCCCTGCACCATACTCTGCATCCTGCCATCCCTCCACCATACTCTGCATCCTGCCATCCCTCCACCATACTCTGCATCCTGCCATCCCTCCACCATACTCTGCATCCTGCCATCCCTCCACCATACTCTGCATCCTGCCATCCCTCCACCATACTCTGCATCCTGCCATCCCTCCACCATACTCTGCATCCTGCCATGCCTCCACCATACTCTGCATCCTGCCATCCCTCCACCATACTCTGCATCCTGCCATCCCTCCACCATACTCTGCATCCTGCCATCCCTCCACCATACTCTGCATCCTGCCATCCCTCCACCATACTCTGCATCCTGCCATCCCTCCACCATACTCTGCATCCTGCCATCCCTCCACCATACTCTGCATCCTGCCATCCCTCCACCATACTCTGCATCCTGCCATCCCTCCACCATACTCTGCATCCTGCCATCCCTCCACCATACTCTGCATCCTGCCATCCCTCCACCATACTCTGCATCCTGCCATCCCTCCACCATACTCTGCATCCTGCCATCCCTCCACCATACTCTGCATCCTGCCATCCCTCCACCATACTCTGCATCCTGCCATCCCTCCACCATACTCTGCATCCTGCCATCCCTCCACCATACTCTGCATCCTGCCATCCCTCCACCATACTCTGCATCCTGCCATCCCTCCACCATACTCTGCATCCTGCCATCCCTCCACCATACTCTGCATCCTGCCATCCCTCCACCATACTCGGCAGTACCCAGCCGTACCCAGCCTCTGTATGTGGCCAGGCAATGTGTTAGAAATATTGTATGAATGGGCAACTTTGTGTAAAAAAAATAAATAAATAAAATGCTAACCTTAAAATTAACTATTCTAAATCATTTGCATTAAATATATCCCTATCCACGGAAATGGCAAAGCATTGTCAACTTAATTTCCCCTTTTCATTGGAAAACGGATGCAATAACCTACCTGGGCATCCAACTTCCTGCCGACTTAACAGAACTTTACAATAGAAACTTCCAGCAGGAACTACATAATATACGCCAAGATCTCCAAAAATGTGATAAACCGACCATATCCTGGTTTGGAAGAGAGTCCATTCTTAAAATGACGATCCTGCCCCGAGTGCTGTACACAATGCAAACAGTACCTATTCGCTTGCCACCCTCCTTCTTTAAACTTTATAAGTCCATATGTAGAACCTTCCTTTGGAGTAAGAAACCCCCCACGGATAAGCTGGGAGAAATTGGTGCTTCCCAAAGCAAGTGGAGGAATCGGTCTTCCTGGTGACGAATTCAGACCTATATCGTACCCCATGGCTTTCTAAAAAAGAATTTCTGCCACAAGCCTTAACCCACCCCCTGGTAGCAGCCACCTTGCAAGAATTCGATAGGGCATGCACGGTACATGCGGTCTCAGCTAAACTTTGCCCCCTTACTCCAGTCAGAGGTAATCCAGACTTCCCCCAGGACTACCGGGCTCCTTTTTTGAAAGCAGAATGGTCACACGAGGAAGTGCTGGCTAAACATTTCTTTCAAAGAGGCGGCTTCTTACGACAAACTGACCTCGCTAAGCTCTCTAACACGGGCACATTCCCGTTCTGGCCCTACCTCCAGCTTAAACATTATTTAACTGACCCGACCCGCAAACAAAGTTTCACGAAACTCCCCACAACCATGGAACCGCTCTGCACTCATTCGTCCCCCCATTCCATACCCCCGCATTCACTTGTACATTCACAAAGGGTCCCTGAATGTGTCTGTCCAGGAGAATGGATTTAAATTGAAAACCCGATGGTATAGAACACCGGAATTGGTAGACAAATTCTCCCCCTCTATCTCTGACCTCTGCTGGTGGTGTGGTACAGAGACGGGCACATTCCTCCATATTTTATGGTACTGCCCGTCGCTCCAACCATTCTGGCGTAGAGTACATGACCTGACAAAACAAGTGTCACTACTCCCACTGGACTTCAGTCCTGCGCAATACTTCTTACATGTAACTAAACTTCCTTAAAAAAGTTACTATAAGTCCGTTGCCATGCACATGATCAACGCTGCAAGGATGTGTTTACCTACTCACTGGCGATCCGCAGCTCCGCCTTTCATCCCTGAATGGCTTAACAGAATAAATTGTATCGCTGAGATGGAGGAGCTGATATATACTGCCTTGGATAACATTTCCAAATTCACGGCCACCTGGGAGACCTGGATATCCTTCAAAAGTTCCCAATCATATCAAGATCTCAAGACCGCTTTGAATTAACTTTTTTTTTTTTTTTTCTTTTATCCCAATGTCTCCCCCTCCCCCTCACCTCCTCTTTTCTATTCTTTCTCTCCCTCTTTCTTTCTCTTTTTCCCACCTGCTTCTACTCTCCCTTCCTTATTTTGGTCTTTTAAGATGCACACTTTTAAACATCGAAGTCATATCTGACCATCTATTTACAACATAGAGATGTTTACTCTTGTTCCAGCCTGTCTCTTTTGGACTATTTTTGTTCACCTGTGTATATTACTAATACAGGCTTGTTGAGCCATAAATGTATATGCTAAGTTTGTATTTTGTAAAAGTCTCACACATTTTTGTAAAAGTCTCACACATTTGGTATTGTCATACTTGGGAGTAATAGCAGAATGTATTTTGGGGTGTAATCTGTGGTATGTATATGCTGTGTGTGAGAAATAACCTGCTAATATGACCATTTTGTGGAAAAAATAAAACAAAACTTGATTTTGCAAAGAATTGTGCAAAAAAATTACAACTTCAAAAACTCATGCCTCTTACTAAATACCTTGGAATGTCTACTTTCCAAAAAGGGGTCATTTGGGGGTATTTGTACTCTCCTGGCATGTTAGGGTCTCAAGTACTTCAGGTGTGATACATTTTCAGAGATTGGCACCATAGCTTGTGGACTCTATAACTTTCACAAAGACCAAATAATATACACCGATTTTGGTTATTTTTACCAAAGATATGTAGCAGTATAAATTTTGGCCAAAATTTATGAAGAAAAATTCCTAATTTGCAAAATTGGTCTGGTTAGAAAGGGGGTTTAAGTGCCCAGTGGTTAAGGTTAAAAAGTTTAAAAAAACAACCACTTGACACAGTCAATTGTGAAAACTAGCACAGCCTGGTTGCAGTACAGGAGCTTGGAACCGGCGTGCGTTCCACTAACCGGAGCTCCGCAACTGGAAATGATGTGAGTGTGTACCAAGCCCCGCCTTGCATGCTTCGTCATAGGACGTCGTCTGAGGCGGTGCCATCTTGGTGCACCTCACGTCAGTTATAGTAGGCAGTCTTGCAGAGTCCACCCCCCATAGGCGGGTTAACAAA